>NC_068319.1:20523780-21202113 GCF_025860055.1 Xyrauchen texanus
TATAGGAACTAGCATTGTTTTTGTTCTATTTGTTTTCTCCACCATTGTAAAAATTAAATAATATAAAATGTGTATATTCAATGTCATATTTCAGTTAATAACTTCTGCACTTTTCTTGTTAAACAATAAATGATACAAATTATTAAAAGTCAAACATTTGTCTGACAATCTGTTCCAATGTGTTGGGGGCATTGTGTACAATGTGTCACAAGGGAGGCCCCACTGTCTTTGAAAACCCCTGGTGTAGGCTATTTACTATGTCTCAACCCACTGACAAGCGATACTCTCTTGAGCCCTTGATAAGGAGCTAAACAGAGGTCAATCCTTTCTTACGTCTAATGTAAGATTAAATGTACAAGTTTGAAAGGGATCACACGGATAACTTAAATTAGTTTAGTTGTACCCCAAACAAGGTCTCTGTGGAAGATGCATTCTTCACAACAATGGTGGTGTTGTGACAGTTTAAAAAAATATATTTTAAGGGAGGAAAGCAATGGGATCAAAGCATGTGTACTACAGTACTGGGAATGATTATTCCCTTGTAGACCTCTAAGGACCTTATTTCTGAATATGTGACAAACTTATAGTAAAAGATTTATTCAGGGTGATTAGCCTACTTAAAACACTAATAAAGAAGTGAGGAGACCTTCTAATTTCCAGACCAAACTGAGAGACGTTTTACAAAAAGAAAACACGCTTATTAAACAGACAGTAGTTTATTTGTATTTGACACAGCTTTGGCAGCTTCAATTTCATTAATCACATGCAATTTGCATATTCATACCACCTCGAGCATCATGATTTGCTACTGATTATGGTCAAGTTTACTAATAAGAGCTGTAACAATGCATATTTCACACACCAAATCTTAATATGTTAACTATATTGATCTCTTTTTTTAATTCATACTACTTCACCTCATTAAGCCTTACTCGACCACCTGTCAAATAAATACAATCATGCGTGTGTCGTTAAAAACTAGACTTTCCAAAGTTATCCAAAAGTCAGCACAGTAGATGTTCAAATGATTGTATTATTATATTAGACTCAGCCTAATAATTACACATACACTGAATGTCACTGAGCCAACAGAGCGGGTTAGCTCACAGAAAACCAGCCAAACTAAAGCAAAAACGGACAGATTAAGAGATAAACTGTACCTTTGACGAGCCGATCGGTGGTGGATTGTTTATTCTGCTCCTTCCCCGACATCCTTCGGTGTTTCTCGATGGAATACTCGTAATTCCTCCGTGTAGCTGAACCCAGCTAGTCTCGTTAGCCCGCTAGCTTGGCTAAGCTACTGACGTTTCAGTTGATGAGGAAGAAAAGTCCTGACAGCTCCGCTGTAAAAGCGGGGAAACCAAGTCACAGCGCTCGTCAGGGTCGGTTTGTTGATATGTACACTCAAGTGGTGAGGGGAAGGGGGAAGGGGGAGCCCACTGTAGAGTTTTATTTTCTGCCGAGTCTGTCCTTCGGGTTTGCTCACAGAGGCGACCCAGCTGCTGTGAGGGGGAGGCGAGGGAGGAAACGCGCGAGGGTGAAAGGGCTTCTGCGCGAGATGTTGGTTGATGGTGTAGCTGCCAGTTTTTTCCGCGAGACCAGAAACAGTAAATGTGTATTCCGGGTTGTTTTGAGTTTAAACGCTCAGTTTTTGAGCATTTTTCGCGTGTTTCCCCCTTTCGTTTCTCCTCTTTCTCCTTTGATTTCCTTAAAAATCGTCCTGTCTCTCCTTTCTCGCGGATTAAATTCTAATCCACAGCGCAAACGGATTTCCTACAACATGGCGGCTCGTGCTCCGCGCATAGATGTATGGGTAGTGTAGTTTTTGTTAGAAGTTTGCAACGATGCGCTATCCAAAAAAAATTACAAATATGATTAAATTACGGAGGGCTGTACAATTATTCTAGAGGATAATCCGATTTTGATAACATGAACATTTTGTAATACATCCAATACACTCATACAGAGAAACACAAGGGAGCTGGTTAAAACTTGACGAACGGAAGGTAACTCGTAAAGAGTAATACAGTATCGTCTCCCCGTGGTCCAATGGAGAACAGCAATTTTTTTCTCTGTTCCATTGTCTTATCAAGTTGATAAAGCTGACATTAATAACGAACATAATTTGAATAGTGAAAATACATTTTATTATTAAATTAAAATAATTAAAGTATTTAAAGATATATTTAAATATAATGTATACAATTCGACAGCACAATACAAAATAATATTTTATAGTGGTTCTATATGCACATTGTTTAATTTTCCTAGTCAGTTATAATCACTGATATAGCCCAGATGTATTCAATGGTATCATGCTTTTCGGTGATAGCATAGCAGGGTCACACCATGTCAGTCCTAGACATAAATTTGTACAACTTTGAAATGGACCAGACCTTATATTTTACTACCCTATAATAATGACAATGCAGTGACCCGAAGATGAGAGTATTCTCAAAACATTGTAGGCTTTGGAGATGTACTATTGTGTTTCTCAAAATGAAATGGGCTCAGATGGTCATTGTCTCAACAGAAGGTAACTACATCTAAGCACTCATTTGCGTAAGTAAGCCTCATTCAAAAAAAAGTTAAGATCAGAGTGCATGAGAGTTGTGACTGAATGTAACAATATGGTTCTTACTCTCCCATTAAATATGGCTATATGGATTATATGGACAAAATATATCTCCAATGAACAAAGTTTAAAGGGATAATTCACCCAAAAATGTTTTCTCATCATTTACTCACTCTCATGGCATCCCAGACGTGTATGGCTTTCTTTCTTCTGCTGAACACAAACTAAGATTTTTAGGAGAATATCTCAGTTCTGTAGGCCCATACAATGCAAGTGAATGGTGACCAAAATGTAAAGCTCTGAAAAGAACATAAAGGCAGTATAAAAGTAATCTATATTAACCCTATAAAGCCTGACATATTAAATAATTTTAAGGTAATTAAATATTTTTGACAATAAACTGTTTTTATTCAAATTAGACAAACTATAAATATATATATATTTTTTATGTATCATATTTAATACATTAGGCTTTAAAGGTCATTATGCTCCTGAGGCCCATTTTTTAAGTTTTTCTTAGCCCATAAATGCTACAGTGTTATATATTGGGGTATTATCAGAGGGCTCCCTGGGTTTTTCAGAAATACCAAATGTTTGAGATTTTGGCCAAGACAACTTCCTCTAAATATGGATTGAAATGTATCACAGTTCAGTTCAGCACATCAAATAGAATATGAATAAAATATAATTTGTATCTATTTTATGCACAAAACAATATATTGACATTCAAAGAAGAGACATTTTAAAACTTTTTTTGCTGGGTCTCAGGAACTTATGATAAGATATCATATTAGCTTTATAATGACAGAGTAGGCTGCGTATATGAAAATATACCAAAATAATAGTTTGCACTTTAAATATATCTTATAAAATGTTTATGTCAGAATTCAAAGCTCTGTGATTTAATTTTTTTGTGCATGAATGTAATGTAATGGTGATTGAGTGATATATATATACAATGGCTTTCAAACAGAGGTTTTCAAAATTATAATATTTAAAATTTTAACCAAGCACAAGTTGCTTATATTCAGCAAATGCTCATTTTAAAATATTGGCTGAATAGTAAACATAAAGTTTTAACGTCAAACTTAACTTAAAACAAACATAAAAAAACAAAGACACACATGCAATGAGTCTCTCTCTCTCGAACTAGCGCCTCCGGCTCCCCTTTATTTCGCTCTCCCATTGATCAGCTGTTTCAGCGCTGGCTGTGCAGTCACACCCGCCTCCTCATCACAATAATCATTAGTCACTTTTACTAATAATCTGTAATTTATCACAACATATGAGTCACTTTTCGTGCAATTCTGCTGCCATTTTACCATACCATATGGCTCGTCAGCTTGAACAGAGAGTGAAACAAGATCCGTCAAACGTTGTGTATCATATTTGATACACATGTACGCCTTTATAGGGTTAATCCATCTCTTCTGAAGCGATCCAGTCAGTTTTGGACGAGAACAGAACAAAAAACAATATAACTCCTTTTGCAATATAAATCTTGACATCTGCAGTATCCTTGGCAATCATGATTTCAAGCTTGATTACATTTCATATAGCACAATCTTGCTTTCTGCGCATACGTCAAGTGCTAGGAAGTGAAATTGAGCTTGAAATCATGATTGTGCCCAGAGATTGCAATGGAAACATGCAAAACATATGTTATATGCTGATCTGTTTCACCCAAAATAGATTAGATTGCATAAGAAGACATGAATTAAACCACAGGAGTCTTATGGATTACTTTTATGCTGCCTTTATGTGCTTTTTGGAGCTTCAAAGTTTTGGTCATTCACTTGCATTGTATGGGCCTGCATGAGAAATTCTTCTAAAAAAAAATGTTTTGTGTGTTTAGTCAGATACATCTGGGATGGCATGAGGGTGAGTAAATGAGAGAATTTTCATTTTTGGGTGAACTGTCACTTTAACCCCTCATGCCAAGATTCTACACCAGAGGGCGACCTGGTGTTCCATTGAGAGGGAATTATTTAGCTATTTTTACATTGAAACAAGATTTACCTGAATTATTAATTTGTTGGCTTTATATATTTGAATAGTTTTCTCTTAAATGCTTATTTTGAGTTATACAACACAAGCTTGCTGATTGGATGGGAACTATGTGATACTGAATGCATTAAAACTGACAGACATTTCTTCAATTCAAATGTTCCTAAAAATTCTTAAGAATTTCCATGATTCCATGAGTTTGAATCCAGGGTGTGCTGAGTGACTCCAGTCAGGAGTCAACCAATCAACCAATTGGCACGGTTGCTAGGGTGGGCAGTCACGTTGGGTTAACCTCCTCGTGGTCGCTATAATGTGGTTCTCGCTCTCAATGGGGGGCTTGGTGAGTTATGCATGGATGTTGCAGAGAACAGTGTGAGTCTCCAGGCGCTATGGTCTCCGGGGTAACGCGCTCAACAAGCCACGTGATAAAATGCATGGATTGATGGTCTCAGACCTCCGCCACCCGGATTGAGGAGAGTCACTACGCCACCCCGAGGATCTAGAGCGCACTGGGAATTGGTCATGCCAAATAAAATAATAATAATAATAATAATAATAATAATAATAATAATAATAATGAAAAAATACAATTACATGCATTTTAAATATTACTGTATATTTTTGTGTATAAACTATTCATATTTAATTGGACTTATCTTTAATATTTAATTAGTCGTATGTTTTTAATTAAAATATTAAAACTCATTAATGAGATTTTCCAAATGTTCTGTATAACGTGGTATGTACTTAAGGAATGTTTTAATTTACATTTAAATTAAATAATGCATAAAAAAATCACTTTAAAATGTTTCAAGAGGAGGGAGGATTTGCCCATAACGTCTACCAGGGTTCACAAGCAGGTTCAATGTCTCCATGAGACACAAGACAAGAAGAACGTCCAATGACCACCACAGACGCGCTGAAGATTCATTCCCTTTAAAAATATTGATATGATGTTCACGACACATGGAGCCGATCTGGTATCGGGATCCAGAGAGACCGAAATCGCATTTCTAAATGGAAAAACTGAGTTTTTACCCACTGTCAGAACCACAGTGGAGCCCAAAAGTAATGAGTCGTGTGGAGAGCAACACACTCTGGACTTGGACTTGACTAAGACAGTCATCATTGGGATGATGCTCAGCATTATAACCGCGGTCACTGTGATGGGAAACACTTTGGTAGTGATTGCGGTGTGTGTCGTGAAAAAACTAAGACAGCCGTCAAACTATCTTCTAGTTTCTCTTGCCATAGCGGATCTGTCTGTGGCAGTTGTGGTGATGCCCTTTGTCATTGTGACTGACCTGACAGGAGGCGTCTGGCTGTTCGGGGAGGTTTTCTGCAACATCTTTATTGGGATGGATGTCATGTGCTGCACGGCATCAATAATGACATTGTGTGTGATCAGTGTGGATAGGTAAGTTCATATTAAAACTGGTTTATTTAAAAGGTGTTGTCAACTCTTGAAATGTATAGCATGGCGTTAATTTCTACAATAATAATAATAATAATAATAATAATAATAAACAGTTTTAGTCTAATTTCAAAATTTAGCCTATGCATATACCTAACAAATGTATAGCCTAAAAATGTATTTAACAACATTATATTTAAGTTTAATTTCATTTGAAACATTGCCCAGTTGTTTGATGGTAATATGTTACCCAATTGAGTTGTTTTTTAAACAATAGACAAATAGACTAATTATATATTTATAATTATATAAATAAATAAATAAATATATTTGTAGGTCTGTTTTTACAAAACCTGTAACGAAAATGTCAGTCTTAATTTCTCCAAAATCAAAGGAAACAAATATGACATTATAACCTATTTTGCACATAAAAAAATGAAGCCGCTAATATTTTTAGGGCCAATAAGATTCGATTTTACATTGTGACATTAGTTTCATTACATTCAATATATTTTACCACCAAATTCTCATTAACGCAAATAAAAAAATATTTTATTTTAAATGGTCAGATATTCTCATTACCAAAATGTGAAAAATTATATATTTATAATTCATATTGTATTTGATGTGCTAAATTGACATGTGATACATTTCAATCCATATTTAGAGACCAAGCAGAGGAAGTTGTCATGGCCAAAATCTCAAACATTTGGTATCTCTGAAAAGCGCAGGGAGCCCTCTGATAATACCCCAATATTTAACACTGTAGCATGTATGGGCTAAGAAAAACATAATTAACAAAGGATTTATACACCATAGCAGTAATCTACTCCAGCATACTACCTTCAATTTTTGCAGATTTTAGTAAAAAAAAAAAAAAAAAAAATATATAGGCCTATATATATTTTTTTTTTTATTAAATAATCAGTGTACAACAACTATTTTCTTACTGTTATACAGCAAAAACAGCTATGTTTGTTACAGCAATGAGAATCCTCATTGAAAACAAAGATAAACTATGAGAAGTAAAATGTCCGAGTTGGGGTAAAATGTGCTCAAGTGACCTGAAAATAACGTCATAATGAAAAAAAATCTTAGTGGTCTAAAATTTAAGCTTAATTTTATTTATGCAAAAAATAATTAAAAAAAAAAAAAAAAATAATAATTATATATACTGTATATATACTGGAAGCCAAAAGTTTGGAATAAGATTTTGCTCTTATGGAAAGTAATTGGTACTTTTATTCACCAAAGTGGCATTCAACTGATCACAAAATAGTATTGTCAGGACATTAATAACATGAAAAATTACTAGTGCAATTTGGAAAAAAAATTCAGAACGTCTTAAACTACTTCAAAGAGTTCTCGCTTTACAGATCCTTGGCATTCTAGCTGTCAGTTTGTCCAGATACTCAGGTGACACTTCACCCCACACTTCCTGTAGCACTTGCCATAGATGTGGATGTCTTGTCGGGCACTTCTCACACTCCTTACACTCTAGCTGATCCCACAAAAGCTCAATGGGGTTAAGATCCATAACACTCTTTTCCAATTATCTGTTGTTCAATATCTGTGTTTCTTTGCCCACTCTTACCTTTTATTTTTGTTTTTCTGTTTCAAAAGTGTCTTTTTCTTTGCAATTTTTCCCATATGGCCTGAGTCTTCTCATTACTGTTGTAAATGAAACTGGTGTTGAGCGGGTATAATTCAATGAAGCTGTCAGCTGAGGACATGTGAGGTGTCTATTTCTCAAACTACAGACTCTGATGTACTTATCCTCTTGTTTATGGGCCTTCCACATCTCTTTCTGTCCTTATTAGATACAGCTGTCCTTTGTCTTTGAAGACTGTAATGTACACCTTTGTATGAAATCTTCAGTTTTTTGGCAATTTCAATCATCGTATAGCCTTCATTCCTTAAAAAAATTATTGACTGATGAGTTTCTAAAGAAAGTTTCTTTTTTGCCATTTTTGACCTAATAATAACTTTAAGGCATGCCAGTCTTTGCATACTGTGGCAACTCAAAAACAAACACAAAGACAATGATAAGCTTCATTTAACAAACCAAATATCTTTCAGCAGTGTTTGATATAATGGCTAGTACCAAATTAGCAATTTAGCGTGATTACTCAAGGATAAGGTGTTGGAGTGATGGTTGCTGGTCTAGACTTAATCAAAAATGACTTTTTCAAATAGTGATGGGTCTGTATTTTACATCAGTAATGTCCTGACTATACTTTGAGATAAGTTGAATGACACTTTGGTGAATTAAAATACCAATTTCCTTCCGAAACAGCAAAATCTGAACATTATTCCAAAATGTTGTCAGCCAGTGTATATACATATATTTTAATATGCAATTTTATATTTATCATGACAATTTCTTGCATTAGTGATATTAACAAACATTTTTACATTTTAAAATGCTTCACAAATAATTTATTTATTTGCTTTGAATAGTTTATTACGAAGCTTGGATTCATAAGGGAAACTTGGGTTAAATGAAGTGTTCTTTATCTTTTCTCCTGGGCAATGGTGGAAATGCTAATTAGCTTTTTTGTACAGTAGTCAAGAATTCAGGGTATGTGTCAATACAGATTCCGACTTTAAAAAATAACCCTACTGTGAGAAATATTAACTGCCCCAATCTGACATTCATAAAAAAATTAACTTGTATGAACACAGTTCAACCTCTCAGTAAAAATCTACATTGAACCTGGTCATAATGTATCCCAGTGTGGTTTTATGGTGTTGTTATTGTTTGGAGACTAAACCTCTCAATGTCCTAATTTAAGACTGAGATCTGAAGTAGGTGTTTGAAACCAACACACAAACCCACTGCTAGACAAATCATGCATTTGTGTAAATGGATTTCTGACTCAAAATCATATAATTATCGAGATTATAAGGGCAACTGTTATATTTGACTGAGTTACTATATCTGATCTGTTGAGCATTACAATATGTTTATTAATGGTTTATTAAGTACATTTTTTAAATATGAAATGTATCCATTTATTTATTAAAAAGAAAGATATCCGTATACCTCATTACAATAGCCATTCAATTTAAGTAACCCTTAATATGTAAACAGAACATTAAAAATGCTTCCATGTCATTCGAAACCCTGACAGAACTTCGAAGCTGCCTCCTGGTGTGCTCTTTTATAGTGTGAGGTAGATTTCTGGGCTGTAAGACAGATTCAGATTCTCTAAAAAGTTAGACAGCAAATGGTACATTTTGCAAGTGCTGGAGATAAATAATTCATGGATCATAGATGGCTGTAGAAATATTCTCTTTTAAAGTGATTTTCAGCTACGTGAAAAGTTTTTTCTCTAGCATTAAGTCTTCATTTAAGTCAACGATTATTGCTTCTTTTAGAAAATGGAAAGCTTGAATAGCCAAACACAACTTAGGCACTTCATGCACCTGCTAGAGTTCATTTCTGTTTTGAATGGATCATTGAAAAGTCAATAAAACTGAATAAAACTAAATGAAACCAAGTGGCATTTACAGTATATATCTGTTATTTCATAATATAGGACTGCTTCAAGCTGACAGAAATGCTACAGTAACTCAGATAATCACTCTGTACAATTATAGTGAGCAGAATAGCATCTCAGAATGCACAACACGTCGAACATTGAGGCGGATGGGCTAGAATAGCAGAAGACCATGTTGGGCAATTTATTGGGACTGTAGTGTTCCTAATAAAATGCTCAGTGAGTGTATTATTGCAAATGCAAGTAAAAGGGAAAATACAATACGAATAATAGATCCCATATTTATTTCAATAGATACTAATTTATTTCAAGCAGTTAAAACCTCTTGATTCAACTATCCACAAAAGGCCTGAAATTCAGTACACATGCTGAAATGAAAGGACGATTTTCTAATTAAGTCCCCACAGAATATTTGTTCCTCCCTTTGTTTCCACTACTGATGTTCTCTCAAATTAATTAGTCTTGATATTAACCATCAGTTTAAGAGCGCCTTTCATTTCACATAATGTAACACTGAGGCATAAATTCACTAATATGGAAGTGATTGACAATTTGAAGCCCTATAACGATCCTAGCAAGAACTTCAACTGTGCTTTGATCCATGTTTTTGCTTTTGTCTGCCATGCCACTGAAACTCTCGCTCTGTATCGCTTTAGTCAAATCGAAAGTTAAAAAGAGTTGCGGCTACAACACATTGTAGCTATTGCCACCCTGGACATTGGTGAGTGTTAAAACAAATTATTGGATTACTGTAATTTTACTGAAAAAGCATTTACAGTACCATCCATCTTACCAATATATACTGTTACAGAGTACAATTTACAGTATTGTAATGTTTTCTTGCACCAGTATTGTACTGTAATACAATGAATAGATACTGATACACTGTAAGACTTACAGTAATTGGTTGGTCACATTCTCCAGTTTATTTACTGGAATACAATACAGTATATACACATTATAGACTGGCAGTACTTTAACAATACCAGTGAATAAATTAAAATGACAACAAAATGTAACTTTTATTGTGCAATGGATCTTCAAAATGATGTCAATTCATCAAGTATTTCATTGTATCATAATTAAATACATCCCCACTCCTTTCTGTGTCAATTAGCGCTTCAAATTACTTTAACACTTCTGCATGTCATTACTAATAATGAACCTCATTAACATTTCAACTTTGTGCAAAATTGTTTCATTTTTAACACACCTGAATAAATGCAGTCATTCATTTAAAATACTTTCTTTTAAACTCTCCTGAGCACAACATACTCTCTTGCAGTGACGTGCGGTGATGTCTTAAAGAGGCTAGGCACTGAGTTATGAAAGCCAGATTACCTGATTTATTGTTTAAGCTAATAATACGTAATAACAGTGAACGTTAGCTAAGCGCATATCATATGCATTGCTTGATATGCAGCGTAGTCTATATACATCCTGATTTTACATGTAAAAATCAGGATGTATATCGTGTACTCTCTCTCTCTCTCTCTACATCTACTACATACAGACACACATACACACACACACACACACACACACACACCAGCACGTAAACAGTGCACGTTACGCACAAGCTGGCATATCAAGAAATGTATATGTATTTTATATATGTTTTATATATAATATATACGATTTTGTTAATATATCTTCATTAGATATTATTATACAAAATTCAGTAGTCAAAACACAGAACATATAACAGAACATAAGTTGTTTATTTTTTACAACATTATGTGCTTATTTTTTTATGTGCAATCTTCATCTTTATAACAGAAGATACAATACAGGTAATCCTTTACCTTTTCATTGTGGTAGGTTATATTCAGCTTCCTTTGCTCGTCAAGTGCAAGGTCGATCCAAGATTTTCCAAAGGTTTTCAGTGTAATTTGACACTGGATGTGAGCTGACGACTTTTCATGCTTGGTTAAAGCTGCGGGCAGGTTGTTCAAATCACAATATCCCGCTGAAGTCCAAACAGTCTGACTGGTTGAAAAAAGCAGGCAGGGATAGCAGTACAGCCGCTGATTGTTAGCACAGCCACATAGCCAATCTTTTCTTACATACCAATCAGTTTGAAATGATCGGATAATTTTTGGGCCCTTTTGCTGTACTAGTCCATCTAAGGCTGGCGTAGACCTCCCTCTTGCAATTAACTCATATTTGGAATTCAAATCGAGCTTGGAAGTTGAAAATTTCTTAATTCCGTGATTACGGCCGGTGCTGTCATTTTGATTTTGAATTTGGCGGGGATTAGGCATGTACGCTAGCTGTGGTGTAATGACGTTAGCTACGCAAATGTCCAGGAATATCTCGATTTTAATTGGTCCATGTCTGATATGTAACGGAGATGATTACGGGCATAACATATTTACGTCAAAAGGCACAGCAGATTTGTGCTTTTTGCCGTACATGTTAAAGAATACAGGATCGAAGTGCGCATGCGCAACATGGGGTTTCCGCTTGTTGTCTGCAATGAATGGACCGTAAAAGCACTGCTTATTCTACCATTTGTTTTTAGTTGATTATGCGTAACTGCTACATTTGTCATCATAACGTCTAAACAATTGGAATAACACACATATTGCATATATAAATCACAAGAATAAAAAGTAAAAATACAAATACAAGTTTATTATTTAATAAACATTTTATTTTTGAATTTTGGCAGGGTAGGCAGTGCCTAGTTTGCCTACCCAGACCGCACGTCAGTGCTCTCTTGTGGTAGATTAATAATTTAGCAAAATCAAATTAACAAACTGCTTGATGGTTGGAGGAAGCAACACAAGGATTCAGGCTAGAGTTTCTTCGTTTGTAACGTTTTGCCACTTCTGGAGCACCTGGAGTCTGAATTGATCCTCACAATGAACCTTAGAAATAAATGATGAACATTCTACGATACATGACAATTAGCTTTTCTCCCTAATGTCTCTCCAAACTAATAAACTAATATATATATAAAATTATATATATATATATAATTTTATTCTGTTTATCACACAAAGTAAACATATCACTTCAGACCTGGAATACAATGCACAGCACTGTCCACTACATTGTATTGATAAGATGTGCTTACTTTTGACTTGGCTTTCAATAGACAGCATCCATTTATTTACTGGGAACTGAATCCCCTGAAAATGTTTCAACATTGCAAAAGCATACAAAAGTGTTGTCCTTCATTATGTGGAAATGTGGGAGCTTTTCTCATAATTGTTAGTACACCCAGAAATTTTAATTCTGCCATCATTTACTCACCAAACGTCATTCTATCACCATTGTCAACTCCTTTCTCTCTTTTCCATACAGTGCATGCATAGTGACCAGGATCAGTGAAGTTCAGGAAAGGACAAAATAAAAAGCACTGTTAATTTAGTCCAGATGACTTAAACACTATATACTGCAAGTGTTCTAAATCCATATGATCCCAAATTTTGTATTTCTAGTGAAAAATAGGCAGATACCCACATTTACCCATAATCAGTGCACCAAGGAAATACAGATCACATAAGTCGTTAGTACCACTAATTAATGTTTTAAAGGATCATACCAAGAGTGATCATCTTTGAAGTACTTGGGAGTGCAAATCTCTGCATCTGCTGTGTTGATGTGACTCAAAACACACACACACACACACACACACACACACACACACACACACACACACACACACACACACACACACACACACACACACACACACACACACACATGTTTGACTTTCCATAGACATAATGGTTTTTATACTGTACAAACTTTATATTCTATCCCCTAAACCTAACCCTACCCCTAAACCTAAACCTCACAGAAAACTTTCTGCATTTTTACATTTTCAAAAAACATAATTTAGTATGATTTATAAGCTGTTTTCCTCATGGGGACCGACAAAATGTCCCCACAAGGTCAAAAATTTCGGGTTTTACTATCCTTACTATCATTTGGTCCCCACAAAGTGATAAATACACGCTCACACACACACACACACACACACACACACACACACACACACACACACACACACACACACACACACACACACACACACACACACATGTTGGTCTACCTATCATTATGAGGACTCTCCATAGACATAATGATTTATACTGTACAAACTATAGATTCTGTCCCCTAAACCTATCCCTACCCCTAAACCTAACCCTCACAAAAAACTCTCTGCATTTTTACTTTTTCAATAAAACATCGTTTAATATGTTTTTTTAAGCTATTTAAATTATGGTGACACTACAAATGTCCTCATAAACCACATTTATAGAATAATACCCTTGTAATTACCAGTTTGTAACCTAAAAAATTGTCCTCGTAAACCACATAAACATGCCCACACACACGTTGGTGCAGCTATCATTATGAGGACTCTCCATAGACAATTTTTATACTGTACGCAAATGTAGATTCTATCCCCTAAATCTAACACAACCCCTAAACCTCACAAAAACCTTTCTGCATTTTTAAATTTTCAATAAAACATCGTTTTGTATGTTTTACACACACACACGCACGCACGCACGACACACACACACACACGCATACACACTCTCTCTCTACTGGTCAAAAGTTTTGAAACACTTGACAGAAATGTTTCTCATGATCTTACAAATATTTTGATCTGATATGAAAATATAATTGTGCTACCATACAAATTTTTTTAATTTAAAGGGGTCATGACATGAGAAACCAAATTTGCCTTGATCTTTTGGTATATAAGAGGTCTTTGTATCATTAAAACGTCCTGCAAGTTTAATATTTTAAGACGTCCTCCCCATTCTAAACGAATCATTTATTTAATCAAGCTCAAAATACAGCTCGTTCTGGATTCATGGTTAGAAGTGACGTGTCGGTTAGAAGTGACATTACAGCGTTTGCATATGACCGCCTCCAGCACAAGATAACTACGCTTTAAGCGCAAGACAACTACGCTCATTTCAGTATCGCCGTCGCCTCACAAGTGTTCAGTCGATGGACAGCGAGCTCTGACAGAGACTACTTGTGCACAGGAAAATTACGATGCCACACAGATGTGCTGTTCCTGGCTGTGGTCAAACAAAACCTCTGAATAAGCTGCCGAAAGATCCAGACGTCAGGGAAAAATGGATGCAGTTTATTTTTGCGGACGTCCCAGTCACGGCAGTGTTAACTTAAGCGTTTGTTCTGTACATTTTAAGGATGACTGTTTTGAGAACAAATCTCAATATGATGCTGGCTTTGCCAGAAAACTGTTGCTCAAAGATAAGTCCGTGCCGACTATTCTGGGAACAACGACGACGCAAACTGTAAGTAATCTATTTTAAACTTTAAACTACTTTTTAAAGCGCAATTTCATTCATTATGAATAATCACAGTGTTTTTACTTAGTTTACTTGCTGTTCTGGCTGGGGGCGTCAGTAATTGATACATAGGCACTGACGTTAGCCAATCATAACAGTGGGCGTTAACACTGAAGTCTTAAATGGAAAACGCCCCAAAACAGACTGTTTGAATCAGAGGATGAGAAACAGGGTGGGAAAAGGTCATAAATCACTAGATTTTAAAAGTTTTTCTTAAAAAAAAATATATTAATACTATAATTGCACCTAAGGGAACATAATAATACAATAAAAAAACCCATGTCATGACCCCTTTAAACTAAAATGTAATAAAAAAAAAACATTTTTGACATTGATGACTTAAAGTAATCCGATAATAAAGAAAAGTAGCCAATAAGTGCCCAACATATACAATAGATGGGAACTCCTTCAATACTGTTTAAAAAGCATCCCAGGGTGATTCCTCAAGAAGTTGGTTGAGAAAATTTAAATATTACATGTCTGCAAACTCTAGGCAAAGGGTGACTACTTTGAAGATGCTAAAATATAACACAGTTTTGATTTATTTTGGATTTCTTATGTCACAACATAATTCCCATAGTTCCATTTATGTTTATAGTTTAAAATGTGAAATATATATATATATATATATATATATATATATATATATATATATATATATATATATATATATAATAAAGAATGAGTAAGTGTTTCAAAACAAAAAGTGAATCATAATTTTCTTTCATAAAAAAAAAAAAAAAAGTAATCAAATGGTATCTGGAAAAACAGTAAAAAGCTTAGCCCTCTGCACAGATAGATTTTTAGTAGAACATTTATGATTTCTTCTGTGATGAAAGGGATGACATCAATCAAAAATAATTATTTTTACAGTTTCTATTTAGACTTTCAAATTCATGTTCTTCAGCACCATCTGCAAGCAGTGTTGTTCTCTCTCTCTCTCTCTCTCTCTCTCTCTCTCTCTCTCTCTCTCTGGAGGGCATATATGATTTTAATAGGATGCAAACTTCAGGTTTTCATGTACTGTCACATATGTACCGAAATACAGAAGACCGTAAAATTAGACCACGTCCACAATAATACATTTTGAAAATTTCCATTACCGCATACTTTGAAAAAACGAAGTTTTGGGAATGTGACTCGCTGCCTAATCAGTTAATGGCTAAACCGACAGCATGTTTTAAATGAAGGGTACTCTC
Source organism: Xyrauchen texanus (assembly GCF_025860055.1). NCBI lineage: Eukaryota > Metazoa > Chordata > Actinopteri > Cypriniformes > Catostomidae > Xyrauchen > Xyrauchen texanus. The sequence continues at coordinate 20,539,827 of NC_068319.1, forward strand.
AAGGAAAATGGTCTCAGAACAGTTTGAAAACTACGTTATTTTCATCCTACCATTGTATACAGCATCAGAAAGCAGAATTTTGAACGTACACAGGAATTCAGACATAGCACACGAAAACCTGAAGTGCATTGCATTGTTTTACAGTGCATTGTACAAATCTAATGGTACTCAGCTACACTGCAACGCAGTTTGTAGACAGAGGAATGTTGCCAACATGATCACAGGGGACATCGACATGTTGCTTTCTGAATATTCATGTACCCTTAAATGAACCCATTGAGAGTTACTCAGAAGTGGCATCTCCCATCAGACATTTTGCATGGAAACAAGGAAGTAATCACATTCCAGTAAACAATGATTCAAAGGTAGTATTTTCATTCTAGGATTAAATTTGCACTCCACTGATGGTTAGGTTTAGGTTTGGGTTAGGGGCTAAAATATGCATTCCTGTTGACTGTATTACACCATTTACATCTAAAAATACAACTTCCTTTTTGTGCCACTCACCCCAAAATCGGAGCACACACACATACATACAGTACGTTCCAGTCAATTGTACTTGTATATAACATTTTATTTTTCCCAATTGAACTCTTAAATATACATGGATAAATATTTGTATTACTACCCCTTGAGGCATATTTAGAAAGTTGAAGTAGTTCGAACAGAATTATTAAAAATTTCTGACTGATCTCACAGTGAAATCGGAAACAGTAGGTTGACTTTTCTTTAGCTAAAGTTGGTCTGTGCTTAACGAAATACGAAACACTGCCCCCAGTGGCCAAAGTGCTAAGTAATGATCCCATTACATGTTCCCATTTCTCTGCAAGTTAAACTTGCATTAAGATCTTCAATGTTATGGCTTTGTCAAAAAGGTTCATACAGCAATAGAATATTCGCTCAAGAATTCTGATGCCTTCAAAAGCTTTCAAAAAGAACTTATTATGCAGTTCCCCATTATAAATATGTAATGTTTTCATTAGTAATCTTATTCTATCTGTGCTTTAGTCTATCCTAATGTTCAGCGACCAAATGGGTTAATGGGTACTTGGGCACAAAAGAATGTCACATGCATAAAATTGCCTCTATTATAAATGATCTAATTGTCAACATCTTTATTGTTGAGATTTAAATGCACTTCTGAATTTCACATTATCTAGATGGAGCCATGACCTTACAGCAAGGGCCTTAGGGGTTGTACCAACTAGTCAATTAGTTCTGCCTCTAGCTGATGCAGTGGATCTGTCATATTGTCATGGATTACATGACATGCACTTGTTCTACACATGCTGACAGTAGGCTGAAAATGCCTCAATACTCAATAAATTTGGTGACGGGCGAAAGTTCTGCTGCTGAAATCGGTCTGTGCTTAAAAAGTTTAACCACTGCCCCAGTGGCCACATCTGGAAGTGTCTGGAATAGATAACCGGTGTCTTTAAAATAAATACAAGCTGAGAGATCTTCTAGAATGGCTATAAAAATGGCTATTTATATTTTTTTATATTTATATATTTTTATTATTATTATTAACTTGTATGAGATGTTGTATCATTCTTGTACATTTTGTAAAAAAATTGTAAACTAAAAACGTAAATAAAAAGAGCAACATCTGTAAATAACTCCTTTTGTGTACCAAGGAAGAAAAAAGTCATAAAGGTTTTTAGAGCTATGAGGGTTAGTAAATGATGACATAATTTTCATGTTTGGTGAGCTAATCCCTTGACATCTGACTGTGAATGGAATAAAATGCTGTTTTTATTAATTAATTAATTCCATGTTAATTATTGTCTAAATATCTTTTGGGTAAAACAAATATCTTCTGTTGTATCTTCTCAAGTTTTTTGGGTTGATTTTAATTAGTTGGCTAGTCAGACATGCCAGAGATTCAACTGTTGACACAGTCTTCTCCACCTAGGTTGTTGGTGAAATTCAGGTCAGTGGGAATTTCTTGGGTCGGGTGATTTTGAGGTATTTTGAGACATATTTGGCCAATTATTTACAGATGAGAGATCTTTGGGTTCATTTGTTTTGAGGAATGCAGCTTCTTTACTTAAACATCACACATGTCATGTGACGCTATCTTCCCTGCTAAAAATAAAACAGTATGTTATGTGTTGGATGCTGGTGCTCCAAAAAGGCTTCTAGACTAGCTTAATCAGCAAGACTTTCATGGTCAAAAAGCATCACAAGAAAATCCATGCTTGTCAACCAGCTTTGGCAGCTAAGTGTTTTTGGTGAACAACATGGCAATGGTGGTCCACCAGCTAGACTAGCATCAAACCAACAAAAACCAGTCTGGACCATCAAGGGAATTCATGCTGGTCTAAGCTGGTCTTTCCAGCAAGGTTATTAACCATGTACCTTTTCTTCCCTTCTGTTTCCACAGATACCTTGGAATCACTCGGCCTTTGACTTACCCTGCAAGACAAAATGGACAACTAATGGCCAAGATGATAGTCGGTGTCTGGTTAGTGTCGGCATCCATCACTCTGCCCCCATTTTGTGGCTGGGCTCATAATATCAACACTGCAGGGGTTTGTCTGATAAGCCAAGATGTGGGATACACCCTCTACTCCACTGCTGTGGCCTTCTACATCCCAATGGTGGTCATGCTTTTCATGTATTACAAGATCTTCAAGGCTGCCCGCAAAAGTGGGGCAAAACACCAATTCACTGCACTTTCACCAATTCAGGTAACGTGTCCCGAGCCAACCTTAGCCACTGTGGAGGGTGTCTGTATGCATGGGTTGAAGAACACCTCAGGAACCGAGGAGTTCTCCACCTTGTCCTGCCTGTTGAACCGCGAGCGTCGTAGCGCCTCCATTTTCAGATGCGAGCAGAAGGCGGCCACCACCCTTGGGGTGATCATGGGAGTTCTTTCGTTCTGCTGGTTACCCTTTTTTCTCTTCACCATAGCAAGGCCGTTCATTTGTGGGCTGTTCTGCAACTGCGCCCCTGTCTGGTTGGAGCGGGTACTGTTGTGGTTGGGCTACACCAACTCACTCATGAACCCTTTCATCTATGCCTTCTTTAACCGAGATCTGCGCGCCACTTATAAAGACTTACTTCGCTGCCGCTATCAAAACATCAACCGTCGGCTCTCGGCTATGGGAGTGCATGAGGCTCTAAAACTCTGAGAGTTTAAGAATGGTCAGTCTGTTTATGTTTGGGATGGTGCGAGATATGTCCTCTTAACTCTCAAAGAAGCTAAGCAACACAGTTTGGAAAGTGTATTCACAGCACTTTTTGGCTTGTCCCAACAAGCAGGGGTGGGTTTACGATTTCTGAGGCCCCAAGCATCCGAACAGGCCTAAAATCATGTAGTGTAAACTCGGCATTAGTCAAGATCAAACCATTTTAACTCCGACCGCCACTGACCTGTTGCATGACATATGCAATGTCTGTTTTTGAAATTATAGGATTCTGTGGAAAACTGTTTTCACACCAAGCAAACAAATCAAACTCTGATGTCAAACAGATATGTTATGTTAATAATATGACTAATAAATCTTAAGCCCAAAGTATACTTAGTTTTGACACAAACGTTTAACATATGCGTACAGTCGACCACTCAGACTTTCAAATTGTGTATCAAATTATACACCTTTTGACGCCCGTGGGTGCTGATTGAAATGAGTTTCTAGACTATTTCTCTCTTTAGGAGTTTAGACCTATAAATGTCTTTATAGTCCTTCAGACTGTAGTTGCAGGTATAAATACATGTGTGAATACATGAATACAATACAAATGCAGGTTTCTCCTGACCTCTTACCCAAGCACTCTTGACATGCACATCCACTGTTGTTGTTTCCACCATTGTCTCCTAATGTCTAGTGCTACTTTGTGACAGCAACGTCTCAGTTGTAAGTGTTGCCACCTTGTGGACCCTCTAATTAGTGCAAATAATTCCAGGCGCATGCAGATACTACACGTTCAGAGAACACGCGGTTAGAAAAATCGGGCCACGTACACACAGTGCTCGAGCACTTTGTTCATGACTAAATTTACATCACGCATCCTGTAAACATATGCTAAGTGGTTGTGCAAAGCAACAAGACATGTTTAAAAACGTCAAACTGAATGACTCATAGTGTCTTTATATTAATTTACTTTTTTATTAATTTATTGTATATTTATCAAATTTATTTATAATTTTCATCCTTTGTTTTTTGTCATTTCATGTAGTAATTACTTTTTTAACTTATTATTGTCAACATTTGTATTCATGTTACTTTAATTAAACAAACAAATCAATTTGCGCAGACTTTTGAACTAAAGCCGGGTCCACACTGTACGTATTTTACAGTTGTTGTCAGACTGTATGATTTGATCCAAGTGAGATCTTTGGTAAAAGCCATAGCACACTGTACAATATTGTCAGACTGTTCAATACATGTTGTACTGTCCTGATTGACAGCATTAACTTGTTTTTTTATCTGGCCATTGTAGGAGCAGCCACACTTTATGACTGCAACAAAAAATTTCTGACACTGCCAGATCTCCCTTGGAGGCTAAGATTGATCGCATCAGCTTAATGTAAATATGTTATATTAAGCAATCAAAGACTGACGATTTTGCCCTACGACAACAGAAATCTTTTACAATCCCAGAAATTTGTCTCAGACGACAAAATAGTGACCAAAATTAGTCAGGTACTAATTCAACAGTCAGATTCAACAAGAGCATCCCAAGACAGTAAAGTTTCGTGAACCCACATTAGATGAGTCCTTGCTTATTTTCTTTCTACAATGTATCAAAGCAATCGCAAGGACTGCTTTCTATTTTTATGCTCCAAAACTTGTTTTCTCAGTCTACTTTGTATATTTCCTGCTTTCTTGCTACCTAGCAACCTTGTAAAATTGGCCTTCTGAGATGTTATCTGCAGCGCTTTTCATGTGGTCGGCAAAGTGGTATGTAAAGCCCGTGTTAAAGCCCTGACACAAGTAATACAAAAGGGCCTTTTAGCACAGAAAGAAGCATACCTATTGTGCTACAAAAGATCCTTGAATTTTACACAAGACGACAGCTTGATTTCTTTGGACTTTCTGTCGTGATTCTTTTTGTTGCTGTAAGAATACAGAAATAAATTCATACAAAATACAATGAACTAATGGATAGGCAAAAAAAAAAACAAGATGATGGGGTACTGTTGCTGATATTTATTATAAATGTGATACTTTGGTTCACAAATACCGTGACTTTGCATGAGTAGATTGCTTTAGATAACCCTTTAAATAGTCGTGGCATTTTAATTAAATTAAATTTGTATATGATTGTTATTTATTCTGTAACTTCACCTTTACCAATGTATACATATATTGATTGTTGTCTGTGGTTGAGTATGTGTTCTATAATATAATTCATGAGAAAGAAGACAACATTCACAACATATTTTCTAGGCTTTTACAGAAAGAATGTACATTGGATTGCTAAATTGAAATACAAGTGTTATTGTGATTAGACACATCAAATATGGCAAAAATACATTTCAGTTTATAATTGGAGTCCCCTTGTCAACACAATGCTCCTTCTTTGACAACTCAATAATCCACTGGTACATGTTGTTCTCTCTGTGTTTGTTTTTGGAAGATGTCAATATGAGTTCTGGTGTACATGCCTAGCTGTCTCAATACCCATGCTTTCTTAATAAATATTACCCTAATGAATATTCCACTGCACATGAATTTAATTAGCATACTCTTAGAAGACCAAGTGTCTGCATTACTTGTTTACCATGTGGTATGGGTTATGAATGTTATTAGATCTAATAATGTGTTTACTGCACCTCTCTGATCAAGTCAGCATTTAGGGTGCGAAATCCTTTAATTACCACCCAAATGTAATTTATATGCAAAGCCACTTGCTGTCAGATGTTGTTTTTCCTCATATTTAAAAAAAAAAAAAAAAATGTCCATCTATAATTCATTTAATTAATTTGGTTTGTTTATGCTGGTATAACACCAGGATGCAAAACAAGATTTAACACCATAATAGCATACCGTGGCTTGTGTTTTGCATCTTGTCAACTATTATAAACTATTATTTCTCCAGAAGATTGCAAATAATTTTATTAACACTTTTGTGATATATGTCTTTATATCCAGTTTTAGTATCAAGGTGATGAGACGGGACACACAAATCCAATAGACTTGCATTGAAGGAGGAACATGAGCCATTCGGCCACTAAGCAATCATCTAACAATGCTCTAGCAACCATCTGAACATGCTGGCAACCACATACCAATGTTTAAAAATACTCAAAACCTCCTTGCAACCACATATCAAAGTCCTGGTAAGACCACAAAATGCTGGATGGCAGTTCTTATATAATTCAGCATATATGAATGAAAACAAATATAAGGAATATTGGGCATATTCATGCTGGTGGATTATAATTTGGTTCTCTTACCAAGCATCAGCTACTAATTAACCAAGTCCAGTTTGCTCTTTAATTTCTAGCAGAACTGGAACATGAGACACAGGCATCAAAACTGTGTTCCCAATGGTGCAGAGTCTTAACATAAGACATGAATATACCAGTAAAATCAAACTACAAACTGTGTCAGCAACTTTAACTGAGGCCCTGAAGAACCACACCAAAGAGGCATCTACATCAGCACTGAGCTTGGAGGTGTGATGTAGCTCTAATATGCATCATTTAGCAATAAGGAAATACCAGTATGCAAGTATGCTGCTCAGAATCATCAAGTAACTTTTTGAGTGCTCCTCAAGGTCTTCTGCACCCACTTTCACTGGTCAGAACCTTCTGTACTAGAATGTGACTTATGATTTAAAGCTTCTCACTGGAGGGTTTGCCATCTGCTCTGTCTTCTCCGTCCCACAACACTGCTTAATCGAACTGACATTTTCTAACTTCTGTATTTCGCCTTCTGGGTGCTGAAGATAAATTACAGTCAATAATAGCAGGAAGACAACATTTGCAGGGTTTTTGTTCTCTGGTGTATTAATACATGGTGACATGCAAAAGTTATCAATCTAGAAATGTTTACATTTACTCTACATCTCCAAGCCATAACATACTCACAAAGTTTTGGATGAAGTTAACATATTAGATGAAAGTCTGCCGATTTTGCACCCTCATCAAGTTCTGCATAGCAGCTCTTTTACAGGATATACAAAATAAATATGTTATGAGATGATAATGATATTTCAAAGTATTGCAGCACTCAACTGGTCTGTCACGAAATACAAGCAGAACGAATTTCTGTATAAACTGTATACAAAGCCATTCTTACATAAAATGTAATGTAAATTTCTTAAAGAATCATTCAGTGGAATAGGTATTTGAACCAGAATTGTTCAGTTTCTTTTGCTTCCAACATGGTCTCTTGACAACTCGTAATCATTTGTACAAGATCTAAATCGTAAGATATTGCAAAACTTGGCTCATTCATAAAGGTAACATTTTTAGACCAATCAATCAACAAACAAACAGAATTTTAAATTGATTTAATACAGCATTACATTTTACAAACTGTTTGTTAGACATAGTGGGTCTCATTTATGAAACCTTTGAAACATATGAGTAAAATCAGAGTAATTTACGTGTAAAATGGACCTTCCCGAAAACTTTCCTCTGGATTCATGAATGCTTCGTAACCCCCAGATTTGTTAGTAAAATGTGAAATCCAAACATTTGTAAAAAGGGGTTAAAAATTCACAATTATCATAATCCACGCCCATGAAAATGGCATGTAAAGAAGCCACCAGACTTGCTAGTAAATGCTTTTAACATCTACAGAGCAGAACAGGGTCTCAAAGAAAGTGAGGACTTTCTTTGCATGTTAATTTCACTTCTATTAAAATGTCATCATGGCAGTTTGCCTGAAAGAACACAACACGTTTGGATGTCTTACGCACGATTTACATGTGGTCGGTAGCAGATATACATTTTATATGTACCAACTAAAGTTTTGAAAATACGAAAACTTTCATGAATCCGAGAATTTACATCAGAAAGGCTTAATGAATGATTTACATGGAAAAAAAAAATCGCTCATGTTTTATGAATGTGGCCCTATGTACGTAAACATAGGGGCAGAATTCTTTTCTTAAGTGAAAAACGTTGATATAACATTGCTGGGAGTTGCCTGTAGTGTAGTGTCAGTCATATTAACATTACATGGACTCTATTCCAAGTCAAGCCAACTAATTCACTAATTTAAATTAGATCAAAGAGGAAGAGGCAGAGACTTCAAAGTGGTACAACTTGAGTGTATGCTTGATAGAAGAGAATATTAGGCTTTACTTCTGATATCTTTGCATTGCCTGGGATCAAAGGACACCCGTCCACACCCGTATGCACAGACAAAGTCTTAGTCATTTTTACAATGAAATGAACCTGGCTTGCTTCCAGGTATATAGATGTCTACATTTTAAAAATACCATACACAATGTTTTTGCTATATTTTTGTTAATATCACTATGACTTTGTCTATGTTCAGAATGGAACACTTGCTTTTTTGTATTATTTATATATATTCTCAATTTTGCATATAGTAACTTTTAACACTATTACAGTAAATACTACGCGGTATACAGTGATATGACCTTTAAACTTAAGTATGCAACATTGTCACATGGCCTCATTACTTTGCATATTCAGTGGTGTCAGTTAGCATCTAGTTATCACCTCTGAAACAAAAATGTTTTGCATGTTTTAATCCAGTTTTGTGTTAAGTGATACCTCAGTCACCATTCACTTTCATTGCATCTTTTTTTCTATAAAATAAAATTTGTGACTGAGGCCAACATTCTGTCGACAATCTTCCTTTGTGTTCCACGTAAAAAAGTCATTTGGGTTTGAAACACAATGAAGGTGAGTAAATGATGACAGATTTTTAATTTTTGGGAAACTATCCACTTAAATTATGCTTGTCCAATCAAATAACGAGACAAGAAAAAGATAGACGTTGATGTTGCTTTCAATTCATTCGTCATGTTGGAAGTTGATGGTCAAGTTGAATGCATTGCGAGATACAGTATTCAATTAAATTAATGGAAAAATACATACATGACAAATTACACAAAGCATTATGGGCCAAATTAAAGACAAGGACAATGGACCAGGGTAAAATGGACTGGCGACTGAACCAGTCTCAGTGCTGGCTATAGAGAAGAGGTGTTGTTGCCATGCACTTTCTTCCCTGTGGTTATCCTTTGTCTTGAGCTGACTCATAGGTGGTCATGTGACCTGTCTCCAGTCATTCTATTGTGGGAGTAAAACCAGAAGCCCATTTAGACCTCCAGAAAGTGAAAAGGCATCGCAGCAAAATCTAATGACCTGATGGGCCACCTGATGGTTTGCCACTCTAATCACACAATGGAGGTCTGCAGTAGCACTGATGCTAATTCAGTTCAGCTCAAAAGTATGGACAAATTGTTTCATATGGTGGGTGCAGGAGTGATTGGAAATAACTAGAAGTAAACTTCCAGAAGTATTATTCAAGTGAACTCACTGTTTTTTGGGGGGTTTTTTTAGGTACAAAAAGATACTTTTGCCTCACAAATGTATCTAATATGTTCAGAATGGAATTCTCACTCAGATGATGTATTCTCCCATTCATTTGAATAGAAATGGCCCATCTATGCTAAATAGTCTCTGGTTTCCTTAGCGAGTGGCATTCAGATATCAACTTTTTATAATTATTTTTTATTTTTAATCTCATTTTGTGTGTTAGCTCTTTAAAAGTGTGAAATGGACCCCTGTCAGCTGCCAATGACATCACAGTTTAGCATTGTTGTTATTGAACAAAACTAGACACAAAGGGAAATGTTAGCAGGCATGCTAGTCTAAGTCACCATTCACTTTCATTTACATGTGTATATACAGGGCCTTCTCAAAAAATTAGCATATTGTGATAAAGTTCATTATTTTCCATAATGTAATGATAAAAATTAAACTTTCATATATTTTAGATTCATTGCACACCAACTGAAATATTTCAGGTCTTTTATTGTTTTTATACTGATGATTTTGGCATACAGCTCATGAAAACCCAAAATTCCTATCTCAAAAAATTAGCATATCATGAAAAGGGTCTCTAAACGAGCTATTAACCTAATCATCTGAATCAACTAATTAACTCTAAACACCTGCAAAAGATTCCTGAGGCTTTTAAAAACTCCCAGCCTGTTTCATTACTCAAAACCGCAATCATGGGTAAGACTGCCGACCTGACTGCTGTCCAGAAGGCCATCATTGACACCCTCAAGCAAGAGGGTAAGACACAGAAAGAAATTTCTGAACAAATAGGCTGTTCCCAGAGTGCTGTATCAAGGCACCTCAGTGGGAAGTCTGTGGGAAGGAAAAAGTGTAGCAAAAAATGCTGCACAACAAGTAGAGGTGACTGGACCCTGAGGAAGATTGTGGAGAAGGACCGATTCCAGACCTTGGGGACCTCATGGAAGCAGTGGACTGAGTCTGGAGTAGAAACATCCAGAGCCACTGTGCACAGGCACCAGAAACAGCGGCAGAAGCGCCTGACCTGGGCTACAGAGAAGCAGCACTGGACTGTTGCTCAGTGGTCCAAAGTACTTTTTTCAGATGAAAGCAAATTTTGCATGTCATTCGAAATCAAGGTGCCAGAGTCTGGAGGAAGACTGGGGAGAAGGAAATGCCAAAATGCCTGAAGTCCAGTGTCAAGTACCCACAGTCAGTGATGGTCTGGGGTGCCATGTCAGCTGCTGGTGTTGGTCCACTGTGTTTTATCAAGGGCAGGGTCAATGCAGCTAGCTATCAGGAGATTTTGGAGCACTTCATGCTTCCATCTGCTGAAAAGCTTTATGGAGATGAAGATTTCATTTTTCAGCACGACCTGGGACCTGCTCACAGTGCCAAAACCACTGGTAAATGGTTTACTGACCATGGTATTACTGTGCTCAATTGGCCTGCCAACTCTCCTGACCTGAACCCCATAGAGAATCTGTGGGATATTGTGAAGAGAAAGTTGAGAGACGCAAGACCCAACACTCTGGATGAGCTTAAGGCCGCTATCGAAGCATCCTGGGCCTCCATAACACCTCAGCAGTGCCACAGGCTGATTGCCTCCATGCCACGCCGCATTGAAGCAGTCATTTCTGCAAAAGGATTCCCGACCAAGTATTGAGTGCATAACTGAACATAATTATTTGAAGGTTGACTTTTTTGTATTAAAAACACTTATTTTATTGGTCGGATGAAATATGCTAATTTTTTGAGATAGGAATTTTGGGTTTTCATGAGCTGTATGCCAAAATCATCAGTATAAAAACAATAAAAGACCTGAAATATTTCAGTTGGTGTGCAATGAATCTAAAATATATGAAAGTTTAATTTTTATCATTACATTATGGAAAATAATGAACTTTACCACAATATGCTAATTTTTTGAGAAGGACCTGTATATATATATATATATATATATATATATATATTATTATATATTGTTTTTCCATATAATAAAAGTGAATTGTGACTGAGGCTCTCAAGTCAAGTAATTTTTATTTGTATATGTCACGAACCCCACTCCTCTGCCCCATCTCCGCTTCCTCGAGCACGCACCCATACACTCCGAGTGTGCTCGCTTCCCGCTCCCTCGCTCCGCCCCCTTGAGCTCGTACGCTCTTTTTCCTCCCTCAGGCTTTCACGCCCGGTTTGCTATTACGAGCTCTCGCTCGTAAGCTCTCTCCCCCCTCTGACACACATGCACTCCGCGAGCGTGCTCTCTTCCCGCTCATCGGCCAGAACATTATGACCACTTACACTCACGCGCTTCCTATCCCCACACATTAGTTACACCTGCACTCGTCTCGTCACCTGTCATTGTTTGCACCTGCACTCGCCCCTATAAATACACCATCCTTCCGTTTGTTTCCTGTTGGTTATTGTATTTAGATTCCTGTATATATTTAGATTCCCGTGTTTATGCCCCCGCTAGTCTCGTCTAGTTTTGCCCCTGCTAGTCTCGTCTAGTTTTGACCTCCCCACTGTTTGATTATCTGTTTAGCTTGCCAACTCTCTCGTTCCCCTGTCTTTGTTCCCGCTAGTCTCGTCTTGTCCTTCGCCCTAGTTGTTAACTGTTTTCCCCGCTTATCGTTCACCTCCCTCATTAGATCTGCCCCCTTGTTTATCGTTGTTTCCCCGGCTTCCGACCTTACGCTCCCCCTCGACTACTCTCACTGGATTTGCCCTTTTTGTACATTGCACGCTTTTGTGTTTAATAAAGCAGTTTTTCCTCCGACATTGTGACTGTCTCGTCTTGTGTGTGTGTGTGCGGGTTACAGAATAACCAACCTCACCGTAGACAGTCACAATGTACGCCACGGATTCGCGCAGCTCTCTAGAGCGGATTTTTGTGGCGTGTTCTGAGCGCGGATTTGCGGCTGGGAGAGATTACCACGCACTCACGGCCCAGGGACAGCAGGTAAGCACTTTGTTTGACTTTTGTCACCCTGTTCTACCTGTGTCTGTCCCTGAGCCCGTTGATGCTCCCAGCGCATTTCTGAGCGCCGTGAGCCTTCAACCCCCTGAGAGGTTTGACGGCTCTTCGGACGCTGACCAAGGGGTTTTTTTGCGAGGCAGCGGTTATGTAACCCATAGCCCCGCCCTTAACATTGTGGAGCCAGCGGCTCGACTCGTGTGTTTGCGCCAGGGGAGTCGACCCTTGGAGGATTATGTTGTGGATTTTTGTGCCCTGGCCAACCAGGTGAATTTTAATGAGGTGGCTCTGAAGACTATTTTTCAATGTGGACTGAATGAGCCAACCTCATCATTAATGCCTGGTGGTCGCTGCTCCCTCAACCTGGCTCAGTTTATTGACCTCGCCCTACTGTACGCTGGTTCCTCGTTTACTGTGGGGGAGGCAGATACTGAACCAGCGCTCTACACCACGGCCCCCGCTTTGAAGCCTGTCACGGCCCCCGCTTTGAAGCCTGTCACGGCCCCCGCTTTGAAGCCTGTCACGGCCCCCGCTTTGAAGCCTGTCACGGCCCCCGCTTTGAAGCCTGTCACGGCCCCCGCTTTGAAGCCTGTCACGGCCCCAGTCCCTAAGCCTGTCACGGCCCCAGTCCCTAAGCCTGTCACGGCCCCAGTCCCTAAGCCTGTCACGGCCCCAGTCCCGAGGCCTGTCACGGCCCCAGTCCCTAAGCCTGTCACGGCCAGCGAGTCAACGGCCATGCCCGCCACGGCCAACGAGCCGGCGCCCATGCCCGCCACGGCCAACGAGCCGGCGCCCATGCCCGCCACGGCCAACGAGCCGGCGGCCATGCCCGCCACGGCCAACGAGCCAGCGCCCCTGCCCGCCACGGCCGGTGAGCCAGCGCCCCTGCCCGCCACGGCCGGTGAGCCAGCGCCCCTGCCCGCCACGGCCGGTGAGCCAGCGCCCCTGCCCGCCACGGCCGGTGAGCCAGTGCCCATGTCTGCCACGGTCAGCGAGCCAGCGCCTGTAGCCTCGACCCCCCCCCCCCTGAGCCAGCGCCTGTAGCCTCGACCGTCCCCATGGCCACGTCCCCTGTTGGCCGAAGACGTAAGAGAAGGAAGAGGGCCCCTTCTCCCCAGTCTCGTCTTGTGCTCAAGACCTCTGCTCCGCCCTCAGAGTCTTCCACGGCTCTGCAGACCTCTGCTCCGCCCTCAGAGTCTTCCACGGCTCTGCAGACCTCTGCTCCGCCCTCAGAGTCTTCCACGGCTCTGCAGACCTCTGCTCCGCCCTCAGAGCCTCCCACGGCTCTGCCGGGTTCTGCTCCGCCCTCAGAGCCTCCCACGGCTCTGCCGGGTTCTGCTCCGCCCTCAGAGCCTCCCACGGCTCTGTCGGGTTCTGCTCGCCCCTCTGAGCCCTCCCGGTCTCCGCCTCACGAGTCTCCAAGGGCCCCTCACGAGCCTCCTAGGGCTCCTCCTCACGAGCCTCCCAGAGCTCTACCCCTCGAGTCCCTCAGGGCTCCACCCTTCAAGCCTCTCACGGCTTCGCCTCTCGAGTCTCTCAAGGCTCCATCCCTCGAGTCTTTCATGGCTCCACCCCTCAAGCCTCTCATGGCTCGCCTCTCGAGTCTCTCAGGGCTCCATCCCTCGAGTCTTTCATGGCTCCACCCCTCAAGCCTCTCACGGCCGCCTCTCGAGTCTCTCAGGGCTCCATCCCTCGAGTCTTTCATGGCTCCACCCCTCAAGCCTCTCACTGCTTCGCCTCTCGAGTCTCTCAGGGCTCCATCCCTCGAGTCTTTCATGGCTCCACCCCTCAAGCCTCTCACGGCTCGCCTCTCGAGTCTTTCAGGGCTCCATCCCTCGAGTCTTTCATGGCTCCACCCCTCAAGCCTCTCACGGCTTCGCCTCTCGAGTCTCTCAGGGCTCCTCCCGCCTCTCAGGGCGTCCCCTCTCGAGTCTTTCATGGCTCCACCCCTCAAGCCTCTCACGGCTTCGCCTCTCCCGAGTCTCTCAGGGCTCCTCCGCCTCTCAGGGCTCCGCCCCTCCGAGTCTCTCAGGGCTCCTCCCCTCTCAAGCCTCTCAGGGCTCCCCCTCTCCGAGTCTTTCAGGGCTCCTCCTCCTCTCAAGCCTCTCAGGGCTCCCCTCTCCCGAGTCTTTCAAGGCTCCCCCCTCAAGCCTCTCCGAGCCTCCCAGGGCTCGGCCTCCCGAGCCTCCCTACGGCTCCCCCTCCCGAGCCTCCTCACGGCTCCCCCTCCAGAGCCTCCCTACGGCTCCACCTCCCGAGCCTCCCAGGGCTCGGCCACTAGAGGCTCCTATGGCTCTGCCTCCCGAGCCTCCTACGGCTCCCCCTCCAGAGCCTCCTACGGCTCCACCTCCCGAGCCTCTCATGGCTCTGCTCCCTAAGACTCCAGAGCCCTCTAGAGATTCAGCCTCTGGAGCCTCCTGCTGGCTCCGCCTCCCTCGGCGCCACCTCCCCGGCTCTGCCTTCCAGAGCCTACCAGGGCTTCACTCCTGGAGCCTCCTACGGCGTCACCTCCCACGGCGTCACCTCCCTCGGCTCTGCCTCCAGATCCTTCCAGGGCTTCACCTCTGGAGCCTCCTCTGGCGCCACCTCCATGGGCTCCACTTCCTGAGCCTTCCAGGCCTTCAGCCCCTAAAGCCCCCTTGGCTCCACCTCCAGAGCCTTCCAGGCCTTCGCCCCTAAAGCCTCCTTCGGCTCCGCCTCCTGAGCCTTCCAGGCCTTCGCCCCTAAAGCCCCCCTTGGCTCCTCCTCCAGAGCCTTCCAGGCCTTCGCCCCTAAAGCCTCCTTCGGCTCCACCTCCGGAGCCTTCCAGGACCCCACCTCTGGAGCCAACTACGGTGCCGCCTCTGACGGCTCCGCCTTTCACGGCTCAGCCCGGACTTCCTTACCCTCTACCTGTCCTGTGGCCTCTTCCCTGGCCTCCGGACCCTATTCCTGTCTGGTGGTCACCTTCCAGACCGCCGGAC
Source organism: Xyrauchen texanus (assembly GCF_025860055.1). NCBI lineage: Eukaryota > Metazoa > Chordata > Actinopteri > Cypriniformes > Catostomidae > Xyrauchen > Xyrauchen texanus. The sequence continues at coordinate 20,555,230 of NC_068319.1, forward strand.
CCAATCCCTGTCCTCCAGTTGCCTTCCAGACCTCCTGACCCAGTCTCTGCCCTATGGCTGCCCCTAGACCTCCCGACCACCCGCCTGTCCACTATGTTCCCCTGACCTTGCCTTGAACTGCCCGTTGACCCCCATGGACTGTTTCATTCCCCTTTTGTGCCTTCTGTCCCCTCGAGCTCACACGCTCGTTCTGTCCCCTCGAGCTCACACGCTCGTTCTGTCCCCTCGAGCTACGCAACCCAGCGTGGCCGTCAGGAGCCGTCCTATTCAGAGGGGGGAGTACTGTCACGAACCCCACTCCTCTGCCCCATCTCCGCTTCCTCGAGCACGCACCCATACACTCCGAGTGTGCTCGCTTCCTGCTCCCTCGCTCCGCCCCCTTGAGCTTGTACGCTCTTTTTCCTCCCTCAGGCTTTCACGCCCGGTTTGCTATTACGAGCTCTCGCTCGTAAGCTCTCTCCCCTCTGACACACATGCACTCCGCGGCGTGCTCTCTTCCCGCTCATCGGCCAGAACATTATGACCACTTACACTCACGGCTTCCTATCCCCACACATTAGTTACACCTGCACTCGTCTCGTCACCTGTCATTGTTTGCACCTGCACTCGCCCCTATAAATACACCATCCTTCCGTTTGTTTCCTGTTGGTTATTGTATTTAGATTCCTGTATATATTTAGATTCCCGTGTTTATGCCCCGCTAGTCTCGTCTAGTTTTGCCCCTGCTAGTCTCGTCTAGTTTTGACCTCCCCACTGTTTGATTACCTGTTTAGCTTGCCAACTCTCTCGTTCCCTGTCTTTGTTCCCGCTAGTCTCGTCTTGTCCTTAGCCCTAGTTGTTAACTGTTTTCCCCGCTTATCGTTCACCTCCCTCATTAGATCTGCCCCCTTGTTTATCGTTGTTTCCCCGGCTTCCGACCTTACGCTCCCCCTCGACTACTCTCACTGGATTTGCCCTTTTTGTACATTGCACGCTTTTGTGTTTAATAAAGCAGTTTTTCCTCCGACATTGTTACTGTCTCGTCTTGTGTGTGTGTGTGCGGGTTACAGTATAGCGCCTTTCACAGCACACATCATTTCAAAGCAGCTTTACAGAAGATCAGACATTAACAGAAGATAAAACTGTAATATCTATAATGTCTTAGAGTCATCATTGTGTAGTTTGATAAAATACGATTGTGAATTGCGTTAATTATTAAATAATAATTGTATTAATTACCCCAGTGAGCAAGCCAAAGTCTTCTGTGGCAAGGAACGCAAAACTCCATAAGATTGTTGATTAATGGAGAAAAATAACCTTGGGAGAAACCAGACTCAGTGTGGTGGCCAATTCCCCTCTGGCTAACATCATAAATATAATGCCAATATTAATTATGTATAGTTGAAGTCATGGTTTAAAATTATTAAACTAAGTAAGTGTTAAGGGTCAGTGTTTAAACAAAGTTTTTTATGAACTGTAAGATTAATGACTGATGTCTTTGAAGTTCATCCTGGATTAACTGCAGAAGTTCACATAGATGCAATTGTCCTTGTTAGTAGGCTGATGAAAGGTTTTGTTGGCCATAAATTGTTAGTCTATATATTCCATTTCAAGAGTGTAGTCCATCATTAGACCGAGGTGATGCAGGCAGAGATCTGTAAGGTGCATCACAGTTCAACATTTCGGTGAGGTCTATCCTAAGTCCAATGTTCAGGCAATGGCATACAAAGTATTGCATGTCTTATGGTTGGAGTTTGTATCAGTTCATCCCCTGAAGTCCATCGTAATAGACTGAAGTGATGTTTGGCTGGCACCGGTTGCTATTAGTCGTCATCAGAGACACGTCCAACACGAAGCTGGAATGCAGCTGGATCCAGACGGTTTTGTGGACCTCAGGATAGGAGTCCCGAGGTTGAGACAGGGAAACAAATAAAATAATATAAGCATAGATGCCATTCAATTTATTGCAGAGTTATGGATCATGATCAATGTTTCTGGTTCCAGCAGACCTAACTAAAGCAGAATAATTGTGAGTTGAAGGATAAATAAGGTGAATGCCTGGCTAAATAGATGAGTCTTTAGTCTAGACTTAAACTGAGGGAGTGTGTCTGCATCTCGAACAGTGTTAGGGAGACTATTCCATAGTTTAGGAGCCAAATATGAAAAGGATCTACCACCTTTTGTGGATTTTGATATTCTAGGAACTATTAACAGGCCAGAATTTTGCGATCGTAATGAACGTGATGGAATATAGTGTGGTAGAAGGTCACTTAAGTACTGCGTAGCTAGACCATTCAAATCTTTGTACATAGTTAACAGAATTTTTCAATTAATACTAAATTTAACAGGTAGCCAATGTAACGACGATAAAATGGGGCTAATATGATCATATTTCTTGGTTCTCGTTGGCACTCTGGCTATTACATTTTGAAACAATTGAAGTTTATTTATTGATCTTGCTGGACATCCTCCCAGTAATGCATTACAATAATCTAGCCTTGAGTTCATGAACGCATACATTTTTTTTCGGCATCAGTAACAGAGAGCATGTGTCTTCATTTAGCAGTATTTCTTAGGTGGAAGAATGCTGTTCTACATACATTGGTAATTTGATTTTCAAAGGACAGATTGGTATCTAATATAACACCTAAGTTCTTCGCTGTTGAAGATGATGTACCAGTACATCCATCGAGAGTCAAATTATATTTTAGCAGCTTATTTTTAGAGGTTTTCGGTCCAATAATTAGTACCTCTGTTCTGTCGGAATCAAGTAAAATTTTCATTGATACACTCACATTGAAACAGAATTGTGAAATCTCATCAGGTTTTGAAGAAATATGAAGTTGGTTATCGACGGCATAACTGTGGAAACTTATTCCATGATTCCTGATAATAACTCCCAGGGGAAGCATGTACAAGGAGAAAAGCAGAGGCCCTAAAACTGATCCCTGTGGCATTCCATACTTTGCCTTTGTTTGGTTTGACAATTCCTCATTTACATAGACAACGTGGTAGCGATCTGCTAAATAGGATCTAAACTATGCTAATGCAACTCCACAAATGCAAACATAATTCTCTAGCCTATTTAAGAGAATGCCGTGATCTATCGTGTCAAATGCAGTACAAAGATCTAAAAGCACTAGAAGTGAAATTCAGCCACGATGAGATGATAAGAGCAAGTCATTTGTAACTGATAAGTGCAGTCTCTGTACTGTGATGAGGCCTAAATCCAGACTGAAATTGTTCATATATAGTATTTCTCTGTGGAAATTAACATAATTGGGAGGATACTACCTTTTGTAGTATTTTCGATATAAACGGGAGATTTGAAATCAGTCTATAACTAGGTTACAAACAGGCTACTAACACAGACTCGAGCAAGGCGCCAACAGCAACAGGTAAAATACACACAAATGAATCGGTAGAAAAACAGAAAACATGAAACACGCTGTAAAATGACAAAGGATAAAATGACGAACGTATAAGAATAACAATAAGCAATGCTAAGCAGGCTAGCTGGCTACAAACACTCATGCAGCCTGCTGTCAGCAACAAGAACTCCAGTGACATCTCATTCCATGGAGTTTCAAGAAAGAAAGAAAGTCAAATGTGTTTGGAACATCATGAAGGTAAGTAAATGATGACAGAATTTCCATTTTTGGTGATAATATATTCATATAAATATAATATTAATATAATATGGATATTTAGAATACACATCTATCACTTAGATGAAAAATATTGGCCATCGTCCATACAGACTGACAGAAGTATTGAACACTGCTGACATCTTGTGTTGAACTATTGGAAAGCCCACCTGGCAATAAATAATTCAATTAATTTTAGTGAGAAAAATAAATAGATCTGCACTTAAAATGTATTAATTTACTAAATAGACCATCCAAGCTATTTTCAAATTAATATGTGTGATGTCTTCGTCTATATGTTAAAATTGTAAATGCTAGTAGTATATTTATATAATATTGAACTGGACAATGTGTACTTTTACAGTAAAATATAGTTAAATATTGTCCAGAATCAGGGGAATTGAGCACGCATTGACGGTGCCAGTGGGGCAAGCACAGCCTTAGACACAGGGTTGCATAGGAGGTTATATGCCACACAAAGGGTATTATATAGTTTGTGCTGCAGATGTCTGCATAGCAGAGGCCTTAGGGTTGAATTTGGGGTGGTCACTGAACCTTGCATGTTTTGACCTGCAAACTCCCCACGAGATTCTTACTCCCCGCTAAGTGATTGGTCCATATCCAAACCTAGCCCTACCCCTAAATATAACCTAAATAAGACGCAGCTGTATTTTGAAGAACTACCGCAAATAATCTTAAAAGCACCATTTTACCTTCATTGAAATTGTCTGTTTCCACTCATGAGTTCTTGTTTAGAAATAGGTTTATGTACAGTAATTGTCCACTACTATTTGTACACTGAATACAATATCCAAACAATACACTTCAGTTTTATTTAACAATCAAGGTTGTTGTGGTTTCTAAAATATATATTTTAGAACATGTATTTAACATTTTTGTCTTTAAATTTGATTTCATAAAATAATTAAGTACTTAATTATTTACTTTAAGTAAAATGGTGTAAAATGTAGGCTAGTTGATATATATATATATATATATATATATATATATATATATATATTGGGGAGTAACGGAATACATGTAAATGGATTATAAATATAAAATACAAAATATAAGTAACTGTATTCCACTTCAGTTACAATTTAGTCCTTTCAGATGGAAAACATACATACATATATATATATATATATATATATGATGCAATCAAAAGTGCATTTGAACAGCGGTGAAACACTTTCTTATGATTAGCTACATTCATACGAGCAGACAGAGAATTAAGTTTGAAGTTTGGTGCAGAAGAAATATATAGGTAGCAGATATTTAGGTTTTTCAGAGAATTTATTTTTAACATGTGTATTTTCTATAGTCAAAACAAGTGAAAAAAATCAACCAGTGCTGAAGAAGTAATCCAAAGTATTTATAATACGTTACTGACCTTGAGTAATGTAACAGAATATGTTACAAATTACATTTTACAGCATGTATTCTGTAATCTGCATACCTGACTGTATACATTTCAAAAGTTGCCCTCCCAACCCTGTCTGTTTTACACCAAGAATTACGAGCAAATGTCCTATCATGTATGCCCAATGAGTCGGTGGTCTCTATTTTTTGTTATTATGCAATTATAGTATTTCTAAATTACCGATTGACCTGGCCTGGAATTTGATCTATAAACATAACTTTAGTCCCCACCATTATTTTATTTGGAATAACCAGGATATCCAATACAAAAATAAAATGATATTTTTTCCTGATTGGTTCAATAATAATATTCTTTTGGTTTCTCAACTTATGAATTCAAACGGTCTTTTGTTTTCTTTTTCTGAATTTTTGTCAAGAGTAGGCCTACTGTATTCCAGTTACTCAGGTTTGGGAATGTGTCCACGCTGTAGTATTTTGGAGAAAAAAATGTTTGTTTGTACGTACATCTATTTTAACTAGTTTTTCTTTGCTTTATAAAGACGTTTTATTTGGTTTCCACAGTTTTGATAACTTAAAAAGTGAGTATTTTCTGATTAATCTGTTTATTTTTCTTGCCAAGTTCTTACATAAGTGTACATTTATGTCTATAAAGCCTCTATATGCACTTTTTTGTAAAGACTTGAAATATTATTTAAATACTCTTTGTACCTCCAACAACTCTAAAGCATTGAAAACCATTGCACTCTGTAATGAATATAATGTCTTGGCATTATTGTAAAATATATCGTCTAGGTTACGTATGTAACCTCCGTTCCCTGATGGAGGGAACGAGACGTTGTGTCAGAGAAGCGACACTAGGGGTCTCTCTTGAGCGCCGATATTCACCTCTGAACTATGAAAAAAGGCCAATGAGAGTTGGCAACCAGTATTTGCATGTCCCGCCCCCGGACATACGGGTATTTAAGCGGCGCAAATACGGGAGTTCATTCAGGATGTTTCTGAGGAGCCGGAAATGGTCCGGTCACAACAGTGGCTCGGCACAGCGACGTGGCAGGGGAGACACAACATCTCGTTCACTTAAAAAGTGGCATGCGCTGAGCCGTGTACGTGAACTGCTGATACAGGAGCGAGCAGGTATTCTTACGTGCAGAACGAGCAACTGTATCAGGCTGCACGTACCCTTCCCCAATGCCCCATTTAAGCCATCAGACTCCTTATCGTTACCCTGGAGGGGGGAACAAGGTGATGGCCTCCAACATGGGAACGGGCCAGCCTGGCTGGGCCTCTTTTCTCTCTATGTTTCTCGCATAGAGCAACTACGGCCGGGGCCCTTACACGCATTGAGGGAAGGGGGTCTTAGCCCTCATTCAGGGTGGAGAAGACCCCTGCGGAGGCCACACCTACATGGGAGGGGAGGCAAACTTTAGTGGCAAATACATCAGATGGCCTAACTTAAGACCTATGTGGAAAAGTTGGTGCGGTGGTAGATCCAGCCTCGTAGAGGGGGGAAGCATACAGCACAGCGACCGAGGCAGCTGTAACTGCCTAAGGGAGACACGGGAGTCAACTCGTGAGGGGACAGTACCGTGGCATTACACACAGGGGGAATCCGAACAGGAGGCCTTACCTGTGGAGCACCTATACCAGTACAGGGTAGCTTGCGGTACCCGCAGTGGTTTGGGTCAGCGAGTTCCTCCGCTGAACTGCAGACCCACAAGGGCTAGGGAGGAGTCAACCAGCGGCCCAAAAAATGGGATCTCCTGGGAACAGAGGCGCACTGTTTTCCCTTGGTTAGGGGGAAAGGGCGCTAGGCGCAAGCGGTTCACCCGGTCAGATCGTCAGCGTGCTACTGAGTTCTACGGGCTCGGACCTGAGAAAACACGGGACGATACTGACTCAACTCGGAGATTATAGAATCTCGCAAAAGTGTTAGGTGTTGCCCAGCTCGCTGCTCTACAGATGTCTGCTAGGGCGGTGCCCCTAGCCAGTGCCCACGAAGACGCAACACTCCTGGTGGACTGAGCTCGGACCCGCAAGGGGGGGGCACGGCCTTGGTGTGATAAGCCAAGGAAATGGCATCGACAACCCAGTGGGCGAGTCTCTGCTTGGAGACAGCGTTCCCTTTCTGCTGTCCCCCAAAGCAGACGAAGAGCTGCTCAGAGCGTCTAGTGCTCTGTGTGCGGTCCAGATAAATACGTAAAGCACGTACTGGACACAGCAGTGAAAGGGCTGGGTCTGCCTCCTCCTGGGGCAGCGCTTGCAGGTTCACTACCTGATCCCTGAAGGGTGTGGTAGGAACCTTGGGCACATAGCCCGGTCGCGGTCTTAAGATCACGAAAGTGTCTGCCGGACCGAACTCCAGGCAAGAGTCGCTAACAGAGAATGCTTGCAGGTCCCCGACCCTCTTGATGGAGGCGAGCGAGAGGGCCCTGAGTCCAACTGAGTCTAGCGGCTCGAAGGGGGGTCTCTGGAGTCCCGCGAGGACAACCGAGAGATCCCAGGAGGGGAACAGGTTAGGCCGGGAGGGAGTCAACCTCCGGGCACCTTTTAGGAACCTGACAATTAAGTCGTGCTTACCAAGAGACTTGCTGTCTACTGTGTCGTGGTGGGCTGCGATAGTGGCGACATACACCTTGAGGGTGGAGGGGGACAGCCTCCTCTCCAGCCTCTCCTGTAGAAACACGAGCACTGACCTAACCGCACACTTCTGTGGGTCTTCGGCTCGGGAAGAACACCAGTCTGTGAACAGACACCACTTTAGGGCGTAAAGATGCCTGGTCGAAGGGGCTCTGGCTTGGTTGATAGTGTCTATGACGGCCAGTGGTAGGCCGGCTAGCTCTTCCGTGTCCCGTCCAGGGGCCAGACGTGGAGGTTCCAGAGGTCTGGGTGCGAATGCTAGAGCATGCCCCGTCCCTGAGAAAGAAGATCCTTCCTCAGGGGAATTCGCCAGGGAGGGGCTGTCGTGAGGAGCGTGAGATCCGAGAACCACGTCCGGGTGGGCCAGTAGGGGGCCACCAGAGTGACTTGCTCCTCGTCCTCCCTGACCTTGCATAGCACCTGTGCAAGAAGGCTCACTGGGGGAAAGGCGTACTTGCGCAGCCCCGCGGGCCAGCTGTGCGCCAGAGCATCTGTCCTGAGGGGAGCCTCTGTGAGGGCATACCAGAGCGGGCAGTGGGAGGTTTCTTGGGAGGCAAACAGGTCTACCTGGGCCTTGCCGAACCTGTCCCAAATTAGCTGGACCGACTGGGGGTGGAGCCTCCACTCTCCGCCGGGCAAGCTTTGTCTTGATAGTGCGTCCGCTATCACATTGAGGTTGCCGGGATGTGAGTGGCGCGCAGTGACTTGAGTCGCTGCTGGCTCCAAAGGAGGAGACGACGGGCGAGCTGTGACATGTGGAGGGAGCGTACTCCGCCTTGGCGGTTTATGTAGGCCACCACCGTGGTGCTGTCTGTCCTGACTAGGACGTGCTTGCCCCGAATTAATGGAAGAAACCCCTTTAGGGCAAGAAAAACAGCCAGCAGCTCTAGGCAGTTGATGTGCCAGCGCAGCGGGCCTCGGTTCCACCGGCCTGCGGCTGCGCGCCCATTGCAAAAAGTTTGGAAGCGTCGGTCGTAACCAGAACACGTCGGGACACCTGCTGCAAGGGCACTCCTGCCCTTAGAAAGCAGAGGTCTGTCCAGGGTTTGAAGGCTTGGCAGCAGGTAGTGGTAACTTTCACCTTGTGCATGCCGCGGCGCCATGCTCGTCTTGGAACTCGAGTCTGGAGCCAGTTCTGAAGTGGTCTCATATGCATCAACCCCAGCGGTGCGGCTGCCGCGGAGGATGCCATATGCCCCAGGAGCTGTTGGAAACACTTTAAAGGGACCACGGCACCTGGCTTGAAGGAAGCGAGGCATTTCAGCACTGACTGAGCACACTCGTTGGAGAGATGTGCTGTCATTGAGACTGAGTCTAACTCCAAACCGAGAAAAGAGATGCTCTGGACCGGGGTGAGCTTGCTCTTCTCCCAGCTGACCTGAAACCCTAAAAGGCCGAGGTGCTTGAGCACCTGGTTTCTGTGTGCGCATAGTAATTCCCACGAGGAGGCCAGAATGGGCCAATTGTCGAGGTAATCGAGTATGCGTATCCCAGCTCCTCGGAGCGGGGCAAGAGCCGCCTCTGCGACCTTCGTGAAGACGCGAGGGGACAGAGACAGGCCGAAGGGGAGGACTTTGTACTGATATGCCTGGCCGTCGAACGCAAACCGCAGAAAGGGTCAATGTCGAGGGAGAATCGAGACGTGGAAGTACGCGTCCTTCAGGTCCATCGCTGCGACCCAATCTAGATGCCGGACGCCAGGTAGAATTTTTTTCTGGGTGAGCATTTTGATCAGGAGTTTGGACAAGGTCCGATTGAGAACTCGCAAGTCCAAAACTCGGTCGTAAGCCGCCGCCTTTCTTGGGTACAATCAAGTAAGGGCCGTAGAAACCCTTCTTCGTTTCGGTTGGAGGGACAGGCTCTATCGCGTCCTTGATTAAAAGGGAGGCGATTTCTTCGCGCAGGGACTGAGCGTGTCTGTCGTGCACTGCGGAGAAATGAACGCCCACGAAGGGGGGCGGAGACCTGGCAAACTGAATTGCGTAACCGAGTCGAATGGTCCAGTGCAGCCATCGCGATGGGTTGGGCAGTGAAAGCCACGCCTCTAAGCTCCGTGCTAGGGGCACCAAGGGGATGAGAATTTTGGACGTACCTGTCGGGGCTTCACAGCGGTGCGGAACAGGTAACGCGGCGTCAGGGGGCAACGTGGCATCCCGAGGCTCTGGTGCTGAGAGCAAACTCAAAGCACTTACCTTGCTCCGCGCACCCGGCGGGGGGCGGGTTCGTGACTGAGGAGGAGGTCCGACGCTGGCGTCCTCTGGACTCGTCTGAACCGGCAAGCCAGGGAACAGTCGTGGGGCTGAGGGCGGGGGTACCGCATCCAGGAAGCCAGGACTGTTGAGGCCTGAAAGCAGAGTGCCGTGAGAACGACATTTGCGGGCCATGTGACCCAGAGGTAAAGGAAATAGTTCTTTTATTGAGAATTTGGGTACCAGCAAATGAAAAAACAAAGGATTCTCCTCCCGGCCCTCCACCGGGGGACGGAGCGTTCTTACCACCTCCGGAGCTAACTTCTTGCACTCTGGGTCCACTGTCTCAGGAGTGCCTGGGAGCCTTCCAGGTCCTCGATGGAGTCCGTGAGACAGGGGGCGTACACTTCCCGCAGTTTGCTCGACGCCGGGGCTGAGAACTGGGCCTGGGTTGAGGCGGAGCAGAAGGTCTTCTGGCCGTGGGAGGACGCTCTCGGCGAGCAGATGGGGCCTGGGCCGTGGCGGCAGGCTTGCGGCGAGGCATGATGTGGGAAATGGCCTCCGTCTGCTTCTTCACCAGGGAGAACTGCTGGGTGAAGTCCTCAATGGTGTCGCCGAAGAGGCCGAACTGGGAGACAGGGGCGTTGAGAAAGCGAGTCTTGACGGCTTCACGCATCTCAACCAAGTCCAGCCATTGCTGACGTTCCTGGACCACCAGTGTGACCATCGCCTGCCCGAGCGCCTGCGCTGTGACCTTCGTTGCTCTTAGGGTGAGGTCGGTCGCTGAGCGCAGTTCCTGCAGCGTGTCGGGATCAGGGCCACCCCCGTGTATGTTTCGCAGTGCCTTGGCTTGGAGGACCTGCAGGAGAGCCATGGCATGCAGGGCGGAAGCGGCGCGTCCGGTAGCGCTGTAGGCCTTCGCGGTGAGCAAGGATGTTGCTCTACAGGACCGGGAAGGGAGTACAGGGCAACCCCACCAGGTGGTAGTGCTTCCGGGGCATAGGTGGAGCGCAACAGCCCTATCGACCTGGGGAATCGCCGTGTATCCGTGGCGCGTTCCGCCGTCGAGGGTGGCGAGGGCGGATGAGCAGGTGGCGGTGCGACGAGTGGAGAGGGGTGCTCTCCACGAAGACATCAGCTCATCATGCACCTCTGGGAAGAATGGAACGGGGGGGGGGGTGAGGCTGTGAGCGCCGCCCAGCACCCAAGAACCAGTCGTCCAGCCATGATGGCTGTGGGGAGGATGGAGGGTTCCAGTCCAAGCCCACGCTGTTGGCTGCCCGGGAAAGCATATCAGACATCTGTGCATCGGCCTCTTCCTGGGCGTGCAAGCCCGAGGGCGGCAGCCCAGAGGAGTCCTCGGCATCAGATCCCACGCCCTCCGATGTTGCGGCGAACTCGTCTGCTTCCATTGCAAGAGGGTAGGCTGACTGGCTGTGAGCCCTCTGACACAACGAGGGCTGCCGCCACCTCGAGCGGGGATGGGAGTCAACGAGCGTGTCGGGGCGCGGGTGGTCCGAGGGGGCGTACCCGGCGGAGCTGCACCCGCTGCCATCCCCAAATCGCCTCCATCGCCAGCCGCATCGTCCTCAATCCCGTGGGAAGAAGGAGCGACGCGGGGGGCGGCTGGAGTGGCTTGCTTACGGTTGTAAGCAAGCCGTGACCACAACGTTGTCATGGTCATGTTCTCGCAATGAGAACATGAACTATCCACAAACGCAGCCTCGGTGTGATCGCTGCCCAGACACACGAGACAACGCCTGTGGCCGTCAGAAGCGGAGAGTACTCTACCGCATCCAGGAACAACACAGGGGCGGAAAGGCATCTTGAAAAAGACGCGTCCTTAAAAGGACGTTCAACGCCGCTGTGTTTTTGCTCTTTTAGAGGAAATTACTCTTAAATAAAATCACTCTTTTATGAAAAAAGAAAACGTAAGAGATCTTTATTATCTGCACTGTCGAAGCGCTCAGGGGCAGGAAGTGCACAGCCGTGCAAACAGGAGAAAGCCGCTGTTGTGCACCGAAGAATCCAACAGCACACAGCAGAGGGATAGCAGGAACTCGGTGTGTACACGCAGCAGTTGCAGACACAACCATCGGCTCCCTTAGAAATTTTCTGAATGAACTCTGGTATTTGCGCTGCTTAAATACCCATATGTCCGGGGGCGGGACATGCAAATACTGGTTGCCAACTCTCATTGGCCTTTTTTCATAGTTCAGAGGTGAATATCGGCGCTCAAGAGAGACCCCTAGTGTCGCTTCTCTGACACAATGTGGAGAGAGCGACAGAAGGGGAACTGTAGTATTGCGTACTATGTATACCCCTGGCTTGTTCCTAATTACAAAAAAAAAAAAAGGAAAAAAAAATGTATGCGAAGACCAAGCCAATAATAGTCTTTAAGGGGCGGAGCGACAAGTGACGTGTAGCCCAATTCAAAGGAGGTTCTCGTAATAAAACACAATTCACTCAACGGTGCAGCAGCATCGCGTTATTAGATTGAAAATGTTCCAAGTCAAAAGCTCTGGCAGCCACACCTATCATCACTTATTTCAGGTGGCCATACGCAAAATCCTAAAACAGATAGGAGGGCATATGATGTGTGCCTGCGTATGCCCTACCGTGCGTTCAGACCAGAGGAGACGAGAGCGTCAAAATTCGTTCTGGCTGCCCTGTCAACAACGCTATCGAAAGGTGCGTACACACTGCCAGAGACATCGCGCGCGACAACGACTCCATACCATTCATTTTCAATGAGAGCACAGCGACTTCTGGCGACACGAGCTGTCGCGACCGTTGGCGACTAGATGTGGGCGTGTCCAGCGACGCGACAAAGTTGAGACAAGTTCAACTTTATTCAAATGAAGAGCGACTTACGGAAGCGACAGCCAATAGGAGAGAAGATGGGAGAGCTCACGTGATCCTTCTCTCTCTCTCAGCTCTTGCAGTAATGGAAAGATGGATGAAAGGCTAATTCTTGCTGTTTGAAATTTTCCAGTGCTCCATGAAATATCTCTTCCCACGTACAAGACATTTTTTTAGAAAAATACTGCGTGGAAAGGTGTATCTGAGATCGCGGGGATTTTATGGACCCAGACAGACCGGCATTTGCATTTTCGCCGCAGATAAACAGCCGCTATGGCAAACAGCACGCCTTGTTTCTCATTCATCTTTGATATAAAGCATTTTATGTACTGATTCCATTTATATTTAGTCTTTTCGCTCCAAAATGTTTGTTTTTAGTGGCAAAAAAAGAGATTCGCTGTCAACAGCAATGGAATGGCATCCATGAATGTCATTTATAAACGTTACTAGGCAACCAGTAGTGGGAACGCCCACTAGCAACTTCACCGCCAGCCACTGGCGACCTGCAGCGACAAAGTCGCTGGCTGTGTGTACGCACCTGAAGATTCGTGAACGCTCTAGCTGCGTACACACTGCCAGCGACACCATCCCATTCATTTTCAATGAGAGCACAGTGACTTCTGGTGACACGAGCTGTCGCGACCGTTGGCGACTAGATGTGGGCGTGTCCAGCGATGCGACAAAGTTGAGACAAGTTCAACTTTATTCAAATGAAGAGCGACTTACGGAAGCGACAGCCAATAGGAGAGAAAACAGGAGAGCTCACGTGATCCTCCTCTCTCACTCTCTCAGCTCCTGCAGTAATGGAAAGATGGATGAAAGGCTAATTCTTGCTGTTAGCAATTTTCCAGTGATCTATGATATGGATATGGTATATCCAGCTGCAGCTCTTGCACCAGCCGGTGGTTCTCGCCATGCTGACTCCGAGATTGAATGGTTTTGTGGACCGGCGTTTGTGTTTTTGCCGCAGATAAACAGCCGCTATGGCAAAGAGCACGCCTTGTTTCTCATTCATCTTTGATATAAAGCATTTTATATACTGATTCCATTTATATTTAGTCTTTTCCCTCCAAAATGTTTGTCTTTAGTGGCAAGAAAGGCGATTCGCTGTCAACAGCAATGGAATGACATCCATGAATGTCATTTCTAAACGTTACTAGGCAACCAGTATTGGGAACGCCCACTAGCAACTTCAGCGCCAGCCACTGGCGACCTGCAGCGACAAAGTCAGAATGCTTGGTTCTGTGAACTATATTTCAAGGAGGCGCAAAACATCCAGACATGTCGACCAGTATCTTTTTGCTGACATATCATAAGTAGCTTATATCCTCATGAAATCTTTTACATGTGAAAGTAATCGATCGATCGATGGCAGAAAGTAATTAAAATTATGGTTGTTTGTTACCAAAATAATCCAATAGGTGAACCGCATCAAAGCTCATTACCATAATGTTTCCCGCACTTGAACTTTCCACTGACGCTCAAGATGCGCCGGCCATGGACGCGCTGCTTCTCGCTGCGGAGAGAGCTGGCTGCCATAGAAAATTTATGACTTCCAGTCGATTTGACGCTGTCGACGCCTCTGGTCTGAACGCACCACTAGACTACACAACCAGAACCTGTTTCTCTGATTTTGTATCATTACATCTACAAGGCACTGCGCAAGTATTTGCTATAGCCTAATACAATTTATATCACTTTGAAGCTTACGATTATTGTTCGTGGTAACCAAATAATAACATCCCTAGTTAAAAAAATAAATAAATAATTTAGAATCAATATTTTTGATAAAACATCATGATGCCTGCAGTATCAATACTTTAGGATTGATCCGCCCATCACTGATGCTAAGTACTGCATTCTTCAAAGGACGCATCCTACCTAGCACGCAGCCTTCCAAACGAGACACAGCGATTGCTTATGCCCCCTACACACACTACGTGACTTTCAAAGATGTTGGATCTTGGTACCGTTCATATTACACAACTGTCTGTCTTGTCATGGAATTCGTTGAGTTTTCAAATTACACGAGGAATTGGCTACAGAGGTGAACACATTACGAAACATTTCACAATTTGACAAATCCCCGACGACTCTGCCTGGACTCCAAATTACTTTTCAGAATAGATTACAGGGTAAACGGTGAATGGTCTGCACTTACATAGTGCCTTTTTAACATTAACGGTATTCAAAGTGCTTTACACTGTGACTCATTCACCCATTCACGCAAGGTGCTAGCCTGCCATTGGGAGCAACTTGGGGTTCAGTGTCTTGCCCAAGTACACTTCGGCATGTGGAGTCGTGTGGGCTGGGATTCAAATCACCAACCCTGTGATTAGTGGCCAACCCACTCTACCAACTGAGCCACAGCCGCCTCATGTGAGAAGTGATACGAGATACGAAAACAAATGATGTGTGTGTTTTTAATCATATATTTTATTGGTTACATTATGAAAAATCGACCTATTTGCTTACCTGACTGTCCAAGAGAATTGACAATTTCTCTTCAACACTTCTCTATCTCCACCTGGTTGTGGTACAGTTCAGAAGAAACATCAAATAGGCACTGATGCTCCTGCCAATGTTCCACAAATTTTTCCTCCATTTCTTCGGTCCAATGAGACTTTCTTGATACCACAGCCATAGTAGTTGATGTTCTATTGCAGGTACATCAGGACTTCACCCACTGAAACTTCCCTTGCCCCGTTTCTTGCTCTCTCATTGGCTTTAGGTCAACACTGCAGTTGTATTCAGTCAAAAAATATTTCACATTGCGTGATTTGGAATCGCAGACAGGTCCAGATATTTAACATGCTAGATATCTCACTGACATCGGCGACGTGTCGGCACTTCTCTCAAATCATGTCATTGATAATTCATACATTGCCTTTGTCGCTCACAGGAGCGAGCTCTGATTTGCCTATGATTTCAGGCTTTTGTCGGCAATCTCCACAAAACTATCGGTGAGTGAAAATCGGGCTTAAAATCATGTAGCGTAAACTCTGTATTAATGATTCAATGACTCATATCATAAATGATGCTCATTTGTCGCCACCTGCTGGCATAAAGATGTAATCTGTCAAATATGCCAAAATGAGAGAAAAATACTGTCTGTGGAAACACATGAAACATACATGGATAGTATGTTTTTTCCTTTGACACAAACAATATGACAAAAATTCTCATATGAAGCTTTTATTGTGTGAACATCGCACAATGCTGCTACAAAAAAATGGTGACAAGACAAATGACTATGAACAGACACATAATTGTTAGACATTCTCCATTGTAAGCGTGCAGTGCATGATTTGATAACACTTAAGCAGTATTACTGGACACTGCAATGCCACTACTGAAGGCAGTAACAAACCTGACAGTGGATGTAAATTCTATCCTTAAAGTAGCAATGGATAGACAACTGACCAAGCTTCCAAACCCAAGTAAATGTGAAGACAAAAAGCTTGAGCTTAGATATTTCCACAATAAACACTGTATTAGCTTTATTTGCACAAGAAGGAGTCATAGATTGTAGTGTCTTTTAATGGTCAAACTGAATAAATTATATAGACTCAGGCTCCATGCATTTTTTTTTAATGAATGATCAAGAAAGACACATTTTTGTATCAGAAATGTTGATATAGTGATTGTTGAAACTGTACTTTTACATATCAACACTAATAATAAATAAAAAAAAACATGATGTAGAGCGCCAAACATGTTTGTAATACAATAAATTAAGTTAGATCACATTGTAAGTGTAGTATAAGTGAGTACAATAAAAAAAAGTGATGGTCTACGAATAAAACTTTGTGTAAATATATAGGCCTATATTATAAATTTCTCTGGGCACTTTGAGAATTGAAAGGGACATAAGGCGTAAACAAGGGGGCTGGAGAAGTTTGTGAAATTAGTATTCCATCACTTATAATCCACTTCACAGATATGGAGCTTGTCTTGTCTTTAATATGTACATCGTAGACGGACATAGACTGCTGTATATGTGATTGAATAACAACTGGTTATGTGGTGTCATCTTGTTTGCTTATCTTGGAATATCTGCATAGCATCCGTTTTATATTAGAGTGGATTTTATTGGTCTCTCAGGAGGGAGAGAGTTTGAGTGTCCAAGTCCAAATGTCAGAAAAGGGATACTTTTTTCTTCAGGTCATTCCGTTTCCATAGTGACAGACGATCAAATTCTGTGATAGACATTCCAAATAAGCTCTGGAAGTCTTCTTGAGACAAATGTCTCTTTAAATGGGGAGACAAACAAAATAAAAACAATCAATCAATCAATCAATCAGTTTATATGTACAGTCAGGGAAGACACGTCCCCCATCCAACCATGTGATTACATCAAATTGTCCTGATTATTGTTTTCTCCAAGATGATATAGGATTTCCATTACAAAAATCTATACAGTATACAACATTTATTTAGCCAGCTTTAAATCATTGTTTTAAAACCCGTTTTCTAAAATGATTCCAAATGGAATAATAAAACAAATTCTCCCCTTTTTCTCCCAACTTGGAATGCCCAATTCCCAATGTGCTTTTTAAGTCCTCGTGGTCATGCAGTGATTCGCCTCAATCCGGGTGGCGGAGGACGAATCCCAGCTGCCTCAGCGTCTGAGACCGTCAACCCGCACATCTTATCACGTGGCTTGTTGAGCGCTTTGCCACGGAGACATAGCGCATGTGGAGGCTTCACGCCATCCACCGCAGCATCCATGCTGAACTCCCCACTGAGAATGAACCACATTATAGCAATCACGAGGAGGTTAACCCAACATGACTCTACCCTCCCTAGCAACCGGGCCAATTTGGTTGCTTAGGAGACCTGGCTGGAGTCAATCAGCAGGCCCTGGAAATCGAGCAAACTCCAGGTTTGGTAGCCAGCATCTTTACTACTGAGCTACTGACTTTTGGAAAAAGTCGCTGTACTCTTAATTTCAAACTGACTTGAAATCAAAGTGAATAGGTGCCCTTCAAGATAAATATATTTTTTTGTGATTTACCTCTAATCTGGTCCTGTCAACACCTGGTGGAAGTTTACTGCGCCCTCTGTGGGTCACAACCAGCATTTCATATGGATATATCTAAAGGGAGGGAAAATCATGAAGTTTTGTGAACATTATATGCAGTACTTGTCCTTTTTGTTTCACTAGACACAGAAAACTGTCCGTCTCACACACCAATGGCTTGCTCAAGAGAGAATGCGTACTACATGCTCAACCTCCAAAGTTTTCAGTTCGATATTAACTACAGTGATACAACCATATTGAATTCTACATTCAATGGATGCAAGGCTTAAAAGCAACATGAAATGTGAGTGAACGTATGGCATTGCGTTAGAAAATAAAAAATGGCATGAAAACTTTGGAGGTGTTCTTATTGTGTGTTAAGGCCGAAACATACTTTGCACTAGTACGTGAACACAGACACTTCTAGCAACTCAAGCTTAGTGCCACAAGGGGCACTATAGCAGACAGAGTGAACAGTTTTACTACTGTCATAAATGGAGCAACAGTTCAAAGAGAATATTGCTGAGCAAGTATGTAAAATATATTTAAAGCAACTTGCATGAATAATAGCACATCCGGTTTAATAGCACAGACTTATAAAGGTAACTCTTTCGCCCCTTTGATTACTGAGGTTTGTTACCACTACAGTAATGCAAGAACACAAGTTAAGCATGTCCATCTGGACCACACGCATACTGCGTACGCATACTTGCGTAAAACTTGTTTCTGACCTTAGATTCAAGTTACTATGTCTGCCTCACCTTCTGTTCCAGAATACTAGGAAGAGAGTTTCCTCTGTCGATTCTCGCAGTCTGTGGAAATGACCCCCAGGACAAAGGAGACCAAAATGAGACCGCAAATTTAAAGAGGGGGGCCTCACTACATCCACAGTAATGAAAGTCATTTGACTCATTATTAATAAGCATGCTTACAGAATGAAGTCAGAAGCCATGGTTAAAAGGATAGTTCACCCAAAAAATGAAATTTCTCTCATCATTTACTCTCATCATACCCTCATGCTATCCCAGATGTGGAAGACTTTCTTCTGCAGAACACAAACTAGAATAACATTTCAGCTCTGTTGGTCCATACAATTCAAGTGAATGGTGACCAGACTTTTCATCTCCAAAAATCACATAATGGCAGCTTAAAAGTAATGCATATGACTCCAGTGGTTTAATGTCTTCAGAAGCATTCAGATCATAATTTAAGTTTGTTTCACATTCTGTGGAGATTTTTGGTAAACGAGGATTTAAATATTGATCTGTTTCTCACCCAAAGTGATTGCATCGCTTCAGAAGACATATTAAATCACTGGAGTCATATTGATTACTTTTGTGTCCTTTATGTGATTTTTGGACCTTCAAAGTTCTGTCCACCATGCACTTGCATTGTATGGACCTACAGAGCTGAAATATTCTTCCAAAAATCTTTGCTTGTGTTCAGCAGAAGAAAAAAATGAATACACATCTGGGATGGCATGAAAGTGAGTAAATAATAAGAGGATTTTCATTTTTGGCTGAACTATTCCTTTAAAGGTGTGTATGCTAATGTCTGCTATTCAGTGCAAAGATACATTAATAGCAGGAAGAGGTAAACAGGAAAGAATATGGTGTCCATCAATTGACCAGCTGTAAGCATATTCTAAAATGCCATAGTCATGCGTATTAAATTGAATTAACACAACCATCTTACCTGAACACCTATGGAATGTACAAACAAAAAGATAATAATGTGTTAAAAGTATTAAATAATTTTGGAAATATTCTGAAAGAAATAGGCTATTTATAATATGTGGAAATATTAATATACAGTATGCGGACAGATTGTGTTTTTTACATTTTGCCTGCTCGTGCAAACTAAAACATTACCTATTTTTGCTTTTCCATTGTCTGTGGAGGTAAAGTCTGCTGATTGCAGCTACATGAATCAGGAAAAAGAATTACACCCATTAGAGATCATTAAAGGGATCATTCAAACCAAAGATCTGTCAACATTTACTCGCCTTTATATAGTTTCAAACCCATATTACTTTTTACCATCCATGGAACACAAAAGAAGAGAATGTTAGTCTTAGTCAACATTCACTGTTATTGCATATTTTACTATTCAATGAAAGTGAATGGTGACGGAGGCTATAGCCAAAGTATACTTGTATTTTAACATGTACGCTACCATATGCGTACACGCGTGACGTTAATTTTGTCATCAGCAGAGTGATCGAGCACTGTGCCCGTGCAGCCAGATTTTTCTAACCGTGTGTCCTTTGCGCTCATCCTCTGTTCATGTGCCTGAAATTGTTTGAACTAATTAGTGGGTCCACAAGGTGGCATCACCTACCGTTGTGCCCGGTAGTGCTATGGCGTTCATGAAGAACTGCAAAAAAGATGTCGTAGCACGCTAGTGAACAACAGGAGAAGAGGGTGGACACAACAACAGTGGATGTGCATGTTGAGTGTATGTGTGTGAGACTAGCATATGCATAAAAACATTCTGCCTAACATTAAGTTTTTGTGTTCTATGTTAGAAAGAAAGTAATTTAATTAGTAAGGAACATTTTAACAATCGAAGCAATTCAAGCTTGAAGTACCACATTTATGTTTTCAGCAGGGGGCAGTAAGCGCAACTCTAGCTGTATAGATGTGCAGCTGTACATGCAACAAAGCACACTTACAGACTGCAGACAGCTCAAACACAGCTGGACGGAGTGCAACTCCGAATGCAGGGGTCTAAAGACGTATTTTTCTAAGTTTCAAACTAATTTTAACTTGACACATTGTCCTAAAACACTGTGTTTATGACATGACGCAGTCAAAATGAGACGCTCCAAAAGCGTCCGACAGGCTTATGTTCAGTGATATGAAAATAACCAATATTTTGCCTTCTAAAGCCACTTTTTATATTGACTAATGAATTCTAACTTGTCTGCTACAATAATGTCATGCATTTTAATTATTTGAATGATTATATTTATTGTATATATTATATTAATAATTATTTAAATATGATTCTAATTATTGAATCATTATATGTTGAATTTTATTTTGAAAAAGTAGGCATTAAGTAGGTTTCAGTCTAAGTAAGGTGCATTTTATTTACCAGAAAAGCACGTCAAATCATAACTATCACCAAAACACAGCGAGCGCTTTTCATGAGGAGTTCAAAGTAGTGCCTGGTGGCTTCACGATTGCTATAGCAAAGAGAATAGCTACAGTCTGCCAGCTGATTAATATTGTGGAGGATGAAAGTTTAAGAGATTTAATGGTAGCCTGGAGAGGTGAGGTATCCAAGCCACATCAATTACTTACTGGGGTACTTCAGGGATCAGTGCTTGGGCCACTTCTATTCTCTATATACACAACACCACTGGAACCCATCATTCAGTCACATGGTTTCTCTTACCACTGCTACGCTGATGACACATAACTCTAATTGTCTTTCCAGCCCAACAACACCACAGTGACTGCTCGAATCGCTGCCTACCTGGCAGACATCTCGGCCTGGATGAAGGAACACCATGTGCAACTCAACCCAGCCAAGACCGAACTCCTTGTCTTTCCAGCCAACCCTGCTGTTGAACACAACATCACCGTGCAGCTGGATACAACTACAGTATCGCCTTCCAAAACGGTCAGAAATCTAGGGGTAACTATTGATAACAAACTAAATTTCACAGATCACATTTCAAAGATCATGTAGATTTACACTCTACAATATCAGAAAGATAAGACCCTTCCTCTCTGAACATGCCACACAACTGCTTGTTCAGTCACTTGTCATAACAAGACTGGACTACCGTAACTCTCTCATTACAGGCCTCCCTGCATGTTCAATTAGATGATCCAGAATGCAGCAGCATGTCTGGTCTTTAATGAACCTAAGAGAGCACGTTACACCACTCTTTGTCTCTCTCCACTGGCTGCCGGTTCATGCACGTATTAAATTCAAGGCTCTGATGCTGGCATACAAAACAGTCACTGGGTCTGCTCTAGCATACCTAAAATCATTTATGCAGAGCTACGCTCCCACCAGAAGCCTGCGGTCGGCTAAGGAATGTCACCTTGTCATACCAACACAAAAAGGCACCAAAACACTTTCCCGGACTTTCAGTTTCATCATAACACATTGGTGGAATGACCTTCCCAACTCCATCCGTGAAGCTGACTCACTCTCTGTCTTCAAAAAACTACTTAAAACACATCTTTTCCATGAGCACTTAACCAGTCACTAAGTTGCACTTTAATCTGTTTTGAATACTATTCTGATTCTAGTGAAATTTTGTAGTATAGCACTTTTGTACCACTATCTCCTTAAGATGATTCGCTTATGTTTTCCTCTTTTGTAAGCTCCTTTGTATAAAAGCATCTGCCAAATGAATAAAAGTAAATGTCAATTTAATGCACATTGCGATGAATATGCAACCTATGGGGAGACGTGGGTTGCAACTCCCAATTAGACTTTGGGAAAAGTGTTTGGTGCTATTTCAGTGCATTTCTATCTTTAAAATTTGGAAGGCTTTGTTTCTTTTTTACTAAGAAGGAAATAAATGCATTTTGACAGGAAAATAAATATATAGAGTCAAATTACTTACAAACTTACAAAATCTGTGATGAATCGCAATTAACTGCGAAAATGTATGCAATTAACTGCGATTACAATTTTTAATTGACTGACAGCACTAATAATAACAAAACAATTGTAAAAATTATAAGATGACCTCTTTAAATATGAATTAAAAAAGAAACTATCTCTCCTACCCTAGTGAGGCCTGTTCGACTGCAAGGAGGTAAAGAGGCAGATTTGTGTGCACTGGCTGATGATCCTGCAATGAAACATGAAAGAACAGTGGTCATTTTGAGATTGAGCTATCCATTCAATTTGGACAGGGATGATATAGGCAATTCATAATTTGAACACTGGGTATCCTCTGTGACTTGCTCGATGGGGCAACGTGCATTATATACTCTTTGTGCATTATGTACTTTTAAAGATCAGCAGAATGCAGTGCATTTCCTGATTGCATACAAACATTATATGGATGCACATGGACATACAGTACACCCATAAAATAGGACACAACCCCACACTTACTGTTGAATCTTTAAGGTAATACAATGTTTAATTTAAAAAGTAATCTTGACTTGTAATATATGGATCTACTATATCAAGAAGGTTCTGGTTATATATATTAAAGAGATGGTTCACCCAAAAATGAAAATATTGTCATCATTTACTCACCCTCATGTTGTTCCAAACCCATACAACTTTCTATCTTCCATAGAAAACAAAAGGAGATGTAAAGCAGTATGTTAGTCTCTGTCACAGTTCACTTTCTTTGCCACTTTTTCCATATAATAAAAGTGAATGGAATAATTATTGCTATTATTCGTTTTTTTGGGGGGGGTGAACTATCCCTTTGAATCTCCCTAAAAATCATTTACGCTGTATTGTATTATGTTTTCTACAACAGATTGTTTTCATATTAAATAATTCAAACACAATTTGTATGCACCTTTGAACACATCACATACCCAAGTTTATGTTTGTCCCATCTGGCAGGGAACGTGTTTTTCTGCGAGTGAGCACTGATTTCTCTATTTCCTCCTTCAGGATCAATTTGCCCAAGTTGGACTGTATCTGAAAAATTAACAGGCCAGTCATGATTAGAGAGCTGCATTAAGGCCTGGCCTCATGTGCATGCATATCCTTCAAGCAATCAATTTAATGGCCTCAAAACAAAATACTTAATCATCAAGCTGTAGAGAAATGAATCCCAGTCCTGCTATATTCAAGATAGACTCAAGACGGTGAATGACAGTTTTGGGGGTAACGTGATAAAAGTAATGCATGTTACGTAATCAGATTTCGTTTTCGAGTAACGAGTAAAATAACAATATTTTAGACCGTAATATTTGAGTTACTTTTTAAATAAAGTAATGCGTTGCTTTTGTACTCCTCTACTGTCCCTGTATTGCAACAAATTTGGAGTAAAAGTGTACAAACTTCGGGGCGTAAACATAGTGCATGATTGGCACTGTAGTTCTAGAGTGTGACACCAGAGACTATTTAGCAGAGAGAGACGAGTAACTTCTATTTAATGAATGGGAGAAATTGGAACACCCAACCAAGAAGCTCTAGCCCCCAATAGTCAATAGATGTATAAAGGAAGTCCCACCTTGTAGGTAAAACAGCCAATCACCTTTTAGATACAGACATCGCCTGTCAATCAACTTGCTAACAAGCATGCGCATTTCGCATTTTAGCGTAATATGAGGTCAGCAACATTCAGTTGAGTGAAACGCGATTGATTCATGTGTTAAAACACACTGCATTAAAAAAATCAGTAAACACATTTTGGCTTAAACAAGGATTATACGACTAGTCTTCCACTGGACACGACATGATACACAGGGTGAAATAATCACTCAGTTCACTAACTTATGCCACCGAACTGCTCCATGTTACAGCTCCCGTAACTGGGAGAATGGGATGAGAAAATATTCTGGATCGGTCTCTCTGCGCAACGTTCTACATCGATTGTGTACGCAGAGAAAATTTCTTAGTTTCTAAAAAGATTCTACTTTTTTTATATAATAAACAAGTAGCTTGATTCATGAAACAAACCGTTTTTATTACATTTTGGTAGCATTAAAAATGATTCCATTCAAGTTGATTCAGCATGCGCCTTTGAAGTTGTGGCATCTGTATGCACCGTGGATCAACTCAAAACAAGCGTGCACTAAGATGACTGAAGTGAACAATATTCATTTATACATCAGACTTATTCCTTGAACATATAAGGCTGGCATTCCTCACTGAATTTTATCCAGAAGTTGACTCTGACATTGTCGATGGGCACAGCACGTGACATATGATGCAGGTTTAAGTGTTGGACTTTGCTGCTTTAAGTTCTTTATTCATGTTGGCTGCCATGTTGATGGAAAATATGCATATTCATGTTATTCATTCTTTATTATAAATATGATATGAAGACCTACTTTCTAAATATCTGTTTGTTTACTATGTTGTTTTGACATGAGTGTTGTACAGTAGCTAGCATGACCTGTAATGTCTCTTGTATGCAATGCATGGCTTATTTGTATGGAATGCATAGCAGAAGAGAAAGTGGCAGTCTATTCCAGTGTTTCTGAACTGTGGGGAGAGTGACGTAGTGAAACTAGTAACTTGCAATCGTTTCTTTTTCTTTTTCTAGTCTGTCAAAACAAGCTCTTCTGGCACTATGGTTCATTATATGATTTAATGGACATAAACATGCTCGGCTCAATATATGACAATCTTTATTATGTGTAATATGAGCAATATTACTGTCCTGAATTTAAAACAATTTGGTCATGAAGTTCACCACTGTGACAATTGTTTCCATTGGCTGGTGGGTTTTAAGGCAACAATTTACATTTCCGTGACATTACACTCCTATATAATGTGTTTTGGGCACAGCATTTAATAATGTGTATTAAAAATGTTGATGCTTGCCCAGTCTCAAAGCCCACGGCACATGCCAGGGCTGTCCAGTGATGATAAGTGACAGTGGCAATGTTAGTCATGAGAAATATTTATTTGAGCACTTGAATTGGTCAGCAAGAATGACTTTTTAGCAAAACGGTAAAAGCTTATTTGAAATGATCTATGCAAAACCTAATTAATTCATGAGCTTTACCATTTTGTAACATCACAGCCAGCATGTCAAGACTTTCTGCTCAAACCTTTTGAAGTTCCTGTTCTTGCAGTCTCTTTGCATCTTCAGTAAGGTCCTCAAAATCATCATCCTCGATTGCTTTCCCCTCCTCAACTGCCTTCCTCCTCCACTCTATCTCTAAAAGAGTTATTGACGGGATAAAAAATATGACCATAACAGTTTAAGACCAGCTATGCTGTTAGGGTTAGGACTAACTCTTTAGTACTGGTTCGGTGCTGGTCTAGCTAGCTGACCAGAATAGCCAAGTTTCACAAAATGCAGAGGCAGGACCCAAAAGCAGAGTTAAAAAAGGGTATTTTTTTAAAATCAAAAAACAAAAACCGGGGCCTTGGTAGCTCAGCGAGTATTGACGCTGACTACCAGCCCTGGAGTCGGGAGTTTGATTCCAGGATGTGCTGAGTGACTCCAGCCAGGTCTCCTAAGTAACCAAATTGGCCCGGTTGCTAGGGAGGGTAGAGTCACATGGAGTAACATCCTCGTGGTCACGATTAGTGGTTCTCGCTCTCAATGGGGCACGTGGTAAGTTGTGCGTGGATCGCGGAGAGTAGCATGTGCCTCCACATGCGGAGTCTCCACGGAGTCATGCACAATGAGCCACATGATAAGATGGGCGGATTGACGGTTTCAGAAGCGGAGGCAACTGAGACTTGTTATCTACCACCCGTTTTGATATGAGTAACCGCTTTACCAAGAGGACCTACTAAGTAGTGGGAATTGGGAATTCCAAACTGGGAGAAAAGGGGCTAAAAATAATTAAAAAAACAACAACATAAAGTTCCCACAAGGGGTAATAACAAAAATAAACTACCCCAAAGGGGAACAAGGGTAATCCAGGCTGGGGCAGAGGGAAACAGGAACCAAGTGGGGGAAACAGGACCGACAGGGAAGACTGAAAACACAAGACTGGAAACAAGACTGATTAACAAGACTAATGGACAGGACCAACTCTAATACACACAAGATGGCAAGTAATGCGGCCAAGATGACATAAGTGCAATGCACCCACATCAATAACAGACAGACATGAAGCACAAGTGTCTGGATCCTGACCGAAACCGAACCAGGCGAGTCAGGGAGTCAGGATACAGAAACCTTGCTCCCGACACGAAACAAGACGGACCGAAGAGCACACGGCAGGGAATAAAACCGAAACCATGCGCTTGCACAAAGACAGACAACGAAACACAAGACAGACATGGGACGATGATGCAATGGTCCTGTCAAACCAAAACCCAGGCTGACAGAGTGACAAGACCATGACACCAAGGTTTTCACCAGCAAAACTTAGCTGGTGAAGGTGATACGCACCTGCATACACCTAACATTTTAATAGTCTTTGGCTTACAAAACTCAGAGTAACATGGAATTGATTAGGCTGGATAAGACACAATATATAAGACTGAGAGATGTGAACTTGTACCAATGGTTGTGCATTTACCCATAGTAGCTAGAGAGGGTGGACAGGGCCAGTACTCTGTCTCTATCTTTGAAGGCTGGTTGGGATCAGGTGGCTGGGCTGCTGGGAACTTGGAGGACTCAATGATATTATCCTGTTTATAATTGTATGTTCCAGTTTCTCTGTCTGAAGAGAGGGAGAAGATAAACAAACAAACAAAAAATCACCAGCACAATATTACCAGTCGGTATATTTGAAAATCAATTCTATATGTAGTTAAACTGTCCCTTGATAAAGACCTCAGTATACTTAAAAACATAATAAATAAATAATAAAGAACAAATACCGTGTTTATAAATTGGAGGCTTCATATAGATGTTTGAACCAATGTCTGAAATAAAATTTATTAATAATCATATAATGGTGCAATAGATGTACACCATGCAATAGTTGTGCAGTTACAGTAAGAAATAGACATAAAAAAAATTTAAATAATCATTATTTGGCAAAAAAAAAAAAAACTTTAATACATTTTCTGACCTGGTCTGTGAAAGTGCTGCAAGGGGCCCTTGGATGTGAGGCTGACCTTGCGAAGCTGCACTGTGGAGTCCATGCTGGATCCTCCAGGAGACCCCTGCTCAGACCCCTCCTTTGCCTCTTTTGAGGCAAAAATCTAAAGAAACAAGAAAGTTGCAAGCATATAACATGCCTTCTATTATTCGAAATGTTCAAAATGAAATGTTTATTCTTATGGTAGCATAACCTTTTTTGTGCTTAATCCAAAGTGCAAATTCTGACAACATAGGCACAAACTTATGCCTGATTGTAAATCATGCTAACAGCAGCTAGTTTTATGCCATTCTTCATTGTTAAGCTACCAAGTAATATGTAGGTTCTATAACTAAAATATTACTATGAACTCAAAATGTTCAAGAATATAATATTTTATCTTCTAAATTCCCATCTGATTCCCATTGATTCCAATTAAACACCATCATCCTTTCAGTGAAAATAATTCTGAAATAGCATTGATTGAGTGGATAAATAAAACAAATTAACCAATTCTTTTTTTAAAGGGATCGTTTACCCCAAAATTAAAATTCTGTCATCATTTATTCACCCTCATGTTGTTCCAAACATGAATAGCTTTCTCTCTTCTGTGGAACACATGTGTGAATAAAAGATGCACTGAGAGTGAATGGTGGCTGAAACGAACATACTGTCAAACACTCCTTTTGTGTTCCATAGAAGAAAGAAAGTCATACGGGTTTCGTACAACATGAGTGTGACACAATGATGACAGAATTTTCAATTTGGGGAGAACTATCTCTTTAATTTTTCAGAGAGATTAATGTGGTAGTTAAAGCTTGTGACCAGTGACTATCCTGATTGAAAGGCTTGATGTCTCACCTCAGGAGAAGGAGGGGGCGAGATGGAATGAGGTGACATTGATCTCTGGAAGAGACAGGGAGAGAAAACAGAACACACACATACATGCATTGTCTTCAAGGCCTGACATTCAAATGGCTCAATACTCTATATCAGACACACAAACATACACACAACAAATCATTTAACATGCATTAACACAGTTTGACTAATAACAACATATTATAGTTAAAATCTACATCTCAAGCTAGATAAATCTATATTCCTGTTCTCCAGAAAACATATATTGATTTTACTCTGTTGTACAACGTGCAATAAACCTTTTCAAATGCATCCCGATGGAACAATGAAACAAAGACTTGATCTAAAAAGAGACTCGGGGGCAAATTCACAAAACAGTTGTGGCAGTTTGCGCAAAAACTTGCGTCTTATTCACTAACCACATAAAATTATGTTTAACAAGCCGAGAAATGCACGGAAATAGCGCTCCGCTGTATTTAAGTTGTTAATAGTTTGGAGAACAGCATTATAACAAAACATGTGCTGTAGTCAAGTGCACTTCAGATGTCTGGATTGCAGTGGTGGAGTAAGGCAATACATTCCCAGTGAAGCATGCTAGATCCTGATAATCTGCTTCATTCGCCATCACCTACAGTAGGACTCACAAACAACCCCCATGTTGGGAAATTGCGCTGTGAAAATTGCATTAGTCACAAATTTTTTATGCAGATTACCATTAGTGAAACGAGGGCTAAAACAATGCAGACCGCATGTGCAAATAAACAATGCTATTGAATGTTGAATTTATATAGTGCTTTTTCTGACAATACACTCAAAGTGTTTCAGGGGACTCTCCTCAACCTCCACCAGTGTGCAGCATCCACCTGGATGATGCGACGGCAGCCATAGTGCACCTGTACGCGCACCACACACTAGCTAATGGTGGTGAGGAGAGAGTAGAGTTATAGAGCCAATTTACGGATGGAGATTATTAGGGATTAATGGGCACAATACATTCTTAGTGAATTCCCCCCTAATTCTCTTTGGTTTGCTAACCTCTCTGCTTTTGGAGAGACCTATCCGATCCAGGGCAGAGATATTGAAATGTGGCTCGTACACCATCAGATCTGGCCGTTCCACCTCAAGTATGGCTTTGTCTTTGGGGATGGCTGCCAAGTCCTTATATCCAATAACCTGATTGTCCATTCTTGCCTTTGGGGAAAAAGAGAGAGTGTAAAAACAGCTCGATTTGTAGAGAAAGAAATAGTTGTCATCTGAAATGCCTTGTGGGGTTCCTTGAAACTGGGATATCGAGCAGGTGCTCTATGCTAGATAACAGAATGGAATTTGTTATCTTTGAAACCGAAAGCTTTTGACTTTTAAGGCCGGTATCATACCATAATTGTAAGGACTAATTGACTAAGCTTTGCCAAATTTAGCTAAAATCATGATTTATTGTGCACAAATCTGATGGACTAAAACTAAATGACATACCACAATAGAGGTGGCCGGTGAGCCAGGTGCACTAGGACCACGGGAGGACGGCGCCGTCCCTACCTGCAGAAGTAGGCCAAATCAGAGGTCACAGGTCATAATTTAACTGCTCTGATTTAATGACAAGTTGTTAATGAAAACTAAGATCAATATCTAATATTATCAATAAAATGGATGACATATCTGTCACTTTCCCACGCCCCCTTTTATTTCTTACTAAGTGAAAAAACCCAGCACATCTAATCATACTTTAATGATTTTACAGGGACAAAAATAAAATACAGTGGATCAGCCTTTAAAAAGGTAAAACATATCATAAAACCAATTATAATGATCAAAATTGTCAAAAAAAACAGCATATTCAGTAAAGCATCATAACATCCACAAATTACCTTCTGCATTACTGGAGCAAACTATAAAACCACGTCTTTTGTTGTTCCAGTCACACAGTTCTGCAATAAAGCATAAAAGGGGCAACCGTGAATTGAAAATTGAAGCAAATTAGTTTATGGATCTTAAGAGGCAGCAGAAATTCAATGGTGCATTTAGACATGCTATGCTGAAGTTGGACAAATTTATTTGTGGCACTTGCTGAGGCAAGCAGCATTATTACTATTGCTCATACTTAACGTTATGTTTTTTTCAAACCCCTAAACCCCACACATTTGTGCTATAGACATAACCGATATGTCATGTGCCCTAAAGGGATAGTTCACCCAAAATTTGTATTTCTCTCATCATTTACTCACCCTCATGCCATCCCAAATGTGTATGACTTTCTTTCTTATGGTGAACACAAACGAAGAACATTTGCACAATATTTCAGGTCCATATAATGCAAGTGAATGGTGGCCAGAACTTTGAAGCTGCAAAAAGCACATAAAGGCAGCATAAAAGTAATCCATATGACTCCAGTGTTTTGATCCATATTTTCAGGTAGTTATGTAATAGGTATGGGTGAGAAACAGATCAATATTAGGGTCCTTTTTTATTATCAATCTCCACTTTCACTTTCTTCTTTTGTTTTCGGCGATTCACTTTTGCATATCGCCACCTGGTTGGTAAGGAGGAGAATTTATTGTTAAAAAGGACTTGAATATTGATTGTTACACACCCACACCTATCATATCACTAAGACATGGATTTAACCACAGGAGTCTTGTGGATTACTTTTATGCTGCCTTTTTATGCTTTTTGGTCTTTCAAACCATTCACCACCATTAACTTGCATTGTATGGACTTACAGAGCTGAGATATTAATTTGAAATCTTTGTTGGTGTTCAGCAAAAAAAATAAAGTGATACACATCTGGGATGGCATGAGGGTGAGTAAATGATGAGTGATTTTCCATTTTTGGGAGAACTATCCCTTTAATAACAACAAAAACAGGTGAAAAAATCCCACACACGTACATTCACAGTACTCATTTTGCAACAGTCTAACAACCACCCACAACATTCTAGCATTGTGGTGGTAAGTTTTGGACACATTTTCTTCATAAAATGTAAAGATGTAGTTTAAGTATGCTCTTGTACAATGCTCTGCTACGAGTTTTGATATAATAAAATATAGACCACAATATTACAAAGATTAAAGATAAAATGGCATTATCTGTTATTTACAAAACAGCTTGATAAAATTCAGTGCAGTTAATCTGAATTCCATCTGAATGTTGCTGTTTGGGCATAAAACATCACATTAACCCATCTGACATTAGAAGAGTGTATCACCAGAACAGTCCAGAAATTTAGGTAATCCATTTAATTTCCCTCCCACTGAGGGTGTTCAACACACCCACAGATATCAGGCACATTTCATAATTTCCCAGAGGATATTAAGATAAAAAGGTTATTCAAAATGTTGCATCTGTAACTGCAAAAATGTTGTATTCAGAAATGTATATCCTTTGTTTTATGGTAGAAAGATACCACATAATTCCTCTTAAAAGGACAGTTCATCGAAGAATGAACGTCCTGGCATAATTTACTTACCCTCATGTTGATACAAACCCATATTATTTTCTTTTCTTACAAAAGGAGATATTTAGCAGAAGATATATGGAGAAAAGATGCAATGAAATGAATGGTGACTAAGGCTTTGGAACAAAATGAGGGCGGGTAAACGATAGTAGAATTTTCATTTTGGGTTCAACTATCCCTTTAACAGCTGCTTTCAGAATGAATAGACCTTGTATACAGCGGTGCCATCTTTGATATTTTGATCAAAATGTGACTGAAGAGACTGTATGTCTATCCCTCACATGTTAAGTTTTTCATTCACATCAAAAGTCCATGATGGCACTACTGTAAATAAAGTCTATAGGCATGAAGGAGAGTCCACTAAAGGGATCAGTGGATTAATGTCTTTCTGAAATTATACTAATTTATTGAATGCAGCAATATCCTGTTAGTGTGGGGGAAGGGAAGTGACATCAAGCTTGCTCACCCAATTTCACCTTTACCAGCTTTACGGTCCAATAGAAATCTCAGATATGAGCTACGCTACATTGCCCATTGAATTTACTAGGTTCTATCTAGCATCAAAAACATTTCAATGAGCAAAAGTAGGAACGGAAGACAGTTTTTGGGTTGGCACTCACTCACTGAGCTAATTAGCTTTCACGGTCATTTCAATTTCATATAAATTCGAGGAACCAACAACCCAGACTATTTTGAGACATGACTCTCACTCGCCTAGGAAACAAGCTCTGAGTAGAGTACAAGAGCCTCAAGGCATTTTAAATCCAATTCTTTGGGTCAAAATTTGTAGATAATGAAGCTCTATTAGCAAAAATAGCTTTTTGATCCCAATTCGGGGTAAGTTCTCACTGGGAGCTATTTTTTTTGTGAAGCTTTACGCCATCCACGCTCAACTCACCATGCGCCCCATCGAGAGCGAACCACATTATAGTGATCACGAGGATGTTACCCCATGTGACTCTACCCTCCCTAGCAACTGGGCCAGTTTGGTTGCTTAGGAGACCTGACTGGAGTCACTCAGCACACCCTGGGATTCAAACTACAGAACTAGCATACCCCAGGGGTGTTAGCCAGCATCTTTTACCACTGAGCAACCTACTGAGAATGTTTTTTTTCTTTAGATATAAGGGTAAAATATGACCTGCTCATTTATTGACAGTTTTCAGGGGATTCATCCAACATAATATAATGAGAATTCAAAATTATATTACGAGATGGCTAATTCGGAATAAATCACCAACCAATCATACACGTTTCCCTCGTCTCCTTCAAAACCCTCATATTTCATTTCTTCCATCATATGCATTTTATCAATTTTGATCAATTACAATCAAGGGCACAGGTTGAAATTTAAGGTTAGGTTTAGGTATGCAGTTCATATATCACAAACACGCACGTTCTGAACCCGGAAGTTTCACTCACTTCCGTCATACACAAAAGGGCTTACAGTTCAATCATAGTTAGTGTTAGGGTCTTTGTAAAGTGTTACACTTCTTTGTCAGAGTGTAAAACAAAAGTTTGCACCTCCATGCTTCCCTGTAAAAGACAAAAGGCAGTAGGTCATGATTTCTAAGTCTGTACCAGCATCACTGTTACTATTATTCTAACAATATATTTTCCCCTTGTCTGATCTCAGCCATTAAGAGCTGTCCCTGCTAGTTAGGATGGTTACTGATCAGCTCACAGTCCACTCATGCGTGAAGGACGTTGAGAGACCTTTTGTGTGCTAAAGAAGCTCAGCACCTCTTTACTGACAAGATTGATCACCCTGAGCAAAATGTAAATGACCTCTCATCTGAGACGGAGGGACCCATCTGCATCAAGCTGTCTGTAATTCAAATTCAATCTGGCTAAAAGAGGGTCCCTGAGCACAATGCTCTGATAAAGTTTGATTTACCAGTGATTCACATGCTTGGGGGAACATTTAGTCCTTCAATAAATACTGAAAGTATATGGGTAACCTATATTTCAATTTGCAAGCATGGTCTATCTCTACCAACTTGCTAGTTATTTACTGTATGGTCAAAACCAGGGCCGTAAGTAACCACTATAGACACCACTTTAGACTTCCACTTCCAATATTCAGACTCTTTAAACTGACCCCCACTTCCATTTTTATATGATGTAGTTTGAAGAGAATTAAATTGTATTGCTGGTGCACATCACAGGTAACCTCAAATGGAGCCATCTGCTGTTCCAGCAGGAATTTGATACTGCAAATAATCACACTATGTACTTATTTCAGTGACAGACTTCTAAATAGGCAAAATTGTATGGAATATAAAAGGCAAAGACAATGTCATCGAAATAATGACCCAACTGATTTTAAGGTTGAACTGGGTGACAGCAATGGATCAGATACACAGAAATCTGTGGAAAATAAATTTGGACAATATTTTGAAGACCCCAAGACACTGCTTGATGAGTATTGTCAAGTAGTTTTTTTTCTTGTGTTGACACATTTCCTTTAAAACAGGAAGTTGAGGAGGGACATATCGAACACCTCCACCTTGAATGGGAAAAGACTGAAACCTCAAAACGGTTGGTCAATATTACGAGAAAACAAGACATTTCAAATCAGCAATAACATTTGACAACAATCATACAATAAATTCTGCTTCTTAGGCTCAGATCACACTCAAAAACTAGAGTAGTCAAGTTAATGATTTTATGCATTGCACTGCTGCCACACGATTGGGTGATTAGATAATTGCATGAATAAGCGGTGTACAGGTGTTCCTAATAAAGTGCTCAAAGAGTGTATATGGCCACAAAGCTAATTTACATGAACTAAAATCCACAAAACTCCAATGGTGTCTTTAAGATTCACTTATCCACTTAAAGTCTAATAATGCTTATAACTTATGAACAGCATGTACATTACTATCAGTATAAAATATAAACTATTATAAAGCATACTGATCAAACTCCTAAGAAAACAGAATATATATTCCTTTACCTTACCTACTAAGAAGCAAAATTTCAGATCTATTTTAATGTTTCTTAACCGGCCACTACAGAAAAGAGAGATTGTTAATAAGGAGGCAAGGCAGTGCACTCATGAGATCAAGAGCATGCCTTCATGTCCTAT
The DNA here is from genome assembly GCF_025860055.1 of Xyrauchen texanus. Lineage (NCBI taxonomy): Eukaryota > Metazoa > Chordata > Actinopteri > Cypriniformes > Catostomidae > Xyrauchen > Xyrauchen texanus. The sequence goes on from NC_068319.1 coordinate 20,590,019, forward strand.
CAAAGAGGGAGTTTTAGTGTGCATGAGTAAGCAGTGAGGAAATATGAATGTAAAACCCTCACACCCTTATTGAAGCAAAAAATTACATTAAATAAATAACAACTTCTAACGTAATCACAATCACACATGTGTCCAACCATGAAGCTATCCCTTCCTTGAAATCTGTCCTTTTCTTTAATTAAATGAAATGATATCTTGATATTTAGTCCTATGCAGTTTATGACACAAATGTATTAATTTTTGTTTGTTTTGCTTTTCTTTATATTAGTTAAACCAAATCGAATCATTATTTATATGTTCAAATTCAAATCTGGTTGTTATTATATTCAAACGAAATATACAAAAACATGCAAATATACAATTATAATTCTCCAACAGTTAAAATCACAAATCTCTTGAAATTGTCCAAACAAGAGTCAACTTCACACTGGACCATTATACATTATTTGAATTAATTGCGAACATTGGTTTGGTTTACCCAAAATAAAAACTGAAAAGTTATCTTTATTGTATTCCATATTTCATTCATAAACTGTACAGAACTCAGCATAAAGATACCATAGATCTCAATAGATTAAAACTAAATAATCAAATAAAACAGAGAATTTTAAGGAATGATAGCTTTAAAATTACCAGAATTACATGGGCAGGATACACAACAGAATTCCACCTCAGCTCCTGCTCTGTGATGAAGAGGAAATCCTATGCTGAGAGATCCAGACTTCCTCTCATCTCTGTCCTGTTCTCCTCAGTCCTTGCCATCTCCCTCTCTCTTTCTGCACATTGCCTATAAGACCCCACCCACTTCTCTCTCCACCCAAACCGAAATGCACTTATCTCAGCAGAGCAAGAGCAGCCAACGCCCAATCAGACCCATCGGTTGTGTCGCCGGGGCAACGCTCCGTCTGACGAGAATTCTCCAGGCAGTGTTGATGGATACAGGATACATTAACTCAGTGAGGCCTTTCTGATCCATCGGGAGCACATGAGATAGGGTGAGGAGCTTGGGAGCTTCTACATGGCCTTGTTTGTGTTTCTATCTTGACATAAACAGCCCGAGGAAGCCCTCCTTCTTTCTTGTTAGAACAATGCTGCACACCATGGCTCATAAACAACCCCTTCCTAACTCCACCCCATCTTCTGAGCAGACTGTGGTGCACGTGGTCTGAGCAGCCATTTTTCTTGTTTCCAAGCTCTGTTTTATTCCGACTGAAGGGATATTCAGGTCATAAACCTGCAAGCTGTGTCTTCGGATTGACAGGGCTTAAGATTGTCTTGTCAGGGTCTTGCTTAGTTCAACTCGTTAGTCTAACTGTGAAGATCAGACCAGCGAGGAGACTGACTGCTGGTTTTGCTTAATCAGATTAGACTCATTGATTAAACCTGTGATGCTTCCCAGTTCCCTTTCATAGTCAAGCACTTCCCTGCAATCTGAATGGCAGGAAGTGACAAAATATCAGTCAGCCAGCTAGAATCTAATCAGAACTCTATTATAATGGATTTCCACACAAAAAGTCAATTTTACAATTTTGTATTAGATAGAATACAACATTAGCAACACGTCTTAATCCTAAACTACACTATCAATCCAGGTTTAACAAGGAAAAACAGTTGTCCAAGTCAAGAATATACAGTGGGGTCAAAATAATTAGACAACCTTAAAAAAAAAAATCTAAGATTCAAAATCTAATTTAAACCTGGAAACAACCAGAGAGAGATGTTGTGGATTTTGAAATTTGATGACGTTAATTGAATATTTCAATAAAACTATTTAAGATTCTGCACTATTTCTAGGTCACTAATGAATAAAATGTTGTGACATTGACCATGTTAACTTTATACAAGAGATCAGAATTTCTTGCTTCCATTAAAGGAATAGTTCAACCAAAAATGAAAAATCAGAATTTATTAACCCTCATGCCATCCCAGATGTGTATGACTTTCTTTCTTCTGCTGAACACACATGAAAATTTGATCTCAGCTTTATTGATCCTTTCAATGCAAATTAATGGTTGCCAGAACTGTGTAGCTCCAAAAGGCACATAAAGGCAGCCTAAAAGTAATCCATAAGACTCCAGTGGTTAAATCCATGTCTTCAGAAGATATATGATATGTGTGGGTGAAAAACAGATCAATATTTAAGTTCTTTTTTTTCTATAAATCTCCACTTTCATGTTCACATCCTTTCTTTTATTTTTGGTGATTTGCATTCTTTGTGCATATCACCACCTACTGGACAGCAGGAGAACTTTTAATAAAAAAAAGGACTTAGATATTGATCTGTTTCTCACCGACACCTATCATATCACTTCTGAAGATATAGATTAAACCAATGGTTCTCAACCTTTTTGATTCCAAGGCCCCCCCATTGTCAGAGAACATATTCAAAGCCCCCCATGTAGGCAATTAGATATTTATATTATAAGATATTTTCTGATACTACTACTATAATGGTGACAAAGCTTGTTTTCAAAGTTTTTTAATGAAAGAAACTAGTAGCGTCAAAAGATAAAAAAATAATCATGATAAATTTGTGATTCCAGAAATGTCTAGAACTGTATAATCTTACAAAAAAAAGCACGCTGTTGAGTGGAATTATTACATTTTTAGCATTTTCAGTAAGTGTAATTATAATAATTATTTAAAAATGATAGTAATCTACCTTATTTTAGAAAATATTAAGAGATCTGAGGTCCACCTGGAAGTGTACTGAGGCCCCAAGTGGGTCCTGACCCCCTGGTTGAGAAACACTGGAGTCTTATGGATAACTTTAATGCTGCCTTTATGTGCTTTTTGGATCTACAAAGTTCTGGCCACCATTCACTTGCATTGTATGGACCTTCAGAGCTGAGATATTCTTCTAAAAATCTTAATTTGTGTTCTGCTGAAGAAAGAAAGTCCTTTAGAGAGAATTTTACACTGCGTGCCCAATTATTAGGCAAATTGTATTCCTCAGGATTCATTTTATTGTTGAACAAACACAATGCTCTCAGTCAATCCATAATGTTATTTAAACTCAAACCTGAATGTTTAACAAAGGAAAAGTGAGTTTTGTCTTTCTCGGGGAATATAAAGGTGTGCACAATTATTAGGAAACTAAATTACAAAAACTATTTCTCCCAACTCAATTGTTTATTCTCAATTTTTAGTGTAGGTGCAACAAATAAGTAACAACAAAATGACAATTAAATAACATTTTTGGCCTTTCAAAAATATTCAACGATCAATATAGCCAATAACTGCCATGAGCCTTCCATCCATGGAGTCTGTCAGTTTCTTGATCTGTTCATGATCAACTTTCGCTGAAGCAGCAACCACAGCCTCACGAATGCTGTTCAAAGAGGTGTATTGTCTATCCCTCACTGTAAAGTTCACATTTGAGAAGGGCTCACAAGTTCTCAATAGGATTTAAATCAGTTGAAGAAGGGGGCAAAGTCATTATTTGGGCAATTTTGAGGACCTTGCTGGCTAGCCAAGCAGTGGAGTACTTGGATGCATGTGATGGAGCATTGTCCTGCATAAAGATCATGACCTTATTGAATGCTGAGGACTTCTTCCTGTACCACTGCTTGAAGAAAGTACTTTCCAAACTGGCAGTAGGTTTGGGAGTTGAGTTTAAGTACATCTTCAACTCGAAAAGTTCCAACATCATCCTTAATGATAGCAGCCCATACCAGTACCTGACTCGAAGTGGTGCCCTTTGTCCATTAGTGATCCAGCCACGGGCCCATTCATCTGGACCATCAAGAGTCACTCTCATTTCATCTGTCCAAAAAACCTTTGAAAAGTCTTCTTGTATTTCTTTGCCCAATCTTGACACTTCAACTTGTGAAAATATTCAGTGGTGGTCGTGTTTCAGCCTTCTTGACTTTGGCCATGTCTCTGAGCACTTGACACCTTGTACTTCTGGACACTCCAGGTGGTGGCACTGGAGGATAATGGGTTCCTGGTAGCTTCACGTTTAATTCTTCTCAAGTCTTTTGCAGATAATTTGTGCCCCAGTTGACTATTCGCATCAAAACGTTTGATTGTCTGGTGGTCACGCCTCAATAGTTTAGCTATTTCAAAAGTGTTGCATATGTCTGAAAGGCATTTTACGATATTTAACTTTTCAATGTCAGTTAAATCTCTTTTTTGGCCCATTTTACCTGAGGTAATGAAGCTGCCTAATAATTATGCACACCTTGATGTAAGATGTTAGTCACTTTCGCCACATCCTCCCATTACACAAATACATACCACCTGAAAATGATTGAATCCAATAAGCATTCAAGTTCATATGGTTTGGAGTTGGAAAATGTTTATGGAAGTAATGATAAGATCAGAATACTCACTTGCCTAATAATTGGGCAAGCAGTGTAATTTGGATGAACTATCCCTTTAAATCACACAAGATGCTCTTTGAAACATTCTTAAATTATGGTGGGTTAACATGAATAATCATTTCATATAAACTTGCCATCTTAAGCACATGTTGTCATTAAAATAAAAATAATAAGAAATTATAAAACTCATGTTCATTTTCCAATACAAATATTATTTGAAACTAAAACATTTGTATTAAATTGACAAAATGTTAAATAATTTCACTAGCTCTCTCAGATTTTAGATCAAACTGCAGGTTGTTAATGTCGAGGAAAGTGATCCATATTTTATTGCTGTATAACTTCTACAAAAAATCAGCCTTTGCTCCATATGGACCCAATTGAATGACAACATTCAGACATATCACTTCCATTAAGTTCTGCTACTTCGCTATGACATTGATCTTCCATTCAAATCCAATCTTAATCAAACAGTGAAGGAAAAGGAGGTAATTCACCGTCTAATTGGATTTAAAGTATCAAACAGATGTTCAGTTAAATACTTGTATGTTAGTTTCATGTATCTCCATCACTACAAACTATTTTCATCAGTTGTATTGCCTGATCTTCACTATCATGGAGAATATAAAATAAATGCACATCAATATTCAGCTACAGGTGGAAATTCCAGGTGTTCAATGTCAGCAGGAAACATGTCATCAGGAATTAAGGCATCTCTGGATCTCTAGACAGTCAACATCTTACATTGTGCTCCTTACATATGATGATGAGAGTCACAACATCATCAATGCTGTCAAATCAGAGTGTGTGTCTGTTGTTTTATTAGAGGAAACATGACAGCAAAAAACTTGTTTGTTTGTTCATTTTGTCGATCTTTAGTCCCCACAAATATGAATCAGATCTTTCGGTATTAGTCAAACACTGGTCATTTAATCTAATCGGTGCAGCTGTTGGGGGCGCGTGTCATGCGCGTCATGCGCGTGGAAGCAATAAGACTGTTGCTGTTTAGGTTCCTTCATTTATTTACTCTTTTTTGGTGTTATTTCGTGACACTCAGTGCTTGAAGTGGGCGGTTAGGCTACTCACCGGTACGCAGTACCTGCAATTCTTTAATTTAGTCTGCAGAATACCAGCAGATTTTCTTGTATAGGCTACCACCACTTCTCAGATTCTCCTGGTACGATGTCATTTATTCATTTAATATAAAACAGTGGATGCACTCCAATTAACCCCCTCCCTCCCCCTCCTTATTCTTCATAGTGTTGTTGAAGGTTATTGCAGTACATGGCCTAACCAAAAGGACACAGGCAAATTTGTTTCCTTGTTTGACTTTTAAAATCGTCGTTTTCATTTTTCAAATGAAAATACAATTCCTAGTTCCCTTCTAGTCATAGTGAGGCTCTTGTGAGCATATAGGACATTTCAGATTATGCGTTTGCGTCCTCGTTTGCATCTGTAGGTACGTTAGTGTGATAAACGCTTATGATAAATTACTTTAAATGTTGACAAAAAGTCACTCTTAACACTCAATATCAAAAGAAAACTAGACTCCTAAACCATAAATAAATCGAAACAATTTGATCATTTATAGACCGCTCAGTTTTCTTCATCCCACGCATCCCCAGCCAGCCATAAGATGGAGAAATAGCTCACCTCTTAGAAGCTAAAACAGCGGTTTATTTCGGTCCTTCACGTCCCAAGAAGCAGATTTTTAAGGTCCACTCAAGAACATCGCATGTTTTACGCGTTCAATTGCTCTCGTCACATTTGGCCGTGTCTCAACCCCCGGTTTGCTGCCTAACTAGGCGGCATTTTGGCCGTAATAGGGAATTCCGAGTCACCTGATTTAAAACGCGTCGATGAAGCCCAAAATACGCTGTCGAGGGATTGGACCGCGGCCATTATGGAGGAAACGGGCGTCTTTGAAGCATCTTTTACTGTATATGACGAAGTCATGAGCGAAATTAAAGGTATAACAACTGTATTCTAGACGGGACCGTAGTTCCCCCCGTTAGGGCAAATATTTCTCCTGATATTGACCCTCATGTGTCGGTCAAACCCCCTCTCACACATAAGCGCTGAGCATGAGCGCATGCAGTATGCTGGAACGGATGGAGACATGCAATGGGCATTTTTCCCCTTCGGCCTTTAAACGTCTTGTGATAATTATGACTTTCAAATAAGCTATTGTATACATTTAATAATATACGATTTTGGGACGTTTAAGCAATTTAAGATAAAGCTATACAAACAGGGTTAGGACGATTCTATCACATTAGGCTACTAACTTGAAATGCACATGATAATATTTGTAAAAAAAAAAAATTAAACACGTTTAAATAAGTAAATTACACATAGTTTTAACATGTCTTAACCACTAGAGGGCGTAAAGCATCTTATTATTAGAAAGTATTCTAAGACAAAATATTTAAAGGTGTAACATATTTTCTGTATTAAAGCATAAAATTATCATAATATGTAGCCAAATCCCCTCCGACACGTCTACTTACGTAAACTTTGATTATAGTCCCAATAAGGAAAAAATTATTAATGCAGCGAAGGACAAATTATGAGAAACTTATGAATGATTAGTTCACCTCTTGAGTCTTCTTTTCCAAGTCGTTTGTTGAGTTGTCACGTGACAGCCGTATGTGCATAGTGTATATGGCTATCATGTGACAAACAAATGAACAACTCGGACCAAAAGAGTTGAAATGTGAACTAATAATTTATGTTTCCTGTACAGTGCCTATGCGGTTTTCACGTAACAAACGAACGGAGGTTGCGCAATGCGCATGCGTGGCCAACACAAAATGAACGAATTACTCTCTGAGACTACTCGTTCTTCTGAGTCACATAAAAGATTCTTTCAAAATGAACGAACCGTTCATGAATGACCCATCACTACATACACAGCGCACTGCAGCCATGGAAGCCAGCAATACATCTAGCTAACTCTGTCAGAGTTATAAAAAATCCACATGAACTGGTTTATAATTTGCAAACAATAAAAACATTGCAAACGTATACATTAGCTGATCAACTTAGTGTAAGGCTCGTTGCTTGCCATTGTCAGTTTGCTCATTCCTGTTGCATGTCCTCAACCTGGCAACCCATGTGAGCGTCGAGTCTGGGGAGGAGGGTCGGGGGAGACAACTCTCTCCAATATTTTTATATTTTGGACCGCAGTACACATTTTAAACGCTTGATGTCAATGTTAGATTTTACTCTTTTAATTTGAAAAAAATAAATAAAAAGTATATTCCACATAATCTTTTTCCAGGGACAAAATACCACACTGACCAACCATCACATCCTACATGTACAACGACTGAAGCACTGAACAACAATGGAGAATCTTGCTGGTCTCTTGAGTACTCATGTGTGTCACCATGATAACATTCCCGGACTACCACAATATTAATATGAAAAATAATGCTTCAGCCTTCCCTTCATCCAGAGCAAGTACTCGTCCTTGTGTCAACATCTTTACATTCAGTACTTGCTGATATCCAGGTTTGGGAGGGTTATTTAAATGTATTCCACTACGGATGACAGAATACATGCTGTACAATGTTAATTTGTAACATATTTCGTTAGATTACTCAAGGTCAGTAACATATTCTAAATACTTTGGATTACTTCTTCAACACTGGTAGATTTGTTCACTTGTTTTGACAATAAAAACCAGTACAGTAACACAAAATCACCATGTTAAAAATATATTCTCTGAAAAACCTGAATATCTTATGCAGTGTTGTTTCTAAAGCAAGATAAATCAAATTGATCTTGTTTTAAGGATTTGTAGATATTTTTTACAGGAAAACAATACAAAAAATATTATGAAGTGTACGATTTTTGCCCTAATATTAAAGGTCTTACCAGATAAATAGAAATTATGATATAACATGAATTTTCTTGATAAGAAAATATGATTGTGACTGGTAACACCTGCATGTAAAATGGCTAGAAATAGCATTTTAGCTTAGCGTAAAGCTGACAATTTACACAAGGTTTATTTCTATTTCTTCTGCTCCAAATTTCTCTGTCTGCTCGTATGAATGTAACACATCATAAGAAAGTGTTTCACAGCTGTTAAAATGCACTTTGGATCGCAACATTTTCATGTATCAATTTTTTCCATCTGAAAGGACTAAATATTAAATGAAAAAAATGACAATAAAATGCTAAGTAATCTCTTCAGTATTCAAAATCCTTTTTTTTTTTTTTAATGTAACTGTATTCTAATTACCAATTATTTAAATTGTAACTGTTGTAGAATAGTTATTATATTTTATAGCCTATATGTAACCCCGTTACATGTATTCCGTTACTCACCAACCCTGTTGATAACACAAACTATCATCGAAATTAGGTACTTGCAACACATTAAGGCCCAAGGCTGTGTGTCCACCAATGCATTTTTTGCAACTGAAAATGCCAAGCGCTCTTCTGAAAACGACCAGCTGGGAGCGCTTGAGAGGCGCGGCGTGTTTTCAGCTGAGACGCTTTGGTTGCTATGACACGGAATATCCGCGTAAGTAATGTGTTGTAAGTACATCATTTCTCAGATAGTTTGTGTTATCAACAAGTACTGAAATGTAAAAATATCGACACAAGGACGAGTACTTGCTCTGGATGAAGGGAAGGCTGAATTATTATTTTTCATATTAATATTATGGTAGTCCGGGAATGTCATCTGTTACACACATGAATACTCAGAGACCAGCAAGCTTCTACAATGTCGTTCAGTCATTGTACAAGTAGGATGTGATGGTTGGTCGGTGTGGTAATTGTCCCGCCCCTCCTCCACTGTGACACGGCCTAAGGCGAAACTTCCTTTCTATATCAGTTGACCTTTGGTCGCTCAGAGCTGCTTGATTGAAGTGATCCGTCTCTACTAAGAAGTACTCCGCTTTGACTTAAATCACATGGTATGATGCGTAAAGCTCATCCGGGTCGGAAGGCGTCAGCATGGACACGGTTGATGTTCTTGCATCTCTGGTAGGGAATGAGTTATTATTTTAAAAGTGTCAAACACATCACTTTATAATCGTGTGGAAGCCAAAATTAATACTTTATTGACGTGCTGTTTACATATAACGACATTCCTGTACCGAATTAGGAACCAGAGTAGTAAATCTAGATTCCCTAGTTAGCGTGCATGCTAACAAGCAAGTTAGGTGCATGTGGCAAAACACAATGACAGCACTATGACACAGTGATACGAAGTCATCTCCATAATAACCACATATATCTGTATTCATCTTAAGTTGAAATGCTACTTAATTCATTGATTATGATTAAAGTCTAGGCTCAGCCAAATCAATACATTTTGTGGCCGTAGTTGTGAACTTCAACGAATGTAGTCTTTTATTGCATGCATTGTTTTTTTTAATGGGTTGAACTTTGTTAAATTTGAAGCGAGAGCTGAAATGTTTAATTTAAATATGTATTTATCTTTTTAATGAACAGGGGGTAGAGGGAGCAACTAATGCTGCGCATGCGCTCTCTCTTCCAGCTGAAGCATATGGAAATGATGTGAGTGGGGATGTTTTGATATTTGCAAATTAAGAAGGTTCAGACTTCTGATGTGATTAAAAGAACTAGAACAGAAGAGAATTTAGATTTTTAGGGTCATCGTCATACCCGTCCGTGTCAAATTTGTCCCTTCTAGGCCCAATTGGAAGTAATGTGGGCAATGAAAGCCTACAATCATGCAGAAATTTACTTTAATGTAAGTGATGGAATCGATCAAATCTATCATGTTATTTGGAACGCTCGAATGTCTAACTTAATGACTGCTTATTTTTCTAATCCACAGCTAATTTCCTCGGTTGATCCAAAACTTCTAAAACTAACAAAATCAGATGACCAGATCTATACGAAATTCCGGGAAGCTTTTCCTGACCTTAATATTCAAGTTCTGGATCCAGAGCTGCTGAAATCTGCAGAGGCTAAAGAGGTTTGTAAAGTTAAGTCTTATATTTGCCATGCATTTCTCATGGAGATTCAGTTCGGTTCTCCCTCATATGTTTTGTAGAAATGGAGGCCCTTTTGTAACCAGTTTGATGGTGTTGTAGAGGACTTCAACTACGGTACACTATTACGTATTGATTGTCAAAAGGACTACACAGAGGAGAACACAGTATTTGGTATGTGACGCTAAAATCTGCAGTTTGCTCAAATCTGCTGATTTCCTAGGAACCTAATTAGTGCATCTTATGGATGATAAAAAATAAATAAAAAAACACCAGAAGTGCTCTAAAAATAATACACTTAAGTGTTGCTTAAATCACTTTTTTAAACTGCTCATACATCTAAAACTGTGAGTGGCCTGCAGGTTGTTAAAATACGTTTTTATTTCAGCTACAAGAATCCAGTTTTACGCCATAGAGATTGCGAGAAACAGGGAAGGCTACAATGAGGTCGTCTACAATACCAACTCTAAAGCGAAAGAACAGAAGAAACATGCATGTTAATCATGTCAACAGATTTAAGGTGGCCATCTTCGTGTAGAGGAGCCCTCCCGTATGCTTAAATTCAAACAAATGTCCAGAAATGGAGCAACAACAGTTAAATGTCCTGTGTAAATGTATGTAATAAGTTACTTTTCTCATTTGTACTCAACTAAGTGTTGAACGTTGTGGATTGTTCAGTTTTGATTTGTATTTGTAATGTATTTTTTTTTTCCCCTCTCCTTTTCCCTGAAAATGGCTGTTTAATCTAATGTAGTTCCCGATCATTACTTCCCTTGCTTAACTTTAAAGTCAACATGAAATCAACTGACCCATTTACTATATATTTTGATAAACATTATTCTTAAGGAAAACAAATGCTTGTCTTAGTAATATTTAATCTCACAATGTTACAACTTCCTTGAAAGTCTCAGTTTCAACCCCTCTCAAACCTCATGCCATATAGACACCACTTTTTATGATTCAATTGTTTCCTTAAGGATACAATGAGTTAAATCCTACCTTTTTTCTCATTGAAAATCCAATTTTACTTTGTAATAAAATGGGTTGTGAACGCCGTTTCGTGTTGACCATTAGCCCTGAACCATGTGGGACTGCTAGTCACAAAATGTACACATACTAGTACAAACCAATGATGTTTATTTTGCAGTCACAATGCTTACACTATATGTAGCAGACATCCAAACAATTCAAACTTACCACTCAATGGACCCAACACACATTCGCCAAAAAAAAACTCATTCACGTCAGGGAACCAAGAGAAAGAAAAGAACTCAAATGACCATCCATGAGTGTAGGACTTGGTTAAGATGAGCTAGTTCTTCACAAACAGTTAGCAGCAACATCTGTTGAGTAGCAAAAGTTGCTAATATATTCCATTTGGGTTTCAGTATTATTCTGATGCATTGCATTTTTCTGTTATTAAAAATAAAACAAATCCTTCTGAGGGAGGGGGACATCAAAAGAAAAAAAAGTGGTAGAGTTTAAAGCTATAGACAACTGTTGAGAGTGATCCACTTCTGTTGTGATGACTCAAGTACAAGGGTCTTTTATTTTTAAAGGACACGGCAACATTCTAGAGGCTTCACTACTGAAGAACACCAGATCAACAATAAAGCCACAAGAGACCTTAAAGCCTGTGATGTAAAAAAAAAAAAAAAAAAAAAGCAGGAAAAGCAGTTGATGAAAGCTCAGAGCGAGCAATGTTACCACAACCATAAGTCACTTTATCTAATCAAATCCACTAAAGACAAGATCAAACCCATCAGAGACAAAGGAGTAGGGATCAGTTTAGCGTGTATTCTCCTTTAACGGAGGTCTCAGAATTAATTATACACCAGGGCGAGGCCAAATCGATAACGGTCAAGGCAGAGGCTGTTGTTTTAGGACTTCCCAGGTAGCAGATGAGAAAAACGGTCTCAACGATCAAGGCTGGGAGATGTCACGACGGCCCAAAGAGGGCAAGTTGATTAAATATTCAAAATGACTTAAATATTCCAAAGGTTATTAAAAAGAATGTTCTTGGTTCAATACAAGTTGAGCTCAATTAACCGCATTTGTGCATAGAGTTGATTTCCCTCCGTTTCAAAAAGCAACAAATGTGGTTGCACTGAGGCACTTACAATGAAAGTGAATGGGGCCAGTTGAGAAACGCTAAAATACACTGTTTGAAAAGAATAGCCACAAGAGGCAAATATTATACATGTTTTTGTACTTATGATAAGACCTTATCTGTGTAAACTTATATCCAATATACAACTTTTTTGTCATGACAACAAAACCCTGTAATCCTGGTATTGGGTATAACTTTACACAGATATGGTTAGTAAGCAATGTTTACATCTTGCCTAAGTGCCTTACTGAAACAGCTTTTTTTTTTTTTTTAATAATGAGGGGGCAAATATACATTATTTTCTTGTGATAATCAACATAATGTCACAAATTCTGTCAATTGCACTTTACTTTTATTGAACCTAGATCATTCCTTTAAACAAGGCCACTGGAATCCATTTGAACCTCTTGTAGACATTACTGCTCAAGAACATCTGAGGGTATAGTGTATTTACAAAGTCCTCTGTGCTCCCATTTTTGATCTATAGTTTCAAATGAAAGAAAATGTACAACATGTGATCCACCCTGCCCCGCCCACCCATCAATCCCACCACTCATGCCATAATCCCACATGTCACCCAGATATAAATGATTCTTTCCAAACAGACAAACCCACACTTCAGAACAGTTGCACTAAATTACTAGACTGTAAAAAGTTTTCAATCACACTCATTATTTGTCTTAAATTGTAATCATTATAAACATTGTTGAAAATGTTATGAAAAAAAATGTACACTTTTTTTTTTTTTTCTATGTGTTTCTATACAAGGCAGGCAAAAGCAGAGCACTATGTATACCAGCTCATCCAAAACCCTTCCTCCCACGGACACTCTCACGCGCACACGCACACAAACTATGCCCACATCCCCTCATCCCTCTGAGCGCGACGGACGTGCTCTGCCCACTTGAGTCCACACTAGTACCGTCCCAAACCCATTCCCTACCATTCCCGATCATTACCCTCTTTCTCTCTCTTTGGACTTTGAGCCTCAAATGACAAGATAATGACCGCTAGAAACTGGCTTTAAAATATGTATATATTTATATTTGTATATATATATAAAAAGGGGATGGGAGGGAGAGGAAAAGGAAAGGTGTGAGGGGAGAGTTCGTGGTGGGGATTATTTAGGGACTGGGAAGCGGGAGGTGCAGGCTTGCGCAGTGGTGGTCCCCCAGCATCCGGGCCAAGGGAGGGTGGGAGTACAGGGTGGGGCCGGGCCACATGGGCAGGGCCTGCTGCTCAATGGAATGTCAGCTCATCATATCGTTGCTGTTTACCCCATACGTGGAATTCTTCATGGAGTCATTGACTTCTCTTCTAAATACTGAAAGATTCTGTGTAAACCTGCAAGCAGAGATATAAATCTGAGTTTGCTGGAACAACAAAAACAAACAAAAACTAGATTATTTTAATTACCTAAAGAAAATGTGAGGTGCCTGTTCCTGCGCAAGTCGCATTACAATGATAGGGTGTTAGGAATGGTTGCCAGTGTGTTGCTGGTATGTTGTGCAATTTTGCAAGGGTGGTGCATACTAGCCCAAGTCAAAAGAGCCCATTTCAAAGTCTCTATGATAATATGGTCCCTAGATATAGGTTGGGACCCACCATTAATGTATGGGTGAAAATCACAAGTCTGATTACTTAGAAAAGTAGGGATGTCCTGGTACTGCACTCACATACTTATACTTGTCAAAATGCACTGATATCAAAAACCAATACAGTCTGATTGTCAAAATGTAAAATGTAATTAAATGTAAAAATTCAGTGAACAAATTAAAATGTTTCTGTGATTATTAAACCACAAAGGCTGCAATGTAATTAAATAAACATACAATCTGCATATGCTGTACACTTCGAATTGAATTTGTAAAACCGGACGCTCATACACTGAAAACAGGAGCATAGTGCACTTGTGTGTAGTCGATCAGAGGTCCCCAACCCCCAGGTCGCAAACCAGAACTGGGCCAAGGAAGCATTACTACTGGGTCGCGAGAACTTTCTGGTAAAAATATCTGTGCATCACTGATATACGCCCTTTGCCCTTTATGAGGCACTATCCAAACGTACATAAAAGGTACGATTTCAAAAAACATTGGTTCAACTCTTTCTATAGATTAAGTTAATGTTTACAAACAAATGCTCGCCCTGCCCTGCCCATTCCTGGTTCTTTTGGTTGCCCAGAAAATAACTGCTGTCTATTGGCGCTTTGCTCAAACTGCACTGAAACTGCCCACAAAGTGTATTCCACAGATTATTGGAGATTAGGGCTTCTTTAAATATCCACCAGATCATTGCATCAGGAAAAACACAGATTTTACATAAATTATGATAATTCACAGGTCACCTTCACGGTTACCACGTCTGCTCTATTAGACACAATTTACCCTCAGCAGCTGTTGGTGGATATGAAAATTTTTCTGAAGAAATCACACAAACTGATTGCAAACAACAGTTTTAATTTCCAAAGTGTTGTCGCTGTGACAGATACGAGGTCAAATATGATCTAACGATTAAAGATAATCATATATGATATAACGGAAGGAACAGATCCCGTCTCCACCACTGCAGAACATGGACTACTGTTTGTGAAATGATAAATGAATAAAAATGTAATCCTGTGAAAATTATGTCTATGCATTTATTTTGAATGCAGTAAATAATATATTTTAATCGAAACGGCTGTAATTAAGATTTGATATGGAATATATTCATACTTCATATTATTTATTGTATGTGGTTTAATAATTTAAGCATTGAAGACACATATTTCATTTCTAGTGGTAGTTTTTATAGATCACATTTCTTGTGCTTTAGAAGCTAGTTAAACATGTGAGAGTTAAAAAGTTTAGTTGCTGAAACCAAATAAACATGCTCTCCTCAAATCTCACAGCATTGTTTTTTGAAAACTGCAACACTACAAATTTTTTAACAATAAACATAATATCGGCTAATACCGAATAGAAAGTATCGATACTCGTACTCTGTCTCCAAAAAATGGTTTCAAGACATCCTAATAAAAAAGTAATCGTACACCTACCATCAAGCCGCATTATTTATCATTCATGCCTGTAGCATAGACAGTGTGGGGCAAGCTATACAATAATATAAAGTTTAATGTTTAGGTTAGGGATTTGTTAAAATAGTAATATTGGTAAACTTGCCTTAGCATGTACTGTACTACTAAATATGCTTTATCATGATCTATTCCATAGAAATCAGAGTACATTCCAATTCTGCATCCATGAAAGATTTTGATCGCTTAATTGCGAAACAGGTTGGAAATCTCAAAAGAACAAAAAAAATTACCTGTCCCTGTTTTTTGTGAGTAAGTTGCGCTCTATGCCTTCCATGAGATTTTCAAAGCATAAGTGCATGGCTTGCTGCTTTTCTGGTGGCTGGCTGTTCACAATGCTGTTCCTCAAGTCTGCAAAATACTGTATGTACAAACACAATGTTCTGTTAAAGTAGTGCTCAAAAGAATGACGAGGCCTCTCATTCAACTGACCCCAATGACTTGATAGTTTGAGATTTACTCTTTATATATAAGAGCATCACACCTTCTCATTGAGTAGAATTAAGCCAAGCAGTGGCCGTGACATTGACCACTGATTCCTACAATCTTCAAAAATAATGATATTCAACACTGTGGACAGCATCTGGAAAGTAAGATTGACAAGAATTCTGTCAGATTAAATAGCGGTAACACATTTTAAAAATGTAAAAACATATGACAGATAAAGATTTTTTTTTTTATAATAAACAAATGACCTACTAAGTAGTGGGAATTGGGCATTCCAAATTGGGAGAAAAGGGGATAAATTATATATATAAAAATCGAATAGATCATTTCAATAATAAAATGCATTGACCTGCTAAAAAGGTATGAAATCCTTCGTGATTTACAAAAACTGAAAATGAGTATAAGACAAGCTGCAATCTTAAAATCTGAAGACTTTGAAAGAAAAATAGGCCAGAAATGAACATATACAGACAATATTAAAACACATGCACGCAAGTTGGTCTACCTATCATTATGAGGACTTTCCATTGACATAATTATTTTTATACTGTACAAACTACAGATTCTATCCCCTAACCTTACAGAAAACGTTCTGCATTTTTACATTTTCAATAAAACAATTTTATATATATTTTTTAAGCTATTTAAATTATGGGGACACTAGAAATGTCCTCATAAACCATATTTATAGCATAATACCTTTGCAATTACCAGTTTGTAACCAAAAACATTGTCCTCTTAAACCACATAAACATGCACGTGCACTCACCTTAATAACTGCATGTGGAACAACAATTTATGCTTTTATGATCTAAACATTTATTTCATACTAACAAGAAATGTGCATTTCAGAACTTAATTGGCACTGCTAGCTTTAAAAGCCTAAGAAAGCTGCAGATGGAGCTCACCTGTTGAATCATCTCAGGGTGCTGCTGCATTATGTGAAGGAAGCGATCGCTCTCCTGGGCCATGGGTGCTGCTCTTTTCTTAGTGCTGCGTGACAGCTGCTTAAATAGATAAGTTACTATGTGGTCCAGGCTGGAGCAGCAACCAGTGCAAACCATTGTGTCTGTGAGAGAATGGAATAATTCAAACACCACATGACTAAAAGAGGACTTCAGCTTTATGCCTTAGGCCTGACAACTTAAACAGCCATCACCCATGTAAGGAACATCTGAGGGAAGGGAAAAAAAAATGAAGTGCAACGTTTGTGATGGCAGTCACATTGAGGCAATTCTGCTTACCAAGTGCTGTGAGGCCCTCTGATATTGAAGACAGGATGTACATGACCACATGAGGCTCCAGACTGGCAATGAAGTTCATATGGTCTTGGGTTAGCACCTCCAGAAGCGAGTAGTAAGACTGACTAAGCTTTGGATAGTCCTGCAAGAACAACCACCAACCAAAATCAACCAATCCAAATTATTACTGATACTTGTAATCCTGTAAAGAAGAGCTGAATTTACATTTGTATGAGCTGCCATAGTTGAATACAGAGAGTAATGTTACCTTCATGCCCTCTACTTAGGAGTTCAGAAGCAGTAATTTGCAACGTAATGTGCGTTCAAGCGATTTTGGTTGGAACTAAATGGCCGTGTTTGACCATGTCAAATATTTTTCCCACTTTTTACCTACTAACAACTCAGAAGCTAATTACGTTATTAAGGGTGTTTTCGCACTATCACTTTTAGTGCACACCCGGGTCATTTGATGCTAAAAGTTATGCAAATTTTGTAGCTGGAAATGTTGTTTTTCTAAATAAGATGCACACCTCCATATCGCAACCAAGTCTGCTTAAAAAGGTGGTCTTGGGAATGGTTCATGTGAAATTTGGAACGGTTTGCTACTGACATGAACACGCAAAACCTAAATCGAGGAAATTATCCACTACTGATGGTGTATAATTTACATCTTTACATGTTCCCAGCCACACTTATGACACAACGTTATTATGCATTTCTGCTAGCCTCAAAATAAATTGCCTTCAGAGAGCAGCTTGCATTCTTCACATCTCTTGCAATGCATCTGTGGCAGACAAAATCAAGTGCTGTTCTGTTCTGTGCATGTGAAGTTTTGGATGTAAATCCAAAAGATACAAATACTTAATAATAACACATTGAAAGAGTTGTACAGCTTCACAATAACAACAATATACTGTGGTGTTGTTCACATATGTTCATCTTGTAAACATACAAATTTCGAAGTGACTTGAATGTTTCATTATGAATAGGGCTGGGTGTCGCTGCAAATGTTTTTGATATCGATACGGATATCTTGACTTCCGATACCGGTTCCTAAACGATACTTTTTTCGATACTTTGGTAAAAAAGAAAAAAAAAAAAAAAGAAAATTACGAACACCAGTATTACCGCTGGTTGGACGCTGGTTGGACGCTAGATGGTACTATGGGATCATTTTCGGTAAACATAGTTAGGGTTAAGCTTCCACAATAAAGCGAAACACCTTGATTTAAAACTTTGAACTTTATTTTTTATTTATTTTAACTAAAAGTTCAAATGAAACTGGAAAAAAATAAGTGCATTTAAACTGTGTTGTTTAACTTTTTGAAAGATGGCTTTACAACAGTTCTGAACATCTCTCTGGCAAAGAAGCTTCATCCGTGCATTCTCCACCCGTCGGTATTTCGTTATCCAGGAAAATATATGTGTGTGAATAAATTAGTTTTTTTCCCTCCTTCACAATATATATATATCCAATTACATCGGAAACATCAGGGCTTAGGGATTAGTGAATATTCTTGCTTTATTGATTTTGCATTGAAAATGTATTTAAAAAAAAACGAAAAACTTAAAATCAAAAACAAATTTCTAAATTCTAATTGCACTCCAAACTAAACGAAAAAGCACATATATATAATATATACACACACACACACACACACACACACACACACACACACACACACACACACACACACACACACACACACACACACACACACACACACCTTTCCATTTACTGTCAGGCAAGTATCTGTCTAAACATGCAGGTGGAAAATTACTTGTACAAATGAAGACATAAAAACAATTATAAATGTAAAAATAATAATAATGATGATAAATCACTTTTTTAATTATTTCTACATTTTGTATTATTTGATATAGTTTGTATTATTTTACAGGCTGCTGTTCTGTGGATATAAAGTGAACTGAACTCAAAAGCACCTCCTGAACTGAGATGTCTGAGGTCATTTTCAGCACTCATAAAAACAAAAAATTTGAAGGCAGAAACAAAGAGTGAGATTCTTAGATGCGCGTGTTCTATGAGACCGCATGCTGCGCCTCTGTATCAGCGCATCATATATGCCCATATACGGCTTTTCTGTCATCTGTACTTAATAATATAATAAAGAGTGTTTCTTCAAACACGTGTCTGTGTCTACAGGCAAATTATTTGTAATATTAATTTGATAATAAATAATAATAATAATATTTGAATACATGGGAAAAACAAGCCAAATATTGCCATGACATCGTCAAAGGCATCAGCTGTTGGTGATCACTCTGACCATCATTGATCCAGGGATCATCGTCCAGTTTGCTCAACCAGAATGTGCATTTCTCTATAAATGAACAAAATGTTCAGACAGTCTCTTGCTGTTTTTTCCGACACATTTAGAATCATTACTGCTGTGGCTCGCTTCCCGTGTGCGCTTGTAAAAATGATATTATAAAGGCTCATTATTACGGTTTAGTATTTCTCTGTAATGTAGAACAGTGTTCGCAATGTTACTGATAACGTTCTTTCTCAGCCCTGGAACTCAAACCATTTTCTGATACTACTGTTTTTCCTTGATGCCTAAACACAGCCAATCACCAGCACTTTTAGATTTGGGCACATCTAGCATGCTACATGCTTATTACTGACATACCCCTTAGGTATCGAAATTTGGTACCAAACGACAAGAGATTTTTCAATACTCGATTGTTTAGGCAATTCGGTCGGTGCATAAAATGTATCGAATTTGATACCCAGCCCTAATCATGAATATGTTTTATGCCACAGAGCTTGGTTCAGTATGCTAGAAGTAACAGATCTCACCAAAAGGTCACTGTGAGGGATGGACAAAAGCAGCTTTATAAATGTCTGCAGAGAGTTGTCCAATGCATCATCACCATACAGTCGGAAGACGCCAAAGTTGACATAGTTGCCACTTAGTACGGCTTTAAGCATGGAGAAACATATGGAGATTCCCTTCAGTTTCAAAGCGTACACCTGATCTTTTGGCACCTCACCTAGCGTCAGGATCCGATTCCCTTGAAGTGAAGAAAATATAATATGATATCATCTAAAAATTTGTATAACTTTTGCTTTGCAAAGGTAAAAGAAACACAAGACAAGGTCAGAAGGAGAAAATGTACCATATGTTGTTATCATCTTGCTCGTCTCCCTAAACAGCAGGATGCCATTTGGTGATGACACATCAAATTGTAATCTCTGTGACCTAAATGATGAAAAAACCCTCTTATGAGCCACAACACATGCATTGCTTGAAGATGGTGGTAGTGCATGTACTACAGATTTTGTACCTGTTGTGGACGAGCTCAGCCATGAGTTTGAGGACCGGTGTAGTGCAGGCCGGTATATGGTACCAGAGCTCTATCGCCCTTTGTAAGATGGGAATATAAGATGGGTAACTGTGCAGAGACATGTCAGTTAAGGAAGATTTTGAAATTAGCATCCCATCACAATCTAAAAAGGCAATTTGGCTTTGAGAAATCTATATTTGTATCATTTTATTCACAACTTTTAAATAAATAAAAAAAAAATGAGTTAAAAACGAAGAGCCTAATTAATAAAAAGAGCATAATGCAAACAAGCTGTAATGGATACATCCAGTCAAATAGCATCATAAAGCTGGTCTTGGCATTGAAAGCAAAGGCAATTCCCCTCAAATCTCTCACCAGTCCTACTAAAGTCCTCTGAATGGAAAGAGAGAAAAAAACAATTCTCAAAGATCATCACAAGTAAATACTGGGCACATCATGAAGGACAGTTTTGAATGGTAAACAAAAGAATATTTCAGAAATGCTGCATGGAATTTTGAGGTGATGTTGTACAATTAAGAATATCATATCTCACTTTTGCTTCTTGTTCATTGAAGGTGTTGGTGCTGAACATCTGAGCGATGGCCTCAAACGCTGCAGTGAGAGGAAGCATGAACTGCTCAAACTGGTCCTCATCCTCTCCTGTCAAAGACATGACAGAGCATAACAGTGTTCTTATAATTGATATGCTTAATATATTAAAAGGGGTCACATCATGAGAATGTTCTTTTTATACAAAACAGCTTGATGTACTACAAAATACAGTAACTTCCAGAACCCAAAACTTTCTTTCCAGTCCAAAGCTAATTGCACTGATTGAAACTATGTTGCAAAAACGTTCTAATGCCAGACAGATTAATACATTATCATATGACTTCCCAGGTTACCACATCAACTAAACTAACACAAGTACAATTTGAATAAAATGTGTGAAAGTTCACAAACTCTTTATGATTGTGTGTAGCACCTACAGCTCTGCATATCCTTCTAAAGGAAACCAATGTTAGAAACGAGTGGCTGAGATTTATAATTTACACATGTTAATGACATTAGGGAATGACAACCCTGACATTAGGGAAAAATTATTAAAAAGACATGTATGAAATTACCCTTTTATTGTTTTGTTACATAGTAGTTACAATAAACAATGTGAATTGAACTTGATATTAAGAAAGCCCACTGTATTTATAACTTTAAAAGGTACACTCTTACCCAAATCAACCATAAGAAGTCTTCCCAGGGCTGTGTAGAAAGTGGTGCGACACCTCATGTCACTGAGGTTGGCCTGATTGTTCACACCCAGGAAAGAAAAGTGCTCACTCTGTCACATGAAAGAAATGAGAAATCAAAAGTTTGTTAAAGTATTAACTGACAAAAGAAATGACGGTTCTAAAAGGGGAAAGCTCAGGATGGTGACTTACTGTATGGTTGTTTAGCATGAATTGAACAGCGCTGAGTTTTACTAGTTTTCTAACACTGCTGTATGTAAGAAAAGAGGTTAAGGAAACACACAAGACAGTATTCACTGTCACAACATCTCACACCATTCTATATGCTTGCATGAAATGGAGGTTAATCAGTTTAAACCACAAGGCTGATATTATCAAACGTTATGTAGATAAGGATATCCAATAGAGAGGTCGTTGAGAAGCTGTAGTGTCTTAGATGTGATTGGTTCACACTGTCCCCAGTACTTCAGGTTGGTGATTCTGCATCAACACATTACTTATTAGTTATTATTATTAATAATATTGTACATATCATGAACCAACATATACTCACATTTTTCCAATGAAAACACTGAGTACCATGGTCTCATCATTTAGGCCAAGAACCTCCGATAGTCTTCGATACAACTGGGGATCAAAATAACATTGTTATCTTGTATACTTTAGCAGGTTATGCTTGTTACCTGCTAAACTTATGAAAAAAGGATTCTAAATTAGTAGTTGACCAATATTGTTTTTTAACAGCTAATGCTGATACTAATATCTAGAGGTATAGGCTAGCCGATTAAATTCTGACTTGTATATTACAAAGACATACTAGTACAAATACATTACTAAACAACATTTTGTGAGTGAACACTTTTTATACAATTTCAATATTCATTAACAACACTGTTGGTACATTTTGAAACGGACACAAATGGGAACGTCAAATTCTGTTAATCAGCCAAGTGGGCATTTTTATTGGCCAACACAAATTATCTCAAACTGGCCAAATGTCGACCAATTCGGCCAGCACAGTACATTGGTTTATCACATCTAATTCAAGAGGAACATGGCCAAGAGAAGCAACCAACCAATAAAATAATTCAAAAAGGTGGTGACCCAAATCCATAATGACAATAGATTTTGTTGAGAAAATGGGGATGGCTCAGAATTAATAATTTTTTTTAAGAGCAGTTTTAATATGTCTTTCTACTTCACTAAAATGTTTTTCTACATCGCTTATCTTCGCTGTTCACAGTTTGGAAACTGAGCGAAAGGAAAAAAACTGCAGCTTAGTTGAGACAATATGCTTTCATCTCCGACATAAACGGTTTATTTTCAGCTTACATGTCCATAAAAAAAAAAAAAAAAGTCTTAATAAGAAAAAACAAAGCATTTAAGGACAACAAAGCATACAGTCTGAGTCAACTGCAGAGTCAGCTGTCTCTTTTCAAAGCCCAGATGCAACACCATCAAAATGGACAAACATTCAGAGAGTTCAAAAGGTAAAATACTGTAAACGCTTAAGAGATCAATAATTAATTCACTGCTAGATGACTTTTTTGTTTTTGATTTGCTGTCCAAACAAACACGTAAAGGAGGCATTCAAGCTTTCAAAATCTTGAAGTTTGTGCTCATGCATATAGAAAAACAGACAAAACAAACAAATGCACTAGCTCTAATTACCTTTGATGATTTTTGCACCTGGTCACCGATGTAGATTTTGCGAAACTGTTCAAAGAAACTGAGCATGGCTAAATCGAGCTTCTCATTTCCTGCTTGGGCCAGCCGCGAATCGGTGAGATTCATCAACTGCAAGACTCTGAAAATTATGAAATACAAAATGTACATTACAGCAATAAGTCACAAGAGGCTGTGCTTTAGAATCAGTAAGTTTACAGGTACTTTAAAAATGTATTTCAGTTGGACTAAAACAAAACAATGATTGACTGATTAGTTTCTAGAGAAAGCCGTTTCTTTTATTTGCCATTTTTGACCTAATATTGACCTTAAAACATGCCAGTATATAGCATATTTTGGCAACCCAAAAACAAACACAAAGACAATGTTAAGCATCTTTTAATGAACCAACTAGCTCTCAACGGTGTTTGATATAATGGCAAGTTCTATTACAAAATTAGCATGATTACTCAAGGATAAGGTGTTGGAGTGATGGCTGCTGGAAATGGGGCCTAGATGGATTTAGCCATAGATTTGATCAAAACTGACTGAAAATACTTTGTGATCAGTTGAATGACACTTTGGTGAATTAAAGTAACAATTTCCTTCCGAAACAGCAAATTCCGTACATAATTCCAAACTTTTGGCCGCCAGTGTATATTGATTATTTTTTACCATGGGTTGAGTCAGAACTAGAGCATGTGAGCGAAGCGGAGCGGTGTGACGCTCAGCTCAATATTCCGCTCCATGCGCGTGCGCTCCACTCAGTCGCTCGCGTCCCAAGCGAACGCTCCACTGATGAATCGCTCACGCTCACCGGTAAAACAAATCCCGCTCAGACATAAAATGTCTCTGTTGGCTACTTGCTTTCTGTTTGTACTTTGTAATGAATATCTGGAATACATGTATAAATTACAGTAGCAAGGATTGTAAATAGAAGTTATTTCGTGGTGATTCTGAATAAAAGTCTGTTCTTTTTAGTCATTTAAATGCATTAAATTAACTTAATTAAAAAACATGTCTAGCCCTTTGGCAAACTTGCCTATTAAATGCAATAACTGAAAAGGTATATTTGATTTTCGTTATTTTATTTCCGTGAACATAACTGCAGTTGCAAAACAGGCATATTAAAACGCACAAACAAGATGAAATGCATGTAGAACTTCACAAAACACGTATGGACTATAATGCTCATAAAAGCACACACAGGTGAAATGCACTTAACAACATCTTATCAAAGCACACCTGGATGATTTACTGGCATTAGTAAAAGAAACGCGCGTTCTAAAGTTTATCTATTAATTTATTTTCGAATGGTATAGGCTATAGCTCACTTTTTGCTGCACTACCATGTTTGCATAGCACATCCTCCTGCTTTCTGGCAATGTGACGCTTTAGATTCCAATATAAATCTTTGCTAACTCTCACAGTCTCTCCACACTCCCTTTCAATTTCTCCTCCCTGCTCGTTCTTAACTGTGATTTTTACTGTGCATTTATGCATAAGGCTCGCAACTTCCTTAAAACAATATTTGAACTCCATAACCAACCCACTATTGCTTTAGCTAATTCACCGATTCTCGAACTAGCAAATCACAATAGGGCATTCCGGGTAGAGCGAGCGGCGCTGAGCGGACGGAGCGGAATCTTCAGAAAGGCGCTCTCCGCTCAGGAGGAAGTATTGCCGCTCCGCTCCCCGCTACGCTCACGCTCCGCTCACATGCTCTGGTCAGAACTATCTGATTAATCACAAAATGTTTCATATTTGAAGCATAACAACAAGCCAGTGTGTCCAGATGATTCCTCACCGACATACAAGCTCTCCATCCATGGCATCCTGCTCATCTGTGCTGGCAAAGGACACTCTTCCTCCAATTACTGCACCAATGATGTACACCAGCCATGTCAAACGACCTGGACAAAAAATAACACAAGTATACTATCAGAATTTGTGCATTCTGATAGGTGAGGACTCTGAAGATGTGCTTTATGCTCACCCTCCTGCACTGCAATGTCCATCGTGCTGGAGTTGGTGGACTGCAGCAGCTCCTGGTAGGACTGGGCGGACTGATCAAAGAGCTGGACCAGGAGGGCACAAGTCTTCTCATACTCGCATCGCCCGATAGTGGAAAGCTGATCTAACTGTTGTTGCACTAAGCCGGCATCATCCAAGGGGTCTTCAAGACCATCCCTATGTAGACCAGACATAACGTTAATATAACATCTGCCAATACCACAGGTACCAATTGTCCCCGTCTTTAGTACATTCCGTTAAAGTTTTAGTTGAGATGTTCTCAATCTATTACATAAATTTACACCAAACCAATTGCTAAAACCTATTCACCAAGTCCAAATATTCCAAAGGTTATAAAATGCAACAAATGCATCTCTTTGTCATTCAGCTTGAGTCTAGAAAATTAGTGTGCATTGATCGCCATTTTCTTTTTTTTCCAACATTATTAATTTCTTCAGCAAATTCGGCATCACACTTTGTGAGACAAGTTTTGTTGGCAAAAACTGCTTGAAAATGTTTTATTCTTTAATGGTTGCATTGGATTGGTGTGGTTTAATGTATATTTATGCATATACTACAAGCTGCATTGCAAGTCAACTCCTGAAATTTGATCTCTATTTAAGAACTCACTCTACCTCAAAATGATGTGCACGGACTCTAGGCGAGAGGTGATGTAGGCCTTGGTCACCTCGGGCGTGTAGGTCTCTAGCATGTGGGGCTCTGTTGCCTTAACATAGGGGACAGAGGCTGCCAGTCGCTGCCACAAACTCAGCAGATAGTGCACACTGTTGGGGGCAAACTCCCAGTGCTGTGACACATCAAAGTTATTATCATCAGTCTTTACAGAGCCCATTTTTATATCATTTTCAGTTTATTTACATTTCAGCAGCAACTTGACAAGTAATTGGCAACTGGTTGGTTTTAGCTTCTGTAACAATTGCAAACATGACTGAATACAAAACAGAAAAGAAGTCAGTTCTGTGTTTAGCATGAAAAGTTTGACTCACCTGCAGACTAGTTACGGTGAAGTTAGCAATCAATCTTATGACCTCGGGGTAGTTCTCTACTTTAACAAGCTCTCCCAGCTGATAGTTACTCTTGAGTCGCGCCAGCAGTCGGCAGAACTCATGGTAGTTGTTTGGGTCCGACAAACTCTATAAAACCAAATCAGGATATAAACAACATAAATGCTTTTACCTAAATAACCTCAGATGTCAATCTTTCAAAAACAGTAACACTTAACAAGGTTGTATTTGTTAAAATGAGGTAATAAAATAGTTATAAACTAACAATACATTTTAGCATTAAAAAGTGTAAATATTAACATTAGTTAATACATTATGAACCAACATGAACAATGCACAACAGTATTTAGATAAATAAACATTAACAAAGATTAATAAATGCTGTAAAAACTCACTGTTCATTGAAACCTAATGCATTAAATAATGTTAAAGAGTATACCTTTATTGAAAAGTGTTACTCACGAACATTGTCAGAAACATGCCAGTTCATATATATATAAAAAAATATATTTTACATAAAGGGAAATAAGCCTTTATAGGACCATTACAATGTTTTGCATTGTAAACATCAAGCATGTGCATGAACCTTCACCCCGACCTCAGGACTATAATAGGAAAAGTCTCCTTCGATTTACTGTAATGCACGAAAAAATAATGGCATATTTAAATTGTGAAGTATTGTAATTGTCATGAAAATAATGTCAATGCCAAACATCTTAATGGTTTAAAATAGGCTTTATTTTCTCCATGTTTCTTTAATATTTATATTTCTGCTTCTTATAAATGTTATAGTAATATTTTAGAATAAGGTTGTATGTGTTAACATTATTTAACTTTATGACTTACTACAAATATCAAATGAACAATCCTTTTGAGCAATAATTAATCTTGGTTAATGCTAATTTTAATTTATACAATTTTAAAATTCAAAGTTGTATATTTTAACATTAGTTTATGCATTATAAATTAACATGAACTAATTAAAATTGTGTTCTTGTTAGTTCATGTTAATTTATAATGCATAAACTAATGTTAAAATATACAACTTTGAATTTTAAAATTGTATAAATTTAAATTAGCATTAACCAAGATTAATAAGTGCTGTAAAAACATTATTCATTGTTAACTATACTAATAAGAAGGGGGGGTTAATGCATTAATATAAAAAAGGGGAAAAAAATAACTTTATTATAAAGTTATATCAATATTGCTTATTTTCCTTTTCTGGGGTGAAATATGACTTGAACAATTCTTTGTGAGATTCCCCCACATATAAAGAAAAAAAAAAACACCTAAACTCAAGGGCTAATTTCCATGTTACTGATATATTGAGCAGTATGTTACAATGTTTAAGGGTTTTTCTTACTAATATTTTTTATGTATCTTAAAAAGGCACTTAACAAGTAAACATACTTGAGGGTTCTCCAATATTCTCTTCACACCATCAACTAAATGGGAGAGGAACTTTGCTCTCTCTGCATTGTTGAAGAGAGACCTCCTGACGGATGCTATTTGGACTAGACAAGACAAAACCTGAAGGAAAAACAAATGAGCAGCACATTTAACACTGAACAGCTCACACCACTAGAGAAGTGTCAAACAATATCTGTGACGCTTGAATGGTGTTGTTTATCTTGACGTGCACATTAGGCTGTTTATCTTGCACTCACCAAGGGAGACAGTGAGGGAGGGATGGAATGATACAAATCAAAAAACAGCTGCAATGTTGAGGAATCCAAAAAGGCTGCAAATGAGAGAAAAAAAAGCCAAGTATGATTAATAAGCACAAAACATGAACAACTTTCACAAGCTTTTTGTATCCATGTCCTTCAAAATAAATAACAGGCCTACTATTTCAATACTTCAGGGTTCCCACACTTTTTGACTAATACTTTTTCATGATCTTTCCAGTTGTTCATGATTATTCGATAAGGATTGAAAAAAAGATGATGATGATTATATTTCCATTTGTATGTCAGGTGCCAACATTTGGAATTAAAGGTTTAGTTCACCCAAAAATGGAAAATCTGTCTTAATTTACTCTTTTGTTGTTCCAAAGATTATTTTCTTCAATGGAACACAAAATATGTTACTTATAGAACTACTCACCTGAGATATTCTTCTAAAAATCTTTGTTTGTGTTCTGCAGAAGAAAGTTATACACATCTGGGATGGCATGAGGATGAGTAAATTAGAGAATTGTATTTTTTGGGTGAACTAATCCTTTAAGATACAAATTTTCATGACTTTACAATGCTTTGATCTGATCAAAATCTTAAAATTCCCCAGATATTTCAGGGCACAGTAACAAAACATGAGACCTAAGTAAAAAAAACACCATTCATTAACTGTTCATTCACATAAATAATTCACTAAGCTCACCTGATCTCCAGCTGGTGGGGATCTGGACAGTGCACAGATCGTCTGATGACTCATCGGTGGATGTACCGATGAAATCAAAGTTGAGGCAATTGTGGGCCAGTTTAAGTAGCTGCATGAGCAGCCCATGCTGGCTCTCATCATTTAGATTCAAGTTCTTTCCAGATGCCTGTAAACATACAGAAGAATACAGTCACTGAACACATCTGAGCCCTTTATAAAATGTTGCAAGCTGGTTGAGCAGTCAAGAACCAGAATATAGGCCTACTACAGCTTTTCTGAATGCTCTATGAGGAGTCTCCATTGAGCATAATTCCCACCTGCTTGAGGAGGTTGCAGGAAAGAGTAAAGATGTCAAATAAAGAGGAATCTCGAAATGACGAGGCAATCTTCCTGTGTTTTGTAAGCGGATGTGTTGAATCTGCCTGGAGAAACAAAAGGAGAGTTTAAGAAATCTGTTATCCATTTTTAAGTGTCTTTGTACATTTGTAAAACTCCTTTTGGGAGAGAAGGTGAAAGTCTCACTGAATTTTTTTTAAAAACTTACTTGGTTAATCTCACTGGTTAACTGGGAAAGAATTGTGACTCCTATGATGCAATGTTCAACACTATCCTGAAACAGAATAGTAGCAGTTTCAATACTTCCAAGTAACTTCAGTAAAATAGTCAAACTTAATATTCGATAACAAATTTTGTCCTTAGGCATTCAAACATGAACAAATACCTCAAGAGTATGAAATGTTTTTTTCATACTCTTGAAAAAGAGTATGAAAAACTTATACTTTCAAAAAAAGTTTTGTTTGAAACTGAAAATTAAAGATGATTTTATCTATATTTATCTTTTGGATATTAAAACCACATTTAGCCCACAAAAAGTGCATAGGAATACATCAAAACGCACAAATGACATACAATGTATATTGCTTCTGGTGATTGAGAGTTTAAAAACAATGGACATTGCATTTGAAATTTTGCAGGCATTGTACTTTGTTGTACACTGAAATGTAAATGCCAAAAGGGCATTTGTATTATGTACCACATTGTGCGAGAACAAAAAGGAAATTGCAGACTGAATTGGCACCTACATGCATAAATGGCTCAAATTTCTGGAAGACATTGAATGCAACATTCAATGTCTTCCAGAAATTTGAGCAATTTATGAAAATTGCATCAAATATATCATACAGCAAATATGTGTCTCATCAACTGTATATGCAGTCTCTTTATCTGGCAAAATATCATCCAGCATCAGTTGTAGTTACCGTTAAATCCAATTGAACCTTGATCATTGTACGTGAATAAGTTAATATTTATGTGAATGTGTTTTAAAATAGTCTACCAAGATTTTCAGTCCATTTTCTTTTTTGGACATATAATGCCTTATTTGGCATCTCTTCCTAGATTATAAATGCAACAGGACAAAGCAAGAAAACATTTTCAGAAGAAGTAATTAATGTACTTAAGTATATTATTTTCTTTAAAGAACACTTAATAAGTGATCTTACCTGCAGGAATCTTGTCACATCGACAATGACATTCCTGAAGATGTAATCTTCCTTTTGGCAGTCAAACCAGCCAAGCTTGGTGATTCTGGCATAGAGCTGGATCAGGGCTTGTGTCACAAAGGCAGCAAGCTTTGGCCGGGTTGCCAGATAATTAAGAACATAATTTCCTGTGAAAATGTATCACAATTAGGCCAGACTTTATAACATTTTTTTTTTTTTTTTAAAGTATCAGCAAAATAAAACAATTTCCTGGAGGAATTAAAACCAGCACAATCCAATAAAACATGAGATTGTGGACCAAACCTGTATGACTTGCTTTATTATGCACAACACAAAAAGAGATGTTTTCATGAATATCACGGTTCTTTCTTCAATATAACAGCAGTGGATTGTGCCTCACTTTAAAACTAAAAAAACAGGACCCAAAAGTATCATAATAGTGGTCCATGTGACTCCTGCGCTATATTCAGTCTTCTGAAGGCATCCAAAAGATTTAGGTGAAAACAATCTGAAATTTAAGTCATTTTTCAGCGAGAATCTTGATGTCTCTTGCACGTTCATGAGAGGCCGTTTTTTGTGTTCTTCATAATAAAGAAAGTCAGATTAGTTTGGCACAACATAAGGGTGAGTAAATGATGACAGAATTAAAATTTTGTGATGTACTATTCTTTTAAATAAGTTAAAACTGCTAAAACTCAAGATCAAGTTTAAGTCCCTGTCTATCTTTTAAACTTACGAATGTCAATGCGTTGCTCCAGGGGAAGTGGGTTGCTTGTACGCGATACCAACTTAGAGAGACAAGTCGCAGCCAACAACTGAGAGTACGAGGACTGTAAAGATTCCACAAACACAGTGTCAGGTTAGCAATTTGCACTGCAGGACAATGGAAGCATAGTTCCATTTCAAGTAGTTGCTGAACTCAAACAAATGGAGGAAGAACAGGGATTTTTGTGAACATTGATGACAGATCATTCCAGATATCTTGTTCTTCACAGTTCCCAAAAGGGTTAATTCTTACACTTCCTCTCTCCAACAACAGCTGGCATTTACTCAGGCAGTCCGGACTGTTGGTAAACTCCACCAGGGCTTTCTCCGCCTGCAGACGCGTGGTGGTGTCTGTGGTCTCATATAGCTGCTTGCACAGGATCTCTAGCTGGGCTAGGCTCTAAGAAAAGAGACCCACATGAGTTTAGTGCAAGCAAAATAACATACAGTGGATATTTGTGGAGACAAAGCAACAAATTTCCAGTTCTTACCCATTTTCGAAGAACACACTAAAGGCCTTCGCACATCAAATGCAATTTCTAGCCGTGATTAACATTTGAAATAAATACAATGGATTCCTATGAAGCCATTCATACTAGAGGCGAACATTCGCATACTGACAAAGCAATGTTTTTTTATTTTTTTTATTACAGTGAGTGTGCTGATTTTTATTTTCCCAGCAATGAGATGTCCTGACCAAAAAAATATGAGCTTTGGATCACGTGTCAGGAGCCGCTGCAGTTTCCAAAATCAGTACAACCGGTGGCGCTAAAGCACAGAAAGCTGTTTTGACCACCAACTTTAAACACTTGAGGAAACAAATACTGAACCAGAAGTGAGGACGTACAATTTATTTGCACAAAAAGGCTTAAAAACAGAAATTTTGTTCTCATTCCAGTTCTCGTAAAACAATTCATGTTGCCGCATGTCTGCCTTGCACCCCCTTTAAAAAAAAAAACTCAGATCTTTTGTGGATTGTGTTTATAATGTATTCCCTTTTGATGCATTTCATCTTACACAAGTTCTCTTATATCTCTAATATAATACATATTGAGCCACAAATGTAGTTGTTTTGCCACAAAATAATGTAATTGTTATTGCTGTGCTATCATTAAGTCGTTTAAAAGCTGTGCTGCCATTATAAGGTATAAAGGGTCAGACTGAAAATGGGTGTTTTGATGTCGTCATGTTTTGGCTAATTCATAATATGCAGTAATAGGGTTATATGTCATGAGTAAATGACCAATCAACACTGTATTCGGTATTTGTGGGGGAGAGGTGGGAAAGAGGAAAGCAGCAAGAAAGATGCATCACCGAGAGGACAAGCCATTTTCAAAGTAGAGTTGGGCGATCTGGCGATTTTATATCGTGATCGTTCTTTAAGATGTCCACGATCTACTTTTATGTCCTCATAATAATGTTAAAACTAAAACAATGACTGCCTATTAGATGGCTGTGCTGATTGGCCAAATTATACCACATGTCTCTATCATGCGTCTTTCATGCGTGGTGACGTATTAAAAAAAAAATTCAAAATGAACTAGCAGCATGAGGGATGAGGAGCTGGTGCCGAAAAAAGACTCAAAATCAGTTGTGTGGCAGTGGTTTGGCTATGCACCGTCAGACATGTCTCAGAGTATAGTTATATGTGAACTTTGTTGGGTAACGGTTGGCTCTTCCGGAGGTAATACAACAAATCTTTTCAACCACCTGAAAAGGAAGCATCCGAAGGAACATGCCGAGAGTGTTTCACTCAGGTCGGTAAAACCCCACTCATGTCGGTAAAACCCCACTCATCTGTATCTCACAAGGTCCCGAAATATAAACAGTTATCACTGGAAGACACATTAGAGCAGTCGAAAAAATACAACAAAAGCAGCAAACGATGTAAAGAGGTGACAGAGGCGGTCACCTTCTACTTTGCTAAAGATATGGTGCCATTCAAATCTGTGGATTTATTTTATATAATATAATCTATTGGCTGCTGATTGCCACTTGAAGTTGTAACAGAATGTTTATTTTACAGAATGTGAAAAGTGCACACCTTTGTGTTGTTTATATTGTATTACTGTAATATCTGAGTACTTTAAAATTGTGTGTTATTTAATGTTTATATATTGACTGCTGATTACAACCTTAATATTTCAAATAAAGTTGATTCTTTAATTCAACGTTGTGTTTTAAATTGTACAAATATTGACTGCTGATTACAACCTTAATATTTCAAATAAAGTTGATTCTTTAATTCAACGTTGTGTTTTAAATTGTACAAATAGATACATTTAGGGCTGGGCGATAAAACAATATCAATATTTATCGCGATAAAAAAACTCCATGATATCGACAATAAGCTTTTGAGTAATTTTTATATTTAGCCTGTGTTCTACATCTAGACATGCGTGCAGCAAAAAACACTAGCAGTTTGGCTTTCTTGTTGTATGTTTCCACTGGCGCGTGCTGAGCGAATGCTTTCAATTCCTTCCTATGGAAGCCGAGCGTCAAGCTCGCGAGGTGGATTGTAATATTGACAGCAGCCTCAGACTGTATGAAGTTGCTATTGCACCCGCTACGCAGGTCACCGCGTTCCAGACCCCAGATTGATTCAATCTTGACTGCAAGATATCATGGCGACGGTTATGCCATCTCATCGTCTCTAGTGAGCAGCGCGAAAAAAAACAACATTGCTGGTTACATCATATCTGATCTTTCTGCACTGTATTCTTGAATATTTTTCTCTAGCACTGAAACACGCTTCACTGATGCCCTGTCCCAGGCAGCACCCGCATCCTCTTTTCCCCACATGTGCGTAAACAAGAGGTGCGTATTTCCAGAGAGCCTTTAGACCATAACGTTTTTTTATTACTAAATGTAAATGTTTATTAATCAGTATGTTCCAACCCTTATACAAACAAATAGATTTCAGTTCTAATTTTGTGAAATTAGATCAGATTTCATCATCTCTGACAAGGATGAAATACAAAATAATTACTAGTTTGTAGCCTAGTCTCTCACTTTAATGAAAATAGGAAAAAATGGTCCATTCAGACTTCTACATTTTCAAAAGTTTCTCTCTGGAGATACCCCTGAACCACCACCATACAGTATCATTCCTCATTCACAAGGGCTTTTATGCCCTCATACTTGGATGTCTCTATGTAAAGAAATATGAAAATAATTTTTATGTAAAAATAATATATATATATATATATATATATATATATATATATATATATATATACACTGTCATTATGATTCAAAATGAACAGATCATCTTATACCATTCATATCCAAATGCACTCAATTGATAAACTCATAGAAGATCCCTCAGACACCACTGCATTTTCTGTGTCTGGGCCCCCATGCATAAAGACTATTTAGACTTTTTAAGATTTTGTTTTCTCTTCTTTTTTTTGGAAATTCCCAAAAATGTGCAAATGTGATTCAATATCGATATTGAATGATATGAAAAAGAATATTGTGATAATATTTTTTGCCATATCGCCCAGCCCTATAGATAAATCCATAGAATTGTTCCAGTCTGCATATTCTCTATAGTAAATCTCAAAATAGGGAAGATTGCAATTCAGATCATGGATCGTGATATGATTTTTTGGGAAGATCGCCCACCCCTATTTCAAAGGTAAGAATTCAGATACTGAAGTCCGGGTCCTGACCTCGGATTTGTTCCATCCGAACCATGAGATATCATGACAACGGTTGCCCATCTCACCGTTTCTACACTTTAGGTTAGCAGCGCAACAAAACAATGGAGCGGTGTAAACCACAAGCACTCCAGGGTGTAGAGAGCACTAATCTTTCCGCGCTATATCCTTAATTATGTTTCTCTAGCACCGAACACGCTTCATTAATGCCTTTTTGCGCTCCTCACTCATTGTCCCTCTACACCGGCCCGTGACATGAAGCGCCACATTGTAGAGCTGCATACATGGTTATTTTAACAACAGTAGACCATAGCAGAAAAAAAAAAAAAAAGAAGAGTGAGCAGCAATATAGATGGATACCGGAACTGTTTGCTAAAATACACTGCAGAAAATGAAGCAGAAACAATTTAATGTGTCTGATGTGACTCCAACGGTTCAGCTAAGCAAGGTTTGTGAATAGACAATTGGTTCCAAAGCGCCTTTAGACTAGAAACTACTTTTTTCCCCATCTAAAATTTGTGTTATTAATCAACATTTTTCAAGCCCATTGATAATATATTTTGTGAAAATTAATCAGAGATAACAACATCTCTGGCATGGATGTCAAGATAGACAACCAAAACTTTGAAATTACGAGTTCTCTGCTTATGATCAAAAATAGTTCCATTATTTGATAGTCAGCACCTTTATATTTAACGACAGCAAACAGTATTAAAACTGCAATATTAAGATGTATATATTGTTTGTTTTTGGTAGAAGGAAAATATAAAAACGTTTCAAGTCTTTTACATACATTTTCTCTCAGGAGATACCCCTGAACCCCCATACAGTAATTTTCCTATGTATATAAACGGTAGAAGATCCCCCATATCCACTACTTTGGTTGTCTTTGGGCCACGATGTCCTCATTCTTGCCCGGTTTTTAAGAAACGTTTTGACTGTTGATTTAATATGTACATTTTTACTGGAATGTATAACGGCCCCAAATATTGGTCATCGGTCTCCTTGATTACTAATAATCATTATTGGTATCGGCCCTAAAAAAGGAAAAAAATAAATAAATAAATAAAAATACATAACTTAAATAACTTCTATTTAAAAGTCCACAAAAACAGAAAATAATATTCTATAAAACACATTAGTACATTCTTTACATGCACATTTTGAAAAATTCCACATATATTTTGAAGTTACTGTACCAGGCCACTTACAGAATACCTGTTTTGAATACGGAAGACTAAACGGTTATTGGTGAAAATGCTAGTGATAAAATTGGTAATACAAAGAAAGGCAAGCAAAGACCAAACTTGAGTTATGCAGCAACAAGCCTTTGACTGTAAACAGCCTTTTATTCCCTTGTGAAGCATAACTAAACAAAATCAGAATCAGCAGAAAAAACAGCAACCGCAACAAAAGCAGAGCTTCAACGTTAGTGTTAATGTACAAAAATGTTAGCAATTGTGCTATTTCAAAATTTCTTATTGCAATAGTTAGTACAGGCTAACTTTTAAAAGCACAATCTGGAAAAATTAGCAACTTGAAGTTTGTATTTCATGCCCACGCTTGATGCAGCCTGTTGATAACTGGATCAAGAGCCCCAAAAAGAACAGGGAGGACCCCAAAAGATACAAGGAAAAAGAGATATAATGCATTTTGCATCCTAACAGATAACATGAAAGTTGTATTTGCAAGGAACTGCGCTGGCGAGATAAGAGGAATCCAATTTGAAGAACCCAAGATGAAGACGCCATGCATGGGTTTTACTAGAACTAATGTCATTATCAACATATAATATGGTTATGCCTACTTCGATCCCACCAGTTAATGGCTGAAATGCACCATTTATATGCTTTCTGCCCCCAAATATTGTACTCAAATTCAGTAGGGCCATCTTTCACAAAGCAACAGTTGAAGTTGTCAAGCCTCTACTAAAAATGAGTCTGAGTCATATCAACTCTCTGGTCCAAGATGCAATCGCTGCCACTGAAATGTCTTTGAAGACAGAGGGCTGTGTCTGATGCGCAGATGGTTTTAATATTCTATTACCGCAAATGGAATGGTTTCTTTACCACCTAGTAGGTAACAGGAAGCTTGACAACAACACTGGAAAGCTCATGTTTACAGTTGCCTCTGCATATGAGAGTCAGGTTAACACCAGCAACATCCAACACACACACAGGGAATAAACAGTTATACAACAATAAGTGTTTAACCCCAAGACCTGCATGACCGTTGCCTCCAAATGACATGCCCTGACATTGTCATGGACAGCTTTTTTTTTTACAAGATAATGTGCCTGAAAAACAAGTGCAGTGTTTAACACCTATGGTGCCCAAAATGCTGTCTAGGTAGGCAGATCAATACGTTTTCAAGACACCGCCATATTGAAGCTGTCAAGAGCAACTATTGATGATGCGAGAGAATGAGAGGAAGCAAAACACAGTTCGTTTAATGCACTTTTTCTGTCCATTATGTCCGAAACGAGGTTGCCAAGTTGGTCTAATTAATCACAAGCAATAACAACAGTGGCTAATTAATTTAGATCGGATTTAAATTTAAGGTGCGCAGCCTCACAGTAGACATCATTCGTTTAAATAAGTAATTAAATTAAATGATAAATACAGACATACACGATCAAATAGGTTCATAAACAAAATTACATATTTAATATATATATTTTTTTAAAAGTCCACGATTTATTTCTGGTTCGATTCATTACTACCCATTATATTACTTCATGTACTTATGGCAGTTATTCAGAGTAATTTAACAGCAACACTCAAAATAAATATTAAAATCATAATTAAAAAGGGAAATGTATAGGCAATGCGAGATGTTAAGGTATTATATAATTTTAACGTGAAAGCGATTTCTGTTTGGGCTTTTGGTTTGGCGAGGTGGCGCGCGGGAGAATCTCGTGAGTTAGCACGCGAGCTAGAGGCTAACAGCGCGAGGAGGTGCAGAGCGGTGAAACAGAACACATTTGCTTACAGAGATGACAGATAACTGAATGTAAATGTGCTGGAGGACTTATTGAGATGATTTGCTAGCTGAATACGAATCACTGTCACGTATGTCTAAGGCCAGTGCATTCATTGCATTGCCAGCGACTGGATGAGGGATGATGGCTTGTTTACAATGCAAAACATGACTGTCGCTATAGAGTTACATGCTGCAGAATATAAACGATATATCTGGTTCTGCCGTTAATATGTGCTGCTTAAAAATACAGTCTTTTGAATCTTGTTTAAAACAACGTTCATCCATGCTGCAAAGTTGTATCGTATCCTCTACCAGATAGTTAAAAATCAACATAATGACAGGCCACAAGTCAACACTTGGTAATCGCATCCAATAAAGCATGCGGGTCAGTGTCTCCCGCCGCGCGACGCATACATTTAAAATACAAAAAACGCATAGCCAAAATAAGCCCGAGAACGTATCATAAGACTGCACTGGATAAAAAAACCCATTAATTTAATATTAGCAAAACAAAATAATTTACTTACCTGCACATGATCCGCCATTTTGCTCCATTCATGCTCCTCTCACTCCCCCTGACAACGAGCATGCGCGCATCGGTCCACAATCACTGGAACAGTTACGCAATTTGCGCATGCAGTAATAAAGTCAGATGGGCGCTCAATGCTTCGAGAATACCATTTCAGATGCATCTACCGCCGAAACTAGCCTTTGTTTACATGTCTCTTAAAGTGAAACGGCGAATTCAGATATTAGAGGTCACGTGGATGTATGATTCCAATAATACAATATGATTGACTTGTACTGAAGTTGAGAAATAATTCCAATACACTTTTTAAAGAGGCTTATGTGTGTCTATTTGAACACCTCGTCCTACCTGCTTTAAAATGTGATGCTCTTGAAAACATATGACCGACATTGCTGCTATATGTTCAAGGGCATGATATAATTTGTTATCAGTTTTAATGTTTGCATTTTGCCAATACCTTAATACATACTTCTGTATAGGTCTTTAATATTGCCATTTTTGGTATATGAACCAACATCATAATTATTTTTGACATCAATGATGCTCATTAATTTAGTGTCATAATGTACATGGATTTGTTGTTAGTTTTTCCAATCATCATTATTATTATTATTGACAACATGCACATTGGACATGTACATTATTGAATACAAAATGCACGTAGATTAAAACAACCGTCAGATAAATCAAATAAAAATAATACAGTTTACAAATTATACTAATAAATCATTTCAACAGTTCTCACTGCTATACTTTTCTATAGACATTAAATCATTTTGCAGTTTTGTATATAAACCAATAAATAAAAAATTCAACTCTTGAACTTCCATTCATAATTGAAACATATATTACAAAAGAAAGCTTGACATCACTTACTATCCATGGGACATAATAATAATAACTTAAAAGGAGATTCTGCAATTAGTTTTTCTATATACATATTGGGAGACTTCCTTTACAGTTAAGCAATTCCAAAACATGAGAAATGGGTTCTGTATTGCACAACTCAGAATATTCAACATCTGTTGACATGAAACCCATCTTTGTGTTGTGACATATGGATTTCAAAATAAAAGCCCAATATAAATGGCATTTGGTACCCTGCCTCTTAGCCACCTTGAATAAATAATAATTAAATTGAACATTCATGGAAATGCATATTTAATGAAGCCATAATTTTTATTTTTCTCCGTAGTTCTCACTATGGTTTGTGACACTTTTGTTTATCTTAAGAGTGAATTTACAGTTAATGATAAATCAATTAAAACTAATCCACAAGCAATATTTTCTACAGTCATATTAATGATCTACATAATTACTCTAGAAAATTTATGAAAAATGAAAAAACATCATAAATAATTATGATTTAAAATTAACAGAAAATGTAGTTTAGGATGGATAAATAGATAGACAGAGAGACAGACGATGGATGCATAAATAGACAAACAGATGACAGACAGACAGACAGACAGACAGACAGACAGACAGACAGATAGATAGATAGATAGATAGATAGATAGATGGATGGATGGATGGATGGATGGATGGATGGATGGATGGATGGATGGATGGATGGATGGACATTTTAAGTGTTCAATGAAGTGAAAGACAGCGTTGAGTCAGGGAAAGGATGATATGTGTTTCCACCTTGAGTTCATATTCTTTGTTACTGTAAAGGTTTTATAGCACTTTGACTCACTTACTTTCAGCCTGTCACCAGTTTTGCAACTACCATTGAGGAACTTACCAACTGGAGACAATGCCCTGCCTTTCAAAACAGAAACAGACAAACAAGCCATAAAGTGGTTTCTTCAACTTGTCAGCTTCTGTTGACCTGTTTACATAAACCTTTATGAAGCACCCCACTTAAAGCACTTTTCCAATGTCTGTGAGAGCAAACGAAAGCACACATGGTGACAAGAGATGACATTTAAAAAAATAAAATAATATACACTTAAATGAAAGGCTTAAACCAACTGTGAGGTTTCACATCCTGAACATAAAAAAAATTATTAATGCAGCCAAGCAGCCTGATAAGTAATAAATGAGACATTTAAAAACATTTATGTGAAATAAGTAATATCAGCTTGTTTATTAGTCATGTCCCCTTTAAAGCCATAATACCTTATGGTACTTAGACAGTTCCCTACAAATCATTACTTACAATTGTCTGGTGGATGAATATATGCACTTAATTTTGTGATAGCCTAAATATATATATATATAAACACTGATTAGCCACAACATTAAAACCACCTGCCTAATATTGTGTAGGTCCCCATCGTGCCACCACAAGCCACAGAATGCTATTCTGAGATGCAGGTTGCTGCTGTTTTGGTGGCACGAGGGAGACCTACACAATGTCAGGCAGGTGGTTTTAATGTTGTGGCTGATTGGTGTGTGTATATATATATATATATATATATATATATATATATATATATATATATATATGTGTGTGCTTGTGTAAAAATTTGAATATGTAATTTTACCAGACTCCTGCAGACCACAATGTGAAAATGACAATGAAGATGACAGCAGAATATCACATGACAGAATTTTCAGCATGTTTTTGCATTTAAAATAAAATACAGCATTTGTATTCAACAGTTGTTGTATCACTCAGTAGTTTCACTTGCTTAACCCATACTTTGCATTCAAGGAAATGTTAAATCTGAAAAAAATAGGGCCAACTGAATCTTTCCAAAACACCATAAGACAATTTTTGCTAAATATTTCTCAGGTTAAATGTATTTCTGAAATACAATTTATGAATTGAAATACATACATGAATTCTTGGCTAATTAATTTGTTTATTTTTAACCTTTCTACTCATATTGCTAGTAAAAAAATATATAGTCAGTTTATGCACCTTTTGTGACAAACATGCACCAATAACATGTTGCAACACTATACCTGGTAAGCTGTCTGCAAAAATGGGAAAACATTGCTTTGGACAATATACATTATAAAAATTGTACAAAATGACAACATGTAAAACGCATTTGAAAACCTTCCTAAATATTCATGTCACAAGAGAAAACATTTATGTGGATACCTACTGGACCTTCATAATAAACTGATAATACATAATAATAAAATATAAAAAAATAATAAAACATGCCATTGTCACTGTTGTTTGTTTATTGAGTTCATCTGTTTTAAGAGCTAATGTATTATACAAATATGACAGACTAATACTGAATTTTAGTTTGGATCATGGCATTCACAGGAATTACCCTAATTTAAAAGGGTTTTGAGCTAGTTTTATTTAAACCAGCACATTGCAAAAAAATTAATAAATAAAAATGTAATTTCAATCCCTTTTATCTACTGAGATTTAGCACTTGTGACAACTAGCACCGGTCTCCCCTACTACTTACACTACAGTTTTGATATCAGATAAATGGATGTGTCAATGTACTTGTATTAAAAAACTGAGAAAAATAAAATACATATGGGACCACCATTCGTGTTGCGGGGAGGCGGGACCCTGTTTGTGATATGATTTTATGTTTGTGAGTGTGCTGTAATAGCCTCCATTGGACACAGAGGGGAACTCTAGATGCATGATCAGAACTGTGTCTTAACAAGAACATCCATTCTAGTTCAGCTGATATGACCTTTACACAAGACAGTTTCCTGCGGTCTTTTCAAATTTCTTGAGTTGACAAAAGTACCTATGTTGCATAACTTTTGCACAAGTTCCACATTATAAAGCACAAGTATGAAATATCTTCTAATCCTGTTCATTCGCAATGCTTTCAGTTTTATGTCCTGTTTGCAGATAATGTTAAGTTTTATAGGCTTATTTTATGTTAATCTTATTTGGGATGACAAATATGTTATATGTAATATATGTAGAGCATTTGTTGTTGTAAGATGTAAGAAAAAAAGGAATCTTTCCCATGATCATGTAATTGATTCTGGTGTGGCAACAATAGGATGTTCAATCGTGTTCACACATTTTACAGATGTCAAGATATTTAGTCTTCACCCATAAATAGTGTCAAACAGGAAGAATCATATGAATATGAACCTAAGCCACAGCTGCACAGACACACACCCACTCATCTGACTTCTCCAAGACTGAATTACACTTCATGTGAGACAGGAAGTAAGATTGACAAATCACTTAAGGTCAGTCTGCCATTCACAAATGCCACAATCTTAACAGCAATGCATCTTAAATGCAAGCATACAGTTATATGAGTTATATAAACATACTATTTCTATTTCATAAAATAGTGAAAGGGTGGGATATACGTAGATAAAACTAAGTAAAATCCTGCTGAAGAATCATGGAGGAGGACATCAGAAGAAAAGGGGTGCTTTACATTCACCAGCAACGCTTTGGCAAGGTGAGAGTCAACATAATTAGCAGTATTCAAGTATTTTCACAAGATAAGCTCAAGAAATGCATTGACGGATGCATTCAGCATGCATTGGTGGACTGAGGGCTACAAAGATAGAAACTGCTGCCATTGATACTGCCATTAAGTTTTTATAAAACAATAAATAATTGAGCACAATCTACCAATAAAACCTAATAAATAAATACAAATAATGTCATGTTTGTATATATAATTGTAAAACAAAAAACATTAAAATGTGATGGAGCAATTTTTCTTCAGAATATCACATTTTGTTATGTATTGCATCTGTATAGTGTGGCATCTCAGTAGCTGTCTATTGGTACAGGGTTTTGAATTATTATTGATTTGATTATTATACTGACACAATGAGCATACAATGAGTGAATTAAAAAAGTGGGTGCTGGATCTTCAAATGTTTCAAAGATGATCTCAGAATTAGTGGGGAGACAAATATAGACATTTCTAAGAACAATAATGCTGCTATGC
Organism: Xyrauchen texanus; assembly: GCF_025860055.1. Lineage (NCBI taxonomy): Eukaryota > Metazoa > Chordata > Actinopteri > Cypriniformes > Catostomidae > Xyrauchen > Xyrauchen texanus. The sequence goes on from NC_068319.1 coordinate 20,633,139, forward strand.
CCCTGAAAAAGTTGAAGTTATAGATGACAACCTTCATAGACATGGTTCAAATGTAAAGCATTCATTTGTTGTGTATGTATGTGGTAACACTTCACATTAAGTGTTATATTCTACATACATTATATTTGTTAACATTAGTAAATGCATTGGATATCATAAACTAACAATTAACAATATTTTTACCGCATGTATTAATCTTGGTTAATATGAACTTATGAATGTACAATTGTTAATCGTTAGTTCTAAATGTATTAACTAATGTTAAAACATACACATTTTATTATTAAAAATGTATTAGTATATGTTGATAACAAACCGCCGATACAGGCTGCACTGGTCAAGGGTCTGTAATTTATATTCGCTCTAACTGTTACTCATACAGTATTTTAAACTACAGAATAAGTTTATTTTATATACATAAATCCAACTTGTCACCAAAGAACCACGATAAAAAGTTTATAGTTCTTATACGCACAGTCAATACATCAAACGCAATCTTCCTTTGATGCGTGCTGCCATTTGATTAAAGTACTTGCGGTTGATATTTGTAAAACAAACAGCTACTCAAAGAGTCTTTTCATGCACATGATATGTTTATTTTATGTAACAAACAGCCTAATTGTCACCAAAGTACCGTGATAACAGTCCACAGCTTGTATATGCACAGCCATAATATCTAAAAGCAATCTTCCCATGCATGCAGCCATGTCTGCTTAGGTGGAGATGCGTTTTTACAGTTAAAAAATTTATAAAAAAATAAAACAAATACAAGACAGCAGACATAACCCATTTGTTCAAATGTGAATTTTATTATTAGTATTTTATTTTATTTTTTATGACAAGAAATCACAAATTAAAATGATAAAAAAAAAACATGTCCCCCACTACCCGCTGTATCACAGTGTCATATACAAAAATAACTCACTCCAATGGGCACTACATGGGAATTTAGACCTTACACATGAAAAGCTTAACCAAGTTTAAGAGGTGCTGTAAAAGTATTGTTCATTGTTAGTTCATGTTGAGTAATGTAGTTAACTAATGTTAACAAATACAACCTTATTGTAAAGTATATACTGTATGTATGTGTATATGTGCAGTGGACACAAAAATGTTTTTGGACACTTAAAAATTAACAGTATGTCTGAAAGTCACAGACAAAAAAATTATATCAAACCAAGTGGAATCAGCAAACAAATTATACTAGACATTCAATTATATTAACCATTTTTTAAATGACTTTTACTCAACTAGTCTCATGGTCATGTTTTGTGAATTTAAGTATTTTTCCTTCAAGTGTCCTAGTAGCCACAGGTTTAGTTTATTTTACACTAACATTTGACAAACAGAAAGTGTTCAAATATACTTTGTCTTTTTAACTTCCTAAGACCTGAACATGACTGATGTGTGCATTTTCCATTCCCCTTTTTATCTGTAAAGAGTAGACCTTCAGAAAAATGCCAAAAATAAATAAATACAAAACATTCCATAAAATTGATGTACACATATTTGTACTAAATTGTGACATATTCATGTTTTTGAGACATTACAGACATTAAATAAGAAATTAGAATATATAATTCTGATTCAAAGTACAACCCCAATTCCTAATAAATTTGGGACAGTATGTGAAATGCTAATAAAAAAAGGAGTGAATTGTAAATTATTGTAATTGTAAAATTGCTATATTGAAAGCACAACAAATACACATTATATGATGTTTTAACTTGTGAATTTCATAGTTTTTTTGTAATAATTTAAGACTAATAACAATTTGACAAGTTGAAATAACAAATACAGTACATCAGAGTATGTACTGTATTTGATGAAGGACACACTTCTCAGCTGGTTAAACAGTAAGTTATTTTGGTATGCAGGTGAATAGTATGAACAGATTCTGTACATCATTCATCCGGTGACGTGGGTATTGACCCATGACTCGAATATATGACATAATAACAACAATCACGAAAATAATGTACTCTGGTTTTGTTAAACAAGCACAGTGATACAACTTTCTTGATATACAGTATATCACTTACTTTTGAAAAGAGCTGTCCGCACTTCAGAATCTCAACAGAAATAGTAGGTTAACTGGGTATTTCTTGCTTACTGTATAATGAATGCTGAGGTTTCAGACATACTCCTCCATTGGCAGACTGTTTTTGACATACTACTATAGTAGGAAAGTATAGCTATTCAGACTGCATATATATATTTTGTCTTTTAAAACGTAAAAAAAAAAAAAGAAATTTTATGAAAATATTTTGCTTAAAAGTGTGCTTGTTCTATATTTATTAAATCATAATAGTTATATCTAAAATATATTTCTAATGCAAAGATATTGAACCATACTAAGCATTTTATATACTATAATGTGCATGTATCATCCTCAGAGATGGAGAAAGGTGTGGTGTGTGGTGGTGGCAGAAGGCTGGCGCAGTGTGGCACGATTGGAGCTGTACGAGCACAAACATATGTCCTTAAAGGAGGGCTCCAGCAAACGCAAACCCGACAAACGAGTGATCAGACTGAGAGAATGCATACGGATATCAGAAAACAACATGGCTGACTGCCCCAAAGACTGTGCCACCTTTCTTATGGAAACATCGGAGAAACTTTATGTGTTTGCTGCCCAAAATTCAGAGGTGAAAGGCTGGATCACAAGCCTGTGTGAGCAGGCATTCCCAGTAGGTTGATTCACATCAAATCACAGCACGTAATGATGATACATAATCACAGTACATTTGCTAATTAGGTAAGACTGGGGGCAATGAACTCACTGACTGTAATGATGCATTTCTGCCTTACTTTAGAAGCATAAATCAAGCTAACTTATATATATATATTATTTAATGTAAATGTATAGCATTATTCTTAGTGTTATATTACCCTGCCATTCATAAAAAAGTGTTTCTATTACAGCTGCTGAGGGATTGACAATAAATTTGGCATCTTTCGTAATCCATCCCTCTCTATTCTTTTTCCTCTTTTAAAAAGTTGTGGAAAAGTAATAGTGGATGATGTCTTTTGCTGTTAGAGCAAATGTGAACACAAACATAATATTTGCTACAGAAGTTTAACCCACTCTTGAAATCAGGGCCCTATGAAATCAGTTTTACACCCCCCCCCCCCCCCGCGCCCTAATCTATTGGAAGGTAGATTTGTAATAGTGTGTGAGTTATAAAGGGAAATAATAAAAAAACTAATGCCCCTGTCTCTCCTACTGACCACATAATACACATTTCCAGACACAAATGAGAATTTTTTCAAAACCAGTTGTGTTTTTCAGGACGTGCAGTCTGATCAAAAATTAACAAGACAGAATAATATCTACCCTGAATCTGCGAGCAGTTACCAGTCCATGGAGATGCAGGAAAACTCTCTCTATGAAACAGCAGAGATCGGTAAGGCAACTACGGTCAAACTAAAAACCAAAATATAAGTACATGCTCTATCCATGTAAAATACATGTTCTATTCTTTACTATTCTACCATCTTTATCACTCCAAATGGGGTTATAGAGGCATAATGACCCTAAGAAACTTTAACCTTTAAGATCAAGATTAGTTTAAAAATATTTGTATTACTCTGTACTGCAGGGGTGGGGAACATCAGGCCTCAGGCCCGGGAGACCATTTTACCTGGCCCGCGATGCCATTTGAGAAATAATTTGAAAAGAAAAAAATGACCTTGATTCAATTAACCTGAAAAAAAAAAAATTCCTTTCAAATAATGTTTAAAAATAATTTAAAATGATAACAACACAGTACTGAATTCTCAGGGCCATCAAAGCCTTCTCTGATGGCCTAACATGCCAAATAAATAAATATTTTTCAATCACCTTTTTGCCTATGTAATTTTAATCACTCTCCACTCTTAATTAATCTACAAGCAAATAGAGAAAAACTAAAAGTTTATTCCTTGATGCTTACAAGCAAAGTGTGACAAGCCGATGCAGCTCATGAGTCTGAGGTATTTCCATAGAATCCCTCAACAGTGCAAATGAATGAGCAACTAAAGTCAGATTGTCAGATTCATCAGCCAATCAGATTTATTTATTTGTTCTTGGTGGGTGTGATCTTTAGGATATGTCCCGGTCAAGGCCTTCTAGCTGGCATTGAATGATGCAATCACTCTTTAAGTGATGTATGTAATTTAAAAGCGAAAGAAAGAGATCCTTATGGATTTAAAAACACAAGATGTTCTACATGACTGTGTGATTACTTAATATATTAATCAGGAAAGGAGGACTAATTTTCACTTCATGTAAATTGGTGTTTTGTGCATTGTTATAACAACATCAGGAGTTAAATTAGGCTTGCTTGAGCGTGTCGGATCAAGTTAATTTAGTGCGTTCCATTCCACTTTGTAAATCTGATTTTACAACTTCCTACTTATAACCTACTTATGATTTTACAACTTCCTAAATATGATTTATATTGTTAAGCCAGTTCTCGCCTTCCGTTTACATCATGCTGGTGGCTCCCTGGCCTGAGAGAACAAGGGAGGAATGTGGCAGGGCGGAGGGCGAGGTCAGGTCATGATGCTGCACACCTGGCCCCTAATCAGACTAATCAAGCCTCAGAGAGGGATAAAGGCTGACTGGAGAGTGCAGTGGGACAGGTTTACAGGCAGCTGTCTGAAACCTTTGTGTGTGTTCGCCTTTTTTTCAGTTTTCTTTTAAAACTATTGTTTATATTGTCAAGCTGGTTCTCGCCTCCTCCTTTCCTTTGATCCCTTTACAGATATATTTTTCCAGGTATTATAGACCTCCTTGGTAGATTCATATGAAAAATTATGATTTTTGAATGTCTGCTTTTTTTTTTGTTGAGAAGTTCATTTCACCAAACAGTCATGCTGCAGTTAAAATGAGGCTTGCTTGAGCATTAAGTGTTCTGGCTTTCGTGCGTGGACGTGTTTTTAAAATGTAAATTGGTATTACTAGTTAGCTGCGACATAATGTATGCTGCCCAAAGGCATAGGGTGTCTTATTCATTGTGAAACTGTGTTTTCTTAATGACATGAATCACACTGAATGCCTAGAATTTTAATGCCCGGCCTGCCACTGAACAACACAAAATATTGTATAATAGACAGACCTTTTAGTGTTTTTGGTGTGTGAGCACGTAACGGAATGCGAACATAAAGTTCAACCTACAATCAGAAATTGCAAGCAATTATATGGCCCGCGAATAATTTCTTAAATACTAAAATGGCCCTTAATGGAAAAAAGGTTCCCGACCATTGCTCTACTGCATACAATATCTAATCCATTATAAACCCCATGGTATCAAAGTTGGAGTTTTATAATTTTTTGTCGGTTTATTAGCAAATTACTGCCTATTATCTATTTAAAAAAAAAAAAAGTTGATTCCTTTTTCAATAAGAAATATTTCAACAAAAGTATGAAAACTGCACTTGTCAAGCGTTTTTATTGGGTCTTCAACTTTCCCCAAGGGTTATAGTGAAAAAAAATATCTAAAGAAATATTTTTTTATATTCTGTTCAACATGACATGGAAATGTATGTGGCATTTAGAGAGGATTAGGAAAGTATAATATATCCACATTTAAAAAAATAGGATTCCTATATTTATTTGATACAAAATAAGTGTTTTTAGTTTATTATTTCATTTGCTGAAGAGGGATATCGCTTACATTTTTTCCACCTTAACAGGTGATATTAGAGATGTTGGAGGGTCAGATAGGAGAGAGAGAAGCTATTTTAGATTGTCCTGTTGCAAGGACGAACAGCCTCTTTTTCGAGAGAAACCTCAGGCCTGAGCCAAATTGCCCATTTGGGCCACAGGTGGCCAACCTTGATTCCATTAAAGGACAGTAAAGAGGGGACACTGTTTTCAGGTATATGTATAGAGAGAGCTTATTCAGGGGAGATGACAAATGAAATGAAGCAGAGGGTTGAAAGCAGTCCTCAAATTCACCCAAGGCCATTTCTTATTGACTTCCTTTTCATTTCAGCTTAAGATCTTCTATTGGCCCATAAGTATCTTTGAGAGTAGGAGACAACATTTGTCAGGGGAGTTTTGACATTTTCACAGATATCCTCTGTTTGACCCCCATCACCCACAACAACCCATCATATAGTGGGAGCAACTTTTGCAAAGGCAACCTCCAATCACAAATGTAGTGTTTAATTGTGTTGTTGAAAGCTAGAATCTCAGCCTCAAGTGCTTGTGAGTTTCAGACAGTGTTTGTCAGAATATTTTGGGAGCTGAAAGAACAGAAGGCCAAAAAAAGAGCTCTAACTTCCGTTTTAGCATTGTTTGTGAAAGACCTCAGACTGTCAAAGGTCTGGGTTTCATTGTGCTACTTTTTAGAGCGGCACTCGCAAAAATGCAAAAAGAGTGGAGGAATGAGAGAGGTCAGCAAGAGACAAAGAGAGAGAGAGAGAGAGAGAGAGAGAGAGAGAGAGAGAGAGGATAAGGAAACTTGCTTGACTGAAAACCAGAACTTTATGAACTTGATGCAGTTCTATTTTCATCAGAGGAGAGGTGACATTTCTTCATTTTGCTGTTCCAAATGCCATCATATAAGAATTCTTTAGATAAATCAAGACTTCTCCATTTATAAAGAAGAACTGGACACTATTCAAAGCTATGAGAGCTAAAGACTATTCAGGTTCTGTAACTTATCCTTGAATGCAAAAACGTGTAAATCTCTTTGTATCAAACTACACCAAAAGGACAAGTTTCTGTGTCATTGATTGAGTATCTGAGGAAATTGCTCTCAATTATGAGTAAATCACTAGACTGACTCATGAGCATTAAATGACTATTAATTGTGCTTTCTAAGGCAAGAAAACATTTTTTAAGTGATTTTAAGCTGGTGGACAAAAAGAAAAAAAAAATCCCATACATTTACACTGAAGGAGGATCCTGAGCCATGGGGAACTGTATAAAAACTTGGGTGGCAGTAAATAACCACCTAGCAAACACCCATAAAGCCCAACAACAATCGAATAGCAACATACTAAAAAACACTCAGAACACATAAATAACCACATAACAATTTCTTGGCAACGACTCACATTATTTTAGAAAGTTATTAATAAATGTTCTTAAATGTACATTTAACAAAATGCCCATTATTCAAATAAAACGTACAAACTAACAGAATGTTTTGTAAGAAAAAGGTAGTTCCATATATTTGTCAAGCCGACCTGAATTACATTGCAGTCAAGCTGCCTGTCTCTTAAATCCAATGTGATAGTTAGCTTAAAGATATCTGCTAGAGGTCAGGCTTGCAGCACTTCAGAGTTAATTGGATTGCAACCATCCCCTGACAGATTTGATTGGACGAGCAAGACTGTTTTGAGTCGCATGGTTGTGGGTGGTGTATGATGTGTTTTTTTAAGAAGCTTGACATCAAAGAAACACCTGCAAGCAGGTGGAATCTAAACATTTACAAAGCTTTTCATGTGATGCTGAAATTCTCACAATCAGAAAGGCAAGCAGACCAGGCATTTTTGGCATCTGTCTTAATGTTTTCATAACCATTTAAACAGCATCAGTGATTTATTCATAACATCTTTAAATGTTTCGGAGTGTTTATGTGAATGTTTTTTAAGGCTGTATGATTGACAACGCAAGCAAAGCAACACATGAATATCATCTGAGACTTTTTAATAGTCTTTGATTTAACAGATGCAAACTCAAGCTATGTTTGCAATGGAATACTAGCATGCTATGACAAACTGGAGAGTTTATACTGAATATTGCCTACAGTATTTTAAAACAGCACATACTGTACTTTTGGTCCTTATTTTAATATTATTTTATGTTTCACTAATTTACTGATATGTGTGTGTGTGCTGTTGCAATTGTTCAGAAACATCTGACTCTTTGAACCCCAAAGCGTTCTGAAACATTTGTGTAAAAGAGTTTATGTTTCAGATGTTGTCAATACATTAATATTTAATGTAATGTTTCGGTGTCTATGCAAACGTACCAAATTAAATGTGTGACTGAATCACAATTTATGTACGAATACCTACAAATATTAAAGTCCATGCATAGAAATGTGCACACTGTGCATTGTATACATACTGCAGAAATAGTATGAATAGTATGCTATTTTGAACATAAACTAATGTAATGTTAACATGTGTTTCACACATTTTCTGATTTGTGTGTGCATTTGCAGTTGTTCTGAAACATCCGATTATTTGAACCCTACAGGATTGGAAAACATATGTACATCTCTAAAGTTGTTTAAATATAAAAGGGTTTATGTTTCAGATCTTGTCAGCACATTGATATTGTGCGTTTCGGTGTCTATGCAAACATTCAAAATTGTATGTGTGATTGAATCTTTACATACGAATACGGTCTCAAGTCCAAGACCACATTTTCATGGACTTGGTCTTGTCATGAACTCGTGAGTACTTTCACTCGGTCTTGACTCAAACTCGAACAAGTGTGGACTCTGACATAATATATATATATACAGTATACAGTGAAAGCTTCGACTTATTTGACAAACATTTTTGACTGACAATATTAGATCTTCACGTATGTCCCGCATTTCAGTCTGCTGCATAGAATCAGAACTAGTGATGCCCAATTCACAAATAAATAATTCTACTGAGTTGGTCCTTTTCAGCGAATTGGCCAAACAGGTTAGCAAATACAGTGTCCCTCTTGCCACAACGCTGTACTACCGCTGAAATTGCCGGGAACCTGTCTCGGCTCCTCAGCGCAAAACCTAAATGAGTGGTTGCAAGCCATCTCCTTTTATATCCGTATGTCGGGGGAGTAGCGTGCAAATTCCACTCGCCAATTCCCATTGGCCTTTTCTCAAAAATCAGAGGTGTTTGGGGCACCCAAGAGTGACCCCTAGTGTCACTACATCGACACTCTTTCCCCCCATCAGGGAATGGAGGTTTCAACAGTAACCAAGACGTTTTTCACGTACATTTTGTTAACATTGACATCCCATAATTGTAATACCGATTTGTTCTTTTAACCTAGAACGTGTCATTTATTTAATTTTTATTCTCAGTTGGTAATATTGTAAGCTTAAGCTTAAGAAAATGATATGTGAGGTTTATTTGATATATGAGCCTATATTCAATAGTTCTTTAAAATATACAATTAATACTTTCATAAAAAACTCTTGTCTTGGACTCAGACATTACTGGTCTTGGACCTGACTCGGATTTGACCCTCTTCTGGTCTTGGTCTTGAGTCGAACTCAACCTACTCTGGTCTCACACTGGGCTTGGACTCAGATGAGCTGGTCTCAACTAAAACACTGCACCCTGTACTACAGAAATAGTAGGCTATTTTGAATATAATCTAATGTAATTTTAACATGTGTTTCACATGTTTCCTGATTTGTGTGTGTATTTGCAATTGTTCAAAAACATCCAATTCTTTTAACCACAAAAGATTTGTCTCTAAAGTTGTTTAAACGTAAAAAGTTTTACATTCAAGATGCTAATACTGTACATTTTGGTGTCTTTGCAAACATACAAACTTGTGAATGTAATTGAATGACACTTAATGTACAAATGCTAAAAAATAACAATGTGATCACGGTGCCCATGCATAGAAATGTGAATACTACACAGTATACATATTTACAGCATATATATGAATAAACTGCAGAAATATTATGAGTAGTATACAATTACAAACATAATCTCAAATTTGTCGATGCAAAACAGACAAAATGGGAATCTGGATATGTGTAAGGAAAGGATGAATAAAATGGGTGGTGTCAGATGAAGATGGATGACTTTGACAAACATTCAGTTTGGGGTAGTGCTGTTGATGCTGTAGACCATTTTAAGCCCATAGATGCTTAGTGTGTTCACCCATGAGCTAGACAGGAAGGAAGTGGTGTGCTTTCTTTCTTTCTTTCTTTATTTCTTTCTTCCTTTTTTTCTTTATGTTGAGACATAGTTTGTAGTATCTGTAGCTTGCTGCTGGGATTACATTTACTATATCTTGCCTTCCTTTACTGGAAAAACTCCAGACACATCTACAAAATACTCTGTGCAGTCCCTGGATACTTGTCCCTACTATCTTATTTATGCAGGTGTTGCAGTTTCACATTGAAGTGAACTTCACATCGGCCTTGTGGTGGTCTCTAATAACACCACTGACAATGCTGTGGTTTTGAGCGTGCCTTTGATACAACTGTGGGATAAAGGCATAGCACATGAAAAGAAATCAAATGAGAGGCAGTATTTAATTTATTTTTATTTTTTTTTATCACACATCGTTTGTGATGTCTTCAATTAGTAAACAGATGATGCTTGAGAAATAAAGCGAGAAATTTATAAATATATAATTGTGCTACCCTACTATATATTTCACAGCTAATGTATCAAGTAAATGTATCATCTCTTCTCATTTTTGTGATATGCTGATGAACAGAGGTCATTAAGACTCTTTTTAATCAGTGACCCAACAATCAGAGACTGATTAACACTTTGCCAGTTCTCATCAGACACCCTTGAAATCAAGATGCGTAATTTAGCGTAAATCAATGAACACATAAACATAATTGCCTTGTCCTGATTTGAGTCAAAGCACAGATAAAATCAGGAAAAATTAGCATCAAAACAGAGCATTTTTTTTAACATGATAGCCTAGACAACAAACAAAACTCCTTGACAACAGCATTATTAACATCAAGGGCATTCAAGACACAGAAATGGAACCGCCTAAGTGACTTATTCGGAACACTCAACATACATACAATGCTGCCTTAGAATTTGACCAAAATTAGGTATCTTAAATATAAATAAAAATAAATGAAACATATAAATAAAAAAATAAATAAAAGAGTAATAAAATCAATACAAATTATATTAGGGCTGACTACAACCATAACCCCTCTTAAGCAAATAGTGTATAGCTGCAGGCATCGGGCAGCCCCTAACCCTTTCCCTAACCTTAACCGTGCGTGGAAGTGACACTTCCTTTTGGAGTTGGTGCAGCAGCCTTTTGGAGTAAACCCACCCCCATTAGGAGATGCCGCCCCCATTTGGAGGTCTCTGGCCTACTTGTCTTGAGGCCAATATATACTCTGTGTAAGGACATGAACACAGAGGCTTCTACCTACGATAGCTCGATTTTGTGCATTGTTGCATTCCAAAATGTAGAAAATGTTAGAGAGTATACTTATAACGTTGCATCAAGAGGCGCTATAGCAGACAATACAGACCTTATGTCTGGATCAGTACATCACATATTCTATGTTTTCATTAAAACAGTACAAGATCATGTTTATTTGTGCATGTCCTTGTTAAAATTAATGAGCCAAGCCTTCGCAATTTTCGTGAAGTCATGCCCATGTCTTCTGCCATTTATTAAAGCTTGGATTCATTACAAAGTTTCTGTCTTTAAATCTAATGCTTTAAGACTGACACTAACAACAGCGTGTGTCTGTGAGTCATCTAGGTTAACTCGGAGTCATGCTTTTTGTGTGTACTCTCTGTATCTCTGGATTGGATGCGAACACTGCATGGCTGCATGCAGCTTTCTCCCCTAGCAGCACTACCAACTAGAATGAGCAGAAAAAAATAATAAATCTGACATTCACGGTCACGAGTGAAGCCTCTCAGGGCAGCAAGCCAACACTCTGAGAGCTTATTTCATCCTGGAAGATGTAGAGCGGGGAGGAAATGACAGCTGTTAAAATCTACTGAAGGAACAAAGGCTGAATTTAGACAAGGCTGCATTCTCTGACTTCTGCCTGCTCCCATGGACATCGAATTTAAAATTTCAAAGCTATCTCCAAAGGAAAAGCAGTAGGTTGTGTTCCCTACTGACATCTGGTCCAAGTGCACAGTATGTTTCAGTGACAGAAAAATCTAAAACTTGGTGCAGCTACATCTTCTTATCACTGATGTAGAAAAGTTAGTAAGAAATGAGAGTGGATGTAAATACATTTATTTTTGTTCTGTCCCACTTTTAGATGTTTTGTTGACTTCCAAAAGACTTAGCCAACACGTAACAAGATAACTATAATAATACTTGGCTCTAGAGGCGTAATTTTAGGTAGGGATGATAGGGACTAGGGCTGCACATTTAATTGTATTTTAATCGTGATCATGATTTCTGCCTTTCACGGTTAATTAAGCATAATCGTCTGTGATATTAGCTAGCAAACAGAAGGTGTCAGCCAGGTAAAGTTGCAAATTGTTGTTTATTTTCATTATAGGCTGTGTCTACGCATGATAGACCAAATCACAAGTTCTTTCCTAGTCTGTTTTCACCTCACCTGACCAATCACGCTCTCTTCAGAAGTTCTCTACTGACCAATCACTGTTTCTCTTTCGAGCACACACATAAATACAGAAGCACACCGCAGATGTTTACGAGTCTCGTATGTGTGGCGCACCAGGATAATTATACGCCATTCTGTGCTCGATGCACATAAAATGAATTCCATTTCGTTGTTTGATAATATATGTTTTATCAGTAGTGGTTTTAACCACCATGCAAACCCCGCAATTTCGTGGGGCCCCGGATGTCGGGGGCCCCCCGGCCTAAGTAGGAATGCTCTGTAAAAACCGCTTGAGGGGTGACATGTTGTTCAGGGTACACGTGCGAATACGCTGATGTCTGTGGTCTCAGAGCAGTTCACGAAGCCGACGGGTTCGGGTCAGTAGGACTTTGAGTTCGGGTTTGTAATTTATGAAAAAAATATACAGGCCTTCCGAACTTGTTTCGCCCATGCACGCTCACTCACACATGAATGAGGGGCCGTTTACACTGAACGTGTTTTTGCGTGCTTCTTCTCAGTTTTTCCATTGTTTTTCTATGTTAACAGGTGCTTTATGAACGTCCTTGACTGCTGTACCACGTCTCCCTGTTTTTTCAGTGTCTCATGAAGGACCTGCAGATTTTCAGACACTATGTCAAGTTAAAAATAACGTAAGAGTTAAAAACACATGTCGAGACACCGGCGTTCTGTTTCAGTCGTTGTGCTGTGTCAAGACTGTTTTTAGTGCAGGTGTCACAAAGATTTAGCGCTCTGAACAAATTCAGGCTGCAAAGAGGTGACTTTTAACATTTTTAACATTATTCAAGATTATTCTGCACCAAGCCAAATTTCAGCCTACGATGCTTAGCCTACATAAAATGCAGCCTTTTTCAACATGATGACCAAATACACTGCAGCATTAGAATATAAGCTCCAGGTGAAAGTAAATAAGACAGAAATACATAGCGGTCCACGGCCACCCCCTAGCTCCGCCACTGATTAGGCTTCCTTCAAAATAGACACTTGAGACTGTATAGCAGGGATATAATAATAATAATAATAAAAAAATTATCTTAAAAGAGGACACAAGAGTAAACACCCGAGTAACTGTTTCAATTAGCAGTAAAACATGGGCAAAACGTGCCTTAATTTTGGTGAAAAAAGGAATCATTTACTAGTTTGCAGTTCTAACAACTGTTTTGATAATTGATATGTATTTTGTTCTTTTAGAATCAAGATATAAGCAGTAATAATTTATTTATTGTTCAAATTGTGCAGCCCTGTAATTAAAAAAAGTTTTCAAATAACAGAATAATCGAGATTAATAATCGATTAATGTCCCGATCAACATTTGGACAACTTTATAACACTTTAACTTTACACTATATTTGTATTTTCTATAAAATTTCCTTATTATAATTATGAGTAAATGATTGTCCTACCTTTTCTAAAGTGGCACTTAAAAACAATGTTATCATGTGTCACCTGTTATATTTCTCAGCGCTTTTCTGGATACACCAATCATAGTCGTCTGTAAGATTTAAAAATATATATATTTTTATGTTGATTACGCGGGTGGATTTACATTAGAATTGTACGTGAAATCCTTAAAATTTGTAAATTTAAACAAACATACATTTCGTGTACAAAATATTTCCTGGCAAAAAGTAAAAAAAAAAAATAACATAATGCATTTTGAAACTCATTAACATATCCTACCTCTTCTGCATTACTTTACACTTGCACTGTATATAACTTATTTGTAACTTATTTGTAACTTATTTGCACCTCTGACACTGATTGTGTCAGAGGTGCAGGCTATTCCCAATGAAGGTTTTATTATGCACATTGGAGAAGAACATAAAAAAAGTCATTAATTGTAGGCTAAGCCTAAAAAATACTATGTTCAGGAGGCCTACTTTTTCAGATAAAAACGTAAGTAGGCCTACATATACATATGCAATAAAAGATTATGTGGGAGTGAGGGGAGTTGGAAAGCAGAAAGTGGGTGAAAATGTAAATGTTCCAATGTTCTATTTCCTTGTCATTTTGCACATGTACATTTTTAATTCAGCATTATTTAGCCTAATGTTTATCATTTAGGTTTCCTTTTTTTTGCTAAATGAATAATACATTTTACAGAATGCCACTTTATGTCAGCTGGATATTATTTTCTCAAGGTAAATCTTCTTGAAAAAGAAAACATTTGATTTTGACCCATTAAACTTTGGTTTATCGCATCCCATATTATGCTGTAAATTAACCGGGTTCTTTTGCATATCACATATTTCCTCCTAACTGTGCAGTATTCATTTCTTTGTTTATTTTTCAGAAATTCTAAAAACAAAAGTCTAATATTTAATATGGAGGGACAGAGAAATACTGTTAGAAAATATACTTGTTATTTGAGGTAAAAATGTTATTTTGCCTATTTAACCAGACAGACTTTCATCGGATTTTCTTAATACCAACATTTTGAATATGATCTTTGATACAGTACAGTAAAGCTTGCTTCCTATCCAACACTTTTTATTAAGTAATATAAATATGGTAACTAATTCAACATTAATTCATGCACTACAAATGACAGATGTTGAATGTTTTGTAATACGATTTCCTTGACTTGTTCCAAACCCTGACTTTTTTATCTTTTCTCTTAAGTGAAACACAAATGTTATTTTACTATTAAAATCATGGTTAGGGTTAGGGTTTTGGTAAGGGGTTAGATTTAATGCTTAGGCTAGTAAAATCGCTAATGGGTTTGTTTCTTTTTCTCTATACTATTAAAAGTCGTACCTATTTTTGTACATACCACTCATTCGATTTCAGCTTCTCGTGCTATTATTAAGATGATTTGTCATAAGGCCGGGTCAAACCACTAAATTAGACTGCCCACATCCCTTCAGTCACAAGCCCTCAAAACACATGTCTGCAAAAAAATAGCTAAAGAGCATTTCTGATGGGCTTAAAATGGGTGAGCTCACTCTTAATGGCAGTTTACTGACCTTAGGGCTGCTAATACAGTGGTGAAAAAAAAGTACAACTTTTTTGTTAGCAACCCTACTGAAAAAGTCGCACACATATTTGTCACCAATTAATAATTTATTCAGAGACTGGCAATGGGGGTAACCAATAATGAGTAATTTTCAGCTTGTCATGTAATCTCCCAACATGGCAGCCAACACGATGCGGTGACCCTCCTTATATGTAAAATAAAACAGCCTTTTCAAGGCCACTGATATAACTGGGGTCTTCTCATACAGACTGTACATGTAATTTAATTTTTTTTTAGCAAAAGTACTTTTTTATTTCTTTAGGTAAATGACTCGGTACACCTTTAATAAAATGTGTTTGAAACAGGGTGGTCTTTACCAATTGACTAGATGTTTCCCTGTCTTTTCTGATGTCATGTTAACACTCATGATGAAGTGTCTTTTATCTTACAGTTCGAGATTATCTGGTCATAGCTGTGGGTACAGAGGCTGCGCTTCGGTGTAATCTGTATGGGGAATATATCCTTACTCCACAGTCTGATTGCTTACTCCTGAAGCACTGTAAAACTAAGGAGGTGCTTTTCAAATGGCCATACTGCTACATCAGAAAGTTTGGACAAGATGCGGTAAGCTGGTAAAGATTTGACCATTAAATAACATTTTTGGTGAACTATTCCTTTAAGACTTGATGTAAATATGTCATTTGATTCCACTTGGTAATTTCTGAGAGAATGCCAATGTTGTCATTGTACAGGTGTGAATTTTGTCATCTGCGATTTTTTTATTGAATTGCTTTGAATTTAATTTGCATGCATTTTTCTCGTGGGAGATAAATTACATGTCTCTATTATCGCTCGAGTGATTGTGGACAAACATTTCGGGCCTGAAAATAGATTCCATAGCTTTCTCTTCTCTTTTCTCCACAGCTGTCTTTCTCTTTTGAGGCGGGTCGCAGATGTGAGTCCGGGGAGGGGAATTTTGAGTTTGCAACCCATCAAGGTGAAAGGCTGTTCACTGTTGTCTGTGCAGCCATCCAAAATGTACCCAGATCCTCCACAGCACAGCACAGCCGCCTTAGCCGTGTAGATCAAAGTATAGTCCAAGAAACTATGGCAACAGATGAAACATATGACAACACCACAGTCGCCCTAAGTCTTAAACAATCTGACTGTTTACCTGTGGGCGATATGCAGAGAGCAGTTCAGAAACAGCGTTCACCGATGCTCAACCCCACTTTGAGGAGCTTTTCTTTGAATGCAACAGAGCTACAATGCAAAAGTCAAGTGACAAGCATCAATAACAACCTTGAGAATCAAGAACCAGTATATGCCATAGTGTCAAAAGCTCAGCCAAATCCTACTTCCTCTAAAATGCACTGGCAAAACTTGAGAAAAGCTATCCATGAGACTGCATCTTTTCGAGACTCTTTCAAGGCTGACTCTGACATTTCACAGTCATCTGCTCTTGCGTCCTTTCATGAAGGGGGATCACATGAAGAGACAGTGACCGAAGAAGATCTGACTGATTTGTTGGGTGATTCCATCCAGCAATTAGCAATTAACGATACATTAAAAAACATCAGTGCAGAAGCAATTTACGCAGAGCCACAGGACTACCAGTTCAAAGCTGAGTGGGATTTCAGCGCTGTTTACGATGAACCAAAGGAGATCATCATTGCCAATCAAAGAGCTCACGATGGGGCGGACCACACAGCTGAACATGACTTTTTCTACAGTCCTGACACTGACCCTTCACATGCCATGGGGGCCCAATCCAATCCCAATCAAAGTTCAGTTGAGACATTTTCAACTCATGACAACTTTAAGTTAAAGGGGAGGAGAATATAACATAACGTGATCATTTCTTTAAAATCAAAACTAAGGGGTAATTTGCTACTAATAAATTGATTGATAATTTAATTGATACCATGGTTAATTCTACTTGGTCTCAGAGAATCATGCTACTATAACTATGTTTTTGCAAAATTACTTTCACGTGGCTCGTTGTACATAGAGCAACAGTTTTCTGGTGAAATAAACACTAGTTCACTTTCACACAAATCATGGAAATCATGGCAGAATATCAGTTTATAAACACTTTTCAGTCTGCTCCTCACAAGATGCTATCTTATCGCATCTAATCACTTTTACTATAGCGCATGAGTTGTAAGGCAATACATTTGAACATTTGCATTACATAAACTACATATACAAGCTTGTTCAGTTGTGCCTGATGGAGTGTTGCACTTGCAATGCAAAAGATAGTGATTCTTAAGAGTCCTAAAGAACGCATGAGTCAACATGTGAGCCAAAAGTGACAAGGTTGCTTCAGCAATTGCATTCTTCATATCACACTTGCTTTTATGACACCGTTGATTAGATTTAGGTTTAAGGTTTAGGGTAGGAAGTTTGGTTCCCCATCTGGGGGACTTTTTGAAGGCCTCAGTTACCTCTGAACTTGAGAAAAGGCCAATGAGAAATTGGCAGACAGAATTTGCATGTCCCTTCCATGGATATACAAGTATAAAAGGAGGGAATCATGCGTCTGTCCATTCAGATTTTCTTCTTCGGAGCCGAGTGGTTGTGCGATTAGCGAGCTGAGATCACTTACTTTTCCACTCACCTCTGCAGAGCTTACGCTGTTGGATCCTATGGTGCATATCAGTGGCTTTCTCCTTCTCTGCACGGCAGTGCAGCTTGCTCCTGGGCGCTTTGACAGCGCTGCTAAAAGAGAATATTTGTAAAATAGTTTATTTTCTCTAAAAGAGCAAATACACGGCTGACGTAGCATGTCCTTTTCAGGACGCATTTTTATAAAGATGCCCTTCCACCCCTGTGTAGTTCCTGAATGCGGTCGATTTCTCTCCGTTCCTTATGGTCACAGGCGCTGCCTCTTGTGTCTTGGCAGCAATCACACGCATGTTCTCACTGCGAGAACCTCACCATGGCAACTTTGCGGTCGTGGCTTTCCTTCTTACAGAGGAACTTCACTCCAGCCACCCCCCGCATCGCTCATTCTTCGCACGGGATTGAGGATGACCCGGCTGGCGATGGAGGCGATTTGGGGATGGCAGCAGGCTCGGTTTTGACAGGTAGATCCCCACGAACCACCCGTCCCCTGGCACGCTCGTTGACTTCAGTCCAAGCTTGAGGTGAGAGCGGATCGCCTCACAGCCAGTCTGGTTACTCCCTCGTGCCCCCCGAGCTGGATGATGAGTTTGCCGCTGCATCCGTCGTCTGACGTGGAATACTCGACTGGACTGCCACCTTCGGGTCGGCATGCCCAGTCTGAGGCTGACACCCAAATGGCCAACATGCTTGCTTGGGCCGCTGTCAGCTTGGGGCTGGACTGGAACTGTCCTCCCCATAGCCTTCACAGCTAGACGACTGGTTCCTCGTGTCTGGGCACCACACACAGCCACGAGCCTCCCCGCCCCTCCCTTGTTCCTTTCTACCCGGAGATGCATGGTGAGCTGATGAGGTCATGGAGGGCACGTTTCACTGCCCACAACCGACCTCCTCACTCATCCACTCTCACTACCCTCGACAGCGGGGCGGCCCACATGTACTCGGAGGTCCCCCAGTTCTCACTTCCTAATCTGTCGCGCTGGTTGGCCAGGACCATCTGACTCGGCTACGTGATTCAGTTCACCAGGCCTCTGCCTCCTTTCGGCAGCGTCTGCTTTACCTCGGTGCACAGCGAAGACGCCAACACCCTGCGTGCAGAGATCGCGACCCTTTTACTCAAAGATGCGATAGAGCCTGTCCCTCCAGCCGAGTTGAAGAAGGGTTTCTACAGCCCTTACTTCATCGTTCCCAAGAAAGGTGGCGGCTTACAACCGATATTGTACTTGCGAGTTTTCAACCGGGCCTTACACAAACTTCCGTTCAAAATGCTCACGCAAAGACACATTCTAACTCGCATCCGGGATCAAGATTGGTTCGCAGTGGTAGACCTGAAGGATGCGTACTTCCATGTCTCTATCTTGCCTCGACACCGACCCTTCCTACGGTTCACGTTCGACATCCAGACGTATCAGTACAAAGTCCTCCCCTTCGACATGTCCCTGTACCCTTGCGTCTTCACGAAGGTTGCAGAGGAAGAACTTGCCCCGCTAAGGGAAGGTGGCATTCACATACTCAATTACCTCGACTACTGGCTCATCCTAGCCCACTCTCGAGAGTCACTATGCGCCACAGGGACCAGGTGCTAAGGCACCTCAGCCGTCCAGGGCTTCAGGTCAACAGGGAAAAGAGCAAGCTTACCCCGATTCAGAGTATCTCTTTTCTTGGCATGGAGTTTTATTCAGTCTGAATGACAGCGCGCCTCACCAATGAGTCGGTGCTGAAATGCCTCACCTTATTCAAGCCAGACACAGCGGTCCCTCCAAAACAATTCCAGAGGCTCCTGGGGCATATGGCATCCTCCGCGGCGATTGCACTACTGGGGTTGATGCATATGAGATTCAAGCTTCAGACTCGAGTCCTGAGATGGGCATGGCGCTGCGGCACGTACCGTGTGTTCCTTACCCCCAACTGCCACCAGATTTCAACCCCTGGATAGACCACTGTTTTCTGCGGACAGGAGTCCCCACACGTTCTGGTCATCACAGATGCCTCCAAACAGGGTTGGGGTACCGTAAGCAATGAGCACACAGCCGCCGGCACCTGGACGGGGCCCCGGCTGGGTTGGCACATCAACTGCCTAGAGTTGCTGGCTGTAATCCTTGCCCTGCGGAGGTTTCTCCCACTAATACGGGGCAAGCATGTCTTGATCCGATCAGACAGCACCGCTACGATAGCGTACATAAATCGCCAAGGCGTCGTGCGCTCTCGTTATATGTCATAACTCGCCCGCCATCTCCTCCTTTGGAGCCAGCAGCAACTGAGGTCGTTGCACGGCACTCAACCTCAACACGGCAGTGGACACACTGTTGCGACAAGGTATGCTCAGTGGAGAGTGGAGGCTCCACACCCAGACGGACCAGCTGATTTGGGAGCGGTTTGACAAAGCACAAATAGACCTGTTCACTTCCTAAGAGACCTCCCATTGCCTGCTATGGTACTCCCTAGTGGAGTCTCCCCTCAGGACAGACGTGCTGGCACAGAGCTGACCCCAGGGGCCGCGGCTGTGTGCTCATTGCTCACGGTACCCCGACCCTGTTTGGAGGCATCTGCTATGGCCTTATTCTCGGCTCCTCAGTGCAAAACCTGAATGGACAGACACATAATTCCCTCCTTTTATACCGGTATGTCCAGGGAGGGACATGCAAATTCTGTCTGCCAATGTCTCATTGGCCTTATCTCAAGTTCAGAGGTAACCAAGACCTTCAAGAAGTCCCCTAGTGTCGCTTCACTCGACACAATGTCTCATTCCTTCCATTGGGGAACGGAGGTTACAACAGTAACCTAGACGTTTTGATGACTGGTTATTGTGCTCTTTTACATAATTTTATCATCATCTGAAAAATAACTGCAGCCATGATTGTTAAAAAATATACACATACAAATTATTCAGGGCACTGCAATATTTCAGCACATTTATCACCTGTTTAAACTGTATTGCTAGTAGTGAGATAATAAGACGAAATTTTTGGTGCTAAAATATTGCACACTAAATTGACGCAAATGTTTAGTGAAAAAACAACAGAAGCTCTTCTGCCATTTCATCTATCATGCCTTTCCCTTCAACAGCTCTTCCAGGAAATCTTTGATTGCTAGCCTGAGAAATATTGAAGAAATCTGCTTGGCTGTAATGGAACAGTAATTATTACAGTTAGTGGTACATGCATTGGTGGCAGTTGGGACTGGAGGGGATCTTTCTCTCACAGACTGATTTAATTAACAGTGCAAGGGGACCAGCAGCTTGAAGCTGATTGGGATCCCGACCTGCCTGAGAATGAAGATGTCACAGCGTCCCATTCGTCTCTCAGTCATTCTCTCAGCAGAGACAGACACCTACTGTACCGGACCAGTGCACAATGGTGTGGTGTGGAGAGCCTTAGTTTAATTAATTTTATACTTAAAAAGTTTGTTTTCATTTAATCAGAGGATGATTAATATAAGTAATCGTACAAATTTTAAGTAGTAGTCATATTTTACTAAATTATGTATTGAAATCGAATTAACATGTTATTGAGAACCATTCCCAATCTCTGATGATACCTAAGCAATAAAGAGATCAGCTGGTTAGCCTGTCCTGTTAGTCCCTACTGGCAAATTATGTAACTGTACCATTATGCTGCCCCCCAAAAAAGCCTGTTTTTCTTTTGTCAGCCATTCAAAATTAACCTGATGAAATATTTTTTTTTTTCAAGCATCATATTTATCGCAAATATTTCATTATATTATAATAGATGTTATACCAGTGCCTGATTGTTTTATCTTCATATTTGTATTATGGCTGTCAATTGATAAAATGTTTTAATCAAATAAATGAATTACATAATATGCTGATTAATTAATCAAAATTATTATGGCTCTTGCCATAAATGCCACATTTTTTGATGCTGTGCCATGTTAAATGTAGTTTGAAACTTTTACATCATAGTTTTAATCTCAGGTCCCTAGCAATCAGCTCCATTCAGCTGTCGATGATTTGTTCAGCTGGAGCTGCGCTGACTGCCCCCTACTGACCGTGACTTGCAGAAACATGAAGGTGGAACTTCAAGCTTGAATTGGAAAATTCCTTATTACGAAGTTTACATACATTTAGTGGCTCATGGATAATTGCATTTACACATAATGTTTTTATAATTAATCACAATTAACAAGTTAAATCGACAACCTTAATTTTGATATTTTCCCTTGTCTGCTTCTTTGACATCACAGCCAGGGGTTGCGTTATCCAAAATTCTCCTTCATCTACCGATTTATTGAAAGGTTGATGGAAAATTTCAAATACGTTCCATCATTTTGAAAGATAAATATTTATTTATTTATTAATTATTTCTCCCCTTTTCTCCCCAATTTGGAATGGCTAATTCCCAATGTGCTCTACATCCTCGTGGTGATGTAGTGACTCTCCTCAATCCGGGTGGCAGAGGACGAATCTCAGTTGCGAATTTTATCACGTGGCTTGTTGAACGCGTTACTGCGGAGACATAGCGTGTATGGAGGCTTCAAGCTATTCTCTGCGGCATCCATGCACAACTCACCACGTGCCCCACTGAGAGCAAGAACCAGATTATAGTGACCACCAGGAGGTTACCCCATGTGACTCTACCATCCCTAGCTACTGGGCCAATTTGGTTGCTTAAAACACCGGGCTGGAGTCACCCAGCATGCCCTGGATTTGAACTTGCGACTCCAGGGGTGGTAGTCAACGTCTTTACTCGCTGAGATACCCAGGCCCCCGACAGATAAATATTAAGAAAATATTTTCAACTAGTGCATCAGTTTTGACTTCACTGTCTCTCTCACACACACTCCCGCTGCATGTGTGTGTGCCCTATTTATTGCCTGGTATTAAAATGTGTATTAACAGGCATCCTCACCATTAACCCCTGGTAGCACATTTTGTTCTGATTTCGAGGAGAGGTCTGAATAATTGACTGCATATCAGTAATTACATTAGGGTGTCACTTTATTAATAAAGCACAAAAAAGTATAGGAACAAAATGAAAACGGTGCATAGTTTCTGCCAATTACTTGCATTTAATCTAAGCATAAACATTAGCCTATGTTTAGAGCTGAATAGTCAGTTATTTTAGAGGAGTACCTGCATTAGAGCTTCAGAGATTCATGTGCTTCTCATCTGTGACTATTGTTATAGGCTATCAGGAACATTGAAGAAGTTCTGTGAACCTGTGCATATCCACTGTCATGTATATGCCATTATAATGGATGCTATGCCCCTGAATGTAGTACTTATAAAATTCTAAGTGCATAGTCGCTAGTGAAGGGCTTGAGACTGTGCATGTTCTTTTGCTGCCATCACTCATTCAGAATTCTCATAGCATCATGTTCCTGCACCTCCAGAGTAAGTCACATGACATTTACGTTAAAAAATGTGTGCCCAGAACTAGAGGCCTGCGCGGGCCCCTACCCAGCCCGAATGATACGTCAGATTGTAAGCCCAAACCAAAACAAAATCTTTATCATTTCTTCCCCTAGCAAGTGCTGTTGCAATATAATTTATGTAAGCATATAGGCAACATTCGTAACAATATTGAAACAGTAAACATATACAGCTTTAACAAGGCATGGCAGCCCCTTAGCACACTAGAGCAGAATGAGGAAAAAAGCATTGACTTACCATTTATGCACTGAAGCTTTGCTTGGTGCAAAACCATCTGGAATAAAAAAAAAATAATGCAACAGTCCCCTCTTTACAAAAATCGCTACAAAAAGGCCTCAACTTGTTAAGAAATGTTTCTCCTAATTTGGAATGCCCAATTCCCAATGTGCTCTAAGTCCTTGTGATGGTGTAGTGAATCGCCTCAGTCTGGGTGGCCTCCACATCTGAGACCGTCAACCCGCACATCTTATCACATGGCTTGTTGAGTGCATTACCGCAGAAATATAGTGCGTGTGGAGGCTTCACGCCATCCACCGCGGCATCCACACCCAACAGAACTGATTGCCCATGAGACAAGATGGCAATAAGTAGGTTGTGTTCTTCCAGTGGATCAATGCTCCAGCTAAGCAACTGCCATTGAGGTGAATGTGAATGTTAATAGACAGCTATTTCCAGGTATTATTGACCTCCTTTGAGCAAACAAGCAAGAGAGTGCAGATCCACATTGTATGGTGGTAGAAGAGATCAAGGACAAACTATCTCACAATTTTAGGGGTACTGAGCAAAGAGAACTGACATACACATAATACAAATACAAAAAATTATATATTTCTGTATGTTCACTTTAAAAAGCATACAAAAAGAATGATTCTTTACCCCACCTTTTAATGTATACTTTGATCATCTGACACTAGGGGGCAATCTCTCTCTCCCAACTCATATTGACTGCATGATGTTTGTGTGAGTTCTGCAGATCTAAAAGATGTTTTGCAAAAATACTGTTTTGCAGATCTAAAATATGAAATGATCAATTTGATATGAGTCTCCTGAGAAACCAGTGAGTTTCTGTGGCTCTGATTTGATTTTGCATTCAGGAACATTGCAATGAAAACAAGTCCACTTGAAGTCTGATTTTCTATTTTTCACAAAGAGGGTTGGGTCAGGCAAAAATACAGTTGCGTAACTGAAAAGACACCATTCGGTTAGTTTACACGTGTGAAAAACCCACAAATGCATGCTAAAATCCATACAGAAAAAGCAAAAATAAAGAAGAGGCTTAATTGTTCAACATGATTGATTCTGAGGCAAACCACACATTTCTTTGCCCAATTTTTGATTTGCCCTGTTCTTTGACAGAACATATACTCGGAAATGAACTGATATTTATATTAACTGGCCATCTGTACCTCTCGTCAATGTAAAATTTTGGTTAACTTTAAGCCTTTCTTCAAAATTTTCAGTGATAAAATGATAAGTTAATCCTTATAATAATAATAATTTGATGGGTGTATGGACAGATGGATGGTGGGATAAATGGAAAGTAATGCCATGTCAGCACCAAAGGTTATTTTCATGGGAAAGAGTAGTTTAAAGCATAATTAAAAAAAACAACAACCTTTCACATCACTGTAAACAGATGCTAATAAAAGAGATGTAAGATGTAAGATTAAGGTCCAGTATTTCACAAACACCCACTGCGTGATTTTGGGGAGCTGAGGTGGAGGGAGAGGGAGATATTTGATGAGCGGAAGAGTGTGCCGGTGGTACATTAACAGAAGCCACATAGTCACTGCTAGAGACACTTCCAGGCTTCTTTACGTGCACTAAAAACCTATGCATTGCACAAAATTATCTCGTATTACATACACGCTCACATGGTTTGCAAACGCTTCTTGAATGTGCCGTTGCTTTTGGCCAATGACAAGAACAGAAAAATACTACAAATTTCTGGTGCTCATTTTTGTGCTAATTTTTTGTGATTGGTTGGACGGTACAGCCCACCCTCATTGTTTGCAACACATAGCCTGCCCCCAAATTGCTTTTAACCAATGCACAAATAATTAAAAATCAAATATTTGATTTAGTATTGTGTTTGCAAACATTTGATTGGGTGGGCAAGACTCACATTTGCCCATGCTTGCATCTGGCCGCACTTGTAAAGTATTATCGAAGATTGAAAATGTATGTGTATATGTCTCCAAAAAATGTCTCCCGCTCTGCTTCGACTCTGGCCTTAATTATAAGTCAGATCTATAGAAGCTCCTCCACCAGTGTCATCCAACAGCTTCAGAGGCATCTCACTGATAAGACAGCTGGATGTTTAATGAGCCTTTTCTCTCTCTTTCATTAGTTGTTGGTGTCACACTGTGGCTTTACACAGGCTTTCACAGTGCTAAATAAAAGCATATATAACCCCCCTCCCTCGCCCAAGTTTTCACTGGGAAAGCGCTAAGGCAACCAGGTTTGTTCTAACACTGTGGTCTGTGGGTGGTAGGTAATCTGATTAGTCAGTGTTCACCCTCATCCTACTCTTACTCTTACTACTCCTACTCTTTTATTACAGGGGGAAAGGGGATGATGGATGTTTTTTATGGGTTTCATTGGAAACATATACCAGATGACACATATACATTTGCACGCAAACTACCGGGGGAATTCACTCAGAATTAATCACACCCACTAATGGCGTTGTTTATGTGCACATGCTGTCTGCGTTGTTTTAGAACTAGACTCCTGAACCGGCTCTTTAAAATTTCGAAAGTGTGCTCAACGACACATCATATCTGGATAAACAGCATCACATGGGAAATCGACATGTTGTTTACAAAAGTTAATGTACCCTAAAATCAACCACATTCAGCTGATATATTGACAAGCAACAACCTCAAACAGATATTATAGCGTGTTGCGTGAGCAACCTCCAATATGTGTTCTGGAAACCAGGAAGTTTTTTTTGTTCACATAAACAATTATGAATGCAATTTGAAGATGTATTTTCCATTTAAAATAACATTTTTACTCCACAGACAGTTAGGTTTAGGGTTGAGGTTTGTGTAAGGGTTAATAAAATATGCATTCCAGTTCACTGTATTACATCATGTACAACTCGCTTTTGGTGCCACTCCATGGAAATTTCCTTTGGAAACTGGAACTCATGCATGCCCATATGTTTAACAACACTTCCAGCTACCATGATGAATAAAAAATATAAATATTTTTTTTAATCAAATTCAGTTTACCACCTGCTTTCTGTGGGCGGGGCAGATTATGAATAGTGAGGTCCCTGGGGCCAAGTTTCTTTAAGGGCCCTCCTCTGCCAATTATCTTCTAGATTGAATTATCTTAAGTTAAGATCCACACAATCCATTTTCACTGATGTAAGTCTCTTTTTATACTCTTTCTGTTATTTACAGTCAGATTAATTCAAATCATACAGATGTGGTTAAAAAAAAAACATTCAGCTGAAACAAATTCGCTGAGCAGGCGCTATTCCTAAAGAGACAGTATACAATTTTAGTGCTTGTAATACGTATCAATGTAAACTCAATGTAAATAATTGTAAAAACTGCAAATTATGAATACAAAAACAAGCATGTAACAAAATATGTGATAAATGTGTAAACATACATAATTTAAAGGGATAATAATACATTATTAATACCTGCATTCTGATACCATATGCAATTTCTTGACATATTATAGTTAAAATGAAGAATCTGTACATTTTTAAAAAGCTAAAATGTGATTTCAAATGATCTCCAATCATGTAACTGTAGGGTTGCATTGCAGTGTACACACGGAACATTTTTGACTGTAAATGTAACAGTGCCAACTAATTTAAAAATACCTGTCATAATCCCTATAATTTGATTATACCGTTGTGTGGATCAAAAAAATAAATAAATACTAATCAAATTCTTTCAAATATGCATACTGCTTTATTGCTTTGGAGGCCATTTGATGGAATTGTATATTAACTTTCACTATTTAAGCAACATCCAACAAACTCTGCAAAGACTTCAGGCAGTTCTGGCTCACACTGCTTTATCTGTTCTTACTCATCTGAATTATAATAATAAATTGAATTTGTATAGCGCTTTTCTCGAACTCAAAGTCGCTTTACAGAGCAAGTGAGAGAAAAAAAAAAAAAAGATATTATTCAGGGACATATAGAGTTGGGAGGGGCAGGGGGCTATGGATAGGCAGAGGTGAATAGATGGGTCTTGAGGCGGGACTGGAAGATGGTTAGAGACTCAGAGGTGTGGGTCTCATGGGGAAGAGAGTTCCATAGCCTGGGAGCTGCCCTGGAAAAGGCTCTGTCCCCAAAACTGCGGAGCTTGGACTTGTGAATGCAGAGGAGACAGGCTGAGTTGGACCTAAGGGACCGTGAGGGTTGGTAGGGGGAGAGGAGGTCAGTGAGGTATGAGGGGGCCAGGTGATGGATGGCTTTGTAGGTAAGTACCAGGATTTTGTATGTGATCCGGTAGGAAATGGGAAGCCAGTGTAATTGTTTTAGGACTGGAGTAATGTGGTGCCAGGATTTGGAGCGGGTGATGAGTCGGGCAGCTGCGTTCTGGACCAGTTGGAGTCTTTTTATGTAGTTTGAGCTGATACCAAAGAGTAGTGAGTTGCAGTAGTCCAGTCGTGAGGAGATGAAGGCGTGAATGAGTCTTTCAGCAGCAGAGGGTGTGAGTAAGGGTCTGATTTTGGCGACGTTACGGAGGTGAAAGAGGTTTTAATGACATGACGGATGTGAGGCTCCAGGGAGAGTGTTGAATCAAAAATCACGCCGAGGTTGCGGGCCTGGGGAGATGGGGAGACAATGGTGTCGTCAGTGGTGATAGTGGTGTTATTGGTTTTGCTGAGAGTGGATTTGGAGCCTATGAGGAGGAATTCTGTCTTATTGCTGTTGAGTTTGAGGAAGTTGTGTTGCATCCAAGTTTTAATAGCAAACAGACAGGAGTTGATGTGGGAGAGGGGAGGATTCTGAGGGGATTTGATGCTGAGGTAGATCTGGGTGTCATCGGCATAACAGTGGAAATTCAGTTTGAAGTGGCGAAGTATCTGCCCAAGGGGGAGAATGTAAATGATGAAGAGCAGGGGGCCGAGTATGGAACCTTGTGGAACGCCTTGGGTGACTGTGACTGTTGCAGAAGTGAGGTTATGAAGAGAGATGAAGTGGGATCTGTCGGAAAGGTAGGAATGGAGCCAGCTGAGTGCAGTACCTTCGATGCCAAGGTCTTTGAGTCTGGTGAGCAGGATGTTATGGCTCACAGTATCGAAGGCTGCACTCAGATCGAAAAGAATAAGGATGTTAAGGGAACCGGTGTCAGCGGAGGTGAGGAGGTAATTGAGAACTTTAAGGAGAGTGGTTTCTGTGCTGTGTAGGGGGCGAAAACCAGATTGGAGAGGTTCAAATTGGTTATTGGCATGAAGATAGGTTTGTAATTGTGAGGCAACTATACGTTCCAGGGTTTTAGACGGAAAGGGGAGGGTGGATATTGGGCGGTAGTTGTTAAGGGAAGAGGGATCCAGACCAGGTTTTTTGAGGATTGGGGTGACAGCGGCAGTTTTAAAAGCAGAGGGGACAGTTCCAAGGGACAGTGAGGAATTGAAGAGGTTAGTGAGGTAGGGGCAAAGGACAGGGAGGCAGGACTTCACGAGTGGAGTAGGGAGGGAGTCAAGTGAGCAGGTAGTCGGTTTGGAAGAGCTGATGAGTTTAGAGATTTCCAGAGTGGTGACCGAGTGAAACTGGGAGAGGAGGCAATGTGGAGAAAGGGGAGGGAGGTCAGGAGGGATAAGGGGGAAAGGGGCCGTGTTAGGGACTAGATTAGATACTGGGAAGTCGGATGCAGGGGATAGAGATTGATAAATTATGTTGATTTTATCAGTGAAAAAGTGAAGGAATGAGTTACAGAGATCCGGAGTAGAGGTAGGGAGGGTATTGGTCCGAGGCTTGATGAGGTTGTTCAATGTGGAGAAGAGGGTTCTGGGGTTTTTACAGGGGTTAGTGAGGATAGTGGAGAGGTAGGCAGATTTGGCAGCAATGAGGGCATCTTTGTAGGCAATGAGGTGGAGTTTATAGGCTTCATGGTGGACTATGAGCGATGATTTTTTTGTCAGGCGTTCTAGTTGGCGGCCGGTTTGTTTCATTTTCCGGAGTGCAGGTGTGTACCAGGGTGACGAATTGTTAAAGGTGACAGTTTTTGTTTTGAGGGGGGCCAGAGTGTTAAGGGAGGTACACAAAACAGAGTTGAGGTGGTTTGTGAGATCATCAGGTGAGGTAAGGGTTGAGTCCAGGTGGAGAGTGGTGGAGAGCAGGTCAGAGAGATGATAGGGATCAATAGATATCAGGTTGCGGAATGTGATTTCTCTGAGGAGGCGGGGGCGTGGGGTTGGAGAAGGAATGGTGAACCGTATCAGTTTGTGATCAGAGAGGGGAAAGAGGCATGGATGGAGGTTGAGCACTGGTTGGTTAGTGGAGCAGACCAGGTGAAGAATGTGTCCTTTTTCATGGGTGGGGAATGTAACATGTTGGATGAGAGTAAAGTTATCCAATAAAATGGTGAATTCTGATGACAGCTTGCAGGTGGGGGAGTCTATGTGGATGTTTAAGTCACTGAGTAGCAGCAGACGTGGAGAGAGAGATGAGGCTACTGTGAGAAGTTCAGTGAAATCGGAGAGGAAGGAGGGATTTAGTTTAGGTGGCCGGTAAATGAGGATAACTGTCATGGAGGAAAGAGCTTTGAAGACGAGATATTCAAATGATGATACTGAAGGGAGGGTGAGTTCAGAGATCCGGAAGTTCTGATTATAGATAACGGCGAGTCCACCTCCACGGCGGGAGGGGCGGGGTTTGCAGATATAATTGTAGCCAGTGGGGGATGCTTGGTTAAGGGAAAAGAAGTCATCGTGTTGTTGCCAGGTTTCGGTGAGCAGAAGGAAATCCAGCGTGTTGTCAAGGATAAATTCATGAAGGGCAGGGGCTTTATTGTTAAGCGATCGGGTGTTAAGGTGGGCAAAGTTGGGCCGGTGAGAGGGTGGTGAGATGGGGGCAGATTGGAAAAATCTGAGATTATCACAGTTAGCAGTGCGTGTGGGGGGTAATGCAGTTGAGGAGGGACAGTGAGTGGATTTGCAAGTGATTGGAGAATAGATATATTTGATGTGCGAATAGCACTGTAGTCCAGTCCGGGTTTTCTGTGCAGCCAAACGTTGCGCTCAGCGCTAAGTGATCCAGCGGGGGAAGCACTCCGATGACGTGGGAGAGGTGCGACAAAGCGTGCAGGTGACCAGATGGATGGAATGGAATGTCCGTGGTGGAAGTAAACAAACTGCGGCGAAAGCTTCTGTGGATATATCGGGGTCGATGTAGAAGTCCGAGCTGTTTGATGACTGGGATGCAGGATGGAATGGAGAAGTTGATTAGTTCGACCAGTTGCAGAGTTGAATATATGAACATGATGCCGAGCGGAGGGACTGAGAGCTCCGTAATAGCAGTTAGTGATGGACTAGGGACACAGAGATGGAGAACTAATGTAAATGCTAAAATTATCCACGGCATGACAGGACGAGATGAAAGTCTCAGTCACGGCTCACATCTGGTGGAGGTTGCCTGTGAGAAAGAAGTAGGCAATCGGTTTTGCCGCTATTGCACCTAGAATTAGCCGGCACGCGTTGATGAACGCGGGCAGCCAGCCTGCTAGCGGCTAACCGACGAGGTGACAGTCCGGTCGTGGTGCCCAAGCGGCTTCGGGAACTAGCTGAGGGACTGTCCAGAGGTAGAGGTACAATAAACACAAATAAAACAGGAACAAAGAAGGAATAGCAGACAGAATAGCAGACGGAGAAATAGCAGACGGAGAAGCGGCGAACAAACAGCGCTAGCGTCCTCTCCTCAGGATGTGTTTTAAAGAATTATGGAGTGCGTTCTAATCAGAAATGATCATCCTATACCCTATTTCTTTTAGAGACTTCACTCTCCACTGTGAGAGCTTTGGAGGGTTGAAAGGTGTGGGGCTCAATAATAGTGATCATTTTATTTTATTGGAAATTCTGTTTGGAACGACCCTACAGCTTGGCAACTATTTGTATTACTCCCAACCAAGTGCTCTGCGAAGGCATAATTTTTGCTGTCAAATTGGCCATGCAATGGCCCCAAGACCCCAAGACTACATTACACTGACAGAATGTTCAAATGAGGCGAGTTTGTAGGGAATGCTCATACTTTTTTCTGAGTGTAAGACCTGTAAACATGTCCAACTTCTAACTTAAAAACTATTTTAAACTTTCAGACAAGTTTTGTCAAACCAAGATAATAGATTGTCTCGACAAACTTTACGTATCTAGTTTAATCAATAATTTTCCAAACACTTTTGCAGAATTTAGAAAGAATTACATAGGTTCACATGACACATATACAGTTTAGAAAGAACTCTATAGATCCTTTGATGTATGTTCTAGAATCTAGAATTGGAATGCCTTTATGTACATCAGATTTTTAAAGAATTCCATATTCCTTTGATGTGACTGTAATTTAGAAGGAATTCCATTGGATCTTTTGATGTGCATTCAATTAGAATGAAATATACAATAATTTGATGCATATAACCTTAAGAAATAACTCCATGGGATCCTTTGATGTAGAATTTAGAAAAGATTCCATAGGATACTTTAATGTGTAAAATTTTAAAAAGAATTTCATGTGATTCTTTGATGCTTACAGAATTGTAATAGAATTCCATAGAATCCGATGATGTATGTAGAATTTTGAAAGAATTACATAAAATAATTTGATCTTCATACAGTCTAGAATGGATTTCATAGGATTATTAGACACATATACAATTTAGAAAGAACTCGACAGGATAATTTGATGTATGTAGAAGTTATAAAGAATTCCATATAATCTTTTTATGTGTGTAGAATTTTAAAAGAAATCCATAGGATCCTATAATGTACATTAAATTAAGAAAGAAACCCATAGGATTATTTGATGTGTGTGCAATTTAGAAAGGACTCCATTGGATATTTTGACGTGCATAAATTTACAAAGATTTCCATGGGATGCTTAAATGCATTTAGAATTTAATTCCACTAGAGCATTTGTTGTATATCCAATTTAGAAATAACTCCATAGGATGCTTTGATGACTGTGGAATTTAAAAAGGACTCAATAGAATCTTTTGATATACATATATTTGATAAAGATTTCCAAAGTATGCTATGAATTTGGAAAGAATTCCATGGGAGCCTTTGAAGTTCAGAGTTTAAAAATAGTTCTTTAGATCTTATTGCAACGTGTTTCCCAGAAACCATCCATTCTAATATTTTAAATTCCAAATACATGTGATAATATTTTTGTTTGCATATGAATGCTTAGATTGGTTGTGATCTGACCTGTGCATCTAGAGGATGGGTGGTGAGGAGTGTGAATTGTTTAATGTGCTTTCCAGAAATGCCTCTGAATGGCATGTCAACTCTGCTCTGTGTCATCTTGTGAGGACCAGGATCCGTTGAGACTTTATCACATGTGGCCAGGCCAGGATAGAGCTGACAGTGAACCGAACTGACGAATTCATAGCGGGCCACATGACAGTGGCAGACCCATAACTGATGAGCCTTTGAATTGTTCCTGACAGCGACTTGTGGAGAGGGGCACGAGGGCTAACAGGACTGCTTAAATATAATTCTGACCCTCTTTAAAACAACATCTCTAAAAATGTCAGAACCTCGAAATAAATGACTGAAAAACAAATAAAAGATTTCTGAGGTTAACGGAGGGAGAGAAATGTTTTCATAAGCAGATAAATAAGGGGCAATTGCTTGTCACTGAAAAAGATGGTGCCTATTGTTAGTTTTAATAGCCCTTCAGATTAGCGTGTGTTCCACAGGCTGTTATGAGAAACAAACAATGACAAAACAGCCAAGTGTTAGACACAGAGTTGTCTCTATAATGTTTGCTTTACAGGAATAGTTTACCCAAACTAGACAATTCTGTCTTCATTTACTTACCCTCATTTCAACCGCCACAAGACCTGCTTTCTTTCTTGAAAAAAAAAGGTAGTAGTTTAGTAGGATGTCTGAGCTGCTCTCTTCCATTCAATGAAAGAGAATTGTCACTGGAACTGTCAAGCTCCAAAAAGGACAAAAAGCACAATAAAAGCATAATAAATGTAGCCTATATCACATGTGCACTCTATTCCAAGCCTTCTGACGCCATATAATAGCATTGTGTGAGGAGCAGACTGACACTTAATCAATTATTCACTGAAAATCTTGCTTGACAGCCGTGGTCACCATTTACTTTCATTGTATGGAAAAGAGCTCAGACATTCTCCTATAAATAACTATATATGCTCATATAAATTCATATATTATAGCCAGCTAGGGGCTACAATGTGGAGTAACATCAAAGATGCTAGTTCTAGTCTTTATTTCTATGGTAACAGGGCTTTATGTTGTATTTCATTCTTATGTGCATTTTAATGAGCATATTTTTAAATGGAAGTCATGCATGTCGACCCTGAATGAGCTGCACAGTGATAATCAGATTAAGAGATAGCACATTGAATCTGTAAACCAGAATTATCCTAATCAATTTTACAATCTGCCTGCTTACCTGAATTATGAATGCAACGATTTATTCATACTTGGATTCATTTCTCTCAGCATACTGAATATGTTATTACAATCAAGGTTCAAGCACAAGTAAAGTGGCAATTTATACTTTATACACCCCATTTTATGGCTCTGTTATACTGTGTGTGAAAATATCCAATATTTGAATTTGTAAAAAGCAAGCAAGCAGAAATATATTCATGACTTTTCCTATGTTTGTGACAAAAAGAGAAGTGGAAGAATATTTTAAAGGAATACTTCATCCAAAAATATATATTGTCAAACTTTCATAGAATGAAAATAAATGGGGACGGAGGGTGTTGAGATTAAAAAATGACAAAAAAAGAATTATTAAAGTAGTTCGTAATGACTTTCGCTATATACCAATCCTTCTGAAGTCATACAATAGCTTTGTGTGATGAGCAGACAGAGATGTAAGTTATTATT
Source organism: Xyrauchen texanus (assembly GCF_025860055.1). Taxonomy (NCBI): domain Eukaryota; kingdom Metazoa; phylum Chordata; class Actinopteri; order Cypriniformes; family Catostomidae; genus Xyrauchen; species Xyrauchen texanus. Next base: position 20,667,460 of record NC_068319.1, read on the forward strand.
CAATTAATATCTTGCTGTCTGCTGTAACATTCAAATCTCATTTGCACCTCTGCATATTTAAACTTGGTCGCAATCAGTTATGACACCAGAGAACCAGTGGCATCATTGGTGCTGTCAGATATTGCATGATATGTGTTGATACAGCATATTTAAATGTACGCAAACATAAATGAGATTTGAGAGCTATGGCAGAGAGGAAGAAACCCCTACTTGGGTGACATGCCTTAAAAATGTACAGTGTCTGACCAGAAATGCATTTATGCTTGCAAAACCTTCTACAAATTATAAGATGTGTGGCAGGTGGAATACAAATAACAGGGGTTAAACTCAGACAATTAGCAGATTACGCCACAATGGGATTTACACCCAAAGAATTAGTTAGTTTATTCTAGCAAGGCACTCAAGTTCGTTGATTGATTAGCCAGAGACAGTGGTCCAGCACAAAAATATAATTTTATTTCTTTTTAAAATCAAAAGCACACACACACACACACACACAATACTTCGTTCCAACAAGTGTTTGGTCTTCACTGCAAACCTATAAGCTAATTTATCACAATAAACAAGATACACTAAACACAAAATCAACAAAACACACACAATCCTTACACTCTAATCAGAACACACTCTAATCAGAACACACACACTCATCAAAAAGGGAAAGGGATAGTGCGGAATCTTACCAGTGGGAGGCTAGTGGCTCCAGCAATGAGCATCCGTGGAAAACACCCCAATCACACATGCTGAGTTCACACACAAACATAAGGAAATGACCACAATCGGTGAACACACAGCCACTGCACACACCAAGGGACCCACCACCGCCAGAGGCACTGCTCCCACTGACAGTTCTTCGCACCTGAACAGAGGAGAAACAGATGAAAAGTTAACCACACAATTTCATACACACAAATTACAGTAGCCCGGTGGCTAATAAAGCACCCGTTCTAGGCCCAAGATTGAACTAGGGCTAACAATATAAATGAGACAAACAAAACACCATAAATCAAAATGAACAATCAAACATAAACAGAACAAAATAAACCATACACAATAATAAACAGAATGACAAAAATGCCACACTGAGGATCAGCAACTTCCAAGGTCTCCCGTCAATGTGAACAAATCAAACAAACAAAAAGAATCAAAACAGAACAATCACAACAAATAGGTCCATCACTTTGGATATCGACAGCAGGAGAAATACAGGAGTTCACAGAAATAAACACCTCAAACAACTTAGCCAATGCAAGTTGCCCGTTTAACTTGAAGTAACCGCGGGGCCGGTGATATTGGTCCCGTGGAAAAGAGCAGCCGGATACGAAGAAACCGTGGGCTGGAGTTACATGAAAAACATACAAAGCAAAGCAGCAGATGTTCGGCGTAGATGTAGCCAACCAGCGGCCGCCGACTAAATAGCACTCCCTGAAATACACAGGATGCCTACTTACAAACATATCCCACCGTAATCATTCACTTATCACTCAGTGTAGCCACATACATTACCTATGATTAGCAGCGTTAAGTCACGAGCCCCAAGCTCTGATTGCCACTAGCAGGGTGCACACTCAGCTGGTGAAAGGGCTACTACAGCACCGGAGATTCTACAACAAAACATTCCCTATAAGCCCAAATTATAAAGTCAAACAAGTGGAAGGAGGAACGGAGCTAGTCATACCTGCGGCGCTACGATGAATCAGATAACCAAGGCAGGCATCAGGTCACTAGGCAGGTAAACAAGGCAACAGTCGCTTGCCGGTGATGTCACTTGTCAAACGAAAAGTCCCGGTTTATAAAGGGGCTTGGCTATTGCGGTTGGCTCGCAGTTGACTGCCCAGAGCCACTCACAGCACAGCAAATTAAGTAACACTTGGGGAGGCATGAGCCAGACAGCTGCATTCTGCTACAGATGCTTGCGTGCGTTTTCTCAAAGCTTCTTTCAGTAATGATTCTCAGGGCTTCAGGCCAGAGGAATATACTCCCAAGACTAGAGCTGCAAGTCTGAACGAGGGATATCATGGTGTGCATCAAGCTCATTGACAAAGGACAGACAACTAACTATCTGTACCTGATGCTCTTCGATAACCCTGCACTCTAGGGCAATGTCGGGGCTGCTTTCTGCAGCATGCATTCAAAACTCTCTTCAGCTTAAGAAAACACACTGTGCACACACCCCAGACCAGATCAATGGAAGTATTACAGCTGGGATCACTGTGGTTTCTTCCACTAGAATACCAAGATAGGGATTAATATTGTTTCCCGAGGAATCTAAATGCCTTATTCGTATCGGCAGGCAATTCCAGTGCAGACTGAGATATTTCTTTCGTTACTGTTTGTTTGCTGTGTTTTTATTGGAATGGGAGTTATTCATAACACCAAACATATGTAAGATTTGACAGATACATAGCAAAATCCCCACAACACAATTCTGCACTATGAATATAGATAACAGCCATATATATATCTGACATCTGTACATGAAAAAAGCAAATAGCAGAACGTGGATTCGAATGAAAAGACTGAATCAAATAACTGATCAAAAGAACATTATAATAGAGTTGGGAAATGAATGTCTCATAGGCTATGATATAAATAAATATGAGTATATGAACACTTCATTGAAATGGTGTGTAATTTCACGCTGGTGCTAAAACAAATTATGTAATTTAAACCCTGTTGATTACTCTAATAATAGTGTACCAAACCATGGTATACTTACAAGTCATTCACAACTTTATGATGTTCTCATGCAGTTAACGAAACCTATATAATAGTGCAGTTACTGGAAAAGAGAGGATTATTCAAATGAAAAATTACCCTGATTAATTTGTCAAATCCAGTACCAGGATTTCCATTGCAATAAATGTAAATAGTATTCCTTGAGAGCAAGTTCTATAAAAAATATCTGTGTGATTTTAATGTGTAAGATGTGAAATAATTAGAGCAGTTAATCCTTAATAAAATAATTAAAATAAAACAATAATTAGACCATTATAATAGACTATAATAATTATAAAATAAATATAATTATAAAAATGAATTAAACAAATTAGTAAATCATGATTTTTTGTTGTCCACGTAATATTCCAAGTAATAAGCTCTATGAACAGCAACTGTGGCATGCTGTAGATTACCATGGACAATATTTTCAATTTATATAAAAAAATAAATTAAAATCAAATCAAAAACATTTACAGTAATTTACTAATAATGGAGACATAGCAGGCAATCATAAAGCACAGCAAACTATTATGAAAGTTGCTATATTGCTTTAATAATATACAAGACTGGCTATGTGTTTGTAACAGTGTTATAGTTGCATATTTTAATTGGAAAACTTAAATTGTAAGTGCATTATTATAAAATATGCTTTTTTTTTTACAAACGAGAACTGATTTTTCTACAGAGCTTTACTTAAATGACATCCCACAATACAATGACTGCAAATGACTTAATACTGGTCAAAATCTCATCTGCAATTGATTAATAAATAAATCTGCCATTAAGAATTACATTTTCTTGGCTATGGGATTTGGGATTTATGTTAAGTGTTGCAACATTGACATCTGTCCTGTGCTGCTGTTCATATTCCAAATAGTCTTTAGAAACCACACAGAATAAAAATAAACATTATCTCATAATATAATATAATAATCGTATACATAGGACTGTCAATCAGTCATTAATTACATAATATGCAGATTAATTACTTTAATTCATCGCAATTAATCACTGTGACATGGCGGAGGGCGGGGCCGGGTCGTGATTCTACACACCCGGTCCCTTATCAGGCTAATCAAGCCTCCGGGAGGGATAAAGGCTGACTGCGGATGGTGGTGCGGGAGAGAGAGAGCGCTTACGGGCAGCCCCGTGTGTGTTTGTGTGTCTGTTTATTTTATTAAATGTTGTTTTATATCATTAAGCCTGTTCTCTCCCCCTCCTTTCCATTAATCCCTTTACTCTGGTGCTGAAGACCCGGGAAGGAGGAAGGATACGCCGTAGTGGAGTTCTTGCCGCTACCATCCACCCCAATGGATCAGCCATCTGCAGGGGATGGAGGAGCCCGGCCGCCTGGAAGCGGAGGAATGGCCGCCGACCGTGAGGGGAGAAGGGGCTCCTAGCCATCCGACTGGAGCGGTCAGGGCCACTGCCAGGGGCGGGAGAAACCCCTACCAGCCGCTAAACTCAGCGGGGTCAAGAGAGGACTGCCGACCGTGCGCAGGGAGGGGCTCCCGGCCAACCGCCTGGAGCGGGAGAACCGCTGCCGGGGGAGACCCCTTCTGTTCCCTGAGAACGCGGCGGGGTGTTCTGTCCGCCAGGGGCCGGAGGACTGCCTCCGATCCGCCTGGGGAATCGCGGCTGACGTCCGTTAGAAGGTGAAGGAGTGGCCGAGGACCAAGGCACGGCATATCGGAGAACCGGCAAGTAAGTGTTTTTTTTTTCTCTCTCTCTTTTTCCCACTGTCAGTCCGCATTGGCCTTTTTTGTTGTTGGGGGTACTACAGTTACACAAAGTACCCCGTATTTTAATCATTATTGTTTCCCTCCCCCTGTCCCCTCCCAGATTCAGGAAGGAGGGGATGACCTGCTGGCAGACGGGGCTTAAGGCACACCCTCCCCCAGGGAAAGAGAGGGGGGGGGGTTTACATCATGCCAGGGGCTCCCCGGCCTGAGAGAACGAGGGAAGAATGTGACAGAGCGGAGGCCGGGGCCGGGTCGTGATTCTACACTACAAGCCTCCGAGAGGGATAAAGGCCAACTGTGGATGGTGGTGTGGGAGAGAGAGAGAGTGTTTACGGGCAGCTGCCCGTGTGTGTGTCTTTTTATTTAATTACATGTTTTTTTATATCGTCAAGCCAGTTCTCGCCATCCTCCTTTCCATTCACTCATATCAATCACATATATCAATATTTCCTGAGAAAGGCCCACAAATAAAAATTGTTCAATATATAATAATTAAATATTTTTGTTCTTGCTTGTTTTGATTAACATTCCCCTCTAGTATCTACACCCCTGCATGTGTCAGACGAAGTCTCACTTTGGCTGTGTTGCATCATAAACACAGTGTTTTTACGTCGCTGTGTTAAGTTTAGCATACAGTAGATTAAAACTTAGATACACACATCACTCAGAGTTGCACTCCACCCTGCTGTGCTGTCAGTAACTGTGGTTTGTTGCCTGTACAGCTGTGTGTTGCCTTTACAGAGTTGCGCTTACTACCCCCTGCTGACTGAGACTCGTAAAAACATGAAAGTGGTACTTCAATCTTGAATTTTTCCCAAGGGATATGATTAAAGATGCACTCAGTAATATTTTCCTCAATTATTCTCATGCAAACCCCTGTTCACATGAGTGGATGTTGTATTTTTTGCTTCATTATATGCAACACATAATTGAAATGTATAAAAACCAACTGAATACTATTCACAAGACTTTAGGCTGTCATTAAAAGTCGTTAACTTCTGCAGCACCGAGTCCCGTGACACAACAGCATGCCTTCAATTTACATGACGCATTCCTATGGGTGCAGCACCAACAAAAGTGCCTCTGGTAAGACATTTCTTTATGTTTTTTAATTGAAACCTGTTAGGTTGTAAAGAGTAGAGTCTCTAGTTTTGTTTGATATGCCACTTTAACAAATTGTTAAATTTTTCGCACGTCAGCGCCCAGACAAACATGATGTCAACATATGTGGATACTAGTACTAAATTTCCTCAAAAAAAGAAAAGAATTTGTTATTTATTTTGAATAACTTTCAACTCTAACATATCTGTTGGTCATTTAGCTTAATTTTAATATACATTTTGATATGTTTGATTTTGTTATTAATGTGCAATATGATTCTATTCATTAACATTAGTAAATGCATTCCTATATATTTGCAATCCATTTTCACATTAAGAATAAACCGGTTCATCCAAAAGGTGCTTCCAGAGGCTTTATATGGAGTTAGGATGAAAATAAGGTGCATTTCAAACTGCTGTGAGACCAGAGCAGACAAACAGTGCACTGGAGGTTAGGTAAGTCACTAAATAGTGAGCAAGGTAATAAATCTGACTTTTTATAGCTTGGTAGTATTTAAAATTTCACAACTTTGTCCCACTGTCCACATATGTGGACATACATTTTTAGGAAAACTATTTGCTCTATATCCACCCTGTTAATGGACACTTTCACTGAGGGATTTAATTAATTAATTCCTGCCTGACTGTGAATAATGAATTTCTACAATGTCAGCTTTTATTGTAAACTATTGAGTTCATTGATGCTGCATCCAGGCCCATAGGTGTCAGCGTTAAGTCCAAGACAATGTGAACAAAATCGTGTGGATCTTTAATTGCTTAACTTTTTTTTGCGTTATCTTTTTTTTTTTTTATGAATCGCACAAAATAAAAGCATTAAATCGACACCTGTACTTTTAAATGAACTTTAGGAGCCCCAGTAATTATCATTACAAAATGATAAATCAATCAATAAATAAATAAAACACTTCAGTTTAAACCAAGGATGCAAGGGAATACAACCCAGACAGACAATTAATAGCAAGCTGTGAAATGTCTCTGGATACTGGAATTGAAATGTCTTGAAAAAATGTCAAACACAAGTTTTCTAAATTTGTCTCATTACAAAGTCACCAAGTCTATTACTGTAAATTCTCATTCTCCAAATCTACCTAGAGAACCATTTTGTTATTCTAAGACTGTCTTGGCTTCAGCAGGAGCACTCTGAAGAAAATGATGATGATTGCTTCAGATTTGTTTGCTCGAGCCTCAAACAATTCACTATGAAGCATCCCCACTTACTTTCACTCTTTCTCTTAATCATCCATCATCAAAAGCATCGATATGATTGCAGTCTGCATCTGGGGAGAGCAGTTTCTTTACAGACAAAAATAAACAAATCAAATGAGCTTGAATATGCTCACCAGTCCTGTAGTAATTAGGCTTGCTCAGAGCTCTTGTCTAAGTATCTTCTCCACACTAGACTGCCAGTCATCTCTGAGCACAAATAGCTGTTTTTCGCTCCAACAAGTGAGTGACAGATTTTATTGCAACCTTTTGAGACAACTGAGCAAGACTCCCTTTTTTCATCTGGTAATGGCTGTAGCATGGACTTATTGGAATTGTCAGTGGCTACGGTGGGGTCAGTTGACTGGCAATAGCACAAACATTCATAGAATAAAGCTGAGGTTCCAATTTGGCTGTGAAAATAATCAGTGGCGAACTTGCGGCAAGTTTGTGGAAAACTTGCCATGAACTATCGTTTTTTGTAAGGGAGAAAAACAGATTTGATATTTTGACATATCTGATTTTTGGTCCTATCTGTTTGCATTCACTTCAGACATAACCTACTGTGTTTACATTAAAGATGAAGTGTATACTTTCTGTGCGACTAGTCTCACAAAACGGAATTGCAAAGCAAACAGCCTAGCTATGTCCCACTTCAGAACTATTCTACAGCATTTTTGTAGTGTAAGTAGTGTGAGTATTGACTGCAAACTGAAAATTCAACGGAAAGAATAGTTTGACGAGTACCCGGATGATGTGCTTCGTCAACCAAAATAACAGAGTGTGGAATGTTGGTCACTTCATGCACTCAGTGGTCGTGGCCTAAGTAATGAAAGGGGTTGGGTTACCTGGCAAACCAGCTGGCCTGACAAGGGGTGGGGTTACGAGCTGGCCTGATAAAACAATTGTAATAAATGGTGTATGTGCCAACTAGCGTAACTTCTGAAGAAGAATTTGCACCTTGCAAATGTTGAAAGAGATGAATCCCTCACACTGTGTGAATATGTACATTATTTGATATATAATTGTTAGACTGAGGTTGGCTAACATGCTAAAGATAGCAGCAACACACATTTAAATCAACACTTCCTTTGTCAGCTGAAAAATAGCAGATGCTTCCGTGTAGTAAAAAACATTAGTGCTTCATTTGAGACGATACTACACTTTGAAAATTCATACACTAATTCATACACATGGCTGAGTACATTGTGCATAGTGTAATGCTGCGTTCCATTCAGTCTGATGTGGAATATTCCTAATTTATATTTTCAATCTCCAACAATAAAGGCATTCCATTGGCAGATGCTCAGAAGATGATGTGTAAGGAAACAAAACTGTAATGCTCCTGTTAGCTTAGCAGGGGTTCAACTGTACCAGAGACGTCTCCTAGCAACCCAATTGATAAACAATGTTGGAGCACTAGCATTTGTGCTACAGGTTTACGATTATCAACAGAGAGTACAATTTATGTTTTGAACACCTGTCTATGCAGACGTTTGTGAAACAAGCTTTAATATCATGTAATGTAGGAATTTTGACTCATTTATTGATATTATTTAATAAATGTGAATGTTTATCACTTACTTTGAATATATCTCCAGGTGCCAACATGTTTGTGTGACGTCACACACCTGCATCTCGGCAAAATCAAATTAGAAAATGTCCGCACTAGTTTCCAAGTTGAATTTTGACTTTAAGTGGCGTTCCATTGCACTTTTCCTGGTACGAAGTTGGAAAATCCGACTTTCCGAGTTAAATGGAATGCAGCATAAGTGCAGTATATAGTGCATCACTTGAGACATAGCTAATGACTGTTTACAAACTAATTTTCAAAATCAATTTACCTAAAAAATATTATTTTACAAGATATTAAGATATGTTTTCAGAGAATAGGCTCTCGTGCATTACCTTTATTCGAATGCAGTCAGAACGTAATTTCTTTATTTTACAACACAATTCCAAGTGCATGGAAATAAGTTACATAAAATGTATATAAAAATATATTGCTTTATAACTATTATTTTTATATGAATGCTTAACTTTTATATGAATAGCCAACTATGATTGCAAGATCCATTGTTACCAACAAAATGTAGTTCAACGATTTGGTGTTTCCTGAAACTACAGTTATTTTTACCTGTGGTTAGAAGCATAGTTTCTTGTTAGTTTGCTGTGTGGACATAATTTCATTTTGCTGAGAATTATATATATTCCATTCCATATACATCTTTCATTCTGTCAAGACTTTGACAGCATTTACATGCACGTAAGAAAACTGCTTATTCCAGGGTTTTGCAGAAAACTGTGTTCTAAACCATCACATAAACGCAATTGCAGCCGTTTAAGGGATTAAAGGCTGTTAAGAGAAAGTGATTTAACACACACAGCTTTTGTTGGAAAACAAGGCTTTATGTGTCCATGTAAACAAATAAGTGAATTTCTTATGTTTTTGAAGAGTGCGCATGTGCTATGTGCTCAAGTGTGTCGGGGGAACCCTGAAGTCTGATGTAAAGGGAAACGCCACTATTGCAGCATTATTACATAGTGCACACAGCTTTTGTGTCTTCAGCAACTTTCATGCATTAAACAGCTTTCTTGAGTATGTGTAAATGAGCAGTGGTGGGCCGTGCATTTAAAGTCTAGTCCCTCAGTGAGATTAAGAAAACACAGTTTCACAATGAATAAGACACCCTATGCCTTTTGGCATCATACATTATGTCGCAGCTAACTAGTATATCAACTGACATTTAAAAAATACGTCCATGAACGAAAGCCAGAACTTGAAACGACACTTAATGCTCAAGCAAGCCTAATTTTAACTGCAGCATGACTCTCCCGATCAGACATTCAAAAATTATAATTTTTCAAATGAATCTACCAAGGAGTTCTATAATACCTGGAAAAATCTATCTAATAATATTTGTGATTTAAATGTTGCTTGCAATAAATTTTGTTTCGTCAGGGTACACTGTTATGCTGCGCTCCATTCAAGTTGGATGTGGGATATTCCTAATTGATATATCCGACCATTAATGCATTCCATTCCCCGATATTCAGAAGATGACGTTTAAGGAAACAAAACTGCAATGCTCCCATTAGCTTAGCAGGGGTTTAACTCTCATTAGAGATGTCTCCAAGCAATCCAACTGATAAACATTGATGCAGCGCTAGCATTTGTGCTTCAGGTGTACGATAATCAAAAGAGATTATAATTTACCATGTTCTATACACCTGTTTCTGCAGGCATTTATTAGACAAGCTTTAATATCATGTAACATGGAAACAAACTCCTTTATTGATATTACTCAATAAAGTGAATGTTTATCACTTACTTTGTATATCTTCCTGAGTGTCGACATGTTTGTATGACATCATGTACCTGCATCTCGGCGAAATTGGAGTTGAGAATTTCTGCACGAGCCTACAAGTTGTAATTCTGATTTGAAGATGTATCCATTGCACTTTTCCTAGTAGGAAGTGATCCGACACTGAATGCTCAAGTAGCCTAATTTACACTTAGAAAACTCCTGATGTTGTTATAACAATGCAAAAATCACTTACCAATTTACTTGAAGTGAAAATCAGTCCTCCTTTCCTGTTTAGAAATTAATCAATCGCACAATCATGTAGAACTTCTCGTGTTTTAAATCCATAAGGATCTCTTTCTCAATGGCAATAACTGCAGTGATGACAGCCGACTCGTCAGCAAGATCTCGCGCTCTTAGCTTTCAAATTACATACATCACTTAAAGCATGATTGCTCATGGCCAGCTAGAAGGCCTCAACCGGGACATATCCTAAAGACCACACCCACCAAGAACAAATAACTCAATCTGATTGGCTGATGAATCTGACAATCTGAATTTAGATGCCTATTCACTACCATGTTGAGGGATTCTGTGGAAATCCCAAAGGCCTGAAGGGTTGGAGCTCAGTCTCACACGCTGCTTCAGCAAAGGAGCATGGCTTCGGGCATGCGATTTGTGAAACAGTTGTCACACTTCAGAACAGCATCAAGGAATACATTCTGACTGGATAAACTTTGAGATTTCGCCACTGTAAATAAGCTATTATGATTTAATGTCTGCAAAATGTATTACTCTTCCCCTGTGTAACATCATTAACGACAGCTCTGGTTCAATATTCGAACCAACGTGGTTCGAAAGTGCGACATAGTTAGTACGGTTTTGGGAAACAGTCATCAATAGCTAGTTAATTTCTACAATGATGCATTGCACTTCGGTGCTGAAGCAGTGAGTTCCGTAGTTTTCCGGGAAACGCAACCCTGTTCGGTTCATTACTTGGACATTTTGAGTCTGCAGTTTGCAAATGGATGTAAAAGAGTGCACGGTTAAGAGTGTGTGGATGGTGCAAATATATTTTGGTTTATTAAATATGTACGCAAATAACTAATAAAAAAATTACTAATGACATAACCAAGTGTATTTTTAATCAATTCTAATGCGTACATGGGAAATTGTGTGGCACAATTTATGTGTATGCAACGTTTATACATCAGGCCTCTAAACTCTCAAGTGTTTTTGATGTTTGCAACAAGGGCTCAAGGTTTGGCTGATTAAAAAGATCTAGATAGCCTCTGATGGTAGATGTTGTAACTACACCATTCTTTGGGCAAAAAGCATCTTTATCCTTTGAAGGTCATTCAAAAGCAGCTTATTTCATTATATTATAGTAGATGATTTATCAGTGAAAGATTTTTTGGAGGGCTCTTTACAGAGTGAAATGGAGATTTTCCCCTGTCTACTGCTTTTGATGTCATAGATTTTGCACTGGTAGGATAGCCGCTAGTGATGTTCATTTTCCTTTGGCACCAGAAAAATTAGTTACATATCACTTTTGTGTCTCAGGCTATTGGTTCAAAAACAATTGTGTCCACACATGTGTTCTCCAAGATGGCAATTGAAATTGCATACTTTTTGCAATAAAGCTCCTCACATTAATCCAAGGATGCAACGGAACAAAAAAAAAAAAAAAAAAAAACAGACAGACAGACAGGCAATTAATAACAAGCTGTGAAATGTCTCTGGATACTGGAATGGAAATGTCTTGAAAAATAATGTCAAACACAAGCTTTCTAAATTTGATGAAACTGTCTCAAATTCACCAAGACCTCCTTGGTTAGCATGCAACAAGATATAATGTGCCAGATGTATCTGAGAAAAAAATCTGTATTGGTTGATTGTAAATGGAGCAAGAGTGCTTTGGATTAACAGAGCTCTTGTAGAACATGACCGTGGGTGGAAAGCTGCATCGTTTGTTTATGGGTGGAGAGTGAGTCAATTAAACTGAACTTGGCTCAGAGCCCAAAGCGTCTTTGCGTCTCATGTTCCTCAGTTGAGTTTTCCCCAGGAGTATGAATCGCTCCTCAAATAATTTACACGAGATAAGATAGTGGAAATCAAAAAAGTTGGCTTGAGGCAGCTTTGGTGCTGCAGGTACAACTAAAGAGTGCTTCTTCTGCAATGGCTGCCTTTCCACTCTTCTTCAATTGTTTATCCAAAGCAAAGGTGGTGCCAGCATTTTTACTGCTGGGGAAATTTATTTGGCAGGAGTACAGCATCTGGATCTCGTAAAGTTGTTTAAAATTTCATAGGTCTATCGCCTTGAGTTACAGCGCACTGCAAAGTAATGAGGTCGTATGGGAGGGCTCTATTGATTCACATTCCCTTATTGCCAGCCACTCAGCCCTGCTTCAAAGCCACAATGCTGTGAGGACGCTGCACCGCCAGATGGCTGCCCTCAGACTACAAAGCTATTAAGCTCTTAATGAGAACTTTTGAATCAAATTGGAGTCACATCTAATTGACCGCCCAACTTTTGTATCCATCCCAGAGGTTAAAAAGGATTTTGTTGTAAATGCAGAGGCACAAAAAGACATAGGGGCATGGGGCCCACTCAAAGGGGGCACCAAAATCATAGTTTGCGCACATACCAATTTCAGCAGCAGAACTTTTGACCTACTGTTGCCGAATTCACAGTGTAATCAGTAAGGGCCATTTGCAACTTGTGGGGGCATGTACTAGGGAAAAAAATTCTATTTAATATTTGATACCACAGTGAGTTTATTGCATTTATTGAATTTTTTTGTGTACCTGATTTAAATATTTTTCATATTGTAAATAATGTTCAATCTACTGTACAAAGGCCTTTAAAGGTCATGTACATTGCCTTTGGGTTTTTGGCTCCGTGACTGTATTTTCTGTGTTTGTGTGTGTGTTGGTGTTGTATACCCCTCAACTAATGGGTATTTGCGTTCTTTTCTAAATAGAAACAAAACTAGTCTCTCGACTGTTGAATCATGCATGAAACCAAATCAGAATTTTTCCTCTACCTTATTCCAGCATAGATTATGCATGCATGATAGAGGACAGTAATGAGGTGGCAACTAGGGCAAGAGGCTAGCTGGAGGAGGACCAGTGTCAGCAACTCCTGTGCTATAATGAGGCACGTTAGGGACCAGGCTGATCCTCTGGGCTTTTCCCTGGCTCCATGTGGGACCTGATGTGTGACAGAAAGTCAAATGGCTCCTTATCCTTATCCTGAGGCAATGAAATGCTAAATGCGGTCTTCCAAAGCTTTTGTGTGCATTTATACAGTCAGAATTGTAATCTGATGCCCAGTGAGGTATTGACTCATTGCTGTGGTGAGAACTCTGTGGTGATGGCCACTCCCTGCAAACTTGGATAAACCTGTCTGTATGTGATATGAAACTTCTTAAACTGAGGTTGAGGGAATAGCCCCATATGGCCAAGGTAAGTTTTGTGGAAAACGAAACCATAATTTTAGCCAACCATAAGGCTTAATGTTCTCAAAAACTTGTTTTGTAAATATACAGTATTTATACAGTATATTTCTTAAAACTACGACAAATGTCGGAGACATGGCCTGGCAGGAAATGCACCCTGATCTAGGTGATCCAAGTTTGAATTTGACTTATGACATCTATCAACTTCCTTCCTCCTTATGCCTATGGTTTCTTTTCACCTATCCATAATCCTATCCAATTTAGTCCTTAAACTTATAAAATTAAAGGAATAGTTGACCCAAAAATGGATTTTCTGTTATTATTTACTCACCCCATGTTGTTCCAAAACTGTATTTGTTTTTTTTTTGTGAAACACAAAAGTAGACATTTTTAAAGAATTGTTACGCTCAGCACTTGCTGTTCAACAAGTTCAAACACCCACCAAAAATCTAGCTGAAAGCTGCTTTCAATGAGAAACAGACTGAACTTTATATCTTCATTCACTGATAATCTCGCCTTTCCCCTGAAGCTCAAGTCTAGCCTGCATTCGCATCCAGAATTCAAATGAGTAAATAACTCGTCATGTTTGGTTACAACACACAAGAACCAACACTGTTTTGGTGTAAATTATGTTGATTCGCCATAATATTTTGATTCTGAAGACAAATGTGGGCGAGACGGCACTTAAATTTCAGTATGTTTTGCTCACAAAGTTGTTGTATGGCTACTGAGAACTTCTACTTATATAATGCTTTTATGGTACTTTTGTCATTGTATAGCAAGAGCTACGTAACAATGGATAATTTTCACATTTCCTATTTTTCTAAGTAAAGTATAGTGGGGTAAACTAGTATAGTGGTGAATGAGAGATCACAGAAAATAATATTTTGTGCATTTCCATATAATCCGATAGCACAAAAATAAAATAAAATAAAATAAATCCACTATTACTTTTCCAGGACTTTCCAAAAGAGGAAAGAATAGATAAAGATGGACTACGGCAGGCCGAAGAGAGAAAGATGACCAATTTCATGTCTCTTGCTCAGCAGCTGTATATGAAACCCACAAGCAGTTTTGATTTTTTTTTTAATTAATACCAGAGTATTATATCACTAATAATAAGGTTATAAATGTATATTAAATAATATATATATATATATTTTTTTAATATAAATGATTTATTTTTGCTAAATTTATGCTGCTAAATAAGGCTGAAACGCATCACCACAGTCTGTGATAAGGGTCCATTTCTACTTTTGTTTTCACAGAAAAAAATTGCAGCATACAGATTTGGAACAACATGAGGGTGAGTAGATAATGACATAATTTTAATTCTGGTGTAAATTATTTCTTTAATTAAAAATGAAAATTACACATAAAGGAAAGAGTCTAGTCATGAGAACAGTATTGTTCTCCCACCAAACAACCTGCTCCCATCTGGCTCAGGGCTTTTTCCGCTTGTTCCGTCCCTGTAGTTTCAGTTCGTTTTAGATGTCAGCTCTGGCAGATAACAAACTGTTATCAGCTGGGGTATGGGCCCTTTTGTAATTGCCTTTCACTCAAAGACAGGACCTGCCCGTGATGTGAGCCCCATTTTTGGCCTTCGTTTTCTCTTCCCTTCCTTTACCCGCCCCACCAGCAGCAACAAACACAGCTGATGCCTGATGCTACGCCTTCCAGGGGTAATGATTGGATGTGTGAATGCAGAACATTGCAGCCTGACTGGTGCCTTCCTCTGTGGCTCTGACAAATACACAAACAGAGAATGCAAAATGATTAGAAAATTTAAGAAAACTGGTCAAAATAGCAAAAAAGATGCCATGTTTTCAGACCTCGAATAATGCAAAGAAGTTCATATTAATTTTTAAACAACACGATACTAATGTTTTAACTTAGGAAGAATTCAGAAATCAATATTTGGTGGAATAACCCTGATTTTCAATCAGGAAAAGAGATGCTCTGAACTGGGATGAGCTTGTTCTTTTGCCAATTGACCCAAAGCCCCAAGCGGCAGAGGTGCCTGAGCACCAGGTCCCTGTGAGCACAAAACATGTCCCGCCAGTGAGCTAGAATTAGCCAGTCGTTGAGATAGTTGAGGATGCGGACGCCCACTTCCCTTAGTGGGGCAAGGACTGCCTCTGTGACTTTCATGAAGGCCAAAGGGTAGGACTTTGTACTGATATGCCTGACCCTTGAAGGCAAACCGGAGAAAGGGTCTGTGTCAAGGAAGAATCGAGACATGGAAGTACGCGTTTTTCAGCTCTACCGCCCCAAATCAATCCTGATGCCAGACGCTCGCTAGAATGCGTTTCTGTGTGAGCATCTTGAACGGGAGTCTGTGCAGAGCCCGGTTCAGAACTCGCAGGTCGAGGATTGGCCGCAACCTTTTTTGGGTACGATGAAATAGGGGCTGTAAAACCCCTTCTTCTGTGACTTGCTCGCTCGGCTCCGAAGAAGATATCTGATGTGTGAAAATTCCACACGCCAATTTCCATTGGGCTTTTCTCAAGATCAGAGATGTCTGGGCACCGCAGGAGCAACCCCTATTGTCAACTCATCGACACAACGTCGAGTGAGTGACAGATAGGGAACAAAAATTTGCATTTTACTCAAACAAATACCTATAGTAAATACAGAGAAACTGCAGTGATCCCTTAAATCTTTCCACAGCTATATATATCTATATATTTTTTTCTCTAATTGCTTTATTACAAAAAGTGTATAGGGTGTTTAGTGACCCAAGATATGTAATATTGTTGCAATAAACTGTATATTTGTGCATCTGTAAATCAAATATTTTGGCTTATTTCATATCTATATAAGTTTATAATCACAGGATATCTATTTATTTCTTTAATGCAAGACATACGAGTACTATATTCTTAAAAATGACTACTGTATTGCAATGATTTTCTGTGCAGCAATAGTGAATGACGAGTATCCGATGCGTGTGTACACATAAATATTATACATGCCATTTGTTCCTCAAGGTGGCACTGTTGTTTCAGTGATTGACTTGACTAACATTTGACATTGCTATTTGATGGCTATGCAATGGGGAAGTAAACTATAATAAATAAAACAAGAAATTCTGAATGTCTATTTAGACTCAATAACTGGCTGAGAAGACACATATATGGAGCTTAGTATGTGTTTGACACCCAGCTGCTTAATATTTCAGCATGGAAGTAGGCTTATGAATTACATTCCAATTTTATATAATTTGTTGCATCATCTCTTTGATATACTAAAAAATAAAACATCAACATATTACAAAACATATTCAATTCTATTATTTTCTAATTGTTTTGAAAAAACTTTAAAAAGTAAACACTGAATTTTACAAAGATACGAGCCGGGTTGCTAAAGACATGAGGTATGTAATAATGTTTGGCGAAACACCAATGCATTTAAGGGTTGAATTCAAAATGAGAGTTCTACATCCAGGAATTGAACTGGAATTTAAAAGACATTTTAATTTCAATTCTGAATGGTGCACAACCCTGGTATGCAAACACACAACTACCAAGAAGAATGACTCACAAACATATGTGCACCTCAAGCAATCCACAAATACTTCTCCATCTCCATCTGTACTGAGATTCATGACCACTTTCAAGAGAGACAGCATAGGGAGCCACATACTGTATACACAAACATAATTTCATCTGACTGCATGGTTGACTAGCAAATTATTATTCCTGTGATTATCAATGGAGAGTGAAACCATAAGGGTTGTAATTGATTTGGACCCAGCAGGTACATTCCTCAAACGATGATCTGACTACCTCTCATCCCACACATGACAATACAGCAGTCCTTTATGTATAGGGAAGCGTTGACTCGCAAGTTCCCCTTCTTTCACTCACTCGACGTTGTGTCGATGTAGTGACACTAGGAGTCACTCTTGAGAGCCCCAAAACACCTCAATCTTTGAGAAAAGGACAAGGAGAATTGAGCGAGTGGAATTTGCAGATGGGTATAAATCAAGCTGGAATACCCACTCTCATTCAGATTTTTTCTTCGGAGCCAAGCAGTTGTGTATCAGTGAGCTGAAACCCACTGCTGTTCCATTTAACTCTGAAAGAATCATATGCTGTTGGATATACGGCACATTCCAGCGGCTTTCTCTCCTTCTGCACGATTAGTGCAAATTACGCCCCTGGGTGCTTTGACAGCGCTACCAAAAGAGTATATATTTCTGAAAAGAGTATATTTTCCTCTATTAGAGCAACACATTGATGTGAACGTCTTTTTAAAGATGACTTACCATCTTTGTGTGATTCCTGCTCAGTCTGAGGCCGACACAGAGCTGACCGCCATGCTTGCCCCGGCCGCAGCAAGTGTCAGGTTGGACTGGAACCCTCCATCCTCCCCTGAGCCCTCATGGCTAGATGATTGGTTCCTGGGTTCAGGGTGCCCCCGGTCCCTTTCTTCACGGAAGTACACAAAGATCTGATGAGGTTGTGGAGGGCACCATTTGCTGCCTGACACCGACTTCCAGGTTACGCTCTAACTCATCCGCCCACGGGTACACGGTGGTCCCTCAGGTGTATAATGTGGTTGCGGTGCACCTATGCCTGCAAAACACTGCCACCTGGAGGGATTGTCCGGCACTCCCCTCCAAGGCCTGTAGGATTACATTGTCTCTGTTGACCAAAGCCTACAGTGCTGCTGGACAGGCAGCCTCCGCCCTGCATGCCATGGCCATCCTGCAAGTACACCAGGCCAAGGCACTGAAAGAGCTGCAAGTGGGTAATCCTGATCCCGATGTGTTGCAGGAGCTGTGCTCGGCGACTGACCTCGCCCTCCGGGCGATGAAGGTCATGGCACGATCACTCGTGCAGGCGATGTCCACCTTGGTGGTCCAGGAGCACCACCTGTGGCTGAATCTGGTCGAGGTGAGGCTCTCAAGAGCGACCAATAGTGTCACTAGATTGACACAACGTCTCGTTCTCTACAGTAGGGATCTGAAGTTACGACAGTAAGTGAGACATTTTTACATAACAAAGTTTCCTTTTTTCTGGCTTTAAGGTGATGATGAACATTTCCTTGAATGGAACAAAAGATCAATCATTTGGCTTTATTTCTGGGGCATAATTAAAAATCCCCCTTTTTTACAGACCCTTCCAACAAGGTGAAACGATACAGAATCTTTGATACAAAGGTAGCTATACTTAAAAATAAATAAAAATAAGAAATATATAAATAAATACATAAATTATTTTGATTCATATGGAGAAGCTGTAAAATGTGGATACTGTATGTGTGCAGAGGGAGTGATTGTGCATTAAAAAATGTCACTGGCCAACAACCAGATGCTATTTAATTATTAATTATTTTAAAAAGGTGAATTACATGTCAGTTGCTATGCACACAAAAATATGTCATCTAAAACCATATCCTGTTTCACTGGGGTGGCAAGATCGGCTCCCATTCTCTCTCTCTCTCCTTCTCTTTTTTACATTTTCGTGCTGCCTCTGCAAAGGGCTTCTTGTGTCCTTTTCTGGAGCTATTCATCCTGCACATCTATCATCCAAACTCATTGTGCCATGCTTGTTATTTTCCAATTTTCAGCTGGTGAAAGAAATTATTTACTCATAATCGTGGCTCTAAATTAAACAGCCCACATGGAAAACAATGTCATTTTCAGTGACTATTTTTTGAAGAGGCTATCCAAATAAATTACTACACCATTGCATACTGGTTACAGCATCTGAAATGTCATTGTATGATAATGTGATGGGGACTCAAGTGCTCCCTACCTGAGATAAACTAAATTAAGGAAGAGTACTATTCTGTCATATTTTAAAGAGTACATTCAAGTCAAGTGGTTTTTATTGTCGTTTCAACCATATACAGTTAGTACAGTACACAGCAAAACGAGACAACGTTCCTCCAGGACCATGGTGCTACATAAAAACAACAAACATTCTTAACAGATGCTGGTAATGTAGCGTTTGAATGAAAACCTTTGGAGAAGGAGCCATGAAGAAAAAACGGGCATTCCTGTTGTGCAGTACATTTTCATGTTCCCATCCTATATTTTGGAATATATTGGATAAATTATTAAACTTGTAAAGATGGAATTGATTTAATTTTCTTTAATCACAATAAAATAATTTAGTGAGCTGTCTAGTTTTGACCTCCCTACTGTTTTACCTCTTAGCTTGCCAACTTGTTCACCTGTCTCCGTTCCCACTTGTCCCTAGTTGTTAACTGTTTTCCCGCCCTCGACCCTCTTGTTATTGTTATCTTGATTCCCGGCTTTTGACCTCACTCTTCCCTCGACTACTCTTCACTGGATTTGCCCTTTTTGTACATTGCACGCTTTTGTGTTTAATAAAGCAGTTTTCCTCCGACATTGTGACTGTCTCGCCTTGTGTGTGTGTGTGCGGGTTACAGAATAACCAACCTCACCGAAGACAGTCACAATGCGTCACGCTGAGGATTCGCATGCTCACTAGAGCGGAGGAACACGCCACATTCAGCCGAGGAGCTACGGTGTGGAAGCATGATCGCGGCCACAGCCCAGGGCCAGCAGGTACGCGTGCGATTTTTGTCACCCCAGCGCCACCTGTGTCTGTCCCTGAGCCCGCTTATGCTTCCCATGCGTTTTTGAGCCGTAAGCTCTCCACCCCGGAGAGGTTTTACGGCTCTTCAGACGCTGACCAAGGGGTTTTTATGCGAGGCAGCGGTTGTGTAACCCATAACCCCGCCTCGGCATTATGGACCCAGCTGCCCAACTCGTGGGTTTACGGCCAGGGAGCCAAACCGTGGAGGCTTATATTATGGATTTTTGTGTCCTGGCGCACCAGGTGAATTTTAATGAGGTGGCTCTGAAGACCATTTTTCAATGTGGTCTGAATGAGCCAACCTCATCATTAATGCCTGGTGGTCGCTGCCCCCTTAACCTGGCTCAGTTTATCGACCTCGCCCTACTGTACTCTGGTTCCTCGTTCACTGTGGGGGAGGCAGACACTGAACCAGCGCTCCACACCAAGACCCCCGTCTCGAAGCCTACCACGGCCCCCGTCTCGAGGCCTGTCACGGCCCCAGTCCCGAGGCCTGTCACGGCCCCAGTCCCTAAGCCTGACACGGCCCCAGTCCCTAAGCCTGACACGGCCCCAGTCCCGAGGCCTGTCACGGCCCCAGTCCCGAGGCCTGTCACGGCCAACGAGCCGGCGCCCATGCCCGCCACGGCCAACGAGCCGGCGCCCATGCCCGCCACGGCCAACGAGCCAGCGCCCATGCCCGCCACGGCCAACGAGCCAGCGCCCATGCCCGCCACGGCCAACGAGCCAGCGCCCATGCCCGCCACGGCCAACGAGCCAGCGCCCATGCCCGCCACGCCAACGAGCCAGCGCCCTGCCTGCCACGGCCGGTGAGCCAGCGCCCATGTCTGCCACGGTCAGCGAGCCAGCCTGTAGCCTCGACCCCCCTGAGCCAGCGCCTGTAGCCTCGACCATCCCCATGGCCATGTCCCCTGTTGGTCGAAGACGTAAGAGAAGGAAGAGGGCCCCTTCTCCCCAGTCTCGCCTGGTGCTCAAGACCTCTGCTCCGCCCTCAGAGTCTCCCACGGCTCTGCAGACCTCTGCTCCGCCCTCAGAGTCTCCCACTGCTCTGCAGACCTCTGCTCCGCCCTCAGAGTCTCCCACGGCTCTGCTGGGTTCTGCTCCGCCCTCAGAGTCTCCCACGGCTCTGCCGGGTTCTGCTCCGCCCTCAGAGTCTCCCACGGCTCTGCCGGGTTCTGCTCCGCCCTCAGAGTCTCCCCGGCTCTGCCGGGTTCTGCTCCGCCCTCAGAGTCTCCCACGGCTCTGCCGGGTTCTGCTCGCCCCTCTGAGCCCCTCCCGGGCTCCGCCTCACGCAGTCTCCAAGGGCCCCTCACGAGCCTCCTAGGGCTCCTCCTCACGAGCCTCCCAGAGCTCTACCCCTCAAGTCCCTCAGGGCTCCACCCCTCAAGCCTCTCACGGCTCGCCTCTCGAGTCTCTCAGGGCTCCATCCCTCGAGTCTTTCATGGCTCCACCCCTCAAGCCTCTCACGGCTCGCCTCTCGAGTCTCCTCAAGGCTCCATCCCTCGAGTCTTTCATGGCTCCACCCCTCAAGCCTCTCACGGCTGCCTCTCGAAGTCTCTCAAGGCTCCATCCCTCGAGTCTTTCATGGCTCCACCCCTCATGCCTCTCATGGCTTCGCCTCTCGAGTCTCTCAGGGCTCCATCCCTCAAGCCTCTCACGGCTCGCCTCTCGAGTCTCTCAGGGCTCCATTCCTCGAGTCTTTCATGGCTCCACCCCTCAAGCCTCCTCACGGCTCAGCCTCTCGAGTCTTTCAGGGCTCCATCCCTCGAGTCTTTCATGGCTCCACCCCTCAAGCCTCTCACGGCTTCGCCTCTCGAAGTCTTTCAGGGCTCCTCCTCCTCTCAAGCCTCTCAGGGCTTCGCCTCTCGAGTCTTTCAAGGCTCCCCCTCAAGCCTCTCCGAGCCTCCCAGGGCTCGGCCACTAGAGGCTCCTATGGCTCTGCCTCCCGAGCCTCCTACGGCTCCCCTCCAGAGCCTACTACCGGCTCCACCTCCCGAGCCTCCCAGGGCTCGGCCACTAGAGGCTCCTATGGCTCTGCCTCCCGAGCCTCCTACGGCTCCCCCTCCAGAGCCTCCTACGGCTCCACCTCCCGAGCCTCTCATGGCTCTGCTCCCAAAGACTCCAGAGCTTCCTAGGGCTCCGCCTCTTGAGCCTTCCACGGCTCCACCACTGGAGCCTTCTACAGCGCCACCTCCCACGGCGTCACCTCCCTCGGCTCTGCCTCCAGAGCCTTCCAGGGCTTCACCTCTGGAGCCTCCTACGGCGCCACCTCCATGGGCTCCACTTCCTGAGCCTTCCAGGCCTTCGCCCCTAAAGCCTCCTTCGGCTCCACCTCCAGAGCCCACCAGGGCCTCACCCCTGGGGCCTCCTGCGACTCCACCTCCCTCGGCTCCGTCTCCTGAGCCTTCCTCGGCTCTGCCTCCGGAGCCCCCTAGCCTCCCTCGGCCGCCTCTTCTGTCTCTCAATTCCCCGCCTGCCGAGTCTCTCACGGCTCCGCCTTCCAAGGCTCAGTCTCCCAAGTCCTCCACGACTCCGCCTTTCACGGCTCCGCCCCCTGAAACCTCTCCTCACTGGGTCTTGCCTGCTCCCCTTGTTACCGTTCCTCTACCTGTCCTGTGGCCTCTTCCCTGGCCTCCGGACCCTATTCCTGTCCGGTGGTCACCTTCCAGACCGCCGGACCCAGTCCCTGTCCTCCAGTCGCCTTCCAGACCTCCTGACCCAGTCTCTATCCCCCTTGGACTACCCTCATATTGTTTGTGTGTTGTGTGGGTTCTCTGTTCCCTCGAGCTCACACGCCGTTTCTGCCCCCATGAGCTCACACGCCGTTTCTGCCCTCATGAGCTCACACGCTCGTTCTGCCCTCATGAGCTCACACGCCGTTCTGCACCTCGCGAGCTCACACGCTGTTTCTGCACCTCATGAGCTCTCACGCTGTTCTGTCCCTCACGAGCTCTCACGCCGTTCTGTCCCTCGCGAGATCACACTCTCGTTCTGTCCCCCGCGAGATCACACTCTCGTTCTGTCCCCCGCGAGATCACACTCTCGTTCTGTCCCCCGCGAGATCCCACGCTCGTTCTGTCCCCTTGCGCTCCTCGCAGCCGAGCGCGGCCGTCAGGAGCCGTCCTATTCAGAGGGGGGAGTACTGTAATGAACCCCGCTCCTCTGCCCCATCCCCGCTTCCTCGAAGGCCACGCTTGCCACTCCATGAGCGTGCTCACTTCCCGCTCCTCGCCTCCGCCCCCTTGAGCTCGTAGACGCTTTTTTCCTCCCTCGAGCACTCACGCTCTTTATGCAATTACGAGCTCTCGCCAGAACTCTCTCCCCTCTGACTCATGTTCAGATGCACGCCCGGTGGCCAGAACATTATGACCACCGGCACTTTCTCAATCACCCCTACATTATGACCACCTACACTCACGCCAGCATCCTATCCCCACACATTAGATTCACCTGCACTCGCCTCGCCACCTTCATTGTTCACACCTGCACCTTCCCCTATATATATCACAACCCTTTCGCTTCACTCGGGTTGGTTATTGTATGTATTTAGTTCCCCGTGATCGTTGCCCTGCTAGTCTCGTCTAGTTTTGACCTCCCTACTGTTTTACCTCTTAGCTTGCCAACTTGTTCCCCTGTCTCCGCTCCCACTTGTCCCTAGTTGTTAACTGTTTTCCCGTCCTCGACCCTCTTGTTATTGTTATCTTGATTCCCGGCTTTTGACCTCACGCTTCCCTCGACTACTCTTCACTGGATTTGCCCTTTTTGTACATTGCACGCTTTTGTGTTTAATAAAGCAGTTTTTCCTCCGACATTGTGACTGTCTCGTCTTGTGTGTGTGTGTGCGGGTTACATGAGCATGGGGATGAATTGTAAATATTTTTTCTACTTTGTTTTGGGCTATAGTTGCCATATTTTCCATGTCCCTATAGGTGCTTTGTACTTAACCATTAAAGAGGACATGGTGGTGAGAAAATAATAAGTAGGAATAATAAAAAAAAAACTATGCTTTTTCATTCTGTCATAAAAGCTTTGCATTCTCCTGAGAAACACTGCATTCTCTCTCAAAAATATTTTACATTATCTTGCAAATGTAGCTTTTTTACAAGACTTCTGCTGGCTATTTTATGTGCATTCCAGCCAGGGCTGTTTCTTGCTAAAAGTGGTAGATGTGGCTGCTTAGGGCCCCTTGAGCCAGTTGTTCATGGTCGTTTATTTTTTTAAAAAAAATTTTTATATTTTTTTTTTATATACTAAAAGCTTCTAATTAGAATCAGGCTCCAAGAAGGATTTCACTTAGGGCCCCCATATACTCAGAAACGGCCCTCATTCCAGCAATATTCAATCTATTGTGAATCAATCACATTCAACAAGAAGAGAAAGTGAGCACATTAAAAAGAGTATACCCCTCAGACAAGTATAACGGGTATGCACCAAACATCACATTTATTGGCCTATTATTGTTGTTGGTGTGTTGATGGTGGTGTTTTCCCCTCCATAAATATGCCTAGTAATTATTTAATTACATAGAATGTATTTTTCAGGAGAATGCGAAAGAATTTGTGAAAGAATGCAAACATTTCTAAGAAGGCAAAATGCATCGCAAGTGAATGTAAAAGTTTCTCTGTTCGTCTTTTGTAATATCAAACGAACAAGTCCGTTCCTAAATTACATCCTCCTCCTGGAAGTGCCATCATTTTGGTGGAAAAACAACTGCACAAACAGCAGTATTACCAATGGATTGAATTGTGCTGTTTTATAGTATTTGTTGGCTTGTCTCCCTCTAAAACATTCCATCCTGTTAGATAATATTACAGAAATAGGTATAATAACACTCAAAATATCCCAAAATATCAAGTTGACAATGACTAACTTTAGCTATTTACTTGCCTACTTGCATACTTGCCTTACTTATGCTTAGAAGAAAACTACTGTAAACCACATGCCAGAAGGGGAAAATCACTGCATGCAGAGCTCCAAATATCTTTTAAGTTCAAGTCAGAACTTAGTGCAGTATTTCATTCACAGTTAATGTGAGAATATTATGGAATTATAAGATATAATTCTCACAGTCTACCCAAAAACAAAATAGGGGAAACCTATTGCTCTAATTTTAGGGCATGTTGTCACAATGTACACAAGGCAAATTTTCACCCTTGGAACCTGCCATTAAAATGCCTATAATGGGCTTTTCAGCAAGATTTAAACAGTAAAATATTTATGAAACTTAAAACTGTTCATGAAACGATACAAATTTAACACAAATAAAACCATTTATTACAAATATTGTAATTTATAAATTGTACAAATTTGTAACATTTTAAATTAATTCTAAAGTCGCAGTTAAATGTTTCAACTTGCCCTAACCTGACATTTTGAAAAAAATAAACAAATAAATATGTAAATAAATACATAAAACCCTTGTCCTGAGCAGTGTTGGGTGTAATCCAATTACAAATTAATTAGTTACTGTAATCGAATGACTTTTAAGTAAAAAAAAGTTAAAATTACATTTAAAATTCTTTTAATTACAGTTACTGACTTTAAATTAATTTAATTACATTATAGGTTTATGCTTATTTCTAATTCATTATTTATGTTCTGTGTGAATGACTTGTAAAGATGAACAAGAAAGATATATAGACTGAACTGGTTGAGCAGAAACATGTTTTAAAAAGTAATTTAAAAGTAAAGTAATTAGTATTGTGATTCGTTTTTATTAATCGTTAAAGTAATCTGATTCAAATTTCCAGATAAATAATTTGTCATTTGTAGTGGATTACTATTTTTAAGTAACTGGTCTGAGAACAGTTCCACATTTCAGTAAATATCTGCCTTCATTACAGGGCCAGCACTAGCTAGCAGGCAGATTAGGCAATTGCCTAGGGCCTCAAGATTGTTTGGAGGCTAATTACTCTTGGTAATTAGCCAGGGCTGTAAGTTTAATTTCTAGTGCTTGGGAAATGCACAAATGATGCCTATTATCAGCATTGCAACAAATAACATGTAAAATGTAAAATTAGTCGAATGTCTACTTCGCTACTGGGAAATCTCCAATGCTCAAACTTTAGCGCATGGTCATGGATGCATTTTCATGGTTGAGGTAATGTTGCCTCTGCGCTGCACGTGCAGCCGCACTCAAGAGACATGCACCACAATTTTATACACTGCATGCAAAGACTAAGAGCAGCAGAAACTGAGAGGCAATCAAATTAAAAGCAAGATATTATTCTGTTTGACTGCAATTCTTTGAGTATCTAGATGCTAGACTTAAAGATGTTGAGAACGAGCTTAAAGATGTTGAGCTTTTGACTCATCCGACTCAAACACAGCATGTTTCTTAGACAAAAACCATGCGATTCATTCCTCTATTAGGCTATTCATATTAATGGTTGATTGATAAGGGGTTTTCAATGGTCTATTCTTTAACCAGGACAATGAATCGTAATAAAACATTTATGAAGCATTGTTGTCTTTATTATATCAGTGTTTATTAAAAAGCAGGAAATAAGAAAATGTGTTGGCATTTTAGAATTGGCTATAATGTATCGTAACATTAATATTTATAGTAATAAAAGTATGCCATTATATCAGAATGCATCATGGATATGGGATTGATTATTTTGCAATCCCTTATGTTTTAGTTAATGTACTTATAAAACAAATAGTCTCAGACAGCTTGCCTATGGGATATTCATAAACCATTTACAACAAGCATGATGCATATTATAGGAAAAATGGCAAAAGCTGGCAGAAAATCCATTCTGATTGTCTGGCTGCCATGCAACTTTTGTGAGACAGGGGTGCATCAGTTCATCAGGTAACACGTTTTAGAAATTACCAGGCTGCTACATTGAGCACCGTGAGGAAGAACTGGTCAAAAACTATTTTAATTTTTATTAGATTTGCCAATGCATGCAAAGAACATGGCACTGAATCTTTGAAATTAATTATACTATTTTAAGCAGAACAACAGTAGAAAAAAAAGAAAGATAAAAAGAAATGATATTGTAATTTTTTTACAGATATTATATGCTAGAGAAATTGGACTTTTGACTGTAACATTTACAGTTATAGATATATTATATAGCCAATGTGACAACTAACTAGTCTTCCCTATAGGTTGTGCCCAATGTATAGCAACACTGCCACCATTTAGAAGGAAATGTGAGACTAATAATGTCAACAAATGCATAGAAAAAAGAAATATAATTGTTAAAATAACCTGAGTGGGCATGCATTTTATTAACTGCCCCAATGGATTAATAATAATGATAATAAAAATGTCTCAACAGCTGATAATGGCAATTTGTCAGAATTGTATGCTATCTCTATCTCTTGCTAGATGAGCAAGTTAAATAGGAGATATAATTTGACTCAATCAATACTGAATTCTGCTTAGAATGTAAGTGCCATTTTGGTTATGATAGTGGCAGTGCAAATATTTAGGCAAAAGCATTTAACCAATCACTCATTCAGGGCCGATAATACGATGCAATCTTTGAGGGGTCATTTTGGTCTTTAGGGTGGGCAAGTGGTTGTCTCTTCTTCGGGGAGCCCTAAAACTTATCCGGCCGTCCGTCCGTTCGTCTATCCATCCACGACATTAACCTTGGCTTATTGCCAAGCATGAGATAGTTTCACAAAAAAAGGCATAACGTCAGAGCTTTAGTACTGTACTTTATATATGGTATTGAATAGTGTGGTAATGGTGTCTCCAAGAGCAAGGGAGATAAACAGAGGGATATTATTTGAACCTTCAAACATTAACCCAGGGATGATCCAAGTTGATCCAAGATGGAAGCGCGGAAGCACGTAGCGGCCACTCCAGATCCAAAATGGTGCTATTTTTGTCACTTAGCCTGACTTTTAAGGCACATGGACATCGGAACAACTGGTGTTCGTGTCTACCATCGCTAGACACTGTTCAAATAT
This sequence comes from Xyrauchen texanus, assembly GCF_025860055.1. NCBI lineage: Eukaryota > Metazoa > Chordata > Actinopteri > Cypriniformes > Catostomidae > Xyrauchen > Xyrauchen texanus. The sequence goes on from NC_068319.1 coordinate 20,695,520, forward strand.
AAGATTCATGCAACAACCAAGCTGCATGATGATCTGCCAAAGAAGTCTACAGTGTCCTGCCTCAGCTACTACCGTCCCGTCACACTCACACCCATCATCATGAAGTGCTTCGAGAGGCTCATCATGAGGCACATTAAGACCCAGCTGCCCCCCTCACTAGACCCACTGCAGTTCACGTATCGTCCAAACTGTTCAACAGACAACGCCATTGCCACCATCCTCCATCTGGCCCTCACCCACCTAGATAAAAAGGACTCATACGTTCGAATGCTGTTCATAGACTTCAGCTCAGCATTCAACACAATAATTCCTCAGCACCTGATTGGAAAGCTGAACCTGCTGGGCCTGGACACCTCCCTCTGCAACTGGATCTTGGACTTCCTGACTGGGAGACCTCAGTCAGTCCGGATTGGGAACAGCATCTCAACCACTACCACACTGAGCACTGGGGCCCCCCAGGGCTGTGAGCTCTGTCCACTGCTCTATTACCAAGAAAGCCCAGCAGCGTCTCTACTTTCTTCGAAGGCTGAGGAAAGCACATCTCTCACCCCCCATCCCCACTACATTCTATAGAGGGAATATTGAGAGCATCCTGAGCAGCAGCATCACTGCCTGGTTTGGGACTTACACCGTTTTGGACCGCAAAGCCCTGCAGAATATAGTGAGGACAGCTGAGAAGCAACCAGCATTGTGGATGACCCCACACACCCCTCACACAAACTCTTCACCCTCCTGCCGTCTGGCAAGTGGTACCGAAGCACGTGTAACAGCTTCTTCCCCCAAGCCATCAGACTCCTCAATACTCAGAGACTGGACTGACACACACACACGTGTCCTGAGTTGCACTTTAATTATTGTCACTTTATACCTGGCTGCTACCTCAATAACTGCTAGGTGCATAGAACACTTTTATATATATATATATATATATATATATATATATATATATATATATATATATATATATATATTATAATGCCATATTTATGCAGAGATGAGGACCCAAGAGCAGAGTTCAAAACCAAAAATACTTCATTAACAAACAAACTCCCATGAGGGGGAAAAACACAAAATACCCCATAGAAGAAAAGTAATCCAGGAACTGGGGCAGAAGAAGACAGGGAACCAGGACTGACCAGACCAAACCAGGCTGAGAAACAGGATCAACAAAAGCACTGGAAGACACATACAGGACCGATTAGGTAACAAGCCGAACTGGCACTGGACACGGAGAGAAATCAAGTGGGTTAATAAAGTACAGGTGTTACTAATGAAACAATAATGAGCAAACAAGGAGACGGGGTGTGATGTAAGACACGATAATGTATGGTGATACAGAAACGATAACAAAGCTGCATGTTCTCACAAGAAGACAAAACATCCCATTAGCATGAGCGCACATCGTCAAGACAATGAGGCGATATACACTTATGCCAATCAACAAACAAGATGAGAGAAGACACTTGTGTGAGAGTTCGGGCCACACACCTGACATATTACTGAAGTGACCGAACCACAGCACAAACATGAAATCAGCTCTCGACCCGGGAACAGCGCAAAGCGAGCACAACACACAGACAACAAGTATGAATGTCTGGGTCCCGACACTGGAACCGAACTAAACAGGAAGTCAGGTTCCAGACACCATACTCCAGACATGAAACACAACAGACAGAAGAGTGCATGGCAGGGAATAAAACAGAGACCGAATGCTCACACAAAGACAGACATGGGCAGATAATGCTACAGTCCTGTCAGACCAAAACCCAGATTGAAAGAGTGACAGGAGCATGACATATGGATATATATATATATATATATATATATATATATATATATATATATATATATATATATATATATATATATATATCGATGCCGTGCCCCCCACGGCAGTGCAGTTTGCCTCTAAAAGAGCAATACACAGCTGCGTTGAACGTCCTTTTTAGGACGTGTCTTTATAAAGATGCCTTTCCTCCCCTGTGTAGTTCCTGGATGCGGTAGAGTGCTCTCCGCTTCAGACAGCCACAGGCGCTGTCTCATGTGTCTGGGCTGCGATCACACCGAGGCAGCGTTTGTGGATGGTTCATGTTCTCACTGCGAGAACATGACCATGGCAATGTTGCGGTTGCGGCTTTCCTTCAACCGAAGGAGGCGATGAAGGTGGAGGGCGATGGAGGTGATCTGGGGATGGCAGCGGGCTCGGTTTTGCCGGGTACACCCCCGCGAACCACCCGCCTCCCGGCACGCTCGTTGACTTCTGTCCGGGCTCGAGGCCACAGCGGCTCACCTCACAGCCAGCCTGCCTATCCTCTGGAGCCCCTCGAGCTGGATGAGCTCGCCGCTGCATCGGAGAGCGGTCCGGCATCTGACGCGGATGACTCATCTGGGCTGCCGCCTTCGGGCAAGCACGCCCAGGCTGAGGCTGACACCCAGATGTCTGACATACTTGCCTGGGCCGCCGCCAGCGTGGGTCTGGACTGGAACCCTCCGTCCCCCCCAGAAAGGGAACGCTGTCTCCAAACAGAGGCTCTCCCACCGGGTGGTGGACGCCATTTCATTGGCATATCGCACCCAGGCCGTGCCACTCCTGGATAGGAGTGTTGCGTCCTCATGGGCACTGGCCAGAGGCACCTCCCTGGCAGACATATGCAGAGCAGCGGGTTGGGCAACACCTAATACCTTTGTGAGATTGTACAATCTCAGGGTAGAGTCAGTTTTGTCCCGTGTTTTCTCAGGTCCGAGCCAGTAGAACTCGGCAACACGCTGATGGACTGACCGGGTGGATCACTTGCACCTAGCGCTCTTTCCCTCGGTTGAGGCAAAACTGTGCGCTTTTTCTCCCAGGTGATCCCACTCACTCTGCTCCCTGGATGACCCCTCTGGGTCCGCAATTCAGTGGAGTAATTCGCCGACCCAATCCACTGTGGGTACTCAGATCTACCCTGTACTGGAATAGGTGCTCCAAAGGTCAGGGCTCCTACGTGGACTTCCCCCCCGTGTGTATTTTCTGCGGTACGGTCCACTTACGAGCGGACCAGCGTCTCCCTTGGGCAGTTCCCACTGCCCTCCGGTTGCCGTGTCTGTAGCAACTCTTCCCACATGTGACCTAAAAGCCCACGGGGTGTATGTCACCACTCTTACTATGACATTCTCATTTGACTTTTAGTTTGTGTACTTTTATTTTGACATTTACTGTTTAGTTCCTGTTTCCTAGTCTTGTCTATTCCTGTTTTCCCTTGTTCATGTGTCCGGTTTTCATTGATTTATTGTTGATTACTTTGATTCAGTTCTAGTTTTGGCATTGGTTTTAGTTAATTGTCTTGTTATCTTGTTTTAGAGTTCTGTTTGATTAATGGACTTTGTCACCCATGTCTTTTGTATTTAAACCCTCATGTTTGCCTTTGAAACTTGTCAGGTATTGTTCTTGTAACCTTGTCTTTCTGCCATAGTCTAGCCTGTGTGTTTATGTCACCTTGTTGTTTACCCATAGTCTATCTAGCCTTTGTACTTGTTACCTTGCTGTTCTTCCATAGTTTAGTCTAGCCTGTCTTTGTGTACCTTGTTCACCCATAGTTTAGTCTCACCTGTGTACATGTAACTTTGTTGTCTAGCCTAGTTTAGTCCAGTCTGTATCCATGTACCTTGTAGTTTTGTTCCAGTCCTATCCAGCCTTAGCCCTAGCCCTTGCCTTATTTATTTCATGTCGTGTCCAGTTTTGTCGTTATTAGTTTGGTCCTTGGTTTCTTGTTTTTGTTTCCCTTCACATTTATAGTTCGGGATCCTGGTTTCACGTTCTCAGAATAAACTGCACTTGGGTTCATCTCCACTCCGTCATCGTCTCTGCCTGTTTTGTGTCTAGATCGTTACACTTACCTCCCCCTCTCTGGGCAGGTGTGGTCTCCGCAGGGTCTTTTCCCCCTGAAAGAATAGGAAACTGGGTAAGACCCCCTTCCCCGATGCGTGAAAGGGCCCCAGCCGTTGACTCTATGCGAGAAACATAGAGAGAAAAGAGGCCCGGCTAGGCTCGGCCGTTCCCAGGTTGGCAAGCATTGCCTTGTTCCCCTGTCTAGGGTAACTATAAGGATTCCGACAACTTAATGGGGCATTGGGGAAGGGTACGTGCAGTCTGATACAGCTGGTCGTTTTGGCACGTTAAGTATTCCACTACAGTTACAATTTAAATAATTGGTAATTAGAATACAGTTACATTAAAAAAGTATTTTGTTTACTGAAGAGATTGCTTTGCATTTTATTGTCATTTGTTTCATTTAATATTTAGTCCTTTCATATGGAAAACATTTATACATATAAATGATGCAATCCAAAGTGCATTTTAACAGCGGTGAAACACTTTCTTAGGATGTATTACATTCATACAAGCAGACAGAGAATTTTGAAGTAAGTTTGGAGCAGAAGAAATAGAAATAGACCTTGTGTAAATTGTCAGCTTTACACTAAGCTAAACTGTTATTTCTAGCCATTTTACATGCACATGCTACCAGAAACAATCATATTTTATTATCAAGAAAATTCACATTATATCATAATTTCTTTTTATCTAGTAAGACCTTTAATATTAGGGCACAAATCTTATTCTTGTTTTCCTGTAGAAATATCTAAAAATCCATAAAACAAGATCAGTTTGATTGATCTTGTTTTAGAAACAACACTGCATAAGATATTTAGGTTTTTCAGAGAATATATTTTTAACATGTGTATTTTGTCTTACTGTACTGGCAGAGTTTTTATAGTCAAAACAAGTGAAAAAATGTACCACTGCTGAAGAAGTAATCCAAATTATTTAGAATATGTTACTGACCTTGAGTAATATAACGGAATACAGTACAAATTAAATTTTACAGCATGTATTCTGCAATCTGTAGTGGAATACATTTCAAAAGTAACCCTCCCAACTCTGTATATATATATATATATATATATATATATATATATATATATATATATATATATATATATATAATTCATGTTTATAGTCAGAACAGTTAACAGGATAGTTTACCTAAAAATCTAAATTCTCTCATCATTTAGTCACCTTCATGCCATTCCAGATATGTATGGCTTTCTTCTTCTGAAAACAAATGATGATTATTTAGAAAAGAAATATCTCAGCTCTGTGGATGTCAAATCCTTGGCTTTTTTACTATAAATCCTCACTATATCCACTATATACATTCAGATGTGAAAGTGAAACTAATCAGGTGCCACATGACTTACAGATGTGAATGTAAAAGTGGAGATTTATAGTAAAAAAGGACTTAAATATTGATCTGTTTCTCAGTGAAACTAATCAGGTGCCACATGACTTACAGATGTGAAAGTAAAAGTGGAGATGTATAGTAAAAAAGGACTTAAATATTGATCTGTTTCTCATCAACACCTATCATAGAACTTCTAATGATATAGATTTAACCACTGGAGACTAATAGATTACTTTGATGCTGCCTTTATGTGCTTTATGGAGCTTTACATTTCTAGCCACCCTTTCACTTGCATTGTATGGGCCTATAGAGCTGTAATATTCTTCTAAAAATCTTAATTTGTGTTCTCCAGAAGAAAGAATGTCACACATCTTGGACGAAGGTGAGTACATTTGAATTTTTGTGTCAAACTTCCCTTTTTAGCAATTAGCCTATTGGTGTAACATAATGGGTGTAATGGTTTGATTTCCTGATATAGATCAGTTCTGTTGTCACTGTGATTGTACATCAGAGATGTGTTCAAAAACAAGAGTGATACAGGTATATCCAAAATAAGCACCAAAAGTCCTTCAGTGACAATTCATAAAGATTTATCCCCCCCCCTTAGCGTTTTTTAGATCACAAGTATTTGCATAAGGCTTCTAAACATGGTCACTGCAGGAAAGTTTTTCCTATAAATACTGTTGTCATTTCGAGTACATATCTCTGATGAGCTTTCAAGAGATTGGACAGATTAGCGCTGTGTTGAGTAACTCTTAAGTGAGATTGTGAGCACGCATGTTTGATTGACAGACCGCGCGTGAGGGCACATGTACTGTGTGAACGCGCGCGCAGACCGACAGCCGCTCACAAAATATCAGCCATGCTCGGATCTCGGATTTATTTTTTGTAACATCCTTTTGTAGTTGAATTCCAGATGATTCAGCAATGTAGAGAACTGTTGTAAATCCTCATGAAAATGGACATCTAACAATTCATACAGATTTGATAGGCTGCTGATAAACATATTTCTGATGATCTCTCAAGTGCTCTCGATGCCTGCGAGCTGCATGTCGAGAAGCGCTGCATTAGACTCCTCTAGAGTTTCAGAAGAGATCTCGAACTGTGTCTCAAACTGTGCTCAGATCTCAATATGAACTCAAACATTTCTCATCAAATTCACCCAAGAGCAAATGATCTGAGCTATGTTGCACACATTTATTATATATAATATTTTAGCCAATTTTTTAGATTCACACATTCCAATTTTAATAACAATATTCCAATTGAATTGTGTGATTTTAAATAAAATGAAGGCCACGTCCACACCAATACATTCCCTTTCAAAAAGCTACACTTGCGCTGAAAAGCGCTTTGGGAACAACTTTAGGTGCAACCAGCTGTGAATATGTGTGCAACACGTCAATTAACATTGATCGGAATTTTTAGCCTCTGCCGGTGTAATCATTGGATGCATCTGAGGCAGGGCTATAAATAGATGCGTCGCAGGTGCATTGTCAGATCATTTGTCTTCAGTGTGTTTCATGAGCCTGTAAGAACTTTCTTTCCTCTGTTAGGAGTTAGAATTTGTTAGGCAGTGCGCAGAAAACCTTTCTTTTCTTTCTCAAAAAAAAAAAAAGAATGACTGAAAGTCAGAGCAAGCGATGTGTGTTCCCTTGTCTCCGCTCTACTGCTGAGAGGGACACGCATCAGTTTTGCTTTGTTTGTTTGAGGGAAGAGCATGCTGCTCTTGCGTTGGGGCAGGGCGGGTGCGAGCATTGCGATCTGCTTTCGGTCAAAATACTTCATGCTCGCCTTGCATACTTCCGAGAGTCGGCGCCCACACTTCATTCGTGGGGCTCATGTATGGATCTGGCTGATCTGCTGAAGGACATGAGTGCGGTTACCACACTCGACGAGGAAGCTTTCTCTGAGCTTTGTTGAGCCACGGAACTATCTCTCCATGCGACCAAGCAGACAGCCCGTGCCATTGGCACAATTGTCTTCCGCTCGAATCACATCCATTCAGAACACCCTGAGCAAAGTCAGGCTAGGTCAAGGTTGCACTGTTCGGCAGTATCAACGAATACTAGGTCTCGTGGCGTCTGCATCCACGGTGATCCCTTTGGGCCTTCTGCACATGAGACCGTTTCAGCTGTAGCTAAAAGCCAGGGGATTTTTGAGGAGCTTCGTTCCCTTTCTATGTGGTTCAGACCCCGGTTTCTTAACTTGGGTCCCACTCTAGGTGCATCTTGTTGTTGCAGGCTGCTACGACAGATGCCTCCCTGACAGGCTGGGGAGTGGTCTTAAGTAGTCATCCAGCCCAAGGGAATGGGAGGGTCATCAGCTTGGTTGGCACATAAACTGCCTTGAGTTGATGGTGGTATTTCTGGCCCTGAAATACTTCCTCCAGCATCTGAGAGGCTACCATGTCCTGGTGCGGGTGGACAACACAGCAGCAGTCTCCTACATAAATCAGCAAGGAGGTCTACGTTCACGTCAGCTGAATTCTCTGGCATGTTCTCTGGCATTCTCCTTTGGGCCCAGGGCAAGTTACTGTCACTCAGTCAGGGCAGTTTATATCCATGGATGCCTGAATGTGGGAGCAGATTTACTGTCCAGACAGAAGATACCGACAGGGGAGTGGAAACTCCACCCCGAGGTAGTGGAACAAATCTGGGTGAGATTTTACAGGACAGAAGTGGACCTCTTCGCTTCTCAACAGACAGTGCAATGTCCCCTCTACTTCTCTCTGAGTCACCCAGCCTCCTGGGTCTGGACGCGATGGGGCATACATGGCCCAGAATGCGTCTGTATGCGTTTCCCCCGGTTTCTCTGCTCCTGGGAATCTTGGCCAGAGTTTGTCAGCAATGGTCTTGCCTCTTACTGATAGCGCCGCGCTGGCTGAACAGGGTATGGTTCTCGGAGATAATATCTTTCCTCGATGGCTCGCCTTGGGCGATTCAGAACAGGAGGGACTTTCTGTCTCAGGCACAGGGGACAATATTTCATCCCCATCGAGACCATTTTAAGTGCTAGGGCTCACTCTACCAGAACAATCTACGCAAATAAATGGGGTGTCTTTGAAGGATGGTGCAATGCACATAATGCAGATCCAGTTAACTGCCAGATTGCTTCAGTTCTGGACTTTCTGCAGGAAAAACTGTCAGCAGGCATATGCCCCGCTACTCTCAGGGTCTATGTGGCCGCCATTTCGGCTTACCACGCCTTGATGGACGGGGTGCCCTTGGGGAGACACCCTCTACTCGCTAGCTTCATTTGTGGAGCTATGTGACTGAGGCCTCCTGCTAGGACCAGGACCCCTTCATGGGATTTGGCAATTGTCCTTGATGGTCTGATTGAGACCCCCTTCGAACCTCTGGAGTCAGCGTCTGACAGACTTCTGACTCTCAAGATGGTTTTTCTTATGGCAATTACCTCTCTAAAGAGAATTGGGGATCTACGGGCTCTGTCTGTCTTACCGGCCTGCTTAGAATTTGCCCCAGGAATGTCTAAAGCAATTTTGCACCCTCATCCTGACTACCTGCCTAAGGTACCACTCTCGAGGCCTTCTGCTCCCCACCTTTTGCAACGCCGGAGCAGGAAAGACTTCACAGACTTTGTCCAGTCTGTGCCCATCAGACTTATGTCCACCGCACTAGCCAGTGGTGTAAGTCAGGGCAACTATTTGTTTGCCATGGGGACCAAAACAGGGGGACGGCCGCCACCAAGCAGACTATGTCACATTGGGTGAGGGACGCTATTGTCCTGGCCTACGTGGCACGCGGTCAAACTTCGCGAATAGGTATCAGGACTCTAAAGCCTTTGCTAGGGGTGTCTCTCTGCAGCATGTTTGTGATGTGGCAGGCTGGTCCTCTCCGCACTCATTCATCAGATTTTATAGTTTAGATGTTCATACCACTCTGGGCTCTTATGTCCTTGAGTTGAAATCTCAAGCTCATGTCTGAGACCCCTCATGCTCTTGTGAGCACACTACACAACCGTAGGGGGTCCGGCTTTTTTTTTTCAGCTAAAACTGAGCTTTTCAAAAACGCTCACCCAAGTGGATACATTTGAAAATGCCCTCATTGTGTTGTAGTGTGAAAATCGAAAACAGAGATATCTGAAAACATTGATGTATTTGTTTGTGATCCAGTCATGTGATCCATTCAACACAAAACAAAAAAAATTCACTTTAATAGGTGAATATTACTTTGTACAACCTTCATATTGCATTCGCTCTAAGGCGAAGGGAGTTTTAGTCGAAATTTCGGGTCTGGCTGCTGAACACAAGGACAATTGCGCTTCAGTCTTTATGTAATGGGGATTTTTTTGCATGTGCAGTAAGGGGATTTAAGAGTTTTCATACGTTTTAGTGTGGATGAAAAACTTTTGGAAACGTCTGAAAATGCCAGTGTGGACAGAGAGCATTTTGCTTACATATGTATCCGGATTATTGTGGATGTAGCCTAATTTAATAAAAAAAAAAAAAATATATATATATATAATTTTTTTTGTTAAATTAAATTTGATGAAATCTTATTATTAGGGCTGTCAATCGATATATTTTTTAATCGAATTAATTACACGGTGTCATGATTAATTAATCATGATTAATTGCATATACAAATATTTGCTGAGAAAGCTCATCATAGAACAAAAATTCAATATATAATGATGAAATAATTATACATAGTTATCTAAAAGTTCAAAATTCAAAAACCGGCTTTAGAATACAATGTACTGTTTACTACCATATTACTGATCATAATCCAATCATTGGCATACAGTTCACAGAAATCCATTTCACAAGTGAATTTGTCAATCAGTTGGAGATTTATTATGATGGCTTGTTTAAGGACCTGCCAATGTACACCTGCGTCAGACATAATTTTTTTATTTTATTTTATTTTTTTAAAACAAGCCAGGGGTATACATAGTACACAATACTACAGATATATTTTACAATAATGCCAATGCCATTACATAGTTGTAATGCCAAGACCATTACATAATCATTACATAGTGCAATGGTTTTAAATGCTTTGGAGTTGCTGAAGGTACAAAGAGTACCCCCACAAAGTGCGGCTTTAACCTGCGTAAATGCCTGTTGGCACTGCTCCGACCATTGGACCGGGTCTGGAGCCCCATTTTTAGTGAGGTCAGTCAGTGGGCTGGTGACATCCGAATAATTAGGCACAAACCTCCTATAATAGCCAGCCAGCCCCAGGAACTGCCTCACCCCCTTTTTGGTCTTAGGTCTTGGGCAAGTCGCAATTGCCGCGGTCTTGTCAATTTGGGGACGCACAAGGCCATGATCCAAGTGGAACCCCAGATACCGTACCTCCACACGCCCAATCGCGCAATTCTTGGGGTTTGCCGTAAGCCCCGCCTGCCGCAACGACCTCAGGACCGCCCTCAGATGTTGCATGTGCCGCTGCATATCATTACTATAAATAATGATGTCATCTAAATAGGCAGCGGTGTAAGCGGTGTGTGGTCTGAGGATCCGATCCATGAGGAGCTGAAATGTGGCAGGGGCCCCAAACAAACCGAATGGAAGTGTCACGAATTGGTGTAATCCAAATGGCGTGGAGAAGGCTGTTTTCTCATGGGAAATTGGTGTCAAGAGGATCTGCCAATAACCTTTCGTTAAATCCAAGGTCGAATAAAACCGAGCAGTACCCAACCAATCGAGCAACTCATCAACACGGGGCATTGGGTACGCGTCAAATTTAGACACTGCGTTGACTTTTCTATAATCCACACAGAACCGTACAGACCCATCACTCTTGGGAACAAGAACAACTGGGCTGGACCAATCAATGTTGGATTCCTCTATTACACCCATATCAAGCATCACATCCAATTCCTCCCGAACTATTTTCTTTTTATGTTCGGGCCAAGCAATAGGAGCGGCTACATACCACCACTCCCGGCTCAGTCTTGATGTGGTGCTGGATGATGTTCGTACGACCCGGTAGAGGGGAAAACACATCTGCAAACTCCATTTGCAATTCGGAAACCTCTGTGAGGTGAGCTCCACAAGTAACCGGGATGTTGTGATTGCAGTTTTTATTTACCTCCGGTCCGAGCTCCGCCCTCTCCGGAACTACTGTGGCCAACGTCACAGGGACCTCCTCCCCCCACAATTTTAGAAGGTTGAGGTGATACAGTATATCTGACGTGCGCCCCCTCTATCGGTTCGTTTAACCTCATAATCGAGATCCCCCACTCGTCGTGTGACCTCAAAGGGTCCTTGCCACTTTGTGAGTAATTTAGAGCTCGATGTTGGGAGCAATACGAGTACCTTATCTCCCGGTGCAAATTTCCTTAGCTGAGTACCCCTGTCATACAGCCGGCGTTGGCGTTCTTGAGCCTGGAGCAAATCCTCCTGTGTTAATTGCCCCAGTGTGTGGAGTTTTGCTCGAAGATCAAGAAATGTACTGAATTTCATTCTTACTATTAGAAGGTCCCTCCTCCCAAGCTTCGCGGATGACGTCAAGCACTCCGCGCGGGCGCCACCCATACAGCAGCTCAAACGGGGAAAATCCCATGGAGGCTTGCGGGACCTCTCGTACTGCGAATAATAGGGGTTTGAGCCACTTATCCCAATTCCTTGCGTCTTCGTGCACGAACTTACGAATCATGAGCGTTTTATTCAATCGTTACACTAGGCCATCTGTCTGTGGATGGTACACGCTAGTGCGAATCGACTAAATGCCCAACAGTTCGTAAAGCCTGCGAAGTGTACGTGACATAAAAGTCGTGCCCTGATCGGTGAGGATTTCTTTCGGAATCCCCACCTGGGAGATTATCTTGAAGAGTGCCCCTGCAACACTACGTGCTGAGATGTTGCTCAGAGGCACAGCTTCCGGATATCGCTTTGCATAATCCACCAGGATTACGCCCGATCAGTGGCAGCTGACATTCGCGGCACGCTGCACACCTCCTGCGGACATCGCCGCCAATGCCCGGCCAATACAAACGGGCTATTAGACGGAGCAGTGTCTTCCTTTCTCCTAGGTGACCCGCCAGGGGTTTATAGTGAGCCGCCTAGAAAACCATTTCCTGGCAGCTCCATGGAATCAACAGCTGTGTTACATTCTCCTTGTTTGAGCTTACTGCGTCACTCTATATAATCGGTCATTTATAATGGCAAAATAAGGGTATGGAATGGCGATGCCCAGCCGGAGTTGTTGACCACCGATTACTCTCACTTGGTCAAAGGCGTGCTTAAGGGTTTCGTAATGCAACTGCTCCAAATGGAAGTCCCCCTCAGGGAATTCCCTGAGAAGAGGGGCGGTAGCCTCGCCTCTTCCCTCATCATTCTGACTTGAAGCGGTTGAGGACGGCCCCGGCTCCGCCTCCCCTGCAAAAACATCACACATCTCCTTATTTTAGAGCAGGACCCATCTGCGCAAATTCCCTCTAATACATTTCTAAAGCCTGGCCAATCAGTCCCCAAAATCAGTGGATGAGTGAGGCGGGAACTAACCGCTGCCTCAATTCTATGTTTTTCCCCCTGGAATTTGATCACCAAGGTCACCATAGGATACTTGTGAACATCCCCATGCACACACCTCACCCTCACCAGTTTGGCTGTGCCCAAAGCCCCGGGTTGAACCAAGCGTTGGTGGATGGTGGTCTAATTACACCATGTATCCAGCAATGCTTGGTAAGTACCCCCCTTGATTCTTACCGGAATCCGGTACGCTCCAGCCCGATCGGGGGCAGCCTGTGGGATATCGGAGACCCGCACCACCGTCCCCACCTCCATAAGCGGACACTGATCCCGGAAGTGGCGGTTGGTCTTCTCAAGCTTCAAACCCCGGAAGAGTTGGCGGTTCTCTTCCGTGCTCCGACCAACCCATTGCAAGATGGCTCTCTTCAGGTCTGCATAGGCCAGGAGGTTCGTTGCCGGTAGTTGTTGAGCCGCGAGTTGGGCTTCCCCGGACAAAAGAGGAGCAAGGCGAGCTGCCCATTGGTCGTGCGACCAGCCCCAAATCTCGCCGGTACGTTCGAAGAGGTCTAAGAACGCTTCTGGATTATACGCTGCCCCCATCTTCTGTAACGCAGGTGGGGGCAAAGAGGCGTGGGGGTCCGGGGTCACAGCTGTGGCGGCCTCCTGGCCGAGAAAACTCCGGATTGCATGCGGTCCTCTGCTTGAGCCCGCATGATCTCGAAGAACCGACAATCTTGGTCCTGCCGGAGCTCAAGCAGGGACTGTTGGTGGCTCTGATGCATTGCCTCAAGGGACTGGAGGACCTCCGCCAGCTGGGAGGACTCTACGGGGCGATTTCCTTCCATTACTTGGATAATATTTCCCGGGTTTCGGCACCAGTGTGTGACTCGTCTTCAAGGAGAGAAGGAGGACACATGAAACAGGGCTTTGGAAACACAGGTAAGGCTTTAATTGCCATTTTCTCTTTTACAGAATGCAAATATAACACCATAACTATAAGCACATTGGGTTGGCTTGTCAGGTTCTCTCTCTCCAGGCTCTGTGGCTGCTTTTATGCCGCTCTCCCCATGCTCACTGAAATTAGAGACAGGTGTTAGACATAATTTAGCTCAGGTGCAAGCACCCTTATCGCTTTCTCTCCCGGACGGGCACTTGACCACACCCCCGGTGCCGCAATCTGATAGGCTACAAAGTTTGTATTGGAGGAGTTCTCTAGTGCTCTATTCGGTTTCATGTACACGTCAAGTCAGACATTTTGATGCAAATCCGCTTTACATCTCACAGTTTACTTTCACTTTAGAAATAACTGACTGTGTTTACATTAATACCTCGCCAAGATGGGCATTTATGAGAAATGATGTAGTCCATATGACCATTTAAGGCTTGAATTAGCACGAGTGATCTTGGAAAACATGCACGTGTAAAGTGCACATACCTATGCCACCTGTCAGACATACAGCGGGTGGCTACAGAAGTGTGGAAATAAAAGGCCAATATTTTAGATTTTATTGAGCTCAACCAGTGGTTGTCTTGTTATCCTGATCGATGTAATGAGCACCCCTGGTCTACATGACCTAGCAGTAGCCATAAAACAAAATTTCTCAAAAGTTTATAATCGAGGATTCATCGCCCAGCCCTATATAATGCTGACATTACAGAAAACTCTAACAGCAGGCCAATAATGTCAGTGATAGATAGCTAATTTACAGGCATTATAGATACAGAGAATCTAGAAAACAGAAATATGAAATTTGCGTTGATATGTTTATCAAATTAGAGGTAGAATTAATGCTGATGTCTCGACTGGCTTGAGAAAGCTAAACTCACATGACACGATCAAGCAATTGGCCTTCTTCATTGCGAAAAGCCCTTTCAGGTGCTGCTTGAGGTATCCCCCACATCCATGATGATTTATAGCTGTTGGCGCCTGCTGCTGATCATGATTTCTATGCATGTTTTGTTTTGATGGGAGTCATGAGACTCTCTGTAGCCAATCACGTTGATGGAAAAATTTTTTAGAAGTAGCGAATACAGACAGAGGGAAAATACCACAGTAAAGGTACAGTTACAGCACTTAAAATGTAAAAAGTAAAAAGTAAACCATTTTTAAACTACTTAAAGTAAATTTCCTATAGGAAAATACTTAATTACAGTAATGAGAGTATTTGTAATTAGTTACTTGACACCCCTGCATTTACCTGCCTTTCAGATCAGTCACAACCAATAAAATACCACCACAGGCCTAAAAGTGACTTTCAGGATGGGCAAAACAGAAAATAACACTATAACAGATGGTCCTCCATTAGTGGTATTAGTAGCCATGTTGTAAGCATCTCTAATACTATTGCTCAGATCTGTGGCTTGACCTACAGATGAGCTTCTATTGTTAGTTTTCATCTTAGCAGTAAAATGGTGAAAAACATGGATAACCCAAACGCATAAATATATATATATACCCTGATATAAGCTTTCATGTTTGCTACTATGTGCCTTGCCAGGGAAAAGTAATATGTGTGTTTTTCAGAAGTATAAAGGAAGAATGTGTGTACATGTGTGTTTGTGTGTGTGTAATTCTCTTCCTTGCCTCCATCATTTTATGGCTTATCTCTTATCTTGACCAACACCCCAGTATCATCCCTTTGCAGCTGCACACATAAGTTGAAGCTCTTGCCATCCATAAACAGCCCCATACAGTTTCATTAACCTCAGGCAGTAAAAGCGCAATTAATTTTTTCCATCTTCTCAAGTCAAACCTTTCCTCAGCATGTAGAGGACAGGGGGGAAAGACTCAATCCTTGTTGAAATTAGACCCAAATCTGTGTGTTTCTGTAACTGAATAGCGAGAAATCATTGGGCTGTGGGTGTTGTCATATGGATGAGGATTTAAGGAAATTCTTATGAGGATCTGACACTTTGCTTTGCTGCTGGCACAGATATTTCTCTATGGTGCTTCTTGCACTAAACATATCATTTTAAATATTCAAAAAATCTATACTTTTCATGGCCAACCACTCAGTTGACAGGTGTGCATGTAACTAAAACATACAGCCCTTCTGAATATAACCTTGAATTCTGCATCTTTGGAGGTGTTAAAGAAAATAAAAAAATTATATCAAATTACTCATCCTCATGTTGTTCCAAACACGTATGCTGATATTTTTTGTAGAACACATAGTAACCACTGGTTGTCAAGCTCCAAAAAGTTCATAAAAGTAGTCAAATATTTGGTAAAAAAAAAAGAGGCACAGTGACTTCCCAAGTGGCAACAACTATTTGGATTTCTATTTTGCACTAATTTTCCTGGAACTGATGATTTTGTTCTCTTGAAAATGGGATGGAAACGCTGCTAAATTGTTTTTGCGATATTCCGATTTTTCACATAAATTAAATTGCGATGGCACCATAGACAGTATATTTTATCTGTGTTGCAATAAAGCTGAAGATTACCCATGAAAAATTGCTTACATTTTAATCTGTTTATCACACAAAGCTAACATATGGCTTTAGAAGATTTGGAATATACTGCAAAAATATAGCACACACAATATAAGTCACAAGAGCTAATTCAATGGTTCTTTTACAGTGCTTTTTTGTCCTTTCATGAGCTTAAATAAATGACAGAATTGAATTTTTGGGTGAAATAGTCATTGAAATTAAGATATGACTGGTAAATTAGTAAAAGTTTGGCATCTGAGGCCTGCCTGGTGAGTCGTAGCAAATGCACAGCCTAAAGGGTTGCTTACTTCAGGCACTCTAGTTGAAGTCAACTGAAGTCAGTCCAAACATTTTCAGCTCAGGTAAAGGAAATAGGGAGTGATGTTGTGCCATGAGTCTTCTGTCTGATTTATGGCAGAGGGTAATGAGCATAGATCTCCCTGATATTCATGCCCATCTGGAAAATAAAGATGGATGTCTGATTCTACTCTTTCCTCCAATCTTTATGGAAACGTTTTATTAGTGCCCCTAAGAAAACACAAGCTTAAAAACAATTGCACTATTCCAAAACCTTGTGTGCTGCCTACATAGGCAAAACATTTTTTTTTTTATCAGTGTGCCCTTGATGTGTTACAAAAGGTAAGCATCTTAATTATGCTGCCACCTGTACCTTGTTTTGACCATATTTCTTTTGCAGAGAAGGTAATCCCTGAATGCAAATAGTAGAAAAATAAATTAAAGATGGCGAACAAGTCTAAATAAATGTTGATTAAAAATAAACATATATCTCAATACTTAAAAAAAAGTAAAAAGTAGTTTAGTGTAGGGGTGTTCGATTTAGAGTTTTAATCCGATTCCCAACTCCAGCCATTTATTTTGAATCAGGATAGTTTCAAAATTCAGGGCCGGAATGGTATGGAGATAGAATTGTTGCATATTAACATACAAATGGAAAGAGATTTACAATTAGAAAGTTGGTTCACAAATAACTTAAATGAGATCCATAAATAAATGTATGGAATTTCACAAAAATAAAATAATTCACAAAAAAAAATTTTTTAATTTGAAAATACAATTTATTACAAAACATGGTGAAGTGTCAACCGGTAGATTGGTGGTATAATTTTTTATACCAACTATATCGCAGTATGTAAATATCTGTGTACGTGACATTCCACCTGGCTGTGTGTGAGACTGATAGTAAGAGCAACAAACAAAAAATTGAGAGATTTAAACACAGAATGTGGGATGACTCAGAAACAAGTCAAAAGCGAAATGAGGAATTTAGTTTAGCATTTTTATCACATTCTTGAATGAGAGTGCTCTTTCTGACGCACGTGAACAGTGCGCGTGGAGAGAAAGAGAGAGAGAGAGCGAGCTCAGCTTCTAATCACTTTACATTCTGAGAAAATATGAGAAAGAGCTTGTTGATAAAGCACATCAGTGTGAAAGTGACCCTATGCTATTAACCCCGCTGCTGTTAGTTACTTTTTCCGACAGCGTTACACGGTGTCCTAACAAGACCTGATGCAATGCCGCAACAGGCAATAAAAGGTATCTTTTACCTTTTAATCCGTGTTTTTGTCTGAACCAGCCGCAATACATGACGAGAGAGAGCGACAGGGCTTTCTATTTTTACTAATGGTTTCTATTTCTATGACATCGCGCCAGGCAGCGCAATCAACAAATGGGTCTATAATTAATCTTATTACAGTATATTAAAACTGGCATCTCACTAGCTGATTCACAAGGACTTGATTTTGGCACACACCTACCGAATGTTGTGCTTGAGGTCTTCTCTTCAGTCAGGGCTCTGTTACAAACACACCGGTTCAGAATGGCAGTGGGGAGATATACTATGCTCATTCTGACTTTCTCTACACTTCCCTGTCACGTGGAGATCGGTGAAATAACAACAGGAGTACTGCGTGACCATAAACAATTGTAACAGGATGCGATTCATAAAGTAACTTTGCCCTGTGAATGCGTGTGATTGTGTTTATCCCCTTGCTGTAGAATGTGTTATGGAGCCTATGTGAGAAAAGAAGTTGTGTTCAATAAACAGAACATCTGTAATTGTTTTACAACATTTCATTGTAAATTATCCTCATTTCAGTGCATTAATATTGAGGTGTCACATCGCACCAGGTGTGGAAAGACAGATTACTTGTTGCTGGAATCTTATCGTGTCACATCTGGTTAGGACAAGGTGTTAAGCTTTTGAAGAGAGAAGTGAAATAACACCCTTGTCAACAGCACAATTATGTCTAGTAAGCTATATACAGTATTTTCCAAAAAGGTGACCAATGGAAGGCTAAATCCCCAAAAAATACATGAGCGAGAACTAGACTAGTGAGAAGCCAAAATTTTTGCCTTGATTGAAAAACAATGCAGAGGATTTTATATTATTATAAAAAAAAATGTTAGCGAAATATCATTGATAATATTTTTTCATCGCAATAGACATACTATTAGGCTACTTTGGACATCCTTTTAAAAAAGGAATTTAAATCTTTTTTCAGAAGTTTATGAATCCTTTCCATCAAAATTTTTTCGATATCATCATCCATCTTGTTATCGACTAAAAATGTAAAGTATATCGCTGTATAGTTTTTGCTGATAACATCCACCCCTATCACATGGTCATTAAATATATAAATATTTTTTGATTTGTATATATCACAATATGTTTGTTTTTTCCTGGAAAACCGTTTCCATCACATAAAATCACATATAGGATTTTGGTCATATCTCCCACCCCTAGCGGGTTCAATTCATTCTTTGTAAATTCCCCCTTGATCTTTTCCACAGTTTATAGACAGTCTAGTATGTGCTGGGTCTTGGGTAAATGTTTTTATGGTTCAGACGCAATAGCAGCTCACTGAAGTTTGGCTCTTAGCTAAATGTTGATCGTTTATGTCAAACTGTTTTTGTATACCGGTCTGTCATAAGAAGATAATCATAACGGTTTTGTAGCAGTATGCTTCTTTTCTTGCCTCTTTGACAGGCTAGTAGTTATTTTTAAGATGTATCTGAAGTATAAGCCAAATGGAATGAGGTATGCCAGGAAATTAACATGGGAGAAGAACGTGAAAGGAAGGTAGTTATTACAGAGATTGACATTTAAGCATTGAAAAGATTACATTTAAATGTATGTTTTTGATAAACACTTGCACACTGAGAAGTGCACATATTGTGAAAGCAATTATCAGAACAGGTACTTTAGCTTTGAAAGATATGAAAGATTAGAGATATTTTTATAGCTGCTTTATCAGACATTTACTGTCACTTGCAGTAAGAGACTGCTGACAACCAGCAGCTGTGTTAAAGTCACAGATTTGCACAGAATAAAGTCCCTACATACTGTATGATTCGCATCAGAGCTTCAACGCACCTCTCAGCACAAGCAGCTACTGAAGCATTCTCGGGGTTGACCTCCACATGAAAACCATTGCAGATAGTGTAAGGAAGGAGCAAGTTTACATGCCCACTTACAATTAGCAAGCGTGAAGTGTACTCATTACACAGTGAAAATGGTAAAAGCAAACAGAATTGGTAACATGCAATCAGTTTTTTTCCAGTTACTTACTAAAACATCAAAACGGCTTTTCCAGTAACAAGCTCCTTTTTAAGATGATTAATGGTGAAATGTGACAAAATGCATTAGCAATTCCGATCCCTTAGTTTGGACAATTCCTTTCATTCACCAAATCATTTCATTCACAAGTCCCTGTGCAGCACTTCATGCCTTTTTTTTTGTAGTAGTATATACTAAATACAATAAACAAAATAATACAGTTATATTATTTATAGGGCTGTTGATTTAAGGTTTTAATATAGTGTGATTGATTATATAATAAACAATGCATTACATTTACACAATGAATCATACTACCTAACCAGAACGTTATTCAAGCTTGAAGTACATGTAAAGAGCTGCGTCAGCTGTGGGCAGTCAGCACACCACAACAAACCTCACAAGAAGTGCAGCCACTTAAAAATGAGATGGTCACACAAGACGTGTTCTTGACAGATGGACAAAGCACAGCAGGATGCAGGGATCTTGAGGCATGATTTGAGATGCTATTCTGCTCACTACAATTGTACAGAGTGGTTATTTGATTTACCTTAGCCTTTCTGTCAGCTCAAACCATGTCTGGCCATTCTCCATTGACCTCTCTCATTAGCAAGGTGTTTCCATCCACAGAACTCCCACTCAATGGATGCATTTTTATTTTTGGCACCATTCTGAGTAAATTCTAGAGACTGTTGTGTGAAAATTCCAGGAGATCAGCAGTTACAAAAATACTCAAACCAGCCCGTCTGGCACTAACAATCATGCCACGGTCGAAGTGCATGATTTTATGCATTGCATTGCTGCCACATGATTGGCTGATTACATAATCGCATGAATAAGTAGGTGTATAGGTGTTCAGAATAAAGTGCTCAGTGAGTGTATATTGTTGCTGTCCAATGAAATTTACGTGTCTCCACTTTTTGTAATTTTGACTTTTTACCATAGACAGAATTACCTCTTTCTACTGTTTGAATTGTTCATTGAAATAGACACTGAAAATATTTTTAATCAGGCTGTCTGTTTAACAAGTATCTTGTAAGATTGTTTGAGAAAAATAGTTTTTGCCAGATATCCTGACTTTGACTGTCATGACAGCCTTTCGGCCATTCATTATTTTACTGTGATTTTTCTATGCCTTTGATATTTTGTGAAATTCACATCTCAATATTTATTAGATACACATGATTCTTTTTTTTATTTTTTATTTTTATTAATTGCCCTATAACAGTCAGTTGCACACAATGTTAAAATTCAAATTGTCTGAACTTTGAATGCCACGTTACAATGCATGACCTTAATGTAAAAGTGATGGGTAATGCGATAGCTTGAAGCTTCACTCCACAGCATTAAGTCTATCGGGAAACGTTGACATGAATCAGGTGTAAGTGCCTTAAATTTAACATGAAATCAAAACCTTATATACTGTACTTTTTCTTAATACGCACTCTTTATGACCATACATGCTGTATGTCTTCTGCTAAGAAAGAAAGAGCAACCTTGGAGCAATAAAATCTTCCTCTGGGATGGTGTAATTTGGCAGCACAGTCTAGATAACATTTCAGTTATGTAATAATTTGGCATGGACTGCATGGAATTTCTCTTGATGCAACTTTTTTCCAACCACTGGGTAGATAATTGCTATTAGTACAGAACATTAAGCAGAAGAATAAGCTAGTTAAATTTGAGATAAAATAATGCATTATAGAAATTATGTTCATTCATACCTGTAGTGGCCAGATGTATCCATATGTTTGCACATATGGATATACAGTAGGCTGGCAATCTAACTTAAATATTTGTTTAGGTTAATGCAAATTAAGTGGAGGTTAATCGCTATTGATTAGTTTTCAGATTCCTCAGCTAATGAATTGAATTGCACATTTCTCTGTGAATTATGCTGGAATGATTTTGATAAAAGATTACATTTTTTTGGTAATGTCAATTATTGAAGCCACAAAAGCTTAAAATATAATGTTCTATTCTTTGAATGATAAGAAAAATCAGAAAGCAAATCTCCTGATGTCATGTCTCTGGACAGTATATGCAATAGTCCATGAGTGAATTGTATTATTTTTTTTTCAAAGAGAGTGACAGTCAAAAGTCTGACTTGTAGTGTCTGTAAATCCCCCTCTGTGTTTGGAAAGGAATGAAAATATCTATTTAGCAGTTCCGGTGGAAAAGCTTGGTAAGGTATATACTTCCTTTATTTCTCTCAAAAATTACTGAGTGCACCTTTAAACATTTCCCAAAGTGTAAATGGGATGTGGGACTAATTTAAAGAACTAGTCCCCATAGTTTTTGTATTCATTGCAATGGGCATTACATTTCTTAAACCCTCATCCTCCACAATATTAAGAGTAGCTATTAAATTTGCTACAGCAATCATGAAGCCGCATTTACCCCTTTAAACTCCACATGAAAAGTGCTTGTAGAGAACGTCTTGTTTTGATTTTAGTGCTGACACTACACACATAATTATCCTTAATCCAAATTTCCTGGTAATTGACAGAAGCACAACACACTGTCGGGGAAATGCTCCAATGAGTCATGTGAATGTAGCTTATCACAAGTCCCATTTGGGTTTGTTATGTACATAACGTTACAGTTAAGAGGCCCTTTCTCCATCACATGAGCACTGAAATGGAATATGTGTTTTTTGTTGTTGTGTGTACGTCAGTGTAATGACCGTGTAAAGGACTGAGTTGTATAATTTCCATAGTCTATATCATCAGTCAAATAATATATCCCTGATCTCTAGCATATTTGATTTTGTCTCGATATAGTAAAGATTTTCAGTAAGAAATAGCATTGTTTTTTTTACATAATAAAAGTATAATAAAGTTTCTTCAAGCGTTTGTCTTTGTGACTAACAGCATTTCTTGTTATGTGACACTCCGAGACATCTTACAGGTCATCCTATAATCACGATGAAAATACTCGTAACTGCGAAGATCAATAGTAAATTGCAAAACGACGCCCAGAACTCTATGCATGTGAGTCTTGGAGAAGAACTTTCATTGCACTTGTGAACAGCGGAGCTCACTGCGCACATATCAAATCAGACGCGCATCGGCAGCTTTTCTTTCATCTGTTCTTCAAAATATAATCACACATGTTTCGTCAAACACACATCTTTGTGTCTAATTTCTTGTAATACAGTATATCACTCTTAGAAGTTTTACAGGTCACCCTCCACAATGGCTGGTACATCAGCAAAATGTCCCGCCACTGTGCATAAAAAATCCACATTTGGCAGGTGTTAATTTCAAACCTTGTTTACCAGGAGTAGGCTGTATGTCAAATTTGGGAGAAAGTATACTATGTCTATGACTTAAAACTTTGCAGGCACACCCACACTTTCTGCAGGAAAATTATTTCTAGAAAGTTTTAAACGATCATGTGTTGGTGAATGGTGAGACACCCAGTGAGCCACTTGATTTTTACTAAAGAAACGCTTGTGGCTTGTGAATCACAGGTTCCCGACCCCTGCTTTAAAGCAAGTCTTTTGGCTAAAAGGTAGGATTTTTTTGGTTAAACATTACAGGCTGTCATGCATGTAACTACAAAAGATATTAAATTTGAATGCATTGTATTTATATCCGCAAACACTGGAATTGAAAATTACAACTGGAGTACTGGCATTTTGCTCGAGTTTGTTGTACATGAACATCCTTATTGCCATGTCATGGTGTTGTATCAGTTTTCTGGGACGGATACTCCTAGTCAGGGTAAGAGCATTCTGTACAAATGATTGGAAAAAATAACAGTTGCACATTAAAAACAATTCTATTAGTGTATAGAAAAGAACATGTTACACAAAAAATATTGGGCCAAGGAGCTTTGTGATTTCGTACCACCAGTAGGAAAAAGTAGATTTTATACACTGTGTAATATAGGGTATTAATTTATGGTTTGTGCTCCTATTACTTTGGAAGGCAATCCGATCCGGAACATGGAAAAATTAAGTATACCTGGGCCTGTAGAAAGCAGCTGCCTCTGTGGGCAGTGAGGCAGCTTGATAGCATTCGGAACAGAGCTAATGCTGATTCACACTTTGTAACCAAAATGTTCTAAAATCTTCCTCAATAATTTGTGAATTGCTTAGTTTTGTTTTTCCATCAGGGGGGAAAAAGGAGACAGCATTCAGGGGCCCAGCCACTGAGGAGGGCCCAAAAGAGACAGATCAACACCGCCGATAGTGCTACAACGTCCAGAGATAGCCCACCGGAGATTGTGCACATGCGCACTGCCCACAACAAATACCAGCGCACCAACATATAATGGCATGTGCATCTACCTACCACCCACCCGGACTGAGGGGGGCCCATTCAAGTTTTCAGGGGACTGTTTTCCATTACATGATGCGGCACTATAAAGATTACTTTTTATGTGGGTGAGTCATTTAGCCATTTACCATCAATCTTTACAATATTTGGGAAAGTTCAAATGCATTCACAAAAATAACTTTCCTCTGTATTATGGCCATGTATTATGCAAATGACCTACTCCCTTCACATTGCATGATTGGGCTAGAAAATGTGCACGTCTTTACTAATTTCCACTACAATAATCCTCTCACTTTGTGCTCTCCATAATTACAATCATCTGCCGCATAATTACAATTTTAAAGCATTGTATTGAGGAGCATCAGTGTGACGGAGGAATAATAGAGAGGGAAAAACTCAAATATGCCTTATTTAGGCAGTAGAGGATGTATGAAGGGAAAGGCCAATTGGCAGCTATGCTGAGTGGGTGTGGAGTGGTTTTATGTTGGGCTAGCACTGAGGCAACATTGAGAATGCAAGAAATACTTGCATTGTGCTATAAATTGTGGTCTGACACATTTTGGAATGCAACAACATTTTTGGAAATAAAGCATTTGAGTTTAGGTTCTTGCGTAGAGTATATTTCTGCCTTAAACCGGAAAATAAGTTTAATCTGATGTCTAGAAAGGTGCTTTGATGTTTTGTGGCCTGACTACATTTGATGTAAATGATTGATGTCTATTGATTTGTGTTTCGCTTTTGTAAACCCCTTTCCTGGACTACAAATTGGAGAAGTATGCCATTAAAGTTCTCAAACACTTCCCAAGTCTGCTGTTGGTGAGATGAACAGTTACTAAACATACATCACTAAACTTACACCATTGGTTGAGTCAATAGGTGCTTTTAAGCTATCGGTCCAGTGCGATCCAGGGGTATCAACTGGCCTCAGACCTAAAATCTATCTGCATTCCCACCATTACGCGCCAATAGCCCCTGCATTTTCCTAAAACCCGCCCTTAATATGCCCTGGTGCAAACGTCACACACCCCATTTCACAAGCAGAAGGAAAGGACAAGCAGGTATCATGTTTTCTAGTTATCTAGAATATCGAGTTTATATCGTTTGTAAACATTACAAAGCAAGCAAGATTACTTTGACAACTCACCTACTGTATCTTCCATGGTGAAGTGAAATAGGATTTAAGGCTAAATCTCAGCAACGCTTGGTCCTATTGAAATTAAACTTGGTATGCATGACCGTGATCTGAGGGTATATGCAGTGTTTGGTGACAGCGCCACCTATGGGTCAAGAAATTTGAAAAATTGCTATTTTTGCCCATAAATTTGGAATTGTAGGTCCTAAAATCATGAAATTGGTTATGAGGATTTCAAGGATACAATTTTTTCCCATATTGGCCATATTTGCCTCTCTGCCGTTTTGAATTATATTAAAAAAAAATTATATCTTTTGAATGCATGGCCGGATTTGAAAGAAAATGTATATGCTTCTTAAACATCTTGTCCTAAGGATACCTAAGCAGTTTGGAGAGAGCACCAAATAGTAGTCAAAATGATTATTAAATTTTAGCTAAAATTTTGATTTATCATCGCTTCCTTATTCTAAGTCTTCAGAAAATGCAGAGAGAAATGTAAATCTTTACATTTCTTTAAATGTATGATTGTAGTGCAGTGGTATGTGCAACATACTTGTGTGCTGTGGAGCTTGAAAGTTTGCTGGTTAAAGCCCAGCCCCATGTAGGTAGAAAACAATTTAGTGTACATTCAAACTTTGGTTGCAGCACCACCTATGGTTCAAGAAATAGTGGATTCTTTGGGTCAGATTTCAACGATATCAGTTATTCCCATATCTGCCATAATGACTCTCTGCCATATTGAAATTGATAAAAAATTATATTTATTTTTAATATATTGTCAGATTTCAAATAAAATTGATATGCCTCATCAACATCATGTCCTGATGCTACATAAGCAGTTTGGAGACAGGTATAGTTAAAAAGATAACCCTCACTTTTTGTTTTTCGTCTTTGGAAAGGATTGTTGGATTTAAAAATATAATTGGTATGCATCTTTGAAATAATGTCCTGATGATACCTGAACAGTTTGGAGACAGCGCCACCTATAATTCAAAAGATAACCTACACTTGCGTGCTGACTCTAACCTCAGGAATTCTATTTGCCACTCAGTGGGGTTGTCAACTGAGTGGCTCAGTGTGTTAAAGCACTGGTTTATAATTTCAAGGTTCCTGGATTTGATTTGGACCATTGTTACAGTTGATGTTATATTGCACTGGAGGTGTTTGTATTGTGCTTACCGAACAGTTGCTGGCCTTTTCACAATCACATTTCAATTTGAAATTTGATGAACATGACATTTACTTTCATGACTGCTGTACTTATCTATAAAAAAAAAATACTTAGCTTAGTGTGTGGCAAAAGTATTTGGTAGCTGTTAGCCCAGCAACTCAGTGGAGCAGTGGTTAGAGCCATCAAATGGGAAGATCCTGGTTCAATCCTGGCCTGAGGAAAGATGCAAGTTGGTGTGTGTGTGTCATATCTATCCTGTGTTGAGCAGTTGATTCCATATTTGTGCTTGGCCCTGTAGTTACTGCTTACAGCTATATTTATAGTGGTTTCTGCATATTAAACAGGGATAGGAGAAAGTATTTTAACATTCAAATATTACACACATTCCCTTATAATTTGTCAGATGTTGATGGTGTAATTTTCTCAAATCTGAGCAGAATTGAGACAAACCCATCTATCAGAGAATAAACCAGTCATAGATTTCGGTCATAGCTCAATTCTGGCAAAAATATGTTGTTTCTGCAGTTTGCTTTAGCACAGTACTATAGCCTTACAGCTACAAGCAGGAAGGAGGACCCTAATACAAGAATGAGCGTAAATAAATATATTTCATTAAACAACAGAAAATAAATAGGCAAACACAAAACTCTCATAGGGAAGAGTAAAATAATAAAAAAAAACATAAACCAGAATAAAAATAATAACAAGGACAGACCGGGAACAGGGACAAGACCTGACAAACAAAACAATTTGACAAACACAATATATAGAAGAAGACACATGAGGGACAGGTGCAGACTTTCAACATGACAAGAACTAAACGAGGAGGCGTGGCAAGAGGAAACAAGCAGGCTGGGTCAGAAGAGCACATGGCAGACAAAAAACACAACAGAGCCATACACTCAAACACAAAACAGAAATCAACACATTAACAGATAACAAGAAGGAGAGGGCTGTCAGAACGAGGTCATGACACATTGTAATGAAAGGCATCAAATAAATATTTCTTGATGCAATTTGAGTGTTTTTTTTCACTCATCTTGGACAGAATTGATCGACAGCATGCTACAAATTGTAAACTGCCCCTATAATCAATGGCAGTTTTATTGATTCACCTGACCCTCTCCATGTAATAGGTTCATATTTTCAATAGGCTGTTTTAAAAATAATTTGTGTTAATGGATTTTTAGAACACATATACAAAGAAAATTGCTTTCTTTTACAGTTAAACTGACTACTATTGCAAATTAACCTAAATGAGTAACATGATTCCAGATGAAGCAAAAAGACCAGATGTGCCAAGTATATAAACATCCAATAACAATTATACCTTAACACTCAGCATACTTTTACAGTTATGAGGTCAACACATCAATCTATAGTTTGTTTTGCCGTTCTCAATTTTCAGTCATTACTACGTTAAGAAACGATCATTAATCAAACCCTACACCATGTTTAGGCATCTGCAGTGGATGACTATATTCAACAAGCCATAAAATAAGTTTACCAACCATCAAAAGGCATTATAAACCAGAGGGAATATGAAGGGAAAAATATACGACATTTTATAGAGATGCTTAAAAGAGAAGATAAAACACATTAGCTATGCAATCAACATTTCGATGAAATTTTAGACTCACCCTCCCTGCAGTGCAAAGCCTTGATCCTGATAGAACACAACAGGATGCAGCATCAGGGAGCCCATGAGAGTCATGCTACACAAGAGTGTTTTGCAAAAAGAGTATCAGCTAATGTATGCCTGCGGGGTGTCTGGGGCTACTATATGGAAAGCCTCTGGGAACAACAGAGTAGATCTATATTTTACTGCCCCAACACTACAGCTATCTTGAAACATCAATTTATATGAATTGCTCTTGATGCTTCTGGGTTGATGGTCAGCCTTTTTCTATCAGTGATAACACATGGGTTGGAGATGGCCGGTAACCTTTCTTAGAAATTGAGAAAACCTTTATCTAACTCACAATCAGCACTGACTCATAGGGAATACATTGTCTTACATGACCAATAAGTATCTGTACCAAAGAAATACACAGAAGAAAGAGAGCCATACAGGTTTGAAATAACGTGAGGGTGAGTAAATGACAACAGAATTTTGCTTTCTGGGTGAACTATTGCTTTAATATTTGTATGAATTTCACCATACAAATACTGAAAATGACTTTCCCAGGATTTGAAATAGGCAAGACCAGGGCTAATTGATACTTCTTACAGTGTTGAAATGTTTGTGACAACGCTATATGGGGTACGTTGTCACAACAGAACCTGCCATTACACAGCCTCTTATAGCCTTTTCAGCCAATATTTTAAAAGTAAAACAACACAAACATGATGCAAGTGGCTAGAGAACTTCCTATATTTTAAATCAATAGGTCATAACGACATGACCTGACAGCTTGAGTTACAACTTCAACCTGTGCAGAATTCACTGTACCAAAAAAGGAAGTCTTTTTTCAGTCTAAAGAGAGTATAAAGAGGGTATACATTTACATTTACATTTATGCATTTAGCAGACGCTTTTATCCAAAGCAACTTACAGAGCCCTTATTACAGGGACAATCCCCCTGGAGCAACCTGGAGTTAAGTGCCTTACTCAAGGACACAATGGTGGTGGCTGTGGGGCTCGAACCAGCATCCTTCTGATTACCAGTTATGTGCTTAGACCACTACACCACCACCACTCCAATGTATAAAGACCTTAACTAATTTCTAAGAGGACATTGTGCCAACCAAAACAATACGGATCTACCCCAACCAGAAACCATGGGTTAACGGCGATGTTTGCGCGGCACTTAGTGCCCGGACCTCCGCTTTTAATTCCAGGAACGCAGAGGAGTGTAAACAAGCCAGTTATGCCCTCCATAACTCTATCAGTGCAGCCAAACACCAGTACAGGCACAAAATTGAAGGACAGTTCAACACCACAGACTCTAGAAGTATGTGGCAGGGAATTAACATCATCACGGAACTATAAACGGAATAAAAACTCCGCCATGAACACCGCTGCCTCTCTCCTCTCACCGCTGCTTGTTTTGAGGACAATAACACCGCCCTCGTGAAGAGAGTATTCGCGGCCGACGCTTCAGAGGATAGTTCACTCTCCGTCTCTGTTGCGGATGTAACCCGTTCCTTGATCATCCGGGTGAACATCCGTAAAGCCACGGGTCCAGACAGCATTCCGGGCCGCGTCATCAGAACGTGCGCGAACAAACTGGCTGGTGTTTTTACGGACATTTTCAACCTGTTCCTCTCCCTGTCTGTAGTCCCCACATGCTTTAAAACATCAACTTTTTTGCCTGTACCGAAGCAAGCCAAAATCACTTGCTTAAATGACTGGCGTCCTGTTGCTCTGACCCCATCATTAGCAAATGCTTTGAGAGGTTAATCAGAGATTACATCTGCTCTGTTCTGCCCACCTCTTTGGACACATTGCAGTTTGCCTACAGCAACAACTGCTCCACTGATGATGCCATTGCATCTACACTACACACTGCTCTCTCCCACCTGGAAAAAAGGAACACATATGTGAGAATACTGTTTGTAGACTACAGATCAGCATTCAACGCCATAGTGCCCTCCAAGCTTGATGTGAAACTCCAGGCTCTGGGCTTAAACAGCTAGCTGTGCAGCTGGATCCTGGATTTCCTGTCAGGCAGATGTCAGGTGGTTAGAATGGGCAGCAACACCTCGTCATCACTGACCCTCAACACTGGAGCCGCACTCCTGTATTCCCTATACACACATGACTGATGAAACAGCCTACAGAGAGGAGGTGCACACTCTGAAACGCTGGTGTCAGGAGTACAACCTTTCCCTCAACATCAGTAAGACCAAGTAGCTTGTGGTGGACTTCATTAGGAATGACAAAGAACACAGCTCATCACCATTAATGGAGCACCGGTGGAGAGAGTCAGCAGTTTCAAGTTCCTCGGTGTCCACATTACTGAGGAACTCAAATGGTCCGTCCACACTGAGGCCGTTGTGAAGAAGGCTCACCAGCACCTCTTCTTCCTGAGAAGGCTGAGGAAGTTTGGAATGAACCACCACATCCTCACACGGTTCTACACCAGCACTGTAGAGAGCATCCTGACTGGCTGCATCACCGCCTGGTACGGCAATAGCACCGCCCACAACTGCAAAGACCTGTAAAGGGTGGTGCAAACTGCCAGAAACATCATCGGAGTTGAGCTTCCCTCCCTCCAGGACATCTATAACAGGCAGTGTGTGAAAAAAGCTCGGAGGATAATCAGAGACTCCAGACACCCAAGTCTTGGGCTGCTCTCACTGCTACCATCAGGCAGGCGGTATCGCAGCATCAGGACCCGCACCAGCCGACTACATGATAGCTTCTTCTCCCAAGCAATCAGACTTTTGAACACATGATCTCTTACGATCAACAATCAGCACTGCACTTTATTAATTATCATCTTGTATCACACACTGGACTGTCAAATATATTCTCCCCAATTCAACTACTGTATATATATATTTTATATACCCTTACCCTTATTTTTATTGTATGTGTATTGTATATTGTGTGTATTGTTTACTGTACATTGTATATTGTGTTGTGTAAGTATGTGTACATTTGTTATGTAAATTGTGTTGTGTAAATATGTTGTTTATTGTAATTGGTACTGCCAAGTTATTCGGAACTGCACATGTTACCGGTCTCAAACAGGGAAGGATGAGATGTAGTAACTGTAGAAAATGATGAGAAACACACATTAGTGTCTGCAGCGTTCTGGCGCTTTCTTTTAATGACTTTGCCCTTTGACCAGAACGTCATTTCTCATCACTCTAGTGCAATGCGCCATCTACAGGCCTATTTCAGAATAACCTTAAATCTATATAACATTAGAATAACTTTTTTTAGACTCTTGTAAATACTTAAACTGAAGACAGAGAGAAAAATAATAATTTTGGGGGTACCTATTATAATTCAATACTATTTTCTTTCCCTGTAATATTTTCAGTCCGTCACACTCTCCCCTATTTTTTTATATGACTCCTGACATCAATACTAAGTCAGTCTTTTTCCTCTCAGTCATTCATCTAACAAGTCCAGATAGGTATTGGTTGCCACCAAGGAACTGCATTAACTACCTGGTAAGTCATTGGACTTCTCGGAATCATGTAAGGATGGACTGCATTTAAATGACTTTGTCTGTAAGTCGGTTGACCTAATATGTCATAAGTCAGCATTGCTTTTGGCTTTGCTTGTCTGTTTGATCTTCGCAAAGTCTCTTGATCCCCTTCATCAACACTCTCACATTGCTCATTTTGCCTTACAGGTGATCCTTGACTTGACGGAGGTAACTCTTCTGGGCTGTACCCGACAATATCCTCTTCTTCTAGAACCTGCTCCTCGCCTTCTGCTTGATCGTCCTGTATGGTAACGGGTTCTGACAATGGAGTTGCAGAAGGGTAAAACTCTCTCGCCAACGGTCTTAACTGAGATCTCTTTTCAGTCTGGGACCTTTGTAGTAGTTCAACGTGGTCATGATTCCCTGCAGTCATTGGTAAGTAAGGATAGTACCATTGTTCATCCTCCGAGCTATCCTCTTTCTGATCCACACTCGGCTCTGTTACTTTCCTCTTATTCAGTTGTCTTTTCTTTACAGGTACCTCATGAGTATGATCTTCAACAGGTAAATCATTCACTGGTAGTAAAAGGTTTCTGTGTAATACTCGAATTGTCTTTTTACCAATTTCAGGTTGGATCTTGTACACGGGCCCCTCTTTGATCCTTTCCACTACTTTGTGCACTTCCTTCTCCCAGTAGGGACGAAGCTTGCCTGGACCTCCTCTCTCAGAAAGGTTCCTTACTAAAACCCGATCACCTGGCTGGAGAGGTACTCCTTTCACCTTCCTGTCATAGTACTTCTTTCCTTTCGCAGATGACTTTTGGCTATTTTCGGATGCAATCTTGTAAGCTTCTTGCATTCTGGATGCCCACTTCTCAGCAAACGTCAGGTGGCTTTGAGTCTCTTTTTCCGGTTTTAGATTAAACATCAGGTCAATTGGCAACCTGGGGACCTCCCATACAGTAAAAAGAACGGTGAGTATCCAGTAGCTTCGTGTCTGGTACAGTTATACACATGAACCAGATGTGGAAGGTGTTCTTTCCAATCAGCCTTTTCTCCTCCTCCAGAGTGCGAAGCATTTGCAACAAGGTACGGTTTAGCCTTTCAACTGGGTTACCCTGTGGGTGGTAAGGAGTAGTCCTTGAATGAGAAATCCCTGCCAGTTGTTGCAGTGTCTGGAACAAATTATTTTCGAACTCCGTCCTTGATCATGGTGTAGTCTCTCTGGATATCCGAGCGTGGTATGAAATCCTGAAATATCTTCTCTGCTGCCGTTTTCCCTGATTTATTCTTTGTTGAATATGCCTGTGCAAAGCGCGTGAAATGATCCACAAGGACAAGTATGTATTCGTGCCCTCCTCTGCTTGGCTCCAAATGCAGATAATCAATGGAGACCAATTCGAAGGGTGAACTGGTGGTAATCGAACCCATGGGTGCTCTCTCAGGAACATTCGGACGCTTCTGTTTGATACAGTTGCACTTTTTGATCACATAATCATCAATTTCCTTCTGCATGAAAGGCCAGTAATATCTATCACGTGCTAAATGGGTTACCTTGTCAGCACCAATGTGACCCATGTTGTCGTGAAGGTTCTTCAAGACCAATGGCTTCAGTTTTTCAGGCAGGACTAGTTGTTTCCGATTACCAGAGTGTCGGTACAGAATTCCTTCCTCCACTACTAGCTTGTTCCACTCCTGAACCAAACGTCTGGTTCCTCTGGTCATGACCTTTTTTCCTTTGCTATTTGGGATCCAGCTGCTTTCTTTAAGCTTGATCACTTCCTTGATACTTATGTCATCCTGTTGTGCAGCTCTGATATCCACCTGGGCTATTGGAGATACCCTCTGCCCTTTCAACATTTCCTCTTCCCCAACACTTGCTGAGTAAAGAGCCAGTGAAGCCACCCACGGCACCTCTTCTTCAACGACAGCTTCACTCCCTTGCCACATGGCTGCCACAACCTCAGATGGCACAGTCTCCGTGTAATCACTCAGGTGACCTGTGATGTCTACTGGAAATCGTGAGAGTGTATCTGCGTCTGCGTTCTGTTTACCTGGTCTGTACTTTATATCGAAATGGAAATCGGACAACTCACCGACCCAACGATGACCCACAGCATTTAATCTGGCGGTACTCACGACATAAGTCAATGGATTATTGTCTGTGTACACTGTAAATGTTGGCGCATAGTACAAATAATCCCTGAATTTGTCACAGATCGCCCACTTGAGAGCTAGAAACTCAAGTTTACCTGAATGTAAATGGTAACTACGCTCTGCTGGAGTCAACGTTCTTGAGCCAAATCCGATGACACGAAGTTTACCGGCTTGTCGCTGGTAAAGTACCGCTCCTAAACCCTCATTTGATGCATCAGTGTGCAACACGAAAGGCAAGTCAAAATCAGGGTATGCCAGAATTGGTGGATTGGTAAGAATCCCTATGAATTTTGACACAATGGCCCGATGTTCCGATGTCCACTGAATAGGGGTTCTCGATGGCATTTGTGCTTTGGTCTCCTTCCTCACCTTCTGCTTACTTTGGCTGGTCTTTGCTACTTTCAACACAGTCTTTTCCTTAGGGTTCTGCAGGAGCTCATATAGTGGCTTCGCTATCCTTGAGAAATCCTGGATGAAGGATCTGTAGTAACTTAGAAACCCTAATAGAGTTCTAACTTCCCCACTGTTTTTGGTTCCTTCTTTTCAATTGCAATACAGCCTCAAGATCCTTCGGGTCAATCTCAATGCCTTCTCCTGACACCATCCGACCAAGGTATCTGACTTGCGTCTTGAAAAGTTCACATTTCTTTGGTCGGAGTTTGATGCCATACTCACGCATTCGGCAGAGCACTTGCCTAAGGTCTTCGACATGCTCGTGAAAGGTTTTTGAATAGCAAAGAACATCATCCAGGTAAGGAGAACAGCATTTGTCTCTTATGCCCTCTAGAACACTCTCCATACACCTCTGGAAGGCTGCTGGGGCATTAGTTAATCCAAAAGGTATACGCTTCCACTCATAGAGTCCCCAGGGAGTGCTAAATGCCGTCATCTGCCTTGACTCCTCATCTACAAATCCTTGATGATATGCACTACCCTGGTCAAGAATTGAGAACCATGTGAATCCTCCTAGACTGTCCAGCAAATCTTGTATCCTCGGTAGTGGGTGTCTATCTGGAACAGTCTTCCGGTTCAACTCTCGAAAGTCAACACATAGCCGTAAGCTACTGTCCTTCTTCTGGACACAGACCACTGGTGAGGAATATGCAGAGGACGATTTCTTAATCCAGCCACGCTCGAGGAGGTTTTGTACGTACTCTTTAACTTCCTTGTATAGGGGTTTTGGAATGGAATTGTAGCATTTCTGAACTGGAGTTTCATCTTTTAAATTTATCTTCAACTTCAGATTTGGAATGCATCCTATATCTCCATCATCGTGAGCAAAGACATCGGATTCTTCGTAAAGCATTTGCCTAACTATCTCCTGCTCTGATTTAGACAGGTGTTCCAACTCGACAGGTGGGTGCCACTTAATTGTTTTGCTTATGGGTAACTGACTTCCCTTATCCACTTGGCTCAACTGATTTACATGAACCTCACTTTCCCCCTGGTTGTTTTCTGTTCTAACACCACCACTTAGAACGAGGGGTAGGACTTCAGATACCGGAGTGATAGTACCCAACACTGTCCTTGCAGGGAGGTAAATGTCATGTTGAGTGGAATTCAGGACAGGGATCTTCACTACTTTAGACACACCATTTGGCACATCAACCACAGTAGGGAATAGTTCAAGGCCATCTTGGACTGGCCATTCTGGAAGTGGTTCGAATGGCATGACTCCTCCTTCAGGCCCCCTCTAATTCTGCATTTGACTTCGCAAAGTTCAGCTTTTTTAACTGTGAGTCCTTTCTTCCCAACTTTTACCACACAACTGTCCAACATTTCCTCTGAATCTGCTAATTGAACGACATCATTGACAATATTGTTAGCTATACTCTGCCTTACGTTCATAGCTTTACTCAGCAGAATGGTTAGATTTTCCGTGCTGTTCGGCCGGTCACTGCTTTCTCTGATCAATTCTTCAATGACATTAAAACCCAGAAGTGGATTTTCGTTACAGCAGTCGCTTACTAACATTGGTACATGAATGGAAAAGGTTCCAGATCCACTACTTTTGAGTTCAAAGAGTACTTCAATCCATCCAACAAATGGAATCACACAGCCATTGGCAGCAGTAATGTAAAGCTGCTGGTCGGAAAGTAAGTCTTCTATAGGCTTAATAGGCACATTTGGAAGGAACTTTTCTACCCATGTCTTTCCTACCATGCTTACTTGAGCCCCCGTGTCCAACAGCATTTCAGTCAGAACCCCATTTAACCAACATGACAGCATACATTTTTTACCAATCAGTTGTGCTGCTTGTTCTTTTTTTGACTGACGATTTTTCCAAATTAAATTTTCAGGATGGTGTGGACGGTTTACCTTTACATGGGACGGACTGCTTGATGGGGTCACTGGTTGTCCCGTACCAGTGACCGTCTCCCGTTTCCCACCTTCGTTCCCTTCTTTAGGCAGCCAACCGCTCTGTGTCCTTCCTGGCTGCAGCGGAAACAATGGCAGCAGTCCTGGTTTCCTCGCTGAATGCAGTCGTCACATCTACGCTTGCTTTCAGGTTTGTCTGAAACTTTAACATTCATTAATGGTGCGGCAGTTTGGCTTTCAATTGCAACAGAGGGTCTCATCATCTTTTCAAGGTTTTTAGTGAGAGCAGAAACCTGAGCTGTCAGTTCCATTAAGGCAGTGCGATTTGCTCGAGCTTCACCTTCCACTCTCTTTTGCAATGTGTCATAGATTTTCTCAGTATCCTCTTGGGACTGAGAGGAACAAACAGTCAGCAGTTTGTGTTTATGTACAGTGCTAAGACGCTTCTGTCTCTCTGCTTCCTCATTAGCTGATTTAGTAATCTGTTCTAAGATTAAGTCATCAGTCACTGTCAAGTCAGAGATGTAAAGCTTAATGTCCATTCTGATATTACTATTTTTCTCATTTAGCCC
The DNA here is from genome assembly GCF_025860055.1 of Xyrauchen texanus. NCBI lineage: Eukaryota > Metazoa > Chordata > Actinopteri > Cypriniformes > Catostomidae > Xyrauchen > Xyrauchen texanus. The sequence goes on from NC_068319.1 coordinate 20,731,940, forward strand.
CTGATACAGTGTATGAAGAAATACTCCCTGCACCAGACTTTTGTCATAGTTAAACTCTGACCCACCATGTTGTGATGCCGAGATAATTTTCTGTTTCAACCCCATTAGTCTATAGACAAACTGCTGTGGAGTTTCTTTATCTTGCTGCTTAGCATTGCTAAGCTCCTGAAACAATTCAGTGCTACTTCGTTCTCTCATATGCGACTTTAAGAACCGTTTCAGTTCTGCAACAGTGAGATCATCTTTGTTGGTCAACATGTCTTTAAAGTTACCTGGTTTAATCATTCTTAACACTGTGCGGATGATTTCAGCTTCAGAGAATTTTTCTTTCAAACCCTCATCAATTTGTTTGCATACAATGTTGTAACTCATGTCTGAACTAGCATCTGAAATTACACCACCATGCATTTTGAAATCTCTGCGGGGCAACAAAGCAGCAACATCAGTCAGTCTAACCAACCCAGATGCCTGTTCTGTTAGTGATGACCCACCACTAACATCTTTACCATTGTTTGCAGTGTCCATGTCTGATTCACTCTTCTTGCTGGATTTAAGATCATCAATCTTGTCTTTGATGATCAGCAACGAAGACATACCTTCATCTTCAAGCGTTCTAAGCTGATCGCTTTTCATGTAGTCCACGATGAATTCAAAAGTTCAGGTTCATTGGTACCTGTCACTTCAGGAACCTCCAAGCCTCTCTCATCTTCCAGTGACGAAGCAAGACTATACAGCTGTTCTTCACTCAGGAGATGAAGCTGTTTTTGGATATCCCATAGCAACGCACGAAGAGGAGCTGAAGACGCCATCTTGACTGGAACCCAGAAGACTTGCACTCACAGGTGAACACACTCACAGCATTCCTTGTAGCTCAATCCAGAGGGTCACACTGGTCTCCTACGTCATCAGTCTCGCAGCTGATACCAAGATCCTAAATCCCGGACGAGCCCCCAAAATGTTACCGGTCTCAAACAGGGAAGGATGAGATGTAGTAACTGTAGAAAATGATGAGAAACACACATTAGTGTCTGCAGCGTTCTGGCGCTTTCTTTTAATGACTTTGCCCTTTGACCAGAACGTCATTTCTCATCACTCTAGTGCAATGCGCCATCTACAGGCCTATTTCAGAATAACCTTAAATCTATATAACATTAGAATAACTTTTTTTTAGACTCTTGTAAATACTTAAACTGAAGACAGAGAGAAAAATAATAATTTTGGGGGTACCTATTATAATTCAATACTATTTTCTTTCCCTGTAATATTTTCAGTCCGTCACACACACAAGACTTTCACCTACTGTTGCACTTGTGTACACAGTAGTGTGACAATAAAGTGATTTGATTTGATTTGATTTAATCTTTGATTGTCAGACTAACATCTCAACCCTTTAGCTCTTCATATCTCCGATTTTGAGGCTTCATCTTGACTCTCTGTACTATAAATGTTTTTCATTAGACAAAGACAATACTTTGTATTATTAGGTTTATTCCAGGACATAGTACTTGGATATATTCTTAAGATATATCTACTTAACATTTTATAATAAAAAAAATGTTTTCTGTATTATTACATTTATTTTCATTATTTCATATTTTATTCATTTATTAATTTCTGTAAATTAAAAATTGTTAATCCTTCTACAAATCATCTGATTCATTGAAGTAATTTCCATCTGCTGGATCTCACTGCATCAATTTGGAGGTTCCACCGAGATTTAAGTTGAAAATTTTGATTCTTCTGATTCTTCTCCTGCAAGTCTCTAAGATTAGGAAGGTGAGTTATCATTTTCCATTCTTTTTCAAATGCTCTGTTGACTGGTTGTTGGTAAAGTCTTTAGATATATTCCTGCTGCCGGTTCTCTCAATTTCAGTTGCAGACGTGTAAACAAAGAGAGAACAATGGCGAAGAGCAATGATATCCTAATCCGAGGACTGATTCCTGGTGTTCAGTCCCATAAATTTGATGCAGTGGGGTGAGAAAGTATAAAATCTTTGAGATCCCGAGTGGCAGATAAGATGATAAGGGTATGGCGTGCACCACTTTTGAGTTATCGATTAGTTTGCAATAGTTTTATAATGCATGTTTGATAAATTGGGAAAGCTGACTGATAGGTTTCATCAGGATGTATCTCCATTTATGAGACACCACCACAACCAAGTAACAGAGAACCTTGCAGTGTGAATTTATGTGTAAATGCAGTAAAATTGATAAATTGGAACAGTTGTCGAATTGTACAACTGAATTAATAATACCTGTGATTTAAGAACACAGTGAAATTAATAATAAAATTACTATATCAGAGAAGGAAAATATAATCGATAATTCTAAATCTTGAATTATAATTTGAAATAAACATTGTCTTGTCCAGTGAACGAAGTATATTCTTTTGTTGGAATTGTAACAACACAAAAAAATGGCATTCTTAATGAAAAGGGGAAGACCTACTGAATCTTTAACAGCAAGTGGGGAATTTTGAAAAAAATTAAGGAAATAGATGAAATATGACACCATACTTTGTGGTATGTGGATAGAACAGTCTAAGGAAGTTTTGACAGATCGTAATGGTAGAGGTTTAAGACTTGATGAAATCGCTAAAGTGCCTAAAGAAACCACTACTGATATGTGGGAACTGCTGGATCTGATTACTGATGACCCGAAATTGGCTCTGGGTTAAACTCCAATGACAGAAGATATTTTAAATTGGCAACGGTTTGTATCCAGATTAAAACATGCCATTGCTAAAGCTGGCCAGGATGTTACTCAACTTTTCTGTAACAGAAAGATACAAATTGCTGCCTTTTCAGAAACAAAACTAAAACAAATTCCTGAAAATGACGAGCATGTAGAAGATGATGAATGTGGTGAAGATGTGAAATTATATCCGAGGTATAAACGCACTGCGCCACCACCTCCTTGCTATGAGGAGGCTAAAAGTTTTGATATTCCTGCTGCGCCATCAGCACCAGCGGCTGCGCCATCAGCACCAGTGTCTATGGCACCATTGTTTGTCCCTATGACTGTGCAGCTGGTAACCATCAACCCAGAAACTACAACCACTGGAGATGTGGGCGTTTAAAGACCCATGTCCTTGTGAGATTAAAGCGGTATGATTTCATCTCTCCCCACGATGAAAGCCGATGACCATAATTTTTGGTACAGATTTTGGGTAAATGCATAAGTATATCACCTCGCAATTAGAGACCTGTATCACATTTGTGAGAAAATGTCTCTGACGAATTATGCTGGATGCATGGCAGGGTTAGTTCACCCAGCTAATGCGGCCACTAATGGGAATGAATTTGCTGTACAGTTTAATAACATGCATAATGACGTTCAACAAATTATCAGAAATGGCATACAGACGTTCTCTATTGTTACAACCTTTAAGCAGGGCCCAAATGAGACTTTTACCTCAGATATAGAATGCTTTGCAAAGGCGCTCAAATAATTTTTTTCTGCATGCGGGGGTCCAGATATTTAGATTAATTCGTAGTTCTACATACCGCACAAAGTAAAATGATTGCAAAATGTTCTCAGCTGTTACGCTCTTCGATCCCCACAATTGCAAACTGGGCTGCATTCATTGAATGGGGATCACGTGCGCAAGATGTGGTTGATTCACAGAAGAAACCAGTGCTTGCTGTGGATGTTGCAGTTGCTCAACAGACTGGTGAAAATTTAGACACCTGCAACAGCTGTAGGAAGGAGGGGCATTGGGCCAACAAGAAAGGTTGATCCGCCCCTTCATGTGTAATCCAAAATACTCAACTACCCAGCCGAAGCAAAGACAGGCACTAGGTACTCTAGAGTAAGTCTGCACCCGCAACACCCTCTACTGATAATCATCTGTGATCATAACATGAATGAGTTACTCAAAAGGTTGATGCCCTGACCAAAGCACTTGAGGGACAGTCAGAATGATGGGTCATGGCCTCCGTCAAAGATGACCACACAGACTCTCGCCCATTTATATCAGCTAACCTTGGAGGCCAGGATAACATTATTTTGATAGATACTGGTGCGACAGTCTTGGTGTGACAGGGCGGAGGGCAGGGCCGGGTCGTGATGCTGCACACCCGGTCCCTTATCAGGCTAATTAAGCCTCCGAGAGGGATAAAGGCCTACTGTGGATGGTGGTGCGACTGAGAGAGAATGTTTACGGGCAGCTGACCATATGTGTGTGTTTGTGTCTTTTGGTTTATTTCTTCATTAAACTATTATTTATATTGTCAAACCGGTTCTCGCCTCCTCCTTTCCATTAAATTGCCTTACACTTGGTTACAGACATCTCACTTCCAACAACAGAAAGCAAATAACCTCTTCATGGATTGGCTGGCTCTTGTACTGTGACTCTTTCAAAAGTCATGTTACAAATATACCCACACAACCAAACGTTTCAATTCAAATTTGGGTCAGGGCAAACCAAGCCGGTACCATATTTGGCATGGACATTTTGAATCAAATTTACACAGACATTCTACTAACTCAAGGCAAAATTACTGGACGTCTATTTGCCATGCCTATTGCCCTTTGTGACAAATGTGGGGTTTCAAATCTAACCATTGCTGCTGTTTCATCAAAAGAAACAGATCAATCCGATTCTGAAATAATTCAATATTTTTCTAAGCTCTTTCCTAAATTGTGGTCAAAATCAAAACTTGATGTGGGTTTATACAAAATTTAACCTTTGAATGATTCATGCACACATCATCCTTCTGTGTTACAATATCCTCTCAAACGGGATGGTGAGAAAGCTCTAAAGGAAATTGTCAGCCAACTGCATACTGACGGCACTATCAAAAGATGCTTGTCGCCGACAAATTCACCGGTGTGGCCTGTACGGAAACTTGGTGGCAGTTATCGATTGACCATTGATTATGCTGCACTAAATTCCATAATGCAGAAAATTACTCCAATCTTCGCAAATCCAACAACTATTTTGAATAAAAATTCTCCCAATCATCGATATTTCAGTTCAATCGACATAACCAATGGTTTCTGGTCATGTTCAATTAGATCGGAAGATCGATTTGCATTCACTTGCAACGGACAGCAATACACATGGACGAGATTGCCGCAAGGGTATCATGACAGCCCATCTCTGTTTCATGGTGTTGTTGCAAATGCTATCAAACCGTGTGCCAAATCTTGCTCACCATCGGTAATTATTCAATATTGTGATGACATTCTCCTCATTTCACCCAACAGGGGACATCATTTGGATACCATGTTGGCTTGCATCATTGTTGAGGCTGCTTTATGAAGTAGGATTTCTGTTAAACAAAAAGAAAGCGCAACTCTTTCTCACTGAGGTGAAATGTTTTGGACAGTAGGATACCTCTTCCAAACAGGGTTGCTGCAATTGCAAATTTGACAAAACCTGCAACCATTACGGGACTCAGATCCATCATGGGTCTGTTCAATTTGATACTTATTTCCATATTTGACTTTTCAGAATTGTCCAAACCTTTCACTGAGGCACTAAAAGGTGGCCCTCCAGGCGTTGCTCCTCTTGAGTGGTATTCGGAGATGAATGAGTCTTTCTCCCTCCTCAAAACTGCCCTTGCCTCCTTTCCAGCCCTACATCACCCTGATATGTCCAAACCTTTCCACCTTTGGACTCATGTTGGACCTCACGCCTATAATTGTGTGTTGGGTCAAACCAAGGGCGACAACAACTTTGGTGTCATTGGATATTACTCCACCTTGTTTCCATCCTCAATTAAATGTCAAATGCCTTGTCTGCTGGCCTTGGACTGTGCCGAATGAGCCTTGAAGGCCACCAAACCAGCCGTTGGGTACAATCACATCATTCTTCACACACCCCATTGCTTCCTCAGTCTATTGGGGAGACTAAAATGAAATCTATCTCCAACCAGAGATGTGCCAAGTGGCAAACTGCCCTCACCAGCCCACAACTGACAATCTGTGTTGAAAACAAAACAAATCGTGCCTCTCTGATTGAAAATACGGGACCTTCACGTGACTGTGTTGATAGTGTCGTCATTGACAAAGGACACTATGTGCTCAATGAGCCATTGAAAGACTCAAAATCGCTGTTTGTTGATGGAAGCAGTTTCTATGAGGACAGCACATGCTACACCAGATGGGTAGTAGTTGAGGGGGAGTTGGGCAAAACATTTTCATCCGGGTCGCTGAGGGAGGTAGCGCCCAAGTAGCAGAGTTTGCACCTTAAAGTCAGCCCTAAACATTGCCCAATATAACAAATATTTTCATGGAGAGTGCATATTTCTATCACCAGCCACCAATCAGTGATCAAAGAGATCCTTGAAACTTGTGGTAAAATCAAACCAAATCGCAGATCAAAGAAGTGGCTGCCATTTTTCCTGTTCACCTTGATTGTGCAGGCTCAGAGTCACTGTCAAAAATGTACAGTCCAGAGGATGTGGAGGTTTGTCAATAAAATTTACCTCCACATTTTCTGACAAAGGATTGTGGATTTTGAACGATAAAGTCATCCCACCAAAGGGATATCAAACCAAACTAATTGATTTGTATCATGGCTTGGCTCACGAAGGAGTAAATAATACACAGGCAATGATCCAACAGACTTGGTTTTGTCAAGGTGCTTACACTGTTTGAGAACGAAACCTAAATTTGGAAGACACAAAATTCCAATTGGTCATAGCCCTCATCCGAGGGGGCCCTTCACACACTTGCAACTTGATTTTATATCTTTACCCTCCATGGCTATACGTGTTGGTTATTGTGTGCCGATTTTCTCGATGGGTAGAAGCCTTTCCTCTGCAAACTGCCACAGCTGAGAAAGTAGCAGAAATTTGGTTGAGAGAAATATTCCCAAGTTGGGGAATTTGTGAGTCACTCAACAGTGACCAAGGGACACATTTGAAGGGAAAGGTACTTAAATCGTGCATGAAATTGTTTTACTTAAAAAAAAAATTCCACATTCCGTATCATCCCCAATCCAGCGGTATGGTCGAATAGCAGAATACATCTTTGAAAATGACTCTACGTGTGAAAATAAGTGAATATGATGGTGGATAGTTCAGACACTTCCCCTCCATTCTCATGGCTATAAGGGCAACCCTAAATCGGATGACGGGATTGTCGCCTTTCGAAATTTTCATGGGACGACCCATGCCTTTATCATATGATGCTCCTTTGTTGAGAACAGGCACGATGGGTCCATTAAAATACTTTTTTCTGGAGTATCAAAAATATGCACTATACCGACCTTAGCACTCAAAACATGAGAGATACCACCCATGATGCATATAATCTAGGGGGTGAAAAATCCAGTGAAAGTAGGAGATGAGGTATTAGTTGAGAAATTGGGAATCTTTGGATCAATGTCTACATGATATTATGGCCTTTATCCAGTGTTTTTGACAACTCCAACCTCTGTGCTTGCTGAAATTGAGCCTAGTTTGACTCGATGGATGCACATAACACAAATTAAGCACCTCCCTGCTTGCTGTATTAACAAAACTAACAATACTAGAGGTAGGAACTCACAAACGTAACTACCTCACATTTTAATGCTGCCATAACTTTTTCCCTGACAGGTCAGCCGAATTAATCTGCCTCATTGCACCGATGTAATGCTGCTTCAAGGGAATGGGACTTTTTTTATTGAATTAGAAGTAATGACTAACTTTGTCGGGAAGGGTCATCTCTTCCATGTGTTATTTCTTTCCCCTCTTCTCTTCCTATCTATACCTATCCAAATAATTTTAGGTACTAATTGATGCTCTCAGAGAACTACAGAGAATTCCTTGGTCAAGTATGAGGAGTTCAACACCTGACCTCTGCATCAATACTCTTGAGAAACTATGTGCACAACATCCTCCTGAATGATCCTGCAGTCCTAGCTTTGTCGTTTTGTAGTTTTGCCAATCTATTCCGACACCACCACTACCATCATTCCAGAATCATGGGTGACTGGTACTTCCATCACAGGTGCATCTCTCCATGTCCAGGACACCTCATTTACACTGACAGACGCTGTGTCATCCCTCCAGCACCCAAATGAGACATCACAGCTCAATACTGGTTTTGTGATTGTGCTTGTGAGAAACAAGATATTATCTGGTACACCTTTTATTACTGTTTCCCATTAATTAATTATATCAACAAAAATTAAGGTTCTCATCATTCTCAGATTTACCATGCTAGCAAATCCTAATGAGAACAGTGAATATTGTGGCTGAGAACATAGACTATTTTGATGCAAGTAACGCTGTCCACAAAGATAATTATTTGTGGAAATTGATTAATTATGTTGCCTGAAGGAATGGGTATCACAACTGTTAAGTTTGCTCTAATACTCCACAGATAAGTCACTCTGACTTAAACCAAATCCACTGACAGAGACAGAATCCAAGTTCATGATATGGTTATATGCCCTGGCCGTTCTCCTGGGCTAATGTATATAGCCCATCGAATTTGCTCTGCTGAACATTAATGTTAATGTTGAAGGATGCTTACAGGGGTGGGTATACAGTCTTGTACAATCAGGCCAGAAACCAACTGAATAGGTAAATCAGCGTGGCTAAAAGAAGTTACTCTAAGAAGCTGGAAAACAAGTTTTCAGCTAACGACCCTATATCAGTGTGGAGAGGCTTGAAACAACTCACAAATTACAGGACCCCTACCCCCAACCCTGTGGTGGACCAACAACTGGCTGATGACCTGCATGTGTTCTACTGCAGATTTGAAAAGCCCAATCTCACACCCCACACCCACTCTGACCTTCACCTCAAGCAATACTCCAGAACAAATTACAGCAACTCTCTGTTCCCATGTCTATCTATCAGTTGATCACCAGCTTTCTGACAGACAGGCAGCAGCTTGTGAGACAGGGAAATCACTTCCGGCACCTGTTCAATCAGCACTGGTGCCTCCCAGGGATGTGTGCTCTCCCCACTACTCTTCTCCATCTACACCAATGACTTCATCACCAAGGACCATGTAATCTGCCTCATCCAAGATGATGATGAGTCTGCATAGAGAAAGGAGGCTGAATGGCTGGCTGTCTGGTGCAGTCATAACAATCTTGAGCTGAACACACTCAAAACGGTGAAGATTTTGGACTTTAGGAAGAACACCCCAACACTGACCCCCACCATTCTAAATAGCACTGTGGCAGCAGTGGAGTCATTCAGGTTCCTGGGCACTACCATCTCACTGGACCTGAAGTGGGAGACACACATAATGGCACTGATGTTACAATTCTACTCAGCAGTCATTGAGTCTGTCTACTGCATCTCAATTACTGTCTGGGTGGTTTAAGCTATGAAAACAGACATCAGAAGACTACAAAGGACAGTTCGGTCTGCTGAGGGGATTACTGGTTTCCTCCTGCCCCAATTCAAGAACTATACACTTCCAAAGTGAGGAAAAAGGCTTGAAAAATCACTCTGGACCTCACTCACCCTGCCCATTACCATTTTTTAACTGTTGCTTTCTGGCTGACGCTTCAGAACTCTGAGCTCCAGAACCTTCAGGCACAGGAACAGTTTTTCCCTCAGGCTATCCATCTCATGAACAGTTAAAATTGCCCCATTGAGCAATAATTATGTGCAATACACAGTTTAGTTTTTTTAAATTTATCCAACATACATGTATCTACCTCTTCTTTTATTTCATTCCAAATAAATAAACACAAAATTTGCATTGTACATAACAGATTTGTATTTTGCACTGTACATAACATATAACAGATTTGTATTAGAATTGAACTATGTTTGTGTATGTGTGTATCTATGTATTTGTGTGTCTATGTGTGTATGTACGTATGTGTATAATTATTTTTTATTGTATTATTATTATTATTATTATTATCTATGCCTTGCTGCTGTTTTTGTATTGTTTTTTGTACTGCTGTGCACTAGAAGCTCCTGCCACTGAGACAAATTCCTTGCAATAAAGCAATAAAGCTGATTCTGAAACAGTCTGTTCGCCTATGTGTAATTTCTTGTATAAACATGACTCTCTTGACACCTTCATCCATGATAAGGTTAGAGAAGTTATTGACATGCCCACACCTCTACCGGCCAATGTTAAACCAAGTTTCACTGCACTGGTTTGTATTTGTCAACCTGTTGATTGCCTCTCCAGATGGGTGGGTTATTCACATGGTAATGGAAACTATGTAACTTATGGTCAACTCTGGGGTCCAATGACCTCTTCTGGAAATGCATGTTTTAAAAGAATTGTCACTTATCTCCCCTATTAACTCCAACGGGATATAAGAACTGCTTATCCAGATTTGATTATCCTCCCGAGAGATGTTAAATTTGGGCCATTGAAAGATCAAAATTGGATCTGTGGAAGCTCTGCTTATGTATGGCTCCCACAATCCTGGTCAGGAAGTAGTTATAAGTGGTGAAACTACACCCTTCATATTTATTACATCTAATTCTAAGACTGGACACATCTTAGAAAAATATTCTCCCAAGCTCAAACAAGATTAGGCCTAGACGTGAGTTATACAGAACACATTTGAGAATTTCACCTGAAGTGAAAACTTTAGAAGGGATTTTCACTTTTTATAGAACAATCCACAATGCTTATCTGATTGACAAAATTAGCCTCAAATTGGAAAATTTAGCAGAGTATGCAATTTGATGACAGATGAAAATAAAAAGACTAGTTACTCTGCAGAACAGAGCTGCCCTTGATTACCTCCTAGCTAAAGAAGGAGGAGTATGTGCTATAATTGGAGAACACTGCTGTACATTCGTTCCTGACCATACTGATAATATGACTGATGTTCAGCAACATATGATTGCCCTCAGAGATGAAATTGACCAACACAAGAAGGGATTCTCTAGTGACAATGACCTTGATTTCTTTTCCTGGGTGGGTAAAGCATTATGAAATGCTGCCTGGGATAGGCTATTTTAAAAAGCTGGGTCAGCAATTGCTTTAATTTTTGGTTTGGTATTTCTCCCATATGCCGGTACTCGCATTGGTGTGTATCTCTGTGCTAAGATGTTTAAGAAAAAGCATGGTGCTTATGCACTTCCTGAAAATAGAATCAAGAGGGTATAAATACCTTAACTGATCTTTGATTGTCAGACTAACATCTCAACCCCCTAGCTCTTCACATCTCCAACATTGAGGCCTCATCTTGACTCTCTGTACTTTAACTTTTTCCATTTACTTACTTATTAGACAAAGACAAGACTTTGTATTGTTAGGTTTATTCCAGGATATATCTAATTCACATTTTATAATCAAACATTATTTTCTGTATTATTACATTTATTCTCATTATTTCATATTTTATTCATTTATTAATTTAATTTATTTAATTTCTATTAATTGTGTAAAGGGATCAATGGAAAGGAGGAGGTGAGAACAATGACAATATAAATAATAGTTTGAATGACAAACTTAAAAGAGAAACACATGACGGACACGTCCATAAACAATCTGTCTCTCGTCGCACCACCGTCTGTCATCTGCCTTTATCCCTCTCGGAGGCTAAATTTGCCTGATAAGGGACTGGCTGTGTATGATCACGACACGGCCCCGCCATCCACCCTGCCACAAATTGTTATTTATTCTACAAATCATCTGAGTTATTGAAATCATTTCCATCTGCTGGATCTCACTGCATCAATATATATCAATACATATATATTGCTTGTTCCTAGAACACTGTTCTACAAAACAAACAATTGTTTGTTGAAAACCACCCTTCATTATATAGTTCACCTTTTGTGTGGCCAGTGTGGTTTTATTGTATTCTCTTTTTTACCCAACAGCTACAGCAAAAATATTTAATGATATTTAATGTTAAATGATATTAAAATTATAGTTTGGAGGAAAAAATAACTATATATTTAAAACCAACATATAAAACCACTACTTACCCCATGTAACAACTAGCCCGGTTTCCCCTACATAATAGCCTTCCAAGAACTAAATGCATGCTACACAGAGCATTCATGGATACAATCACATACTATTAACTGGTGTGGGATATAAAAAGAACACTTAGAGCACAAAAATGTGGTTAGTAAGTCAGAATATTAGTTTTGGCAGCTTTTCTCTGTGTTATTTCAGTTCAGATTTATGAGTAAAAACTGACATCTAAATGGCAAATGACACCATCAGTGCCATTCTGATGTGTTGAATTACTCAAGCATATCCTCCGCAAATGTCCCCATCAAGTCTGCAATATTGGAGCAATTCAGAAGCTAATTTAACACCACTCAGTTGCTATAATGGTGTTAATGGAAGACTATCAAATATATAGCAATGTGAAACATTAGCAAACGGATTCAGAAATATTTGGGAGCGAATGCATTTACACAACAAATAGATCATACTTATTGTGCATCAAAAAATGTAATTCACCCTCTTCAATGATACATTATCATATAAAATGTATAGAGAGGGCTATATTGTGTTGTATTCACAGCATCAAGAGCTTTCAATGGCCAGGTCCTCAAGTGACGTTAATGGTTCTGAGTGGATTTAGAGAGTCCTATCCAGTGAAGTGTTGCTTGTTATCTTGTTTGTGTATAAATACCATGTCCATATGCATTTCCCTGTTCATTGTGCCCCATGACACACCCTTTTAGTTCTGTACTATACATCTTTTCTTTAAAATACAACATCTCTCTGATACCCAATGCACACTTCATATACTACATGGGCAAAAGTATGTGGAGTCCACTTAAATAATGAGTTTGGCTATTTCAACATACTGCCATCCGGAACTTTTCAGTAGAATGGTGTGTACCTTTTCCAGTTTCAGCATGACAATGCCCCATGCACAAAGTGAAGTCTGTAAATGATTTTCTGAGTCTGGTGTGGAAGAACTTAACTGGCCTGCCCAAAGTTTCCAGTGGAAATCTAGTGGAAAACCTTCCCAGAAAAGGAGGTTGTTACAGCAGCAAAGGGAGGACCAACTCCCTATTAATGCCAATGGTTTTGAATGAAATATTCAACAAGCACATATGGGTGTGGTGTTAGGGTGTCTCATATACAGTATGTCATGGGAGGATTCATTATGTCGGTTTGTTTCTGTGTGTCTCTCATGTTCTTGCAGGTGCAGGGTTAATCATTTGGCTGCGTTGCTCAGCAACGCTCATAACAAGCCGCTGCTTGATTAGTTCAGCACCTGCACACTATTTGCACTTGCACACACTATTAGCAGTCCTTTTGTGTGAGTTCAGTATGGGATCTTCTCGTGTTGTGTGCTTTGTTACACATGTTTCTCACGCCATTCTTTTGTATTTTTATAGTCTGGATATTTTGCCTATTTTCCTGTGCTCCAGCCATTATCATCTCATCCATTCACCAGATCACTCACCTCTGTTTCTCTTTGCTACTGGTGGCAACTTTCCAGTTGTATCTCACACAACTCCTTGGCATATATTGTCTCTACTCTCTCCCTGCTGCAGCTATCTCAGTCAGAGTCCTCCACTATCATCTTCACCCACCTCATCTCTGGACTGATCCATTGTTGTGCTACTTTTCCATCCTAATTTTTCATCAGTTACCTGAACTTTTCATTCATTAAACAAAGTAATTTTTTTACTCCTGCAGCTGGTCATATTTGACCTTGACAATATATTCAATTCATAGATAATGCAGTGTATATATGCAACAAATTATATATACACAATTTATTTCATGTTTTGGTGCTTTCTTAAAGGTGCTACATGCAAATATTTTACTGTACTAAATCATAAAATTACCATAATATGTCATTAGAGAATTAGGAAACATGCTAAATTGAAATACTGGCTTCTCCAATAACAATGCTACAGCCAGTATATTCTACATTGAAGTTTCCATTCCAGGCAGAAATTTCTGTTTATGTTTTGGCCTGTGTGATCCGCCCACTGCATACTTGCCAATAGTATTTTGACACCACCAGGTTTCCAGATTTGAACAAATTTGCAGGCAAACAATACAGCGTGCTGCAGCCAAGGAAGCCAGCAAATAAATTGGATCGGAAATAACAGATTCCACCTGACCTAAAAATCCTCGCCATCCTTCTAAAAACTACTATGACCAGAGGCATAGAAAAACAAGGATAAATATTTGAGATGCTTTGGAAGATGGAGACATCTTAAAGCCCAGAAATCCTTTAAACGGATGCTGAGTTGACTAATTTGCATGTCAATCCGCATGAGCTTCAGGTCTGGGGCCGGGCAGACAACTCTCCAATATTTTAAATTTGCACTGCTGTACCCATTTCAAACGATTCTTGTCAATCTTGCATATAGCACAGTAGGGTTTACTGTTATGTTCGGGTCATATTTGTCTAATTTAAGAGTTAAAAACTGTAAAAAATCTTGATCTTGCACTTGGTCAAAATGTCTTTGGATTCTCCTCGACAATGAATAAATGAATAAAGTATAAAAAATGTTGGCTATTACATTTTTATGATAATTGTTTATGTTTTTCAGGGTGTTGTTTTTGGTGATTATTAGCATATTACTAGTTGGTTGCGATGGCATTACTGTGGTTGCAAGATGTTTGCTTACTGGTTCAAAAGAGTCAAAAGAGACCACTGCCAAGTCTCTATGACATCCTGATCCCTATGTGTGGGGATCTTTTCAATGGAAGTCTTTGGGATTTTTCCACTCATTTTTTATCTGCCCGGCACACATTTATATTCTGAAATAAAAAAGTTTTTGAATAAAAAAACACAATTCTGTATTTGTTTCAAACATACATTTCAGAAGTACACTAATTATCATCTTTTATTACTCAAATGAAGGGTTTACTGTACTGTAAAAGCTGCTGTATTCACTCTACTAGGTATTTGTTATTTCCTATTCTGAATGTTAAATTTTAATATCCTGAAATGTAACATGTTGTCTACAACTGTGATAAACAAATCATAAGAGGGCATTCAGAGTCAAATGCAAACAAAAGCAATCAGACAGCACCACATCCAAATTAAAATACCTCTTAAGACCCACTGAGCTCTCGGCATTTTAAAGTAATTATCTCATCACGCTTGGCTGCACATAACCTCAGGTATGCCTGAGAGTAAACCATTATTGATCTCAGCATTTAAGAGGAGAAAACACAAAAATCATAACTGATGGAAGTATCCTTTGAGCCTTCACTTGTATCTTTTCATTTGATCTAAAATAATAGATCAGCAGGCTCATAAATGAAGCTGCTTTAAATAATATAAAAATATAAATAATATTAAAAATAAAAACTTTTACAGTAGAATGCTCACTCAAAATAGTCTGGTGGAAACAGAGAAATTAAAGATAATGTACACCCCTAGTGTTGCTGCAGTGTCAAAGGGGTAACAACAGTTTGGATGTGTTTCGATTGCTCTTTTGACACAATTTTTCCCATCCTGTTTTCCATCACCACACGTATTATTTCCTTTAATTCTACTTATCAGAGAGTTGAGAGAAAGGTTTAATCTGGGTAAAATTACCAATGGTTTTACTATGGTAATATTGTAGTAACCATGGTTTTTGGCAGAAACCATGGTTTTAATGCAAATAACCATGGTGTTACTACAGTAATATGGTGTTTATATAGTAACCACATTTAATTTTGTGGTTACTATGATTTTACTACAAATAGCATGGTGATACTACGATTGGTGACTGTAGTAGTAAAACCATGGTCCATTTTTGCAAGGGTAGGAGTTAGGTTGTAAGTAGGAGTATAGAGGTTGGTGTAGAGTGTCTGAAGGACTCTAAATAAACACAATTAACACACTGCAGTGATGCCCCTATACTGTATGTTAGTATTAATTTAGGGGTGCAAAATAGCATCTAACACTATTTACACTTTGTGCCAAGCATTTTGTTTGATGTAAATAGCATCTATTTCTATCTGTTGATAGTGCAAAAAGCCTCTGCCTTATAATATATTTTTGAGGATTTTAAATTTGTTGCATTAATATTAAAGGAATAATTGCCCCAAAATGTAAATTTTCCTCACCCCTATGTTGCTCCAAGTGCTGTTCTTTCTTTGTTTGTGGAACACAAAAGTAAAAATTTTTGAAAAATCTTTATCAATCAACTATTTCCAAACACTATTGTAATTTAAAAATAATGGGTGCGACATCATACATGCCAAACATTTTATAATTCTGGATCAGTAAACAGCTTAAATTTCAGACTGTTCCAACAAAAAGATTTCATACGACTTCTTAAGACTTTGCAAACTAAACATACAGTATATGGACAACATTTATGGAGGAAGCTGCTTCTTTTCAGTCCTTTTTAGAGTTTTATCAAACATGGACTTCACTACTATGAACTGTAATGTATGGAAAGTGCTGTGTAAATATTCTTAAAAAATTCTCCTTTTGTGTTCCATGGAATAATTAACAGAATATGACATGATTCTGATTAAATAATGACAGAATTCAAATTTCTGGCCAAACTATTCCTAGTTTGCAGAATTAAATCATGATCACTGAGCCGAGAGAGAGAGGGAGAGGAGAGAGACTGTCTTATTATGTAATGGAGCTTTTGAGGCTGGATACATTTTCTCCTGACAAAGTATAGCAAGCCAAAGTACACAAAGTGGTCACAGGTTCTGACAAAGTATTAAATATTTTAACCTCTGCTGTTGAGTGTGATCTTGCCTTGGGTGCCAAGTAGTAAAAGACTGGACTTTTATGGTTTACTCTGGTTATGAGAGTATTTTAATGAACTAACTTCAATGAAGTGCCCTGTATAGATATTACTGGGGGCCAAATAATCTTGTATTTATGTTTCTTTTCTGCACTCATTGTGACTCATTCAACTTCTTTTTTTCTTAGCTGTTATTGCTCCAATTGTCATTTAACCAGTAATATTAAATTGCATCATCCCAATTTTCTTCATTTAATCATACTTGAAAGTGACTTGTGTCTTTATTTTTTCTTCCTGACATTCAAATACTTTTCCTATTCTTTTTTAATATACAGCCTGATGGAGGTGAAAACATATCGAAGAGTGTTTTTTTCTTGTCTTTTTTGCATGGCTCCAAGATAAATATAATTTTTATTTGATTATTTTACATGAGCATGAGCAAAGACTCAAGAGCAGCCAACAGCAAAATGATAAAAAATTAAAATTCTGTTTACTCACCCTCATGTCATTTCAACTCCTATGTCTTTATGCAAAACACAAAAATGCAGATTTTTAAAAGAATGTACCATTTGGCGATTTTGAATTAGTAACTAGTGGTTGACATACAGGTGAAACTCGAAAAATTAGAATATCGTGCAAAAGTTCATTAATTTCAGTAATTCGACTTAAAAGGTGAAACTAATATATTATATAGACTCATTACAAGCAAAGTAAGATATTTCAAGCCTTTATTTGATATAATTTTTATGATTATGGCTTACAGCTTATGAAAACCCCAAATTCAGAATCTCAGAAAATTAGAATATTGTGAAAAGGTTCAGTATTGTAGGCTCAAAGTGTCACACTCTAATCAGCTAAACACCTGCAAAGCTTCACAAGGAGTGGACTGAGGCTGGAGTTACTGCATCAAGAGCCACCACACACAGACGGGTCCTGGACATGGGCTTCAAATGTCAAACGTCTTACCTGGGCTAAAGAAAAAAAGAACTGGTCTGTTGCTCAGTGGTCCAAAGTCCTCTTTTCTGATGAGAGCAAATTTTGCATCTCATTTGGAAACCAAGGTCCCAGAGTCTGGAGGAAGAATGGAGAGGCACACAATCCAAGATGCTTGAAGTCCAGTGTGAAGTTTCCACAGTCTGTGTTGGTTTGGGGAGCCATGTCATCGGCTGGTGTTGGTCCACTGTGCTTTATTAAGTCCAGAGTCAACGCAGCCATCTACCGGGACATTTTAGAGCACTTCATGCTTCCTTCAGCAGACAAGCTTTATGGAGATGCTGACTTCATTTTCCAGCAGGACTTGGCACCTGCCCACACTGCCAAAAGTACCAAAACCTGGTTCAATGACCATGGTATTACTGTGCTTGATTGGCCAGCAAACTCGCCTGACCTGAACCCCATAGAGAATCTATGAGGCATTGCCAAGAGAAAGATGAGAGACATGAGACCAAACAATGCAGAAGAGCTGAAGGCCGCTATTGAAGCATCTTGGTCTTCCATAACACCTCAGCAGTGCCACAGGCTGATAGCATCCATGCCACGCCGCATTGAGGCAGTAATTAATGCAAAAGGGGCCCAAACCAAGTACTGAGTACATATGAATGATTAGACTTTTCAGAGGGCCGACATTTCTGTATTTAAAATCCTTTTTTTTATTGATTTCATGTAATATTCTAATTTTCTGAGATTCTGAATTTGGGGTTTTCATAAGCTGTAAGCCATAATCATAAAACTTATATCAAATAAAGGCTTGAAATATCTTACTTTGCTTGTAATGAGTCTATATAATATATTAGTTTCACCTTTTAAGTCGAATTACTGAAATTAATGAACTTTTGCACGATATTCTAATTTTTCGAGTTTCACCTGTATATAGCAGAGGCCAATAAATTGGCTGATATTTGTTATTTTTAAATTAGCGGCCAATTTGGCAGATTTGTTTCTCAAGCCTTGATGGTGCAGATAAACAGCTGCTTCCAAGTGAAAATGGCCAATTGCAGTTCTTTTTGCTGTTAGGTGCATCGTGTTACCACAATAATAGACCAGCGTGCAAAGTCTCATTTAAATGGCCCAAGATATCAAAACTTTGACAGATGCGGATGAGGTGTTTCATTCATTCTTTCTCTCTTCTCAACAGTTCCCTGTAACTGCTATCTTTCTTGTGTAATGATAAAAAGGCAAACATCAATAAAACTTTGATCAAATATCATCTGCAAATATGCAGATATCTCATTTAAACAGATTTTATTCACAAACCTCACAGAACCTGCACAAATCCTTTTCCCCCCCATGGAGCGTTTTATAATAGCCTTGAGTCCCTCTGACTCACGAATGTTGCGAGACTGTCAGTTCATGACACTCCGAGCAGGAGATCTGGGCAGAGTAAACTGGAAGAGGTCAGATCTGCATGACAGTTAGAAAGTAATGTGACAAGAAGGAGGGTGGGGCCATGCCATGAGTGCACACATCTGGCCCCCAATCGGGCTAATCAGACGAGGAGAAGGATAAAGTGGAGCACATGCGGCAGTTCGGTAGAGAGAGAGCCACATACAGCTGCCGTGTTTGTGTTTTGTAACTTTTTGTTTAAGTTTTCAATAAAATATTACTTTGAGGCTTCATCCTGTTCCCTTCCCGGACGGCGGTCGTTCGTCTGCGTCCAGGGGCCTGCAGTGACTCCTCCATCCCACGGTGAACGGCCGCGGCTGCTCCTTTGGGCAGACACTCCACTGTCATGAAGTGGTGAGGACTTCACACCAGCGCCTCACTCCTCCTTCCCAGGTTTCGGCAGTAATGTATAAAAGATGGGCAAGGAGGAGGCGGGAACCAGACGAAGCATCAAAATATTATTTTATTGAAAACTTAAACAAAAAGACACAAAACACAAACTCCGGCAGCTGCGTGTGGCTCTCTCTCTCTCTCCCAAACTGCCGCATCTGAATTGGCTTTATCCCTCTCCTCGGCTGATTAGCCCGTTTGGCGGTTGGCCGCGCACATTCACGACCCGGCCCCACCTTCCTCCTTGTCACAAGAAACTTCAAAGTAACAGTGCTTCATGTGCGTTATACAGTAAATAAATGTCATATTCACTGTGCATTGTTTGTGAATTTGTTTAATTCTGTCTTTTTGTGAAAATGCGATTGCTAATGCATATATAACATCCGTAGTTGCTGGACAACTGTGTGCACTGTTGTTATTTCCTTCTTCATAATGTATTACAATTTATTTATGTGCAAACAATTACTAAATGGGAACACTTAACCAGGAGAAACTGCTATCTACCATCTAAAACACACAACATCTTAATTGTTTTTAACATACTTTTTATGTTAAAGCTTTGTGTTAAAGTTTGAGTAAATATAATGCTAAATAAAAGTTAATAATTTTTTTTAGACAATTTATTTATATACAATTTAATATTATATTAAAGTGTCTGATATATTGCCATCATATCGGCCACATACTGTCTGGATATCGACATCTGCAATAAAAACAAAAACTATTGTTTGACCTCTAATAGGGACTCACTTTAAAGCTTAAAAAAGACCCAAAAGTTTCATAAAAGTAGTCCATGCAACTCATGCGTCATATTGCAAGTCTTCGAAAGGCATTCACAAACTTGCTTTCGGTGTGAGTAATGAACTAACTTCTCACAAGCGTACTTGAATATTAAACAGACGTCAAGATTTTGACTTTAAAATAACTGAAACTTCAGTTGTTTCTCACCAAAACCTATTGTGTGCCCTCAGAAGTCTTGAAATGTGATGCATGAGCTGCATTGACTGTGAAAACGTATATATATCTGAAAATGATGACGTATTTGTTTTCATGTGACGCAGTCATGTGATCTATCCAACCAAAACAATCAAGATGGCGGATCATGTTAAAGCGGAGCTGTTGTACTTGATACTCACTTTGAAAGCATTGTCAAAAACTAAATGTTACTTTGTACAAACATCACACTGCGTTCCTTCAAAGGCGAAGGGAAGTTTAGTCGGAATTAGTGTCCAGCGACAGAACATGAGAACAAATGCCTTTCAGACTGTACATGCATCAGGGATTTTCCACATACAAGCGTTTTCATATTCAGTTTCAGTGTGGACGAGCAACTTTTGGAAAACGCTTGAAAATGCTTGTGTGGACGGAGAGCATTTTGAAACGAAAATACAGTTTTCAAATGTATCCAGATTAATGTAGACATTGCCTTGCAAAATCATTTTGTGGAGGTGGGGGTGTGGTTGAGTGATGTTCTGCAGAGAGTGAGGTCGAGAGAGGGATGTTGTAAGAATCATCACCTAGCAGTGCTTATTTGTAACAACTGTTTCTCATTGCAGTGAGAGCTTGAGAGGGGTTTTAAGAGCATCCCAGAGAACAAGAAGCAAGAGAGAGCTCCACTCATGCACAGACGTGGGATCTGTCGGAACGACACCAAGAATAAGTGTGTTTATTTTCTGTTTGAGTGAAATAAAATAAACCTTCTGAACTCGCCACCTCCTGCTTCTTCCTTACACCCCAACCAAAAGCTCTCACAGTGGTGCAAACCCAGGAGCTTTGGAGGAAGAAGTGTCACCATGAAATCCTCACACCTGGCCGAGATCTTCCAAGCCCTCACCAGTATTCAGGAGATCCATCATCAGGCCTTTCTGTCCAGACAGGCATATCTTTTGCAGCCCGGTAGCCCAAGAGAGGTCCACAGCCCCGGCCCCGGTCGTTATCTTGAGCGGTACAGCTGTGCCTTGCCTTTTCAGCTGGAGTTGTGCTTACTGCCCTCTGTTGACCAAGAAGATGAATATTCCTTATTATGGTCCAGAGGCATGATTATATGTCAAACATTTTTAATGAGTTATTTTTTATATAATTATTCACACTGAATTAACACTTTAAATCGACAGCCCTACTTTTCTGTAATGTTTCCCTTCTTTTCCCTATGAGCTACTTATGTGCTATTTCTTTATCACTCTCTTCTTTGTCACTTCAAATAATCTCCAGAAATTTTATAAGAGTCAAGATCCCGCAATATGGTATGCATTCCACATCCATGATAGAAAAGGATTATACCCTGCAAGCTATATTTAGAGCTGCCTAGAAGTTTACTACTTCACAACTTACTCGCACCTCTCAGCAGCAAACTGTAACTGTGGTGAATTTTAAAGGCTGGTTAATCCTTTTAAATCTCTGTCACATCCGATACATTGAGGTGCCCGCTGAAAAAAAGTCTGGCTTTCAGAATTGTGTCTGCACCCAAAGACAGCCTGTGTAGGGAATCAATGCTTATGCTGCCTTGGCAGAGATAACCCAAACACTTCAAGGCCTTCATGAGGGATTATGGTGTGACAGTGCCTCGCAGCTTTGACCAGGGGACCTCACCTTGAGAGAGGAGCATTCAGCAGGGGTTCAAATGTTCTATCTGGGCCACTGTGGAATTAGCATGTGAGACAGGACCGAAAGAATTCCGAATACAACGACACACCCATTTTGCATGGAAGGATTTCCTGTTGGCTTAAATGGCTGAACCTTGGATAAGCGATTAGTGTGAGAGAGTGGCATTAATCATTTCTTGATGTCTACATCAAAAAGGGTCATCAAACTACAAATTCAATGGTATCTTGTGATATGTTAGCATGTTTTAACAGTAGCATACATAGTCTACATACAGTATCTTGTAATTATACAGGTGAAACTCGAAAAATTAGAATATCGTGCAAAGTTCATTAATTTCAGTAATTCGACTTAAAAGGTGAAACTAATATATTATATAGACTCATTACAAGCAAAGTAAGATATTTCAAGCCTTTATTTGATATAATTTTTATGATTATGGCTTACAGCTTATGAAAACCCCAAATTAAGAATCTCAGAAAATTAGAATATTACATGAAATCAATAAAAAAAAAAAGGATTTTAAATACAGAAATGTCGGCCCTCTGAAAAGTCTAATCATGCATATGTACTCAGTACTTGGTTTGGGCCCCTTTTGCATTAATTACTGCCTCAATGCGGCGTGGCATGGATGCTATCAGCCTGTGGCACTGCTGAGGTGTTATGGAAGACCAAGATGCTTCAATAGCGGCCTTCAGCTCTTCTGCATTGTTTGGTCTCATGTCTCTCATCTTTCTCTTGGCAATGCCCCATAGATTCTCTATGGGGTTCAGGTCAGGCGAGTTTGCTGGCCAATCAAGCACAGTAATACCATGGTCATTGAACCAGGTTTTGGTACTTTTGGCAGTGTGGGCAGGTGCCAAGTCCTGCTGGAAAATGAAGTCAGCATCTCCATAAAGCTTGTCTGCTGAAGGAAGCATGAAGTGCTCTAAAATGTCCCGGTAGATGGCTGCGTTGACTCTGGACTTAATAAAGCACAGTGGACCAACACCAGCCGATGACATGGCTCCCCAAACCAACACAGACTGTGGAAACTTCACACTGGACTTCAAGCATCTTGGATTGTGTGCCTCTCCATTCTTCCTCCAGACTCTGGGACCTTGGTTTCCAAATGAGATGCAAAATTTGCTCTCATCAGAAAAGAGGACTTTGGACCACTGAGCAACAGACCAGTTCTTTTTTTCTTTAGCCCAGGTAAGACGTTTGACATTTGAAGCCCATGTCCAGGACCCGTCTGTGTGTGGTGGCTCTTGATGCAGTAACTCCAGCCTCAGTCCACTCCTTGTGAAGCTCCCCCACACATTTGAATGGCCTTTTCCTGACAATCCTCTCCAGGCTACGGTCATCCCTGCTGCTTGTGCACCTTTTTCTTCCACACTTTTCCCTTCCACTTAACTTTCTATTAATGTGCTGTGATAACAGCACTTTGAGAACATCCAACTTCTTTTGCAATTACCTTTTGAGGCTTTCCCTCCTTGTGGAGGGTGTCAATGATGGTTTTCTGCACAACTGTCAGGTCAGCAGTCTTCCCCATGATTGTGAATTCAACTGAACCAGACTGAGAGACCATTTAAAGGCTCAGGAACCCTTTGCAGGTGTTTAGCTGATTAGAGTGTGACACTTTGAGCTTACAATAGTGAACCTTTTCACAATATTCTAATTTTCTGAGATTCTGAATTTGGGGTTTTCATAAGCTGTAAGCCATAATCATAAAAATTATATCAAATAAAGGCTTGAAATATCTTACTTTGCTTGTAATGAGTCTATATAATATATTAGTTTCACCTTTTAAGTCGAATTACTGAAATTAATGAACTTTTGCACGATATTGTAATTTTTCGAGTTTCACCTGTACAGTGGCCCCAAAAAGTGGCATCTGCAATCAAGAGCTCTTCTAAAACTAAGTAATTTTCTTTGCCCACAACATTATCCGCTACATTTGACAACCAGAAAGTTTACAAATACTTTTTTAATTAGGACTGGGAAATTTAACACATTAATTTCTGAGATTTATAGTTAAATGTTTAATGCGATAAAAATAGCTTTTTTCACTTCCTGAAATTTCACTTATGTTTTCCCCCAATTCCTGTGGCTAACACTGGCATATATACATTCCAGGACTGCACATCCTAGCACAGAAACTGATTGTCTGAAGCAGTGCATGCTTATTCATTAGACTGCAAGCATAACCCATGCATTATAAACAAGGGAGCAGATTTTCTAAATGAAGAATGGAGAATTAACCTGCAAAGACAGGTTAAACCGTTGTTCACAATGGTTTGAAACAACATGAGGGTAGGGAAATTATGACAGAATATTAAATTATAGCTCAGGTATCACTTTAAAGAGATAGTTTCCCCCAAAATTTTAATTCTCTCATCATTTACTCACCCTTATGTCATCCCAGATGTGTATGACTTCCATTATTTTGCAGAACACAAATTAAAATTTTTAGAAGAATATTTTAGCTCTGTAGGCCAAAATTTTGATACTCCAAAAAGCACATAAAGGCAGCATAAAAGTAATCCATAATACTCCATAATACAAAATATTGTTAAATCCATATCTTCAGAAGTGATATGATAGGTGTGCATGAGAAACAATATTTGTCATTTTTTTTGCTAGGCAGCAGGGGGTGATATGCAGAGAAGAATGTGAATCACCAAAAACACAAGAAGAAGAATGTGAAAGTGATCTGTTTCTCTGTTTCTCATCCACACCTATCACATCACTTCTGAATATACTGATTTAACCACTGGAGTCTATTGGATTACTTTAATGCTGACTTATGTGATTTTGTTTAGCTTTAAAATGCTGCCACCCTTTCAATTGCATTGTATGGAGTGAACCAAAAGAGCTGTGAAATTCTTCTGAAAATCTTAATTTGAGTTCAGCAGATGAAATAAAGTAATATACATCTGGTGTGGCACAAGGGTGAGTAAATAATGAGAATTGTAATTTTTGGGTGAACTATGCCTTTAAGGGCTCTTGTCAGATCTGGATGAATTTGTCAATAAGAGAGGTTTGGAAACATTTTGATTAATTATTACAGTGAAAACTGGAAAATGTCCCACAAGGACATTATATATAATGCTGAAATATAAACCAAAGCAAGATTTTATTAAAGTTTACTTTAGCTATTTCATAGCTTGAAAGTCCTGTGTGGATTCTTATTTCAGTGTCGTAAGTATTTAGATAATTAGTTCTGTACAGCAGTACCGCCGCTCTCTAAACGCAGAGTATGCAGCCTGGGTAGGGCATCCTCCCCGGTCGTGGAACAATCGCTGTGTCTGAAATCGCACAGAAGGAACCTCCTCAGCACAAAACCTGTATGAGTAGTTGCAAGCCTGCTCCTTTTAAACAGGGGGAGTGGCATGCAAATTCCACTCGCCAATACCCATTGGCATTTTCTCAAAGGTCAAAGGTGTTTGGGGCTCCCAAGGGTGACTCCTATTGTCACTACATCGACACAACGTCTTGATCCCTCCATCAGGGAACGGATGATACGAAAGTAATCAGGATGTTTTCTTTGCATTATTCGAGATCTAAAAATACGGCATTGTTTTTGTTATTTTGCCCAGTTATCATTTTCTGCAAATAAATGTTCTAAATGACAATATTTTTATTTGGAATTTGGGAGAAATGTTGTCAGTACTTTATAGAATAAACAAATATTTTCATTTTACTCAAACACATACCTATAAATATTAAATCCAGAGAAGCTGCTAATTTTGCAGTGGTCTCTTAATTGTTTCCAGAGCTACTGTATATATGCATATACATATAACGGATTTGACACACATGCTAGAGCTAAAATAGGTCAAATAGGACTGAAAGTCCCCTTGGATGATGGTGGGGATTTTTAAAAAAGATATTTAAAAAAAAATATGCAGAAGACTACATTTATTGCACTTGTTGCAAAGCTTTCATCTCACTGTTTTCATCACTCTCAGATTTTGAGATAGAATGCCGGTGCCATTTTCAGCCACTTTGAGAGGGAGGAAATACAGAAAATTTGACAAGTGGTGGTATGTTGTCCTTAAAACATCCAGAATTCCAGGGAAAATATTGGAGATGGCAAGTAAAGTTTGTACTTGAGAATATAATAACAACAAATAAGATATTAAGTATTTTTTTTCCACAGAAAAAAGAAAGAAAAGTGAGATTTATGCTTAAATCAAATGTGTTTTTATATATACTATATACTTTAAGGAAAAACTTTAAATATTTGTTAGAATTATCAACATAATTCTTGCAAATTATGTTCTTGTAATATTTCAGTCATTCAGTTGATTTCATGGCCTTCAGATGAAATAAGATTTTAGTAACCACAAGAGCACTTGACTTGTCCATTATAAATGACAGTTCCCTCAAGGTTTATGACCTGAAATGAAAAATACAAACCCAGAGGTATTGATCTGTATCATTGGGGTTGCAGAATAAAACAATATTCATGCATTTGATATCCATGAAAAGGTGTGTGTCCAACCATTTCTATGCAGTTTGTAGTAATAACATATATCTTATATAAAAGGACATTTTAACAGTTTTGTGCAATACATTTTTTTTGGGTCACAATTTGATGTCCAATGTAAAATCTGTCAAAAAAAGAAAAGAATAAGAAAAGAGTACATAAATGTAGTTTGCCATTGCTTTGTATATATGTAAAAGATGAACCTATGTGGCCCTCTAAAAGCTGCACATTCAGTACACTTTTGATGTGACTGTCTGTAAAGTGGTGCACTTGTGTAGAGGACCCTTTATTTACCACTGTCAATTTTTTTAAATGTTTTTGTTAGCTAACACTGTGTTATAAAGCAACAAGCATTAAAAGCTGTTTTTGCCACGACCACAACAGAACATTTTGTTGATCACTTGGTTTCTATTTCTGTGCCATTGCACTGGGTCACTATGATTAATACAGCAAATCAACATAAGCTTCCAAAAGTTAATGTATCCTGAAATCAAGCCCATTCTGCTGAATTACTGACAACCGACATCCCCTATGTGACATTTCTGCATCAATTCAAACGGGAACACATTTCCTTCTAATGCTACTGATTGTGCTTTTTGCAAGCAACCCTCGAGACACAGATTCTGGTCCTGTGGGAACCAGGAAGTAATCATGTTCAAATAAACAATGGTTAGCTTGATTCGGAGGTTGCATTTTCACCCTAAAGTTACATTTTTACTCTACTAGGAGTGGAGTTAGAGTTGGAGTTTGAGTTAGGGGTTGAGTTATTAAAATATGCATTCCTGTTGACTGTATTACATCCTTTACAACTAAAATTCAACTTGATTTTGGCCCCACTCTGTGGACAATTCACCTGGAAACAGGAGCTTAAACATGCCCATATGTTAAACAACACTTCCACCAGGGGTGGCAGTGATTCGAATTTCAATAAGCAGAAACCAATTTCACTTCCACTTTCTATTTACTGTTACCGAATTCACAGTGTGATTAGACTGGGTAGCCCCACCCACAGTGAAATCTCATTGATCCACTCCACATAACTGAAGAATAAACATTAAATATCTTCTGTTTGCCTGTAATTGTGTCACATTGTGCAGAAGTTTGCATTCAGTTTGACAGACAAATTGCTTGTCGCTGGAAACAAATTGCTTGTCTTATACCACCTAGTTAGGACACAGTGTGACATATTTTCTGCCCAACGGTAATTTGTTTAAAATGAACGCACCCCAGACATTTTGTTTTAAACCTGAACAAATTAGTGTTCATAGACAACTTTCAGAGTGACCTTCACCGCACGTGATAAATACATCCACATACTGCAATTCACCCACTCACTCAAATGCTCTACATTACTGTCAGTTCAGTTGTTAAATTAAAAGTCAACTGTATTCTCACTCGTTATTCGGAATCCCTCTTGACAGAAGCAGATAAGAAGAGGAGGTAGGTGAGGCGTAATTTGTGGCTGATTCAATAACAGAGGCATTTTCTTTGCAGTTGCAGCCAGAGGTGGGAAACAATCAGTCTTCACTTTGACATTCTTGGTAAAAGCATCGATTGGAAGGGGGCGTGAGGTTCAGCAGTGTGTAAGAACCATATCATATGCCTGCCATATCACTCCTACACCAAATCAGACCTTTTTCCATCCCATTCATTTGTAGGGGGAGTCAAAAATCAATGGCCATTACAAATCCTTGCAATTATCTGCCCCCAGGCCATTTAGATCGGCCATTATTTTTTGTTTGTTCAGCAAATTACAAGACAGTCTGCCTGTTGTGGGGTTCGAGAATCTGATAGAGGTTCACTGGAAGCTCTAGTTCCCTGTCTGTCACTGACTTGACAGTGTGTCGATGTAGTGACACTAGGGGTTTGTTCTTGAGAGCCCCAAACACATTTGCTTTATTCAGAAAAGGCAAATGAAAATCGGTGAGTGGAATTTGCATGCCGCTCTCTGCCCCGGACATATGGGTATAAAAGGAGATGGCGTGCACCACCCTTTCAGAATTATTCTTCAGAGCAGAGTAATTCCACCTTGCTGTCTGCAGCTGGAATTACGGCGCATATCAGCGGTCACCCTCGCACGGTCGAGTGTTGTGCTTCCCCTGGGCTCTTCGGTGGCTGAGTTCACAGGTGTAAAAGAGTATATTTTCCCTAAAGAGCTCGCACAAATGATTGGCGTCTTTTTGCCTTTGTGCTACTGGGTGTGGCCGTTATCTCCTCCCACCGGATGGCCACGAAATCTGTCTTGAGTGCTTGAGTCACCAGCACACTGAGGCAGCATTTGTGAAGGAGTCATTTTCTCACTGTGAGAACATGGCCATGAGAAAGTTGCAGTCATGGCTCTCTTCCTTCTTTGTGAAGCAGAGAGCCACCTTGGTTGCTTCCTGATCCGGTCCGTCCTGGTAAGAGGCTTAGGCCGTTGATTCAGGGCAAATACTTGTTGGTCCGGACGGACAACACAGCGTTCGTAGTGTACATGAACCACCAGAACAGTGTATGCTCATGTCGCATATCACAACTTGCCTGTCGCCTCCTCCTTTAGAGTCAGCAGACGTTGAAGTCTCTGCGAGCCACTCACCTCCCGGGCATCCTCAACCATTAAGCGCTCTTACGACAGGTAATGCTCTGCAGACAGTTGAGACTCCAACCCCACTCAGTCCAGCTAATTTGGGAGAGATTTGGGGAGGTGTAGGTGGACATGTTTGCCTTCCGAGATTCCTCTCATTACCTCCTTTGGAATTCCCTGTCTGAGGCTCTCCTCGGCGTGGATTCCTTGGTGCACAGCTGGCATCGGGGGCTGCACAAATAGGCGTACATACATAATTTCCCTCAGTGAGCCTCATTGCACAGACATTGTGCAAATTCAGGGAGGATGGGCAGCAAGTCCAGATGGTTGCGCCATACTGGCCGAACTGGACTTGGTTCTTAGACCTGATGCTCCTGGCAGTAGCCGCTCCCTGGTGCATTCCCCTGAGGCAGGACCTTCTCACTCAGGGGTGGGGCATGCTCCGGCACCTGTGGCCAGACCTCTGGAACCTCCACCTCTGGCTCCTGGACAGGACACATATGCTCTATATGCTCTGAAGTGGCAACTCTTTGCAAATTGGTGTTCTTCCTGTGGGGAAGATTCACAGAGATGTGCGGTAGGGTCTGTGTTGTCCTTCCTACAGGAGGAACCGGAGAAGTGTACATGGCTGCTAGAACAGCATATCATGATAAACTGGATGGGAGACCCTCACGGTGGCAGGAGATTGAATCCTCCTAGGCTGCACCTGATTCCCTCTTGGGATCTCTCTGTGGTCCTACCTGCCATACAGAGAGCCCCTTTTGAGCCCCTGGAGCAGGCCGATCTCAGCATTTTGTCTCTGAAGACGGCCCTCCTGGTGGCGATCACTTCTTTCAAGAGGGTTGGGCACCACAGGTGCTCTGTCACCTCCAAATGCCTGGAGTTCGGGCCTGCACACTCTCATGTGGTCTTGAGAACCCTGCCCGGTTATGTGTACAAAGTTCCCACCACTCCCTATCAGAATCTGGTGGTGAACCTGCAAGTGCTCCCTTCAGAGGAGGAGACCTGGTCTTGTCATTGCTGTGTCCAGTTCATGCCCTGTGCATCTATATGGACCACACACAGAGCTTTAGATGCTCGGAGCAGCTCTTTGTCTGTTGGAGGGCAGCAAACAGAGGCTGGCCCATTGGATTGTGGATGCCATTTCTTTGGCTTACCAATCACAAGACCTGCTGTGCCCCTTGGGAGTCTGGGCGCACTCCACTAGAGGTGTTGTGTCCTCTTGGGCACTGGTGAGGTGTGCCTCTCTAACAGACATATGCAGCAGTGGGTTGGGCTACACCCAATACTTTTGCAAGGTTCTACAACCTGCCCATAGAACTGGTTTCAACCCGAGTGTTATGGTGTAACAACAGGTATGCCGGGCAGCCGGTCGGTTGTATCGCTTACATTTGTGCCTTTCCCCTTTCAAGGTGATAATGTGCGCTATCTTATCCACAACAGTTCCCCACAACTGGTGAACCCAGATGCCTCTTTCATTTCTTAAGCACTACTTGGTGACGAACTCAGTGGAGGAATAACGCTGCTAGGCCCAGTACTCGTGGTATGCCCCTTTTCAGATATGCCTGCGTACTTGGCTCAGTGCTCCATATGTGGTGATTCCCTCTTGGTAATCCTTGATGATGCATTTCCACTGTTCAGTTTGCCTTCAGGTGAACCCTGTGTTTTTGCCTCAGCCACTGTTGCTGTGTAGCCTCACCGTAGATAGGGTCCTCCCAGTGGTTTTATTCCATATGTGAACTTCCCCATCAGTAAGTCCATGTGAGGTATTCTCCATATGTTAACCTCCCTCCTGTAGGATGTGGACTCCTTAGTGCTCTCCCTCCTGTAGAGGGAGGAGCACTTCCCCAGCACTATTGTAGCAGGTGCTCGGCAGGAAATTGCTTAATACAAAAATCAGGAAAGGCCACCGCCTGTAGCCTCCTTGGATAAGTGACTCATCCCACCCTTAACAGGACCAGGTAGTTGCCTTACCTAACTAGCTGGAAGGTCACAACGTGGTCGAGCGCTCGCTGCGAGGCACGCAGCAGCTTTCCTGTGTCTGCTCCTCCATACCTTGTGACAAGGCTCAGCACCTGCGGTGTTTTGTATAGGCACCCCTAGTGTCACTACATCGACACAACGTCGAGTGAGTGACAGACAGGGAACATCTTGGTTACTGATGTAACCTCTGTTCCCTGATGGAGGGAATGAGACGTTGTGTCCCTCCTGCCAGGTGCTGAACTGACCTCTGACATGTCCGGGACTCTCTCGGCTCCTCAGCACAAATCTGAATGAGTGGTGCACACCATCTCCTTTTATACCCGTATGTCCGGGGCGGAGAGCGGCATACAAATTCCACGTGCAAGTTTTCATTGGCCTTTTCTGAATAAAGCAAAGGTGATTGGGGCTCTCAAGAGCAAACCGCTAGTGTCACTACATCGACACAAGGTCTCGTTCCCTCCATCTGGTTTTTTGTTTAGTAAGGTGGTTTGACTTCCTTTGATGTCATCATAAAAGTTATGGGACATGTTTTCTCATTCCTTTTAAAAGTAGATGAGCCTATTTGCATTGATATTCTAAAAATTAGTGGTGGGCCGTTATCGGCGTTAACGTGAGACTCTTATCGGGCGATAAAAAAAATATCGCCGTTAATCTATTCTCAAAGTTGGGTTGGGAGCTGGGTCTATACTACGCAAGCTATGATGACTTTCACTTGATATTTTAGCGCGGATGTATACCTAGCCGAATTGCACTGTAGGGGGCGAGAATGAGTCTTCGAATCTGTGTGTGTGTGTATGCCTACTGTGAAATTACCACATCAAACGTGCTAACATGGATGCAGCCAGGAAGCCGCCGGGTTTGCTTCAGGGAAAATTTATTTTTAAGAAGCTTCCCAATGGAAACTTTGACAAAACTAAGGTTGTTTGCACCTTCTGCGATGCGGAATTAGTTTACTGTAGGAGTTCTTCCAGTCTCAAGTACCACCTAAACGCAAAGCATCCCTTAGCTAATGCGGTTGATGCCGGGCCAAGCACTGATGTAGCGCTGGAGAAGAGTCGTCGTCAAACTACTTTGTTTGAGTGCAACCGAGGCAAGCCCCTCAGCACAGCTCTATCAGCCAAGCTAACTAATCTCCTCGCTCAGTGGATTGCCACCAGCTGCCGGCCCATCAGCGTGGTTGAAGATGATGGGCTCGAGCTTGTTCTCCAGGCGGCCACAGGTGACCCATCTTACAAACTACCTGTGAGGCGAACTATCATGAGGAGAATACATGACCAGCATGCCACAGAGAAAGCCGTAAAAGATGAGAAGATGATAGAGGCGAGGTCTGTAGCACTGACTGGGGACCATTGGACATCTGTCAACAACGATAACTACCTCGGCGTTACTGTACACATCATCGATGCCAGCTGGGAACTTCATTCCTTCGCTTTAGGTAGGCTACGTTATGTAATTTTAAATTACATCATTTAATTTAATTACTTAGCCTATTAATTACCATGACATCACGAATTACCACCACATTATGTTTGCTTCTTGATGATTGCTAGTTGTTTACTAGTAGTGAACTTATTCTGATCTACTTTGTCTGTCCGTTAGGTGTGATCAAAACAGAGACGCGTCACTTTGCAGAAGAGTGTGCCAGGCAGTTTCTCGACGTCGCTAATCAGTGGGGGATAGCTGATAAAATCAGCACTATTGGAACAGACAGCACTCCTAATATGGTGGCAGCAGGGAGGATACTGCCATTCGAGCATTTGCCCTGTGTTGCGCATGTTGTACAGAGAGCTATTGTAATGTCACTTCGGGAAGGTGGTTTTGATGGTGCACTGGCCAAGTGCCGTAAAGTGGTCGGACATTTCAAACATAGTCCGGCCAACTCAGATGAGCTGAATGTCCAGCAAGCCTCCCTTGGACAAGTTCAGGAGCAACTCGTGCAAGATGTTCCAACACGGTGGAATTCCAACCTTGAGATGATCAAGCGCGTGATGCGCAACAAAGACGCACTGCACACAACGCTGTCTCAGCAGAAGCACAATCTGGCCCTCCCAACAAATGCTGAATATGAGAAGTTGGCAAAGCTAGAGAAACTGCTGGAGCCATGCAGGTATGGTCTACAAAGATAGCGTGTTCATAAATTGGCATACAAGTTATTTTAAATGTCACTTTGTATTTAAGAAACACGTGCCCTTAAATGTAATGTGATTAAGAACTTAAAACATGTGTAATCTGAGTTAAATTAATCAGTCATTAATTATTTATTGCTCTATTTCTGTGTGTGTGGTGTGTGTGTGTGTGTGTCTGTCTGTCTGTTTGTCTCTCTGTGTGTGTGTGTGTGTGTGTGTGTGTGTGTGTGTGTGTGCTGTGTGTGTGTGTGTGTGTGTGTGTGTGTCTGTCTGTCTGTCTGTCTGTCTGTGTGTGTAGGTACATCACTGAGCTCCTTGGTGGGGATAAATATGTATCCTGCTCTGTGGTTCTACCTGCCCTGTGCCACCTCCAGCACGCGATGAAGATCTCAGATGATGATCCTGCCTATATTGTGCGATTCAAGGCTGCCTTCACCAAGGACCTCAACCAGCGGAGTGAGAAAATAAACCTGGAATGGCTTAAGGTATGTCAGACTGACCAGAAGATAACTGCATTGTTTGACCATTATAGACTGTTAAGCCAGTAGATCGGTCAATGAATAGATGAGTCATGAAGAAATATGGAGGCTGGATTTGGAAAGTGAAATATTCATCAATCAATAATTATAATTTTTTATTCATCAAAGGTGGCGACTGCTCTAGATCCACGATTTAAGGAACTCAAGTGCTTGCCCAGAGCAGAGAGGGAGGCAGTGTGGGCAAAGCTAAGTGAGTTGGTGAAGGGAGAAGAACCTGCTCTGCAGCCACTCGGGGAGGAGAACCCTGAGCCACCCAAGAAGAAAACAGCCCTGCTACTGATGGGATCAGACTCAGAATCAGATGAGGAGACACCAGAAAACAATACTGTTGAGAGGTACAAGGTACAGCCCAGTGCCAGTCTAGATCAGTGCCCACTGAAGTGGTGGTCGGAGCACACTGCTGTCTATGGTAAGATGGCCCACATTGCCCGTAAATACTTGGGGACTCCTGCCACAACTGTCCCATGCGAGAGACTTTTTTCTTTAGCAGGCCATATTGTGCAGAAGAGGAGATCTCATTTGTCATCAGAAAATGTGAACAAGCTGGTCTGCCTGAGTGACTGGTGGAAGAAGGAGAAATAGAGCTTGGACTGATTGACACAAAGCTACTGACTGTAAAACAGTTCATCACGACCTCTTATATAGGCCTACAGTTCAAAATTCATGTTTAACTGAATAAACAGTTAGTAAACAAGTACATCTGATTGAGCATGATTTATTTTCATCACCAATTATCATAGTAGAACAGCTTTCTCAAGCAGTTTGTGATGCATTTTGGAAACAGGAGACGAGCCCCTGGTCTAATGCACCACCTGGCTTGAGAAATCCGTTCTCAGGGACTTACTTTTAGTGGGTAGCACACATATTCTGCATGCCTCCAGCAAAATTCAAATGAGCCATTTTAATCTAGATTAATCTAGATTAATTCCAAGATTAATCTAGATTAATCTAGATTAAAAAAAATAATCTATGCCCACCTCTACTAAAAATACATTTATATGACTAGATGTATTTCATTATTTGCATTTAGGATTCATTTTTCTGCTGTCAGAATTATATCAGAACCCAATCGAACACTTATGTTACCGAAATTAGATATGCTATAAAACAGTTCAGATCACCTTAATGAATATCTGATAATTGTGTTTTCTTTTTATAATTAGTTTTACTCACCCTCTCATGTGATATTGTAAAGTAGATGTAGGCTGAGTAGAATCCATAAGCGGGTCTTTATTAAGGATCTGTGCAAAGAATCCAAACAACAGTCACAATTCGAGGTCAGGTCACAGGCATAGGTCAGAGCACATGTAAAACAATCCAAAGGCAGACAACTCCAGAAAACAGCAATCCAAAAGCATGAGTCAGGAAACAAAACAATGATCATAACAGTAACTCAAACAGGATAGTAGGATGCTTAGTAAGGCAGAGAACTGGCAATACTACGCAATAAGGCAGTGATAGCACAAGGCTTAAATACAGAGTAACAGGAAATGACAAGACAGGAACTGATGTGGCAGGAACAGGAAGTAACAGAGTTCAAAATTCAGGTGATGGTTCCCTCTGGTGGACTGGTGCCTGATTAAACGTTACAGATTCCCCTCCCCTAGGAACACCTCCAGGTGTTCCTCTTCTAGGACGACCCCTTGGTCTGGGTGCTGGACGATTCGGGTGGGCTTGGTGGAAGTCTATGATGAGTGATGGATCCAAGATGCCCTTAGTTGCTACCCACGATCTCTCCTCCGAGCCATATCCCTCCCAATCTACAAGGTATTGCATCTGACCCCTTCTCCTGCGAGAATCTAGGATCTCCCGAACTAGGTAGGCAGGAGCTCCATCGATCTCGAGCGGTGGAGGAGGTTCTTCGTCAGTGGTCCTGGGGCTCGATGAGCCATGGGCCGGTTTCAGGAGGGACACATGAAAGGAAGGAGAGATGCGGTAGTTATTGGGCAACTGTAAACGGTATGTGACAGGATTAACTTGACGTATAATCTTAAAAGGGCCAACATACCTTGGACTTAATTTCTTGCAAGGGAGTTTCAGGCGTAGGTTGCGAGTGGAAAGCCACACCATTTGACCTGGCTGGTACGCCGGATGCGGACGTCTGTGTTGATCAGCTTGGATCTTTTGAGATCGAACAGCTCGCTGGAGATGGACATGAGCATTGTCCCAGACCTGTTCACTTCTCCTAATCCAATCATCCACAGCAGGTACTTCAGATGGTTCCCCAGACCAGGGGAACAGGGAGGCTGGTATCCCAGGACACATTGGAAGGGGTCAGACCAGTTGAAGAGTGCTTGAGGGAATTTTGAGCATACTCTGCCCATGGAAGGTATATGCTCCATTTTTCCTGTTCCTGGCTACAGTATGATCTCAAGAATCTACCAATCTCCTGATTAAGACGTTCTACTTGTCCATTAGCTTGAGGATGGTAGCCCGATGTAAGACTGACATTGATGTTTAAATGTTTGCAAAAGGCTCTCCAAACCCGTGAAGTAAACTGTGGCCCTCGATCCGTTACTGATATCATCAGGTAATCCATAAATTCTAAAAACCTGATTAAACAGAACTTGGGCAGTTTCCATGGCAGTGGGCAACCCTTTCAATGGAATGAGACGACAAGACTTAGAGAAGCGGTCTATGGAGACCATGATGGTGGTGAATCCTTGAGAGCATGGAAGGTCAGTGACAAAGTCAATAGAAAGGTGGGACCAGGGTCGTTGAGGAATGGGTAGTGGTTCTAGTAGTCCTGCAGGCAGTTGTCGAGATGCACGTGACTGAGCACAGATTAGACAAGCAGTTACATACCTATTAACATCTGCAGATAATGTAGACCACCAAAATGAATTTCTGACCAAAGCGATGGTGCGATTAATTCCAGGATGTCCAGAAGCTAGGGATGTGTGGACCCATTGAATGATTCTGTTGCGAAGACTGGTTGGAACATAGATTTTCCCAGCTGGACACTCTGGAGGGATGGTTTCCCTGTTGGACTTGCTGTATCTCATCCATAATATCCCACTGAATGGGTGCGATGATGACGGAACGTGGTAAGATAG
This sequence comes from Xyrauchen texanus, assembly GCF_025860055.1. Classification (NCBI taxonomy): domain Eukaryota; kingdom Metazoa; phylum Chordata; class Actinopteri; order Cypriniformes; family Catostomidae; genus Xyrauchen; species Xyrauchen texanus. The sequence continues at coordinate 20,768,628 of NC_068319.1, forward strand.
TTTCTGGTCTCATGTGTGAATCAACAGAGTCGTGAATACGTGACAATGCATCTGCCTTGCTATTTTTGCTCCCTGGACGGTATGTGACTGAAAAATTGAAACGTGTAAAAAAGAGTGCCCATCTTGCCTGGCGAGGATTCAAACGCTTGGCTTCCTTGATATACTCCAGGTTTTTGTGGTCTGTAATGACTTGAAAGGGATGAAGGGCACCTTCTAGCCAGTGTCTCCATTCTTCTACTGCGGCCTTGATAGATAATAATTCCTTGTTACCAATATCGTAATTAGCTTCTGCTGGAGTTAACTTTCGTGAGAAGAATGCACAGGGGTGTAACTTGCCTGGTGTTCCATGACGCTGGGAGAGGACAGCACCAATTCCACAGTCCGAGGCATCAACCTCTACGATAAAAGGAAGTCTTGGATCAGGATGCTTAAGAATAGGAGCTGTGGTGAAACTGGACTTGAGTTTGTTGAATGCTGAAGCAGCTACTTCTGACCACACTAACCTCCTGGGTTTTCCTTGAAGAAGTGAGGTGATAGGTGCAACTATGGTACTGAAGCCACGGATGAATCTACGGTAAAAATTTGCAAATCCTAGAAATCGTTGTAACCCCTTGACAGTGCTGGGTATGGGCCAGTCCATGACAGCTTTTACTTTGGTGTTGTCCATTTCAACTCCAGAATAACTAATATTGTATCCCAGGAATTTGGTTGAGGTAACATGAAACTCACACTTTTCGGCCTTGACAAACAGGTCATTCTGAAGCAAACGTGACAAAATAGTTCTTACATGACAGATATGTTCTTCCATGGAACGTGAATAGATCAGGATATCATCTATGTAGACGATCACATACTGATTCAAGAGATCTTTGAATACTTCATTAACGAAGGACTGGAAAACTGAAGGAGCATTAGCAAGCCCATAAGGCATAACCAAATACTCGTAATGCCCCCTAGTGGTGAGAAAAGCCGTCTTCCACTCGTCACCCTCACGGATTCTGATGAGATTGTAGGCAGACCTGAGGTCCAACTTGGTGAAATACTGGGCCTCTCGTAATTGTTCCAGAGAAGAAGGAATAAGAGGTAGGGGATGGCGATTCTTAACCGTGATTGCGTTAAGAGCTCGATAGTCAATACAAGGTCTTAAGCTACCATCTTTCTTGTCAACAAAGAAAAACCCAGATGCTGCAGGAGAGGTGGATGGTCTAATAAATCCATAAGATAATGCTTCTTCAACATATTCTTCCATGGCCTTCGTTTCTGGTATGGACAATGGGTAAACCCGGCTTTTAGGTGGAGATGTGTTAGGAAGAAGATCGATTGCACAGTCTGAGAGGCGATGAGGTGGCAGCTTGGTGGCCCTGTCTTTACTAAAAACCTCAGCCAAGTCAGCATACTCCTTGGGAACATTATCTGGCAATGGAAAAGGATTCTTGGCTAGATGAGTGGTGCAGACAGTAAGTTTTGTGGGCAGTTCCAGACAGTGAGCGTAACAATGAGGTGACCAACGGACCAATTCCTTTTCCTTCCATGAAAATTGTGGATCGTGAGAAGACAACCAAGGATATCCAAGGATGACAGGGTTTCGTGGTGATGATATGACGTAGAAAGTGATTTCTTCAGTGTGAAGCAGGCCAACTCTGAGTTTTATGGGGAGAGTTTGATGAGTGATATGACCGGTACCGATGGGACCATCATCAACGGCAGTGACAGCAATAGGTGATTCACATTTGGTCGTAGGAATGTTCAGCTGCTTCACTAAATCTTCATGAATCACATTAGCAGCTGCTCCAGAATCTACTAACGCTGAGAAATGATGGTCTAGATTAGCAATGGACAAAATGATGGGAAGTGACAAACATAAACTGATTTGTAAAGTATTAAACATGTGACTCACTCGATCACTTGGAGAGGGGTTGGTCGTGGGTTTAACAGGACAGTTAGCACAACGATGACCTGATTCACCACAGTAGAAGCAGAGTTGATTGAGAAATCTTCTTCTCCGTTCATCAGGTGGTAAGTGAGTACGTCCTATTTGCATGGGTTCAGGTGGACAAGACTGATATGGCATCTGAGCAGTAGTTGCAGGCAGATAATAACCAGACTTGGGACTTGGTTGTGTTCGTAAGAGATTGTCAATTTTGATAGCAAGGGTAACAAACTGGGAGAAGTCAAGAGAATCATCTTTACATAGCAATTCTGCTTGTAATTTAGCAGACAGACTTGAACGAAAAATGTGCTTCAAAGCAACATCATTAAACCCGCTCTGGGCTGCAAGGGTGCGAAACTGGATAGCGTAGTCTGAAGCAGATTTGTAACCTTGACGTATCTGAGTTAGTTGTGAAGCTGCGTCCATGCCCCCAGCAGGATATTGGAAGACATCACGAATCAATTGAACAAAGTAATTGTATGACTGTTTGATACGGGTGTCGTGATCCCAAACAGCTGTGGCCCACTCTAAGGCCTTCCCGGTAAGCAAAGTCATAATAAAGGAACACTTTGTATGATCTTGGCTAAATTTTTCAGTTTGATTGGAAAAATATATAGAACACTGTCGTAAAAAACCAGTGCAGGTGTCTGGAGAGCCATCAAACTTATCGGGTAAAGCGAATCTTACCGGGTCAGGATGTGGGGAAGGAAGAGAATGAATATACTGTGTCAGATGTTCGTTTGAAGCTTGCAGTGTCCGTAGCTGGTGTTGAAAACCATTGAGCAGATCCTTTTGATACTCTATGGTAGAGAGGAGTTGAGCGACTTCCGCTGGATTCGCGCCGGGCGTAGTATTCTGTAAAGTAGATGTAGGCTGAGTAGAATCCATAAGCGGGTCTTTATTAAGGATCTGTGCAAAGAATCCAAACAACAGTCACAATTCGAGGTCAGGTCACAGGCATAGGTCAGAGCACATGTAAAACAATCCAAAGGCAGACAACTCCAGAAAACAGCAATCCAAAAGCATGAGTCAGGAAACAAAACAATGATCATAACAGTAACTCAAACAGGATAGTAGGATGCTTAGTAAGGCAGAGAACTGGCAATACTACGCAATAAGGCAGTGATAGCACAAGGCTTAAATACAGAGTAACAGGAAATGACAAGACAGGAACTGATGTGGCAGGAACAGGAAGTAACAGAGTTCAAAATTCAGGTGATGGTTCCCTCTGGTGGACTGGTGCCTGATTAAACGTTACAGATATCCACAATGGCTCTCGAGGTCATTCCACAGCATCTCTATTGGGTTAAGGTCTGGGCTCTGACTGGGCCACTCCAAAAGGTGGATTTTTTTTTTTGAAGCCATTCTGTAGTGGATTTATTTTGATGTTCAGGGTCTTTGTCCAGCTGTATCACTCAACTTGTAATGAGCTTCAATTTTTCGTGAGAAAAATTAATTCCCAATTTATCAAAATGTCCTACAGGATAATGTCAGGGTGGCTGACATTATCCTGTAGGACATCTTGATAAACTTGAGAATTAATTTTTACCCACAATGATGGCAAGGGGTCCAGGCCCCCAAGCAGCAAAGCAGCCACAAATCATGATGCTCCCTCCAATGTACTTCACCGTTGTGATGTTTTCATGTTGGTATACTGCTTTTTTCCTCTGTTCTTCAAAATATAATCAAATGTGTTCCTTTACAGATGCAACTGCATTGATATGCACTTCAGCAATGAGCACATGACGATGTATCATTGTACTGAAATTTTTAACACAGCCCTTGTTATGACACGACTGGTGTGAGAACTTGTGAACACATTGAGTCATAGTTCATTATGAAAGAACAAATGATACAGTACCTGTTGAAAGTCTACAAGAAAACTTTCTGACAGCTTTAAAGATACAAACACACAAGCAACAGACTTTATCATTGTTTTGTATAGTAATTAATATTCCCAGAGAGACCAATTAGCTGTATAGAGAAATACTAATCTACTAATTTCTTGTTGTGAATCACCATTACATCTCCCTATGAGAGCACTTTTTATGACAATATGTATTTGTGTGCCTGTCAGTTATCATATACAGTAGTGTGAAAAATATTTGTGCTGTCATGTTTATTCTGTTGGTTCATGTTTTCATGTCTTTTATTTTGAAAATGGGTCATGACCGAAAGAACTAGGTCGCGAGTACAAGTGGCCGAAATGGGTTTCCTCAGAAAGGTGGCGGGCTTCTCCCTTAGAGATAGGGTGAGGAGCTCAGTCATCCGTGAGGAGCTCGGAGTAGAGCCGCTGATCCTTTGCATCGAAAGGAGCCAGTTGAGGTGGTTTGGGCATCTGGTAAGGATGCCCCCTGGGCGCCTCCCTAGGGAGGTGTTTCAGGCACGTCCAGCTGGGAGGAGGCCTCGGGCAAGACCCAGGGCTAGGTGGAGAGATTACATCTCCACACTGGCCTGGGAACACCTTGGGGTCCCCCAGTCAGAGCTGATTAATGTGGCTCAGGATAGGGAAGTTTGGGGTCCCGTGCTGGAGCTGCTGCCCCCGCGACCCGACTTCGGATAAGCGGTTGAAGATGGATGGATGGATATTTTGAAAATCTAGTTCCTGTTTTAAGTCATGTGATTCCTGTTTCCCTCATGTGATCTTGTCATGTGTTTCCCCTGTTCATGTGTCTTGTTTTCATTGGTTTATTGGTTGATTACTTTGTTATTGGTCTTGTCTTTTCATTGGTTTCAGTTAATTTAGTCTTGTTATCTTGTTTATAGTTTAGTCTTGTGATTGGTTGTCTTGTTATCCATGTCCTTGTATTTAAGCCCTCATGATTGCCAGTGTCAGTCATCAGCCATTGTTAATGTAACTTTGTTGTTTTGTTCATGTCAAGACAAGTTAAGATTATGCCTAGTCTATTCAAGACAATGCAAGTTTTGTCAAGTTTAGTTTTAGTCATATCTAGTTCATGTTTATGTTAAGTACACGTTTGTAGTCAGGGTTTTGGGATTCCACATTTGGAAAGTAAACTGCACTTGGGTTCATCCATTCACCATCGTCTCTTCGTCATCCTGTTGCCAGCATCATTACACGTGCATACATCACAGTTGCATATACACCAGTACAACAATAATTATACTGTATAAATGGCAACATTGCCTTGAGGGAATATCTGTTGTTTGTGATAAAACAACATCCAATGATACTCATGAGGCTTGTTTACCAGCACTTATTAGCATATAACATGGTAGGAATATTTCCCATAACATTAAATTCAGAAGCCTTGTGATTGTGTGTAATACAAAACGTCTCATTAGAAACCGACCCAATTCCTGGGAATATCACATTAGTCCTAAAAAAGTCAGAAATTACAAAAATTAAAGTGCGATCGAAGACCACAAATAGTGGAGTTCAGATTGCAGAAATTTCCTTGGGGACATGTCAATTTACGATGGGATTTGGCCTGTTCAGTGCAGGATGAGACTGATTTGCTGGCAGATTAGTATAAATTCCTATAATCTTCCTCTGGGGAAGGCACTGGTGCATTTTGCGCACACAAAGAAACAGAGTGTACTGGGCATGAAGCATTATGATTTTTTTTTTTAAACATCCAGGAAGGAAAAAGCCTGTGAAATTGCTTGTTGAATAAGCACAGAGTTCAGATGATCAAACAGCTCTCACACAACAAACCAGTCATGATAATGGCAAATATGGAACAAAGTGTAATGGACAGTTATATTATTGTAAAGAATACGTAAATGTTAAGGATGTGAAGATTATCTTACAAAAAAGTACATTCACTTCATATAGGATATTTTTTCATTGACATTGATTTTCATTTCATTGAGATGAAAGTAAATAAATAATATATATATATGTATTTACTTTGTACGAAATGCAAAATGTTGTTTTTCAAAACTTTATCCCAAATTTTTATGAACATCATAAAAATGTTCTTAAATAATCTTAAAATTAATTTTTTTGAGCTTTGAATCCATGTATAAAAAATTCTAAGCAATGTAGTCTTTAACATAATATAGAAAGCTACAAATAATATATTTTCTGCCTCTTTCTATGAACAGAATCCACATATGATCAAAAAAGGATGTGTTTGTGTGCCCTCTGTTGGGTTTTTAAGTTTGGAGCAGTAAAAATAGTTAACCTTGGGTAAATTTTCATGTGAACATTTAGCTTTATGCTAAGCTAAAATGCTATTTCTTGCCTTTACATGCATTAATTACCAGACATGATTGTATTTTATAATTAATTCTATGACAAAAATTCACATTGGAGCATAACATTTTTTATCTACTAAGGTATTTAATATTAGAGCATAGACATACTGCAAAAATATTATTCTTAATGAGCATTTCATTGTTGTTTTCTGTAAAAACTGCATAAAGATATTTGGCTTTTTTTCAGAGAATGTATTTTTTTATATTTGTGTATTTACTTACTTTATTTATTTAACAAGTGACAAAATTGCCAGAAGTGAAGAAGTAAGAGTAATCTAATGGAATACGTTACAAATTATATTTTAAAGCATGTATTCTGTAATCTGTAGTAGAATAGTTTTTAAAAGTAACCTTCCCAATCCTGCCAATACCATTTCTAACCAATAAGCGAGTAGCAAATCGTGGTTCAAGACTGTGACATACGTAAAGCTTATTGGCCATTAAAAAAGTGTAGAGCCCATTGATATGACCCACCCAATCTTACTATTTCAAAAGGAAATGTGCAATTGTCACCGGTTCTGCTCGCACCATTGTCTCCAGCGTGGGAGGCGGGTGCGCTAACAAGCAGGCTAAAGGCTACAGCTTCTAGAATCAGTTGCTAGTGCACCTCTTGAGGTCAGGAGGGTGAGGTTTACACACTGTACAGCTATCTACTAGCTGGCTCCCGTTACACTCACCCCCCTAAACCTCACTCCCATCCGGGTCACGGCACCAATGTCACTGGTTCTGCTCGCCCCGCTCCAAACAGGACTCAAACCATTGTCTTCGGCATGGGAGGTGGGTGCGCTAACAAGCAGGCTAAAGGCTACAGCCTCTAGCGTCAGTTGCTAGTGCACCTCTTGAGGTTAGGAGAGTGAGGTTTACACAATGCACAGCTACCTACCAGCTGGCTCCCGTTACACAATGTAATGGATTACAAGTAATATGGATCATGTAATTAGATTGCAAAAATCAAGTACTTGTTATTACATTACATTTTAAAATAACATTACAATTACTTTTTTAGGGATTACATAATTATCATATGAATAAATTACCAATCAGGCAACAGCAATAGCTAGAAACTAATTCAAATATTTCATTTCAAAGCAAGATAAAAATCCTAAAAAAGGTCTAAATAACAACAATTATCTTTATAAAATACCTGAGTGCTATCATTGTCTTCCATTTTGGGTATAGTTTAAACCCTAATTTTACCTTTATCAATAGCTAACTTCTGTTTGATTACATGTTTATTAATATTTAATGAAAGCAGTGTTCATTTAATACACTTAAAATTAATAATTACATTTATCAAAACATCTAATGAGTATTTAAAAAATAATAAGTTTATATTACCTCAAAAGTGTAATCTAAAATATAACATCACTGATTTCCATTTTAGTCATGTAATTTGTAAACAGTACTGTATTAGATTCCAGAAGTAATATACCCAAAACCAGAAATATAAAACAGGAAAATAAACTTTGTGAAACTCATCAAGAGATTTCATGGGGTCTTTACTGATAATGGTATTTTGCCAGTATTTATTTTCTAAATTAAATTACCACCTGTGTTTGTGTATGGGATGAAGTTTTTGTTTCTCCATATATATCCATTTTATCTGATATAAGAAATAAACAGAAACAGGAGAGATATATGTTTCACTATCACTGAACTGCAGCGTGAAGGAATTGATTCAGCAGAGCACAATAACTTTAACATAGTCTCGAGATCAATATCTTTTGCTCACACAAGCATAAAAAGGTTCTTGGTGAGTTAAAAAAAGATTCAAAAGCAAAACGTTCCTCAAGAGACTACTCCAAATGTTATAAACACTTGTCAAAATGCACTTCAATCAAACCATTCATCCCCTCATAGTTCTAAATACCATGATTTGTTAACACCTCATGAGTGACTTGACACAGTGAAGATGGAAATCCTTATTCAGTTTCTTACTGCATACCAAGATGTGTTTTTTATGCAAGTGATAATAGTGTCTAAATGAAATGCGTGATTAACTGTCCCAATCCCATTTCATTCAAAAATCTCTACTTCACCCTCCATTTACTCGCTGGTTTCATCTAATAATATCTTTTGTCAAGTCCTCAATTTTCTGGTACTTGACATCTACAATGGCATAGATTTTTTAAAGGCCTCATCTGCATGAATTCAATAACTCAGCTAATTGTCCAAGCTTTCGTGCAGGGATTGATTTGTCTGTTTCAACACTGATAACACAAGTAATTATCTCCACTCTTTAAAGACATGTCTCTGTGGCTACTTCTGGATTGAAGCATGATTTATATTCAATATGATGCAAAGGTACTGCAGGAAGTACGGTGGTCTGAGATGTGATTTCTAAAAGGAGGAATTGCAATTAAATATCTACAGTCAAGGAAGATTTATAGATCCAAAAGCTGAATTTGACTTGATACAGATGACAATTTTAAAAGGGGTCATATTATTATGTATCATTTATAAATTACATAAGGTATACCGCTCAACCGTATACATACTGTGTATGTTTGTGTGTGTGTGTGTGTGTATATATATACTGTATATATATATATATGTGTTACTTTTGAAATGTATTTCACTACAGATTACAGAATACATGCTGTAAAATGTTATTTGTAACATATTCTGTTAGATTACTCAAGGTCAGTAATGTATTCTTAATACTTTGAATTACTTCTTCAGCACTGTTAGATTTTTTCACTTGTTTTGACTATACAAACTGCAAGTACTGTAAGACAAAATACACATTTTAAAAATACATTCTATGAAAAACGTATATATCTTATGCAGTGTTGTTTCTAAAACAAGATAAATCAAATTGATCTTGTTTTAAGGATTTTTAGATATTTTTACAGGAAAACAATAAAAAAATATTATCAAGTGTAAGATTTTTGCCCTAATATCAAAGTTCCCTATCAAAAAGCTACACTTTGATGCTGCGCTGATTTAGCGCTTTGGGAATGTCTTTAGGAGTGACCAGCTGTGAATATGTGAGCAACACATCAATGAAATGGACAAAATGTATAGCCTCCGCCGGTGACATCATCAGGATGCGCCGGTAAAAGGGCTATAAATAGATGTGCCACAGGTGCATTGTCAGATCTTTTGTCTTAAGATCACTCTGTGTGTGAGCTTCACGAGCCTGTCAGAACGTTCTTTCCTCTGTTAGGAGTTAGAATTGTTAGGCAGTGCGCAGAAACCTTTCTCTTTTCTTAAAAAAAAGAAGAATGACTGATAAACAAAGCATGCGGTGTTTGCTCCCATGTTTACACTCTATGGCTGAGACCAGTTTTGTTTTGTGTGTTTAGGGGAAGAGCATGCTGCTCTTGCATTGGGGTGGGTAGGGTGCGAGCATTGCGATCTGTTCTCAGTCAAAATGCTTCGCACTCGTCTTGCTTACTTCCAAGAGACAGTGCCCACTCTTCCATCGTGGGGCTCTCATATGGATCTGGCTGAGGAGCAAGAAACGGGTCCATCCCTATTGCTCGCTCTCTCCCCAGATCCAGTTGGTCCTTCCCGTGATCCTGAAGTGCGCTCCGGCACCTCTTCGGTTTATTAGGGGGACCTTGAATCTCTTGAGTCTGCGGACTTCGAGCTACCCACCTATGAGCATTCCACGCATGATAATAAAGCAACAGAGGAATTGCTTGAGGTGGTTACTCGTGCGGTGGCCAGGCTTCAATTAGACTGGTCACACGAAGAAAAGACCCCCAAGCGCTCAAAACTGGAGGACAGATTTCTGTCTGGTGGCCAAGGGAAGGGAATGCCTCATCGCCCTTCCCTTCTTTGATGACCTCCATGATGAGCTCTCTCATTCATGGGGGAAACATTATTCTTCCCATGTCTACGTGCCCTCGATGTCGACATATTCGACTATCATGGATGCTGAGGCACGGGGATATTCAGTGATGCCGCCTGTAGAAGAGACACTTGAGGGTTATCTCTCGCCTGGCTTGGAATCGTCGCTAAAAAGACCCACTCTCATTACAAAGATGCGCAGTACCACCCTACGCTTGCGGGGAAGGCTTATCAGGTAGCACGTCATGCTGGTGCTGCCCTGCACACTATGCCAGTGTTACAGGCGTACCAGGCTGACCTGTTGAAGGACCTGAGTGCGGGCACCACTGTCGACGAAGAGGCTTTCTCAGAGCTTTGTCGAGCAACAGATCTATCTCTCCGCACGACCAAGCAGACGGCTCACGCCATTGGCCGGTCTATGGCTGCCTTAGTCAGCACTGAGAGATATTTATGGCTCAACCTGGGTGGCTCAAAAACAAGGTGTGGCGAATCGTGCTCCCCCTTGTAGAGACTGGGGGCCAGTTCATCGCCCTCAGCAGCCCCCAAAGCAAGACCTCAGGGCAGTTATCTCTAAAAAGACAAAACCCTGATGGTTTTGCACCCAGACTTCACATCCACCTGTACCTTCCCGATACCCCACGAAACCTCTCCATTCCCGCCATCTCTAGTGTTTTGGGAGTTAACATTTTCTAGCAAAATGTTGGGTGTTCCATTGCTTCCTGCCTTAGTCCAGGACGCGGAATACTCGACATCTCCTCAACAGGAAGTGTCAAAATTGATTCCCGTCTCAGAGAAACTGTCAGCGTGGAAGCTATTGCCAGGTGTTTCTATGTGGGTTCTAAGAACAGTAGAAAAAGGCTACAGAATTCAATTTGATTGCCGTCCTCCGCGTTTCAGCGACATGGTCTCCACTACTGTGAAACCAGAACAAGCATGTCTACCATGGAAAGAACTGTAAAATATCTTGCTCAAAGGGACCATAGAACATGTTCCCCTTCCAGAGAAAGAGTCAGGTTACTACAGCAGATAATTCCTGGTTCCCAAGAAGGGTGTGGGGTTGCGTCCGATTTTAGACCTATGAGGCTTGAATCGCTCAGTCAGGGCGTTCAAGTTCAAGATGCTAACCGTCAAGACGGTCGTGTCTCAAATCCAACATCACGATTGGTTGGTCATGATCGATCTCATGGTCACGATTCATACTTTCATATAAAAATTCTGCCACAACACAGAAAGTTCCTGAGGTTCGCTTTTGGGGGCGAAACTGTCCAATATTGGGTTCATCCATTTGGCCTAGCCCTATCAACCCCCAAATTCACGAAGTGCATGGATGCAGCACTGGCTCCTTTGCGACTCCGGGGCATCCGCATTCTGAATTATATAGACGACTGGCTGATACTAGCACAGTCACAAGAACAGGCTTTTCAGCACAGCGATATCATCTTAGCTCATCTGGTTTCTCTGGGTCTGAGACTCAACGTCAAAAAGGGTGTTCTCTCTCCTACTCAGGAAATTACCTATCTGGGGGCTGTATGGAATTCGATCATGATGTGGGCACAATTGTCTCCTGCTCGAATCTTGTCCATTCAGAACACCCTGAGCAAATTCAGGCTAGGCCAAGGTTGCACTGTTCATCAGTATCAATGAATACTAGGTCTCATGGCATCTGCGTCCTCGGTGATCCCTTCTGCACATGAGACCATTTCAGTTGTGGCTCAAAGCCAGGGGATTTCATCCAAGGGCCAGTCCCCTAAGGCAGATAAGGGTTACGTGCCGCATGCTTCATACCCTTTCTATGTGGTTCAGACCCCGGTTCCTCACTTTGGGTCCCACTCTAGGTTCGTATTGCCATCGCAAGTTGCTAATGACAGACGCCTCCCTGATGGGCTGGAGAGCGGTCTTAAGTGGTCATTCAGCTCAAGGGGAATGGAAGGGTCATCAGCTCGATTGGCACATCAACTGCCTCAAGTTGATGGCGGTATTTTTGGCTCTGAAATACTTCCTCCAATATTTGAAAGGCTGCTATATCCTGGTGCAGGTGGACAACACAGCAGTAGTCTCTAACATAAACCCCCTGGGTCTGGACACGATGGCACATACATGGCCCAGAATGCGCCTGTATGCGTTTCCTCCGGTTTCTCTGCTCCCGGGAGTCTTGGCCAGAGTTCGCCAACAAGGGTCCTGCCTCTTCCTGATAGCGCTGCGCTGGCCGAACAGGGTATGGTTCTCGGAGATAATGTCTCTTCTCGACGGCTCGCCTTGGGAGATTCCGGACAGGAGGGACCTTCTGTCTCAGGCGCAGGGGACAATATTTCATCCCCGGCCCGAGCTGTTGTAGGGTGCACTGGTTGTTTAGATCAGTTTTACTATCAGATATAAATAATAATTCATGTTTATTAATAATTAATTAATAATTAAATTAAAATAATAGAATTGAACTAGTTAAATTCTACCCTCGGGGCACCACTCTTTGACAAGAGAAAAATGATAGTAATTGACTGATCAAGTCTCATAAAATTCTACCCTTAAGATTGAGTATTTTGATTAATAATCAAAATAATCAAAAAGGAAAGAAGCTAGTCAAATTATTGGCATACGAATCCAACAGTAATCTGGTTACAGTTGGCTTCTAACAACAACAATTTACGATACTGAAGTAATACTTGAGTTCTTGACGTGGCAGAGGCTGGCTTCAACACAAATATTCAAACAAACAATTAGGAGTACTTCTTATTATAATATAACAAGATGTATTATAATCAAACAGCACTGAACACCGCCAATAATATATGAATATAACACAAGAACATAACATGGAAATCTTAACTGAATTGTGGAGCTATATGGTAGTGTATGTATGTGTGTGTCTAGATTCGGTAACAAAGACACGAAATGGCGGATTAAACTACATGTGGGGAACCAGTTTCAAAATGGAGGATCGGTTTCAACATTGAGAACTAGGTTCAAAATGGCGAACTGAATTCAAAATGGAAACTAGTTCAAAATGGAGGATTAGATTGTAAAGGGCGGAGCCAACGATTCTTTGAATGTGTAGGGGATGTAAGATAGCTGGATCAGGTCCAGAGCAACGGAGATAATACCACATGTGGGTGGTAATGAGAAAACACACAAAGGAACTGAACGAAACAGATGGGAGAATTTGAAAACACTAGCCTGATTCGGACATAAACAGCGGTGCTGCTCGCTCCACGAATTTCAGTGTGTGTGAGAGAGAGCGAACAAACAGGTTTTCATGCAATTTAACAGAGGATACACGCTGGTAACAGCACGATTGAATCGTTAGTTCAGATCACTCAATAAATTAACATTTCCCCAAAAATGACGATCTCACAAATCAAAACATCAATCAGCAATCATAGTTAACATAAAATTGTAAACAAAACATCAAACATTCAGCATCAAATATATTATTTAGTTTATAAGAAAAGTCACAGTTTCTAACCTAAATCTGCCCAGATATCAAGCCTTACTTGGGAAATCCTGTGCGATTTCAGCAGTGTTGTCCATTTGAATTCCTGTTGCGTTGAGCGGTCAGGAGAAAACGATCTGGATTCGGTCCTTTGTCTTACGCTCGTCAACGAAAATACACGTCTCTGCGTTATTTCTCGGGTCCGGTGATGGAGAGAAATGCAGGAGGTATACACTCTCCTAAAGGATTATTAGGAACACCTGTTCAATTTCTCATTAATGCAATTATCTAATCAACCAATCACATGGCAGTTGCTTCAATGCATTTAGGGGTGTGGTCAAGACAATCTCCTGAACTCCAAACTGAATGTCAGAATGGGAAAGAAAGGTGATTTAAGCAATTTTGAGCATGGCATGGTTGTTGGTGCCAGACGGGCCGGTCTGAGTATTTCACAATCTGCTCAGTTACTGGGATTTTCACACACAACCATTTCTAGGGTTTACAAAGAATGGTGTGAAAAGGGAAAAACATCCAGTATGCGGCAGTCATGTGGGCGAAAATGCCTTGTTGATGCTAGAGGTCAGAGGAGAATGGGCCGACTGATTCAAGCTGATAGATGAGCAACTTTGCCTGAAATAACCACTCGTTACAACCGAGGTATGCAGCAAAGCATTTGTGAAGCCACAACACGCACAACCTTGAGGCGGATGGGCTACAACAGCAGAAGACCCCACCGGGTACCACTCATCTCCACTACAAATAGGAAAAAGAGGCTACAATTTGCAAGAGCTCACCAAAATTGGACAGTTGAAGACTGGAAAAATGTTGCCTGGTCTGATGAGTCTCGATTTCTGTTGAGACATTCAGATGGTAGAGTCAGAATTTGGCGTAAACAGAATGAGAACATGGATCCATCATGCCTTGTTACCACTGTGCAGGCTGGTGGTGGTGGTGTAATGGTGTGGGGGATGTTTTATTGGCACACTTTAGGCCCTTAGTGCCAATTGGGCATCGTTTAAATGCCACGGCCTACCTGAGCATTGTTTCTGACCATGTCCATCCCTTTATGGCCACCATGTACCCATCCTCTGATGGCTACTTCCAGCAGGATAATGCACCATGTCACAAAGCTCGAATCATTTCAAATTGGTTTCTTGAACATGACAATGAGTTCACTGTACTAAAATGGCCCCCACAGTCACCAGATCTCAGATGTGGTGGAACGGGAGCTTCGTGCCCTGGATGTGCATCCCACAAATCTCCATCAACTGCAAGATATCCTATCAATATGCGCCAGCATTTCTAAATAATACTTTCAGCACCTTGTTGAATCAATGCCACGTAGAATTAAGGCAGTTCTGAAGGTGAAAGGGGGTCAAACACAGTATTAGTATGGTGTTCCTAATAATCCTTTAGGTGAGTGTACAACATTGATAGAAAACGATTGAGAAGGGAAGCTGGTCGCCTTTTACGTTTTCTAAATAAATTCACTGTTGTCTCATATTGAAAATGAAATGAACCGGTTGTAAGAAGTATACTACACGTCTGGAACAAAGCTAAGTTAATCTTACTCTACCGTGGCCAAATGGTGAGGTTAGAGAAACGTGGTCTCTCTTTGTCCAGACGGAGGGAAATTCCTTTGTATGTGTAGATACGCATCTCTTTAGATCGCAGGCTTGTGCAGCTGTAGGCAGAGAGAGAGAAATAAAATCTGTCCACTGGTTTTGTGGTGAAGATGACATCATTGGTCAGAGGCAGCGTCTAACCAATGAGTTTTGAGATTGGGTCTATGGGCGGGACTTCCCATCCGGCTGTGAAGTATTCTGGGAAACTGAGTTCAACGTCTCACCTTTGATCATATAACAAAGGGCCATGCTGTCTCCGCTGCCATTTTGAGTGGGGCAAGGCCCTACACTGTGGAACCTTCATGTCTGGCCCCTGAAGGGTACCAACTGAGGGACATTGGGCTTTCACCTGAAGTTATTGGGACCATTCTAAGTGCTAGGCTCCCTCTGCTTGAAGTTATGCCAATAAATGAGGTGTCTTTGAAAGATGGTGCAGTGCACATAATCCAGATCTAGTTAACTGCCAGATTGCTTCAGTTCTGGATTTTCTGCAGGAAGAATTATCAGCAGATAATGCCCCGCCACTCTCAGGGTTTATGTGGCCGCTCTATCGGCTTGCCACGCCTTGATTGATGGGATGCCTTTGGGGATATTTCCCCTGCTCACTCGCTTCTTTCGTGGAGCCAGGCATTTGAAACCTCCTGCTAGGACCAGGATCCCTTAATAGGACTTAGCAATAGTCCTTGAGAGTCTGGTTCAGACCCCCTTTGAACCTCTAGAGTCAGCGTCTGATAAACTTTTGACTCTCAAGATGTTTTTTCTTATGACAATTACTTATCTAAAAAGAATTGAGGATCTACAGGCTCTGTCCGTCTTGCCATCCTGCTTATATTTTGCCCCAGGAATGGCTAAAGCAATATGGCACCTCACCCTGACTACCTGCCTAAGGTTCCTTTCGAAGCCTTCTGCTCTCCGCCATTTATAACGCCGGAGGAGGAAAGACTTCACAGACTGTGTCCAGTCCGCACCCTTCAGACTTATATCCACCGCACTAGCCAGTGTGCATAAGTCAGGGCAACTATTTGTTTGTCAGGGGGGTCGTAACAAAGGGGCAGCCGCCACAAAGCAAACTATGTCACATTGGGTGAGGGATGCTGTAGCCCTGGCCTACGAGGCGCGTGGTCAAGCTTCGCCAGTAGGTTTTAGAGCGCACTCTACCAGAGGGCTCTCCTCCTCTAAAACCTTGGCTAGAGGTCTCCCTCTGCAGCAAGTTTGTGATGCGGCAGGTTGTCCTCTCCGCACACATTCATTGGACTTTTATAGTTTGGATGTTCTGCACTCCGGGCTCTTATGCCCTTGAGTCGACATCTCAAGCTCATGTCTGAGACCTCTCGCGTTTTTGTGAGTACACTGCACAACCGTAAGTGTCCGGACAGCCCCCAGTGTGGCAGCATGGGTATTGCGTTCCCCATAGCGCTTAGCAAAAGCGCAGCATCATAGTGAAGCTTTTTGTAAAGGGAACGGCTTGGGTTACATGTGTAACCCTTGTTCCCTGAAAAAAGCGGAACGAGATGCTGCGCTTCTTTGCCGCATTGCTCTTCAAAAAGAAGTATCTGACGACACCTGCTGACGTATCCATTTATAGCCTGGCCGCAGGTGCATCTAATGATTACATCAGCCGAGGCTATAAATTCCGGTCAATGTTCATTGACGTGTTACACACATTATTTCAGCTCGGTCACAACTAGGATTGTTCCCCATAGCGCTTAGCAAAAGCGCATCATCTCATTCCGCTTTTTCAGGGAACAAGGGTTACACATGTAACCCGAGACGTTTTCCATCTTAAAGGAATAAATATTAAATTAAACAAATGACAATAAAATGCTAAGTAATCTCTTCAGTAATCAAAATACTTTTTGAAGAACTGTATTCAAATTACTAATGATTTAAATTTGAACTGTAGTGGAACTTTAATTCACCAAAGTGGCATTCAACTGGTCACAAAGTATATCAGGACATTACTGATGAAATAAACAGCAACATCACAATTTGAAAAAAAGACATTTTGGATAAAATCTAGACAGGCCCCATTTCCAGCAGCCATCACTCCAACACCTTATCCTTAATAGTAAGAGTAATCATGCTAAATTGCTAATTTGGTACTGAAAAATCCCTTGCCATTATATCAAACACAGTTGAAAGCTATTTGGTTCGATAAATGAAGCTTAACATTGTCATTGTGTTTGTTTTTGAGTTGCCACAGTATACAATAGACTGGCATGTTTTAATTCAAGACGTAGGCTTTAATAAAACATGATGACAATCAAACAACAAACAAGAACTTACCAAGAAAAAACTAAACTAGAGGGTATTTATACATACAAAAGCTAATGAGGGAATGCAAACAGGTGAGAACAATCATAAAGAGATGGCAGTGATGAGGTTAGTGCATACTGGGAAATGTAGTCTGGGGGAAGCACTTTAAAATAAGAGTCCTAGGAAACATGAGGGAGACAGACTGTGGCATAACTCCCTCTTTAAGGGGCGACTCCTGGCATCCCAAAGATGGCTGAGGAGGGCAGGAAGATACTGGTGAGAAAAGGGACCTGGAAGATGACAAGGTAGCCAGGGAGGAGACCCCAGGGCAGGAGGCCTGGATGGCAGCCACAAGGTGGGGACTGGATCAGGAGGCATGGGGGGCTGCCATAGGTCCGAGACCCCAGGGCAGGGACTGGGTCAGGAGGCCTGGATGGCAGCCACAGGGTGGGGACTGGATCAGCAGGCCTGGGAAGCGGCCACAGAGCGGGGACAGGGTCAGGAGGCCTGGGAGGCTGCCATAGGTCCGAGACTAGGCCAAGGGGTGGCCAGAGTGCCGGGACTGGGTCAGGAGGTCTGGGAGGTGGTCGCACAGCGGGGACAGGGTCAGGAGGCCTAGAAGGCGGCCACAGAGCGGGGACTGGTTCAGGATGCCTGGGGGGCCAGCCACAGAGATGGCCTGGGGGGCCTCCTGACCCAGAATATTGATCAAAAATATTCACGTTGGATAATAATAAATTTTTTCTAGTAAGACCTTTGATAGGGAAAAAACGTATTCTTGATGATAATTATTGCATTGTTTTCCTGTAAAAATATCTAAAAATCCTTAAAACAATATCAATTTGAAATCTCTTTTAGAAACAATACAGCATAAGGTATTTTGGTATTCAGAGGATATATTTTTAACATGTGTATTTTGTCTTATTGTACTGGCAGAGTTTTTACAGTCAACAAATCCACCAGTGCTGAAGAACTAATCCAAAGTATTTATAATACGTTACTGACCTTGAGTAAACTAAAGGAATACATTACAAATGACATTTTACAGCATGTATTTTATGATCTGTAGTGGAATACATTTCAAAAGTAAACCTCCCAACCCTGTATATATACAAACACAGTATCTATATACACCATATTTGCAGAAATATAAGCAATATACTGTTTATAGAAATTCAAACTATAACATTTTCATCACCCGAAAGGTCCTACGACTTATAGTCCAAAGCGACTTAATTACAGAATTTAAACATAATTGATGTCAGCAGGTGTTATGCCTGAATCTGACTCCCCACCAGATTCCAACCCCTAAAGCCAACCCCTACACTTACCCCTAAACATATTAGTCAATCAGAAATTGGCACGGCAGAGGGTCCCATCCGCATGCAGCCTGTTGGTTCGATATATGTAAAATCCATAAAGTATATATATATATATATATATATATATATATATATATATAAACTGGCAGCCAAAAGTTTGGAAAAATGTACAGATTTTGCTTTTATGGAAAGAAAGTGGTAGGCTACTTTCTTTTACACCAAAATGACATTCAACTGCTCACAATATGTAGTCATGGCATTAATAACATAAAATTACTCTTAAAATGTAAACAAAAAAAAAAAAATACATTTCAGAACTTCTTAAACTACTTCAAAGAGTTCTCATAAAATAATCCTCAATATGCAGCAATGACAGCTTTGCAGATCCTTGACATTCCAGCTGTCAGTTTGTCCAGATACTCAGACATTTCACCCCACACTTCTGGTAGCACTTGACATAGATGCAGCTGTCTTGTCGGGACTTCTCACGCACCTTACAGTCTAGCTGATCCCACAAAAGCTCAATGGGGTTAAGATCCATAACACTCTTTTCCATTTATCTGTTGTCTAATGTCTGTACTTCCTTGCTCACTCTAATCTTTTCTTTTTGTTTTTCTGTTTCAAAAGTGGCTTTTTCTTTCCCATAAGGCCTGCACCCATGAGTCTTCTCTTTACTGTTGTACATGAAACTGGTGTTGAGCTGGGAGAATTCAATGAAGCTGTCAGCTGAGGACATGTGAGGTGTCTATTTCTCAAACTAGAGACTCTGATGTACTTATCCTCTTGTTTAGTTGTACATCTGGGCCTCCACGTCACTTTCTGGCCTTGATAGAGCCAGTTGTCCATTGTCTTTGAAGACTGTATTATATAGCTTTGTATGAAATCTTAAGTTCTTTGGCAGTTTCAAGCATTATATAGCCTTCATTCCTCAAAACAATGATTGACGGATGAGTTTCTAGAGAAAGCTGTTTCTTTTTTGCCATTTCTGACCTAACATTGACCTAAAACATGCATACTGTGGAAACTCAAAAACAAACACAAAGACAATGTTAAGCTTCATTTAATGAACCAAATAGCTTTCAACATGTTTGATATAATGGCAAGTGAATTTTTAGTACCAAATTAGCAATTTAGCACAGTGGTGAATTAAAATACCAAATTTCTTCCAAAACAACTAAATCTATACATTATTCCAAACTTCTGGCCACCAGTAAATATATATATATATATGCATACTGTATACTGAGCACTTTGTTAGGACCACCTGTTTACCTACTTATTCATGAGATTATCAAATCAGCCAATCATGTGGCAGCAGTGCAATGCATAAAATCCTGCGTATGCAGGTCAGGAGCTTCAGTTAATGTTCACATCAACCATCAGCATGAAGAAAATTTGTATCTCATTGATTTAGACCGTGGCATGATAGTTGGCATGAGTATTTCTGTAACTGCTAATCTTCTGGGATTTTCTCACAACAGTCTGTAGAGTTTACTCAGAATGGAGCCAAAAACAAAAAAAAAAACATCCAGTGAGTAGGAGTTCTGTGCACGGAAACGGCTTGTTGATGAGAGGTCAACGGAGAATGGCCAGACTGGTTTGAGCTGACAGAAATGCTACAGTAACTTAGATAACCACTCTGTACAATTGTAGTGAGCAGAAAAGCATCTCAGAATGCAGAACACTTAAAACCTTGAGGCGGATGGGCTACAACAGCAGAATACCATGTTTAGCACTTTATTAGGACATATAATTCCTAATAAAGTGTTCAGATGAGTACACATACTGTATATTATATTTATGCACACAATTTTTTCAACAAAATGTAAAAGAAGCTTTTGATACTTTTGGTTTGACTAAGTCCATCAGTGACATAGTATGACACATGACAGCTGTGAGAATGTACACATTTTTCTGGTTCCTCCTCTGGAGGGGAAAGCAAGAGCTTCTTCTTTCATGTATGGCTTCCAACAATGATTACTCTGTTAACAATCAGTGATCAAAAACAGCCTGACGACGAGCTGATGGAACTTCTGAAATCTCATTTTGACAAATAAGAAAAAAATTTCAGTAGGCCAGATTCCTCTTCTATATGTTATTTTTTTCAGCTCTGGTTGATGTTGTTTACTCTCAAGGCTGAGTTTTGACTGTGACATCCGAAATAAGCTGCAGCCCCAGTCTGCTGCGGTTACTTGTTGCTGATAAAGCAGACATGGTGAGAACAGTTATTCAAATAGGTGTGTGTAGATGATATAAAACAAATTCTGGAAATTGAGCCTCTTCCAATATTCCCTGCAGGCAAACAACTAGAAAGGAAGAGAAGAACCAGTTGCCTCCAACAAACACACACACACACACACACACACACACAAGCATGCACGCACACGCACACACACACACACACGCGCGCGTGCGGCTATGTGCTCTCCTTATGAGGACTCTCCATAGACATAATGGTCTTTTTAATGTATGAATTATAGAATCTATCCCCTAACCCTACCCCTAAACCTAATCCTCACAAAAAACTTTCTGCATTTTTTAATTTTCTTTAAAACATCGTTTAGTATGTTTTTTAAGCAATTCAAAATACGCGGACACTAGAAATGTCCTCATAAACCACATTTATAGTTTAATACCCTTGTAATTACCAGTTTTTAACCTAAAAAAGTCCCCGTAAATCACTTGTACCTGCCCCCCAAATGACTAATTAAGATATAATTTCCTTGTATTTCTGCACAAAAAACAGCTTGATTGTTGATTAGAAACACTTTTGTTTATAGTGTTTCTCTATAACTAGGGCTATATTCACAAAGCATCAGACTACGGTCACCTGTTTTGTTTTAGATTTCTAAATATGGTTGGGTTCACACACAGTTCAGTTATGAACAAGAGTGACAACCACATCAAACCTCATTGGCTCTCATCAAGTATCATGACCAAATGTCATATCAATGAGGTTTGATAAGTTTGATGCTGCTGACATATTTTATATCAGTACATTTATTTCAGGAATATTCTGGGATAAATACAAGTTAAGCTCAATCAACAACAAGCTCAATCATAATGTTGACTAAAACAAAAAGTTTACACCTGACCTTGTTATTTAAAACAATTAAATAATATTGGTTTACAAATAGGCACTGGACAGGTGGCAGGCAGAGATTGATAGCTTGTGTTTTTCTAACAGAGAAGAGGCCTTAGATGTAGCTAGGTCAATACAAAATATTGAACATTGGTTGTATGGTATGTCTAGATGAGAAAGGAGGTCTGTCTTGATGGGAAAGCATGAACAAGAGGTAACCAAAAGGATCCAGTGTCCAGCTGTGGGGGATGGCAGGGAGACATCCCTGACCACTGCCACACCACCAGGAGATGGCCCAGGATTAATGGAGCAAAACATTCGTGATAGGTGGCTCCTGGCTTATGATACAGTATGGCAGGGAGTTATGCACAGCAGGTTTAAATATTTACATGTGCATCAATATTCTGTGAGACCAGTGGTGTCCAGTCCAGGGAAGACTGTCAGGAAAGTCTGCACATGGGTGGGCAGGCTAGTTACCTTACCCAGAGGTCCTCATATAGGGGACACCCTAACTAACTATGAGCACTATACAAGAAAAATGGCCCAGAGGTCCTCTGAGAGGTGGGATGGAAGATGGACTAATTAGGACAGACTCTATGGACAGGACTGGAATGCCTTGGATAATGAGAAAATAATCCTTAGGAAATGAAGCTGTGGGTGGATGAGGGTAACGACTTGCAAAGGGCTGTGGATTCATCAAAGAAGGATCAAATGTGGCGGGAACAGCCAGACACAACCTTGCACTGGAGCAGCAGGTCTGACAAGAAGGATACAGATCCCAGTTGGGCACCACAGCGCTACTGAATCCACTGCTGTTGAGGGACACCAAAAAGACCTGTAACACCAGCAGGACAGGTCATATCTGTGAGGTGAGCAGCAGAAGGATACAATTGTTAACCCACAGACAAGAGAGAGAAGACAGTGAAAAGGAGCCAGGGAGAAGGAAACTAATTAATTAAAGATCGAATGATAATGAAGCCTGGAGCAGGCTAGACCAAGACCTCTGCTCCACCTTGGAGAATGCACTCAGCGGAAAGATGGAGGCCAAGCTTAAAATGTTTAGTCATTGTTTATGAAGAATATGTAGCTAGATTTGGGGAAGGGTCAGTGAAGAAGTGTGGTCCCAGGGTGATGGGTAGGAGAGAAAAGGAACTGCTTCAGCCGATGAAAGAGCAGAGGCAGCTTCGTAAGACATGGAGAAGAGCAGATGAGCATGAAAAGGAGGGTTTGAAGGTATTGTGGGATGGCATAAGGGCTAGGTTGTCGGTTTTGAGAAGGGCATTTGAATTTGAGAGCAGAGAAGAACTTCCTTCTTCCTACCTTGAGAGGATGCAATTCATCAAGGGTCCTTTTAAATTTGTCAGAAATCTTCTCGAAGAGAAGAGGAGTGATAAGCTGGTGATGCTGAAGCAAGATCTAGGGGATCCCTATAAATACAACCTGCTAGGCTCACCCGGATATGCCCCATAGCCAGTAGTGGGATTTGATGAAGCTCCACCAAGTTGAGTGAGATAAGGCAAGTACTGGAAAAAGCCAGGGCAACTTCAGCCCGGGCTCAAACGGGATACCT
This sequence comes from Xyrauchen texanus, assembly GCF_025860055.1. Classification (NCBI taxonomy): domain Eukaryota; kingdom Metazoa; phylum Chordata; class Actinopteri; order Cypriniformes; family Catostomidae; genus Xyrauchen; species Xyrauchen texanus. The sequence goes on from NC_068319.1 coordinate 20,791,862, forward strand.
TATAGGTTGTATAAGCGGTGCCCAACAGTTATTAAGCTGTTATGGAGACTACCGAGAGTTACCTGGAAGAAGCAGTGCATACCCCTGGAATGGCAAAGGGCAGTGGCCATCTTTATACCCAAAGAACAGGAACCCACCAACATAAGTCAGTTTAGGAGTATTGCTCTACTAAATGTGGAGAGAAAGATTTTCTATTTGGTGGTAGCAAGGAGGATGTCTGATTACCTCCTGAAGAATGGATACATGGACACATTCTGCCAGAAGGAAGGCAGATGTGTGGAGCATGCATCAGTAATATGGGAGCAGATCCAGTCTGCCAGGAGAGACAAGAAACTCCTCCATGTAATCTGGCTGGACCTGGAAAATGCCTATGGATCAGTTAAGAGCTTGGTAGATAGTTATTATTGGGACCTGAAAATATGTCATGCAACACAGGAGTACATAACTGAATGGCAGCAGATGGAAAAAGTGATTGCGATGGGATATTCAATTTCTCCTATCCTGTTCACAGCTGCATCCGAGATCATCCTAATTGATGCCATACAGATTGGCCGAGGAATCTGTGCACAATCTGGAGAGAGATTGCCAGCACTGCGCAATTATATGGATGATATAGGGTTTATTGGAACAACAATGCAGCACCTGTTGAAGAACATTAGTGTCTTTGGAACAGAGTTTAAGAAGTCTCTGAAGGAAATGGCAAAGGAATCAGACAAAGGGATCTTTTGGCTGTTGTTAATAAGGAATTATGAAATTTGCGGTGTGCATACATTAAGTGAGAAAGTAGGAATAGGGAATAATTACGATATATGGTGAGGTAGCAGGTTGAAGAGGAAAGGGGTGGGGAGGAAATAATTCAGCTGACCCACTCGGTCCTTATCCAGGGGTTTCTGAAGAGGGATTGAGTGTGGGAGTGACACCAGGCCAAGCTAGGCATTGGATGGTCGTCTCTCACGTCGCTCTTCTACACAATCTGTTGGAGGATTGATTTAAGGATAGGAACTGGATGGGTGGTAGGCAGAGATTGATAGCTTGTGTTTTTCTAACAGAGAAGAAGCCTTAGACAAAGCCAGGTCTGCTCAAGGGGAGGGGGATGGGGATGGCGGTGTATTGAACCCCGGTTGTATGGTATGTCTAGACTGGAAAGGAGGAATGTCTAGCAATCGATAGGATTCGTTGTCCAGCTGCGGGGGTTGGTAAGGAGATGTACCTTATCACTGTCCCACCACCAGAGCCCAGTTGTTCAGAAATAATCAGACCGGATTTCGGCTATCGGATTGGATCAGATCTTGAAAATTAGTTGTTCAAAAGAAAAGAAGATTCAGAAATCGGATTAGATCACATAATCCAGTCTTGGTTTTGATCTGGATGAAACCTTCAGTATGTGTTGTTCAAAACTTTTTAATCGGATTGGGAGGATTTAGGGTGGATATCAGTAACAAAATGTAATAAAACATTTGATGGTAAAATTGGTAAAATAATACAACATTTGTATCATGTAGTATATATACATTTATTTATATTTTGCACTTAATTTGTTTAACCATTACAGTGATAAAGTAGACATTAGACTACCTATTAAGCCTTTCAGTAAAGTTAAGACAAAAATATATATATATTTTGTCCCTATAAAATAATCCCTCAAACAGCTGTCAATATCAAACAAAAATAATGTATATAATTTCAACTGTCATTTTCATTGTATATTAATTAAAATGACACAATCATCAGAGATGAACCAGTCAAAAGTAGTTTCGAACAATTGCATCCCTTACTGCATGTCCAGTCAGTCCCTCATTCAGAGAGAATGCCAGAGGCATCATAAATGTTATCACAGATAGGGACATTTATGATTTAAACATGTGCTCAAAATATCCACAATGTATTTGTAAATAATGTATATTTGTTTTGTAAAGAAGTCAATGGAAAGGAGGAGGCGAGAACCGCCTTGACGATATAAATAATATTTTACTATTAAACTTAAACCAGAAGACACAAACACACACATGACGGACATGTCCATAAACTAACTCTCTCTCCCGCACAATCCTCCGCAGTCAGCCTTTATCCCTCTCGGAGGCTTGATTAGACAGATAAGGGACCGGGTGTGTATGATCACGACCCGGCCCCACCCTCCGCCCTGCCACAGTTTGTTTTATTTATGTGGGTCAGATGAGGGGTCTGACTGTTTAAAAGAAGTTGAAAATGGAATAGGATATTTTTATTGTTTAATTTGTGCAGTTTTCTTAAACACTTAAACCAAAACACTTAAGTTGACTCCATGCTGGCTATTCTGCCTTTTGTTCTTTACATAGTAGCCTACATTGTGAAATGTAGTCCCATTTAGAGCACTGGTAATCTGGATTTGGTAATCGTGAAAATCTTTTATCTAGATCAGGGTGATCCAATCCAGTGTTGCTTTGATAAACCAGCACAAAAGTAAAATGGATTACCTGAAACTGGATAGCAAACTGTGGGATTTACAAATCTGGATAATTCTGATCCAGATAAAATGTTTTGAACTGGGCCCAGGAGATATTCCGGGATTAATGGGGCAAAATTTTGCTGATGACCCTGTAGCTGGACAACTGAAGTGTGCGGCAGGAAGTAATGCCCAGCAGGTTTAAACATTTACCTGTGCATCTGATTGTATATGTTTACAATCTTATGATGAACAGAAAGTTTAAATAATTATTTTTATGTCCTTACTTTGTAAGCATGTAATTCTGGTTCTGTTCCTTCCCTGCACTTATTTCATTCCACTAGATGGCAACAAGTATGTTAATTTTTTCCCTCCATCACTTTCCATCCAGATATGCAGATTTCAAATGAAGGTGGCGCTCTAACAAATCTCAGCCCTCATAAAAGTGTTTGTCCATAGACATTCAGTCTAGTTTTCAGTTCATGTACCAACCCCACTGATCAAATATCTCTGCCTCTGATTGGACTAGAAGCACCTAGGTGTCACCAGGTGTCCTTAGAAAGCTAAGATACTCACCTTTGCAATGATATATAACATTTTATCATAGTTGATAACATATATTTCGGATGATTTGTTTAGCATGCTTTTCCTGCTCGACATCTAAGATATAACATTGGATTGCTCACCCAATTAAGCTCACAGAGAAGTAAAAAAATGGCTCATTTTGTAGAAAACTGGGCATATATAAATTTTGTGGCTACACTGGTTTTACAGCAGCAGTGATTGGTGCATAAAAGAGACATTTGTATTTGTATCCAAATGGAAATCATATTTAACGTTGTGATCCATTTGAAAATCGCTCAAACTGTCATATTAGGTCAACAAAAAAAAAACTGTATCACATTCCTGAGAATGAGAGCTTTCATTTGATATATGACCTGTCTAATTAAGAGCTATATGAAATACTTTTATATTTATATGAATATTAATACCACATGACCTCTAGGTGGCACAAAAACTATGTTTTTTTGCAAAACTATGTTATTTTGCTATTTTATGTAGCATAAATGCTAAATTGATGGTGTTCTATGAAAAAGTCAGATTATAAGATTTCAAATGATTCCACATATGCCTGAATTTAACGCTTTCAGCATAAAATGCAAAAAAAACTTTTGAAGTATATCCACAAGACAAAAACATTGTGTTTGTTTTTTTAGTGTGACAAAATCTTATCTGTGTAAACTTCATCCAATATTAGAACTTTGTTGTCATAATGAAGTAACTCTTGTAAACCCTATAATCTGGTAAATGCCATAATGCTGGTAAATCCCTGAATTTATCATGCTAAAATCATATTCATACATAATGTTAACAGATTGTGCCTCTTCTCTGTACTTCAGGGCAATATAGCAAAATTTAAGAGACAGGTTTAAAAAAAAATATTTACCATACTCGTCATATTTAAAACAACATATGGATGGATATGTGTGTGTTGTACAAACAAAAATTTTGCAAAATATTTTAATTTTAATGAGAAGGTTTCTCAAATGTCTCTCAGAGGGAGTCCATATCACATAAATGTAGTAGGTACACAGGGGTTGGCTTGACCAACAAAGCATTTCACACCAGTGTGAAACTCATTGAGTCCCTTAGGACTGTTTTAACAAGCATTACGTGAATGTCCATCTGCACGACTGCAAACATTTATCTGCAAATTCTCAAATAAAAGCAAAGAATTGACTCCAACATAAGAAAACCCAATGCACTGAGATAGATTTAATAATTATCTCTCTCTTGGTGCTTATCTCTATCATGGCAGGAATACGCACTTGGAAGTAGGCAGAAATAATTATGGCAACCCACTTGAATTTAATCACGAGCACACTACAGCATAAACAGCTTACATTTCACATTAACCTGAGGTGAATCTGTAATCAGGAGAATACTTAAACAAACAAGGGCAATGCAGCACTGATGCATATTCAAATGGAGTAAATTGTTAATATGAAGGCCCATAATGCTGCAATCTACAGCTCAGGAGTCACAAAACTTATACTACTCTTCTTTATAAAAAGGGGTAGTTTACCCACAAATGAAAATTCTGCCATCATTTTCTAACCCTCATGTTGTTCCAAACCTTTATGATGTTATGTCTATAATGGAATAAATTAGGTTCGTTTATTTCAGAAATAAGCAGGCTGCTCTCGCTGAACAACATTTGTGAGCTTCTTTTGGACTTTACTTTTGCGATTTAAAGCATGCATCTCCAGAATGTCCTAATTTCATTCATCTGGCAATAATAAGTTGAGGAATGAAATAGCAAACATAATTAAATGTTAATTAAAAGAGCCACCCAAAGAACAAACTGATTACATACAATGTCAGAAATCACATTAGGCATGTGTTTTAGTAACATGGCATCAACAAGCCTGGAACTAATGGAATTTGTTATGCAGTTGAATGCAGTCACCTTCTATGATGATTAAAATATCAATTAAGCATGACATCAACACCAAGGACAGTGGAGGAAGAGGCTATCTATTATTTCTATTATTTAGGAAGTCAATAATTCACAGTACAAAGCACGTTGTGGTCGGCACAAATCATGTCCTTATACATTACAGCCTGGGTCACATTTGTTTATACTTTCAGTGTTTTGTTCATTGTTTTGAGGATGAGAACATATTACACAACCTGTCACACAAACCTGTCCATGTTGGCGTCTGAATTGAAGTGACGCTGGATTTTCTACTCCCATTTAAAGGTTGATACGTACAGTAAGCCTGTTCTTGTTACAATACGAACAATGCAAAATTATTATTATTTGAATTTATTTATATATTTTCACTGCTGTCCATGACTCTACCAGAACAGAACTGCAACCTATTCTTCAGTCAAGACCCACCAGTTGAGATCCATTTATTTTATGACAGGTTTTATTTTTCCTTTCAGAGTAGCACAGTGGAATTTAATGACTTTGGTAATCACCCATGTAAAAATGTTCACATGAAATCAAGTCAGTCTGCACTTTCAAAACTGAACACAATTGAAACAGGTGGGATTCAATGTGTAAAATCATCAAGGAGAGAGTCAGAACTGATTGTACAACAATGTGATGAGATTTAGTTAAAAAAATTTAATAAATCTCCTTTGGCATTTATATATGGCCTTGGGTTATACTGTGTTGTCCATTGTAAAAATCTGCCTTGCATTAAAAGCAGTCAATGTTTCTATTCCTTTTTGCGAAACTAAATCCTTGTCATTCAGCATCTCTGTGCATATGTCTTTTATCTCTATAGTGTCTCAATAGAAAAAGCAATAGTTGAAACACTTTCCTTGTGCTACCTTTACTGGTTGGTTGTATTTTTCTAATATTAATAATTAAAGCAATTCTCAGAACCATAAACTGCAGCCCCTTTCAGACAGTACAGTTGCTAGGTAACATCTCTGTCCATCCGGAATGAAGCACAAAACGACATACAGTACAAATGCATGAGACATTCAGGAATATGACAATTTCATATTTTTTCTACTTTCCAGTTTTTTCATAAAGCATATGCATATTCACATCTTCACATGTAATATGTAATAGCTGCCTCTTTAAGAACTCATATGACCATTCATACATTTACAGACAGAACTAATGACCTCATTTGAGTTAGCATTATCAATTAGCGTTATCAGAAATAGTTCACTCGAAACTACTGTCACCATTTACTCATCTATATGTATTTATAAACACGTGTGTCTTTTATTTTACCTTGGAATACTAAATAAAAAAAATTAAGAATATCCTGACTGCTCTTTTCCATGTATTGAAAGTGCAAATAAGCCATATAAAAGCATCATAAAATCCACAAAATTTGTGCACAATATTCCAAGCCATACAGTAGCTTTATGTGATGAACAGACCAAAGGTTTTACTTTTATTCATTTAAAATGTTCAGGTCCAACATCGTTTAATAATGACTCATAATGAAATGGCAAAATCATAAGATATCGTACAACTTAGTTTGTACGAAAGGGTGCGACTCTTATTAACAAGAAGATTTTAAATCAATACAATACAGGCATCAATTTCTTGCTAGGATCCTATCCACCACAATTTTAAGAATGTAAATATTCATTTGGTTACACATTCCATACATTTTTATGCAATACAAATTACTGATATACGTACTCATTTCAAACCCTGATGTTTTCTTTCCTCTATGGAACACAACAGTCATATTTCCTAATAGAAAAGTTAGCTTTAGGGTTTGGAAAGGGGTAAGACTTTATGGTTAGGTTTAGGTTTGCGGTTTGGCATAGGGGTTTAACTTAAGAACAATCATAAGAATGCTCTTCAAAACCCCAATTTTTCTTATTCTTATGTAGTTCACAGCAGTGATTTGTCCTCTTAAAATGGTTAGGTTTAGGTTTGGAGTTTGGCTTAGTGGTCAAACTAAGGTTTAGGGAAAGGGGTTAGACTGGTTAGGTTTAGGTTTAGCTTAGGGGTTAAATTTAAGAACAATCATGAGAACCCTGTTCAAAACCCCAGTGTTTCTTATTCTTCCAAGGTACACAACAGTGATTTTTCCAGTTAAAATCGTAAGGTTTAGGGTTTGGGAAAGGGGTTAAACTTTATGGTTAGGTTTAGGTTTGTGTTAGAGGTTAAAGAGGTTTAACTTAGAAAACAAATCATATTAACATTGTTCATTGGTGTGGTTATTTTTCTCTATGGGAGTAAACTTATGTTTTTATTTGAGCCAACTCATACAATATCTTACGATTTTGCATATCCTACTAATTATTACGACTTGTTATGCCGTAGCTATCAAATCAAAATGCCATTGATGTCAATGACGTTTGGTCACAGGTCTTGTGAGAACCAATTGCGTATGTCATCCAGTGGTGTCGACGTGCCATTTAGGTAGAACGTTTTTGTAGAGCATCAACTGAGGAACATGTTTTGGACTGTTCCTCACAAAATTATTATATGATGACAGAAGACTTATAGAGCATGAGTTTTATGCACTATTTTTATTTAAAAAAATAGTTTTTACTTTTATGGTGCTTTGCCATTTTGGAACTTGACCGCCCCTGCCCACATTCACTTTCATTTTTTGGAAAAGAGCGGCTAGCACATTCTTCACAAGTCATATGGGTTTGGAACAACATGAGAGTGAGTATATGATGACAGAGTCTTTTAAGTTAATGTTCTGTATTATCATTATCCCTGTGATTCAATGTGGTAAGCCAAAAAGGAATTCGGCAAGTGGTATCGATCAGAGTGGGATAGTGAATCCCAAGAGACTCCTCTAATTAAAGGTGAAGAACAGCCAAGTTGACGCAATGCAATGTCCTTCAGACTATTACATACTGCCGACGCTAGCATTCTCCAATGTTTCCTGATGCTCATCATCATTCTAACTTCTCATCACATAATTAGAAATGAGCTGCCTGCAGCTGAAAGCAGCCAAGCTATGTGTTCAGTTCATCCTTGCAGAATTGACTATAGTTGCCCCCTCGTACTTCATAAGGCTGTGCCCTGTATTCAGTAGGAAGGCACTGTAAATGGAAACAAGCTTACTATTAACTTCCCTCATTTAATAAAGCTCACAGAAAGACACAGCGGATTCATTTTAATTACCATGCCCACTGATTACACATCATCATATTGGGCAGCTGTTATTGGAACGTGATGGAGTTACGGGTTAATACAATTTGTTGGAACATCTCAAATGTGGTATTGAGATGGAATTATGATGTGCAATTTGGCATTACGCTGTGAATTATGTTGCAAGGGACAGGAAATTTATTATGCAGTGTGTCTTCACGAGGTTGACATTTGAATTTCACTTTCAGACAAAAATCTTATCGAGAGAAAAGAAAAAGTCAATTGCTGTAATTAGATAAACATTCTTGACGAGAGCTCTGATAGCGCTTCAAAATGCCCATATAAAAAAGACATGTAATTGTCAAATCCCTGGTTGTTCCTCGTGGCTATGGAAACGTATTTCTGGAAGAGAACGAAAATATGCAGCTTATTAGTCTGAAATAATACAGCACTATCAGAAGGCTTTGGTCTTAATTCTAATACATAATAAACTGGGTTTATGAGAACAGCACACAATTCTAGTAGTGACCATGTAAATATCATAAAAATTACAAATTACAGAATACTTGCCTAATTTTGACTGAATAATGGAGATGTAAGCAACATGTACTCAGTCTTGATGTAATGTAGAAAGTGGGTTTAGATTCCCAAAACACTGGAATTAAGTGTGTTTTACAAGGTTAAAAGTAATTAACTTTTTTAGTTTTGGAGAAACAAAACACTAAAAATACATTTTGTCACTGTAAAGGGATATAAGGGAAAGGAGGAGGTGAGAACCGGCTTGACAATATAAATAATATGTTAATGAAAAACTTAAACAAAAGACACAAACATCAACACACGAAGGTCAGCTGCCCGTAAACGATCTCTCTCTCCCGCACCACCATCCACAGTCGGCCTTTATCCCTCTCAGATGCCCCGCCCTCCGCCCTGTCACATTCCTCCTTTAGTAAATATTAGCCAAAACCAACCTTTGCCCCTGAATGTCTGCTTAAACAATAATGATTTTCCCCAATTTATCTTTAATCTGTTTGAGAGATTTGAATTGTAGATGTTAATTTTTCAATATAATGACTCCCCTGCTATTACTTGAGCCAGCACTAAAGAAAACATGCCCACCCCATATCTTCCAAAATGTTTCAGCTTCCTGCGAGGAAAGATGTGTTTCTTGAAGGAATGCAATGTCATATTTCTCATGCTTAAGAAAATTAATAACCTTCCTTCTTTTTATGGGGTGCCCCAACCCATTCACATTCCACATAATCCACTCATATTAACATTTTACATTTTGCTATAATAAAAAAAAAATTGTGTATCAAAAACAAGATTATAAAGACCACATTCTCACATTAGTATGGCAATCAAAGCCCGAACATCCCCCAGAACCAAACAAACAGGAAAAAGAAAAATGTGCACATTAACCCTGCGCACGTCACCACCAACCGGCGTCCATCCCTCTAAACTCAAAAGGTCCATGTATGCCTACAAGAGCCCCCGCAACAAACTTGCCATCGGATTGTTCAAGTCCGGTGCTTCCGCACAAATTTTGTGAGGCAAAATTACATAAGAGAAAATACTTTGCAAAACAAACCCCAGCCAATAGGCAGAATAAACACAAAGAACGTGTAGATTCATTCACACAAATCAAGCTCCGGCCACTAGGCGGAACTAGCACAAAAACAAACAAAACAGGCGTCCTGGATCCTTGGATGGTCCATAGTCAAATTCACTCGAGGTCGCATAAAAAATACATTAAAATACACCATGACTTACTCAGTCCATCAACTTTATAAAAGACATCCTTTGTTTTGGCATGTAGATATTTTGTGGCCATCCCCTCTCAATCTGGCCGGAAACCCCAGTGCAAAAGCAATTCTCTTTCAATGCAAAAGTTTCTTGAAGGAGAAGTTATTTCCCACAAAACAAACTCCAGCCGAAAAGCTGAACCAACACAAACAGAAACAAAAATGGTACCCAGCTTCCTCAGACAATCAAGTGTATGTACAGCATGTCAATCCACTCACATAAGAAACACCAAATGGCTTACTCACTCCAGGCTGAAATCTTTTTAAACTCAAGTGAGATCAAAGAGTTTGGGAGAAGCACTCCAAATCCCTGGGGTTGAGAATCGAGGGAAGAGGGTTTTCTATTAAAGACAAGTAAACTGGGTATGAAAAACGCTGAATAGTCGATCTTTTAAAGCCGAGCCCAGTGATGGAGTTTGTTCAGTGATCCATGTGACTATGCTGATTTTCGTGCTTACCCAAGACAGGTCTCTTCTGGATTTCAGGTGTTAATTCATAAACTCGGAAATCAGAAAATGTGAAAGAGTCTTTAAGGAAACCATTGAGCTAAAAGCTGAACTCGTCTTTTGTTCCCTATGAATTTATTTCTATTTTAAGCAGGCTAAACTTACAGAAAGGGAGCTTTATTTATGACCCTGTGTTAGGTTCACCTGCTGTTACACTTTTAAGTACCAAGACTCGCTGATGTGTGTTGCTCCCACCAGGAAAGTAACTAAATTACTGACACTAGACTCCTTTGAAGCACTCTCTCTCCCTGCAGCTTGACTTCATTTGTAATTTCAAACACTCAATGGCAACAGTGGAGAAAACCAGGTGCAACCAACCTGCCTGGTGTGTGGCTTTTTTTCCCCTGTTCAGTATGTGTGCACATGTTCTTGCTAAGGGGTTTCTGAGAAATAATTCAGTGTTTGCCATGAAACGTGTGTGTAAACTGCAAAGTGCGAAGATAAGCCCTCTGGCTGTATCTTTTGTGCCACTTGCTTTTAGAGCTGGCTATCGTTTCAAAGGGAGTTCGGCAGGGGTATGCAATTACGCCCCTAGCCAAACAGATGCTTATCTTTTCGCTAGACGCTCTGCTACTCTAATTGTGACTCAGCTATTTGGTGCACAATATCACCATTGACCATAGCTTGAAAACAAAACGAGCCTTTTAGCTCTGCATCAATGTTATCTGATCATTGAGAAGGCAATCATTCACTTTTCACGATATGAATTTCGTAAAAGCACTTAATTTTAGATTTAGCACTTTATTATCAGCTTATCACAATTTAAACAATTTGTCTAAAAATCTGTTGAGCCCTTGAGCGTCCTGTACCTCAACTCGTAGAATATGGCGGGTGCTGGTGTCCCCACCAGTTTTCTTAATGTGCTTAAAGGGATAGTTCACCCAAAAATGAAAATTCTCTTATCATTTACTCACAGATGCATGGGACTTTCTTCTGCTGAACACAAATGAAGAAGGTCTAATAAAAAAAAAAAATAGAAAATACAAATTACAGTCAAATAAGAACATAAAGGAAGCAAAAAAGTAATCCATAAGACTCCAGTGGTACCATACCAGCAAAAGCCAGCATACACCATTCTGAACCAACATGGAAATTCTAAGGTTTAAGATGGTCTGTTCATCAGGAAAATGAATAAATGTAAATTAATATTTAAAGCTCTGAAACAACCTAAACATATAGTCATTTGTACAGTAGGCTATAATGTAGGCGCCATGTTGACTGTCAAGACGACAATTGCATGTCTTATGTAACACTTTCATTACTCTTAAAATGGCATGCAGCACTCTCAAGCCAGGGAATGAGTATTGCCACTTGAACCCAGAACTCACCGTGAGGTTAAAGTGCAATTTAAAGTTCTTGTTTGAAAACACATTGCCGGAGTCACAGTGGAAGTAAATGAAAGGGCTGTTAAAAGTTATTTGTTGCACTACTTCTGACAACCCCATGTGCAAAAGTTACAGGCTGACCCTTTAAATGTTTAGAAAAAAAAATAAAAAAAAATAAATAAATATATATATATATTTGAATCTTTATATGAGCAATTAAGGAAAAGAATAATAGAATTAGTAACCCCCCTGTATTTTGTTGTGCTTGCTAAGGCAAGTATCACTTGGCACTTTCCTGCATCAAACCCCTTTAAGGGATAGTTCACCCCAAAATGAAAATTCATAAAATTAATCCATAAGATTCCAGTGGTTAAATGAATATCTTCAGAAGCATTAAGTGTAGGTGAAAAACAGATACATATCATACATGTCTTTTTTACTATGAATCTCCACTTTCACTTTCTTCTTTTGTTTTTGGCATTCTTTGTGCATATCGCCACCTACTGCGCAGGGAGGAAAATTTATGGAAAATACAAATATTTGCATAATCTCTGACAAAACTTTGTAATTGCCCCAAAGCAGACTTCTTACGTGATCTCATAGGTGCTCAAACCATTAATCTCACAACTTTGTTTCCACAGCATCAAAATGGAACTTAATAGTAATGTTACAGCTTCTCAATGTGGAACAACTGCCAGAGCTGATTTACCGGTATTTGCCAAAGAGCACTGTGACAGACATTTGAAAAAATGATATTAATTTCCTAGAAAAGGTGTGAAAGTTACAGAATGTGTAAGTGCCTACTATTATTATTGCTCATAGCTCTGAGCAATAATAATAGTAGGCACTTTCACAGGTTCTAACCTCATAATCCCCATAAATATTAAACTTCGGCACATAACTCACCTTGTTCAATTTGTGCTATGGTCGTGTTAAGGAGAGGTGTGGTATTACGTTTCGAAGGGTTTGGACTTAAAGATTTATGATAAATTTAAGATAAATAAATAATACATTTTTATAGAAACTAATGACAAATAAATAAATAAAAAATCCCTTAGCCTTATATTGAAGGAGAAACCCAGCAATATCAATAGGCAATATCTACAGACCTGAAATAAAATAAAGGGTGGGCTCTTTTGACTTTGAGCAGTAAGAAACTTCCTGGAATACCATAGCAACTACACAGAGCATCATAGCAATGTGCTTAAAACAATTCAGAACACCCAAGAAACTGCATAGCAACACCCTGGAAACCAACGACAATACCCTAGCATCATGGCAACAAGTTTTGTACAGACAAGCACAACTTACTTCTGACTTTTTCATTAGTTTAATATTTTACCTGATGTTGATTATACAGGGAAAAATAGCAAATGGGGTGGAATTTCAATCTTATCCTCATGGAGGACTACTGGGTTTTAATGTATTGAGCCCCCAATGATGTTGCAACCCCAAGATGATCTAGGGGTTAAAGGGTGTAACATTAAAATAGATATTAAGAAGTGCTTGTGTGCTGGAAAAAGGACAACAAACACTATTTGCGTACACTGATGATAAACATCCCAAAAGCATGAACAAGACAGAATGGAAGTCTGACAATTTGAGAATTTGAGTTTGAGAATTAAGCTAAATATAACATCTAAAAATTTCTGCCACTGGAACCATAATCCCACCGGCTTAATTTAAGCGTAATAAAAATAACTAAAAATAAAAGGACTGAATAAAGCTTGAACAAATTGCAAGCTTTATTTTGTATTTGCAGTTGACTGTCGATGCAACATCTGCTGGATATAATATATAACTCTGACCAGATACTGTTTACACTAAATAACCTCTTTTCAATTTGTGTTGCTATGGAAACCTTCTGTGAATAAGTCCTCTCTCTTTAACCTATTCCCTTCTTTTGTGCATATGCTTTTTTTGGCGGCCTCCATGTGCTGTTTTCTCTTCATCCACTCAAAATGTGTCTTATAAAGGGGAGTACTAGCAATGGCAGCCCTTCTATTCCCCACTGTATCATTAAGTATGCCTGCAGTGGTGCCGAGACTGTTGAGTCTGACAACTGCCTCTCCAGCCAAGCATCGCCTGGCGTACGAGCACAAACAAAGACTTCTTTTAGCTCATTTTGCCTGACAATTACCTACATGCATGGGAATTGACATGATTAATTCAGTTGGTGTAAACATTTCATTACGATGCTAACAGGTGGATAAACAGATGTAGGATGATACAGCATGCCTCGTGGTTCCTTGGGAGAAAGCGCAATGCCAGGAGACTTCCATAAATGATATTTTTTTAATAGGCTGTAATAAAAAAGAGATAAAGTTGTGTTGAAGAATCACAACACAGTCAGGCATTTCAAATTTCCTGACTGTTGAAATTTGGATGTTGTTTGTTTGTTGCAGAACCTCCAATGGGATTCAGCAAGTTCAACCTTTAAAAATTAGGAGTTGTTTCTGAGTATATTGAAGATGGAACAAGATATTACATTTCCCCCACTATCGACAGACCCCATGCAAAGGACTGGCATATTTTAGATATATTGTATGCATGTAATACATTCCAATCAGCCAATCCAATTTTATTGTTAGGCTTTGGGTTATACTTAGGGCTGGGGCTTGAATAACATTATCATCCATTTTTGTCTGATTTTAGGGTTAGTTAATGGTTAGATATTCTGTGTTTCTGAGGCACTTACTGACTTGTTTCATGTGATGTCACTGTATAACCATGTCACCATGCTTGTGACCAAAACCCCAAATACCTTCAGTGTGCTGTGCTGTGCGATGCAGCAAGAGTCAGCTAAATTTATTCTAAGAATGTACACCTCCGTCAGACGGACACTTTTTGAGCATCTCACTTTGCTTGCATCATAAACATCCAGTTTGTTGGTTGTTGTGTGAAGTTAATCATAGTTTGAAATTGGATTTGGGCTCCATCAACCTGTGTTTGAACGCAAAAATGTGTCTGTCATCACTTTGTAATATCTGCTGTGTCTGTAAACGTGGTTTGTTCGCTGTAAGCTATGCGTTGCCTATAAACCTGGAGTTACATTTACTGCCCCCTGGAGAAAACAGGTGGTTCTTCAAGCTTGAATTGCTCCAATGGTAGGAATGTTCTTATTACGGACATGATTATTACATACATATTATTCTTATTTACAAATCAATTTAGAAAATACTGTATATTTTAAAGTTCAACCATAACTAAATTAATTTTTGAATTAACTAAGCTCCAAGGCATGACAACATAAGCAAAGCACAATAGTTGTAAAACTCCATATATAATTGCATAGGCGTGTTAAGTTGCTTTCTGTGTATTCTGTAGGTGTTAAAAGCAGCTCTCACATTCATACAGATGGGATCACATCATATGTTTTGTAATATTGCGATAAAATCAGACCAGAAAACAAAACGAAAACATTTCTCACTTCTGAATGAGAGATGTTTATGATGATATACCAGTAGGTGTGTGTGGTCACATATCACACTCACCAGCATTCAGAGAACTTTTGTGGATAAAATATCTTTACATGTCTGCAAAAGTCAAATCTGGCTATATTTGAGCTAACTCCAGAACTGTATACACTTTCCTGGGACTTGGAAGGGAAAACAACTGGCCCTGGCATGCACTAGCATGGCCGCATTTGGCTCGATCATGGCTAAGACTAAGCTGTATTGTGGACCAGACCTCATGCATGCTAGGGACAAGAGGGTTGTTCCTGGACCAACGAAAGACGTTCATCCTGGTCAGACAAAAAATTGAATTATAGGTCAGCCAAGTGAATATACCAATCAGCCACAACATTAAAACCACCTGTCTAATATTGTGTACATCTGCGCTAGTAATACAGGCATATATCGTGCAGTATGGAAGTTACAGTATACAAATGTTTAGCTAATGTGGGGAAGTAGGATACAGCTTCAGTGAGTAAACATTTAGCAGTTTGAAATCGATTAGCTAGTTCAGTTACTTCAGTTCAGAGGAGGGCTAGCAATGATCAGACTGGTAACTTAGACTGGTAGTTCATTTTAATGTACAGTTATGAAAATGAGGATTTGTAATTAAGATACAAATTTTGGTAATTGGATGATTAGATGTAACCATAGGCTCTTATATTTCTTCTTCTGCAGAACACAAAAGAAGATATTTTGAAGCATGTTGGTAACCAAATGGTTTTGGGTTCCCGTCAACTTCCATTGTATTTGAAGTGAAGTGATTGGGAACAAAAACAGTATGTGAGTACTGTGTGAGTGTGTGTGTGTGTGTGTTATTACTATCAATACCAGAAAAACAGCTTGTAAATCATACATACCACATTTTTTTACATTTATATATTTAAGTGATGGATAGGTTTAGGGGATAGAAAATACAGTTTGTACAGTATAAAAATCATTATGGAAATTCCCCATAAAACATGGAAAACCAACATTGTGTGTGTGTGTGTGTGTGTGTGTGTGTGTGTGTGTGTGTGTGTGTGTGTGTGTGTGTGTGTGTGTGTGTGTGTGCAAGCACATGTGTGTGTGTGGACCCCTGAAAGTAGCAGTGGCCACCCCCTGGCCACCCCAAATATAAAACTCTAGTTCCGCAACTGCATGAGGGGGACCTAAACAATATTAGGCAGGTGGTTTTATTGTTGTTGCTGATCGGTGTAGGTCCTTCAAAGCAGGTAATAGTCAAAAGGAGATAAAGGATACAAAAGGAGATTGGTGAATGGTAGAAAAGTGAATTAAACTGGCCCTTGGGGTCATTGATGTGGCACTGCAGGTGAATTTCACTCTATTCTGTATTCGACACACAGATTTCTTCCACGACACAGCCTCACAACTGTGCACCTGCTCTCTGACACCATTAAAAAAACATACTGCCTTGACCCATCGACAGTTTCAGCATTAAAAAGGCAGAGTAATTAGCTAAAGGTATCTCTGAACATTCACATGGAAAACCTTAGTTTCTTTTTATGTAACGGAATAGCCTTTGTTTACCTGGATGCTTGGGCTGGGCTAATATTCACAAAATATTTGTGATGATTTTGTCTGTGATATGAATGAAGCTACATTGTAAATATTGTGATTATTTAAAAAATATATTTTATGTTTTTTTATTTTGGCATTAAGTTATTTAATGCCTCTCATCCACACTGGAATGGCGTTTTCCTTCACTGGAAAACAAAACCTTTCAAAAACACTCTCCACAGCAGTATACTTTGGAAAATTTGTGGATGACAGTAGGAAACTGGAAATTGAGGTTTCAAACTTAAACAGATTAGTGTGGCCGTGTCATTTCCATGAAAACATTCAAAATGGGCTGTTTTAAAGATGGTGATGGAATTCTCTGCATGCACTTTGAAATGTCTTAGTAGAAATATACACTGATTTTGCTTTTTCGGAAGGAATTTGGTACTTTAATTCACCAAAGTGTTATTTAACTGATCACAAAGCACAGTCAGGACATTACTGATGTAATGTCACCAGCTTTCAGAGAACTTTTGTGGATAAAATATCTTTACATGTCTGCAAAAGTCAAATCTGGCTATATTTGAGCTAACTCCAGAACTGTATACACTTTCCTGGGACTTGGCAGGGAAAACAACTGGCCCTGGCATGCACTAGCATGGCCTCATTTGGCCCGATCATGGCAATGCGGCTACTGACAAGCACCATCACTATTTGAAAAAAGTCATTTTTGGCTAAATCTAGACAGAACCCATTTCCAGCAGCCATCACTCCAACAACTTATCCTTGAGTAATTATGCTAAATTGCTAATTTGGTACTAGAAAATCACTTGCCATTATATCAAAAACAGTTGAAAGATATTTGGTTCGTTAAATGAAGCTTATCATTGTCTTTTGTGTTTGAGTTACAACAGTATGCAATAGACTGGCATGTCTTAAGGTCAATATTAGGTAAAAAATGCCAGAAAAGAAACTGCTTTCTTTAGAAACTCATCAGTCAATCATTGTTTTGAGGAAAGAAGGTTATCCAATTCTTGAAATTGCCAAAAAACTGAAGATTTCATGTACAACAGTAAAGAGAAGACTCAGGGTGCTGGACTTATGGGAAAAATTGCAAAGAAAAAGACACCTTTGAAACAGAAAAACAGAAAAAGAAAAGGTTAGTGTGGGCAAAGAAACACAGATATTGGACAACAGATAATTGGAAAAGAGTGTTATGGATTTTAACCTCATTGAGCTTTTGTGGGATCAGCTAAATCAGCTGTAAGGAGTGTGAGAAGTGCCCGACAAGACATCTAAATCTATGGCAAGTGCTACAGGAAGTGTGTGTTGAAATGTCACCCGAGTATCTGGACAAAGTGACAGCTAGAATGCCAAGGATCTGCAAAGCTGTCATGACCACACGTGGATGATTTGTTTATGAGAACTCTTTGAAGTAGTTTAAGTTAAATTACAAATTGTAATTTTTCACATTATTAATGTCCTGACTATACATTGTGATGAGTTGAATGCCACTTTGGTGAATAAAAGTACCAATTTCTTTCCATAAGATCTGTACATTATTCCAAACCTTTGGCCACAAGTGTATGTAGGTAATATATTTTCGGGGGTGGATGCGTATGCAAAGGTGTTCAACGGGAGGTGCTGTTGTAAACATAGAGATGCTATGCAACAGCAAAATGCATCCATGCATGGTCATAGAGTAACAAAATTCCGCCATAAGCAATTACAGTTACTATAACAAAACATTTGGCCAAGCTTTGGAAAATACAAAATAGTATGCAAATATGCACGTATACATATATTTTAGAGTTCCAATTGTTGTAAAGAGGTACTTCACTGCTGTAGCTTGTGATATGCACGAGCACATAAAAAGCTCTTTGTTGCATATGGTAAACAGCAGGCCATATGCTTTACTTTACAGAAGCCTGGCACTGACATCCAGAGAACACAATGACCCCTTCTTATGCAACAAGTGAATTCAAATGGTTCTAAGCAGCCAAAAAATGCATTTAAACTTGTTTAAATGCAGTCCACACACACACACACACACACACACACACACACACACACACACACACACACACACACACACACACACACACACACACACACACACGTAGTGTTTCCATGTTTTATGGGGACTTTCCATAGACATAATGGTTTTTATACTGTACAAACTTTATATTCTATCCACTAAACCTAACCCTACCCCTAAACCTAACCCTCACAGAAAACTTTCTGCATTTTTACATTTTCAAAAAACATAATTTAGTATGATTTATAAGCTGTTTTCCTCATGGGGACCGACAAAATGTCCCCACAAGGTCAAAAATTTCGGGTTTTACTATCCTTATGGGGACATTTGTTCCACACAAAGTGATAAATACACGCTCACGCACACACAAACACACACACACACACACACACACTTGTAGGCTTGTAGGACTATTTAAAGATCACAGCACACCTAAATAACTTTATATGTTCATGTATAAGACAACATTCATGTCTTTTAAACCTGACTGTGATAACCTTATTGTGTATTATTAACAATTTTTTATTTATTAGTTTACTGTTACAGATCAATGAGTAATTATTATATCAATGTGTTTGGCTAAAAGATAACATTTGTTATGGCCAGCTGTCCCCATCAGCATTACCCTGGGCATTGGTGACCAAACAGTCATGTGCACAAATTGGGCAAAAAAACATGTCCACCTGTACTCTATTAGGAAAAACAACAAAAAGGACCAGTGGCATCTGGAATTAGTGAAGCTATTCTCCAAGGGGGTGTCTCAATCTGCTTCCTACTTCAGTATGTATACTGCCTAGGGAGTCACTGAAGTATTTGTTCCCTAGAAATTCCTAGAATGCATGGTAAAAAACAGAAACATCAGAGAATGCAATGGCATTATTTGAGCAATTTTTTCCATGCCTATCGATTATTGTGGTACATTCTATTTCATATAAACCCACCCATAAACGGCATGTAAAACAAAATGAACTGCAGTTGGTCGTTTTACATGTCGGCCAGATTGTCTCTTCCTGTCTAAGCATGCAATTCTTGGCCAGCTGCAGTGTGGACCAAACTTTTCATGCCACAACTAAAAAGTTGTGAAATCAAGACTACACCAGGACCAAGAAAATATTTTGATTCTGGAACACATCCTGTAGGTCATTATGGGTCAACCAAGTCAGTATATGTTCTTAAGAGCATGAGATACCTAAACAAACACTAGCTGGGTTTTCATACAACTATTTTCATTTTGAAATTGTGCATAAGAAATCCTGAATGGAAATGCTTGATCCAGAATAAGCTCTCTTCTTCTTCTTTTGGCTGCTCCTGTTTGGGGTCGCCACAGCGGACCATCCGTGATCCACATATTTGACTTAGGATCCCTTTCTGACACAATCCCCAGTGGCTGGGGGACAGCTAATGAACTCTCTAAATTTGCTTAAAATTAAAAATTGCACTATGTAAGATTTTTTGGGGGGCATAAATCATTATTGAGTGAGTACATAAAAATTCCATGTTCAAAACCATGTCCTTGTCTTGCACCAATTCAATACATTAAGCAAACAATAATGATTTATATTTTTAGATGTTTCGTATTTGTTGTGAAATCACAGCCATACCACAGTCATTCGTCCTTACATGTTTACATTATATCCCTAAGCTCAGAAAGAAGGTTGTGAGAGGTGGGAAGCGAGTGCGACAGTTGTTCAGTCAGTCCAGTGAAGTCGCAGTTTCAGGAGTAAGGACAGCAGCGGAGTGAAATCACTCTCCTAATGAATAAATCTGTTTTTAACTGTTTGGCAATGTTGTTTACCTTCTATAATGCTTGGAAATGTTTCCTGGTGCGGTTGTTGAAGCTTATATTGTTTGTCATGCTTTAATAAATCGAATATTACTCATGTGTACCGATCGTAATGTGTTTATAATTTTTTTTAGTGAAGTTACTATTATATGTTTAAGCAATATCACACGAGCAAGAGTGCGATATAGCACGATTTCGAGTGTGATATTGCTTATTTACAACAGTTCAATGAACAAGTAAATGTAAAAAAATTTGAAAAAAACGAGTACGGTCATAAAAACGCATTTGTTCATGGAACTGCTTTCTTACGCGACGAATCAGAATCTGCCGTTGCTGGTTCAAAACAAATGATGCGTCCAAGACTCCGTTAGTAATTCAAAAAGTATAGTATCAAGTATAGAACTAGTATCATGGCTTGAGCTGTTTCTAACAAGTTATTGGATAAACAAGGATAGACGGCTGGATGTGTGTGTGTGTGTGTGTGTGTGTGTGTGTGTGTGTGTGTGTGTGTGTGTGTGTGTGAGAGAGAGAGAGATTTAGCGTGTTGCCACTTGTTGCCACACCCAATTAGAGATATCTCAGTGAGCTTTCTCAGTGGAAAATAGCGGGTTATTTCATGGTAGCCGGTGTGCAAGTGTCATTCGATGTCCTCCGCCATTTTAAACAGTATGTATCCAATGTGGAAACTCCGATAAAAGGTAAGCACTTGAGTTCTGTAATAAATCAGTCTGTTGTGTCTCTCAGCATGAGCCTTAACCCTGAAGTTGTCTGTTTGAAGCTATTTCCTAGCTTTGGTAATGTATTAGTAATACGAGCGATCAGGGAGACCAGTTCTATGTAAACAATGACTAACAGATTAACTTTACATCACCAACTGGCTCATATTACACACAAAAATTATCTTTTGCCACCACCTGCTGGCTAACATATGTAATTATAAAAATAAAGCCAGTAACTCCTTATAGTTACACTTTAGTTTAGAACAGCATGAATGCGGAGTGATGCACACACAGTGAAGCGTCCAGGTGCTGATGGTGTCACACCATCAGTGCTCATGGAACGTCTCTCGTCCAATCAGATTCGAGGACCGGAACTAACTGTAGTATATTTACTAATATTCATGACTTCTGAGTATTTTATAACATTGTTCAGTTTGTCATTGTTCATTTGTCATTTTTCCTGACAAAGACCTAATGGTCTAAACATTGCAAGCTAGTGTAAGGCAATAAAGTATTTTTGGAGCAATAAATCAGTGTACGGACACTTGCCATTTTATCAGTTTTGTAGATTTACATTTAAACAGATCTAAAAACCACTGTAGGTACAAGGTGTTGAATGTACTGTATGCTCATCTCAATTGTTTATAATGTACCGATTTCATAACACAGTAATGTTTATTCATTTGCTTAGCATGTAACATCTCTCTTTTGTAATTTTACTTCCAAATAAAAGATTACAAATGTATTATTCTAATTGTTATATTGCATATTGCATTTTTATGTTACAGTCTTATTGCTTGCAGTGTATATACCTGCAACTTTAGTATGACGGTTAATTTTCATTTTTCAGAGTGTCTTCAATTGTAATCATATCAGCCATTTTTCGAGTTTCACCTCTTAAATTGATCTGTAGTACAATACAAACATGTGTATTGTGTAGTGGTTAAAATGCTTTAATAATCATATTAAAATATTATTAAGAGTATTGTTTATCTTCCTCAATGTATTATATTGGTTATAAATATTTAAGCTAATAACATATTATCAACATGAAAATAGCTAGTCATGAATGTGCTTTACAGGTAGAGTCCTCAAACCATGAGATTCATCCACCAGAAGAGCAGGGCCAAATCACAACTGACGTAAAGTGTTCCTATGCAAGTAACTTGCAGTTTTCTGCTTCAACCACTAGAGGACCAAAAGTTACATATTGCAGCTTTAATGTGCTAGGAGGAGGTGGATTTTGCATTAGTTAAATGCACATTAAGGTGATGGAAACAGCTTATACAACAAACGATGACATGTTTTGACCACTTGTGCACAATTTATGAATGTGCTATAGCTTGATGTGACTGGCCAAATGAAAGGTCTGACAATTGCACAGAATCCTTCAAGCATAGTCCTTGACATTCGGAAGTGTTTAACCCACAGCTGGCCTTTAAAGTAGGTCCTCACAATCCGCCAGAACAGTTTTGAGCATGGCTGCTCTTAGGTTTGCAGAAACTAGTGTGGCGTGTGTTTGATCAGGCCAAGATGCCAGAGGATCATGGCTAAAGTTTAAAGCCCACATTCAGAGTGATTACACCATTGATTATCTGAGCAGAGAATAACAAAAAAACACTCAAGCAGTGGGTGGTAACCCCCACTCTCCTCATCTAATTGAAACACACAAGGCCATTTGAGCTCTAGTCTCTTTGTAGTGCATAATAAACAGACACAGGTGCTACAAATGTGTGAATTAATGTGGGAAGCTGCCTGCAATTTATTTTAGAGTCAATCATCAAAATCCTCATTGTTTTGTTTTTCAAAATTCTTAAATCCTAGTAATTAGTATGCTTGTCTTTTATTTTTCCACTTTTTAGTTTGTTTACACACAATTATGCCTGGAACAAAAAGCCATATGATTTAAAAATGATCCCCGGAAACAAAAATGTTGTTTTAAACATAGTGTTTCATGAGGGTAGTTCAGTTCTGTATGCTCTGTTAAAAGTAAAATGAACATCCGCTGCCTGTGGACAGTCTTGTCAAGCGTTCAAGGGCAATTATTGTAGATGCGGCCCATTTGTATAGTACCGTATGCATTCAACAAAACCTGCATGGATATTATTTCCAGAAATAAACTGAAGTTGGCTGAAGTTTCACACAACCACACATCTGTTGACAGTGAAGGCAGCTGGTTAATAGAGGCCAGAACCTCATGAAAAGAAGCTACATTGTGCTGGAGGATGTTGCTTCAGAACTCTCAGGACAAAATGTGTTAATATGACATTCCTACACTCACTGAGCACTTTATAAGGAACATCTGTACACCTACATATTCATGAGAAAATCGAATCAGCCAATCGTGTGGCAGCAGTGCAATGGGGGGGTTGTTTCCAATTTGGTATGCCCAATTCATAGTCACTTGCCTCAATCCGGGTGGCGGAGGACAAATCTCAGTTGCCTCCGCATCTGAGACAGTCAATCCAGCATCTTATCACGTGGCTGGTTGAGCACATTACCACGGAGACCTTGCGGGTGTGGAGGCTCATGCTATTCTCCGTTACATCCAAGCACAACTCACCACACGCCCCACCGAGAGCAAGAACCACATTATAGCGACCACGAGGAGTTTAACCCAATATGACTCTACCCACCCTAGCAACCGGGCCAATTGGTTGCTATGGAAGCCTGACTGGAGTCACTCAGCACACCCTGGATTCAAACTTGTGACTCCAGGTGTGGTAATCAGCGTCTTTACTTGCTGAGCTACCCAGGTCCCAACAGTCTCTAGAGTTTACACAAAATGGTGTGTGTGTGTGTGTGTGTGTGTGTGTGTGTGTGTGTGAATTGTCGATTCCAACTGGCCAAGTAATGATCTTAATAGACTTATTATAAACTCTTTTCATTTAATACATCACATTTAGAATTAAATAAGTATGGAGTTCAGCACTCGAGTCTCAAATTGCAATCCAGCTAACATTAGACTGCATTCATTTGACACAGCTTATTGAAAAGGCATTCAAATATAAGCTGTAAAAAGGAAAAATAGGTAAAGCACGGGCTGCATTTGGAAGACTTTTCCATGGCAGCATACGTTATAAATATAAAATAACGAGAACTGTCAAAATTAATTAGTTAACGCTTGCGATTAATTAAAAAACATTAACGTGTTTTTCTTAATCGCGATTAACGCATTTACTGTAAACACTTTTTGGAAGGGCGTAACCTTTGCAATATGTCCGCACGGTGTCATTACACTGACACATACCACAAACGCACACAGCAGTGATTTAGTGTCAGTGATAAAGTGATGGGATTGTACTACATAATGCTATTTGAAGTACAAAACAAGCCTAGATGGAACTTGTGACAGAAATCAAGTATTTTTCAGACCACTATTTAAAGACCACAGAAGCACAACAGCTCTTAACTATCACCAAAATGACACTTGACCATTTGGTTAATGTCATTGTATTTGTTGTTAAATCAAATACTGTGTAAAAGTCCCTCTATTCCCAATAATGTTGATGAGAGAATGCAAGTAATTGTTCACTAACCTGTTGGCTAGTGTCATTGTACCAAAGCCCTTGGCCAACAATCGCCATGCTCCCCAAAACGTCCCGGTATGGCAAGTGTCTCTGTCTTGGCATCAAGCTGTATGGTTTATATTTCCTCCACTTTCCTTCCTATTTTTCAATATGATGGGGTGGTTATAGCAATACATTTTTCTACCCAGTTGGCTAGTGGGCATTGCCCTATCAGTAGCATGGTATTATGTTATATGGCTCCCACAGTGTCTGTTATGGATGCAATTGAAAGGGAACTAATTTTATTTTTGTTATTAAATACATTTTATGTCAGAAAATAAAATGTAAAAAATATTTAATCGTTAAAACATAATATGTACCAAACAGAAGTACTTTCTCCTCTCCCAGCTTAATATGCAGTGACAGCTACAACAAGCAATTTGAAGGTTAATTTTTCATTTGAAAAGTGTAAACACTCCTGTTTGATTTGAGTGGTCCATCTAGCCTGACACAACAACATTGACTCAACCAACTGTGTGGATTTGGGGCGGGACTATCTGTTTCTTTGATCAACATCAGAATGGGTAATTTCCATGGCTGTTTGAAAACAATTTCTTTTTTGCCTTTCGTTTAGTTGGTCTTTTGGATGAAAGCATTTATTCTCAATGTGAAAATGCGGTGTAAATATATAAGAATGCATTTCATGCTAATGAACAGCACCTTATTGTACAGTGTTAACAAACAAAAATATAACAAAATTTTGATTGAAATGAAGCAAAATGACCCACAGATTTGTTACTGTGAAATGTTATTCAAAATAAAGAACATGTTTTTGGAACCTCTGTCAGAAACCGTGCCACATCACTCATCCGAGTACTACATGTTTATCAGTTTTGGTTACAACCAAACAGGTTTCTTATGAAGTGGTGAAGAGGTTTCTTACCAGAGGCACTTTTTTTGGCGCTGCACACAGAGGCAGTTCACGGAAATCAACACCATGGTGTTTGGTCACGTGATTCCGTCAGTCAGAAGTTTACCCT
Source organism: Xyrauchen texanus (assembly GCF_025860055.1). NCBI lineage: Eukaryota > Metazoa > Chordata > Actinopteri > Cypriniformes > Catostomidae > Xyrauchen > Xyrauchen texanus. The sequence continues at coordinate 20,817,563 of NC_068319.1, forward strand.
TAAATGACTCCTTAGAGTGTCTTGAACAGTATGCAATGGGTTTAAATGAATTGAAAGTATGCATTGCATTTAGCGAATCCAAAATAGCGAGTCCTTGCATGAGGCTGTGGGGTCCCACAATGTTAATTTACAGTAAACTTTTGAAACAGAATATAAAGCTTTCTGCAGCTTTAAATTGCTCTTACAGTAACCAAGCACTGAATGATGCTGATGGGAGAAAATGTTAAAAGCCCTAGCTGGCACCACATACCCAAGAGTTTTTGAGTGGGAGAGAGGAGGACAGGGTGCATGTTTAAGGTTTGGGCTGATATTGTGATTTTCCCACCGGCACTGTCAGCATTTTTAAGCTCACACAAAGCAGGTTTAATCGCGACAGCAAGCTGCACCGGAATTAACATCCTTTCACAGACATGAAAATAACAGATTTGTGTTGTTCAAGCCCATTTGCCCTTGCTACCTATACAAAAAAAATTCCCTTGCACAACACTGCTTAGAATTATAGTGGATAACAACAGCTGAAAAGGTTTAGGAAAAGTAAACTGTTAAAGCAAGCAAAAACAGACCAAATACATGCCAAAGTTTGGGAAAAATGTATTTGAACTGGTTCTTATTTTGTCAAATGACATTTGGCAACAATGGTTATTATGAAAAAAAATATTGACTAGGTATCCTGAGAGACATACAATAACCCCACAAGCATATTTTAAAGCAATTTTCTTGCCATTCATGGAGGCACACATTATTCGTCTGGAATTCAAAACAAAGACAAACAGTCGCTTAAAATGCAATTTTGCTGCTATTTACCTGTCATCAAAAAGCTTTTATAAACATTTTTGAAAATTCCATTTGATGCAAGGTTTTTATCTGTCCATGCCCATATTCATATATAAAAAGCGAATGACATTCACAAAAGTCAAGGGTGGAAGAACGGCTCTTTAGGAGAAAATATTCTCTGTCAATAATAACAAATCAAACCATAAAGATACACTGACTCAAACATAATTAGAGTGGTAATATGGGCCAAATTACCTTAAAAATTATTACAAATCTTTTAATTTGAATCTTGATTAACCAATCTGACAGCTTATCCTTCTGATGTAAAGCATCACTGATAAACAGGTATACAGATTATAATGCCATTGAAAGTCTAATCTTTGTGATAAAAGGTGCATTGTAAATGTCACGAACCCCGCTCCTCTGCTTCTCCCCACATCGTCTAGCACACACACGCACACTCCCTCGACCTCACTCCCTCGCTCCGCCCCCTCGAGCTTTTCACGCTCTTTTTGCTCGCTCGAGCCCTCACGCCCACTTTGCTCCTACTCGCTCACATGCTCATAGGAAATCTCCCTTCCTCGAATTTCTCACGCGTTTCCAATCCCCCAGAATATTATGACCACCTGCACTCGCGTCATCTGCACTCCTGCACATTAGTTTCACCTGCACTCGTCTCATCACCTGTCATGGTTTACACCTGCACTCGCCCCTATATATATCACTACCCTTTCGTCTCACGGTTGTTGGTTATTGTATTTAGTTTCCTGTGTCTTTGCCCCCCGCTAGTCTCGTCTAGTTCTGAAACTCCTCTTGTTTACCCCTTAGCTTGCCAACTCTAGTATTCCCCTAGTTCCCTTGTTTTTCATCCCGCTAGTCCCGTCTAGTTGTGCTTGTTTCCCGGCTTCGACCTCTCGCTCTCGTTGACCACTCTCTCCCGGATTTGCCCCTTTACACTACTTTAATTCCCCGGCTTTTGACCCTACGCTTCCCTCGACGACTCTCATTTGGATTTGCCCTTGTTTTGTACTGTTGCCTGCTGTTATTTAATAAAGCAGTTTTTCCCCGACATTGTGACTGTCTCAACTTGTGTTCGCTACAGAATAACCAACCCCACCGAAGACAGTCACAATGCGTCGCGCTGAGGATTCGCGCAGCTCACTAGAGCGGAGGAACACGTCACATTCAGCGCGAGGAGCTACGGTGTGGAAACTTGACCAAGCGCTCGCGGCCCAGGGGCAGCAGGTATGTGCTATGTCTGATTTTTTTCACCCTGTTTCACCTGTGTCTGCCCCTGAGCCCGTTGATGCTCTCCATGCATCTGCGAGCGCCGTATGCTCTCCATCCCCGGAGAGGTTTTATGGCTCTTCTGACGCTAACCAAGGGTTTTTCATGCAAGGCAGCGGTTGTGTAACTCATAACCCCGCCCTTGACATTATGGAGCCAGCAGCCCGACTCTTGGTTTTGCGCCAGGGGAGCCAACCCTTGGAGGCTTATGTGACTGATTTTTGTGCCCTGGCTAACCAGGTGAATTTTTATGAGGTGGCTCTGAAAGACATTTTTCAATTTGGACTGAATGAGCCAGCCTCATCATTCATGCCTGGTGGTCGCTGCTCTCTCAACCTAGCTCAGTTTATTGACCTTGCCCTACTGTATGCTGGTTCCTCGTTTACTGTGGGGGAGGCAGAAACTGAACCAGCGTTCCATACCACGGCCCCCATCTTGAAGCCTACCAGGGCCCCCGTCTTGAAGCCTACCAGGGCCCCCGTCTTGAAGCCTACCACGGCCCCCGTCTTGAAGCCTACCACAGCCCCCGTCTCGAAGCCTGACACGGCCCTAGCCCCGAAGCCTGACACGGCCCTAGCCCCGAAGCCTGACACGGCCCCAGCCCCGAAGCCTGACACGGCCCCAGCCCCGAAGCCTGTCACGGCCCCAGTCCCGAGGCCTATCACGGCCCCAGTCCCGAGGCCTGTCACGGCCCCAGTCCCGAAGCCTGGCACGGCCAGCGAGTCAACGCCCATGCCTGCCACGGCCAGCGAGCCAGCGCCCATGCCCACCACGGCCAATGAGCCAGCGCCCATGCCCGCCACGGCCACAGCCAACGAGCCAGTGCCCATGCCCGCCACGGCCAACGAGCCAGCGCCCATGCCCGCCACGGCCAACGAGCCAGCGCCCATGTCTGCCACGGTCGCGAGCCAGTGCCTGTAGCCTCGACCGCCCCAGAGCCAGCGCCTGTAGCCTCGACCGTCCCCATGGCCCCGTCCCCTGTTGGCCGAAGATGTAAGAGAAGGAAGAGGGCCCCTTCTCCCCAGTCTCGTCTTGTGCTCAAGACCGCGGAGGTTCCCTCAGAGTCTTCCACAGCTCTACCGACCTCTGCTCCGCCCCCAGAGTCTTCCACGGCTCTGCCGGGTTCTGCTCCACCCCAGAGTCTTCCACGGCTCTGCCGGGTTCTGCTCTGCCCCCAGGGTCTTCCACGGCTCTGCCGGGTTCTGCTCCGCCCCCAGGGTCTTCCACGGCTCTGCTGGGTTCTGCTACGCCCCCAGAGTCTTCCACGGCTCTGCCGGGTTCTGCTCCGCCCCCAGAGTCTTCCACGGCTCTGCCGGGTTCTGCTCTGCCCCCAGAGTCTTCCACGGTGCTGCCAGCCTCTGCTCGCCCCTCAGAGCCCTCGCGGCCTCCGCCTCTCGAGTCTCCCAAGGCTCCTCCTCCCAAGCCTCCCAGGGCTCCTCTCAAGCCTCCCAGGGCTCTTCCTCTCGAGCCTCCTAAGGCTCCTCCTCTCGAGCCTCCCAGAGCTCTACCTCCCAAGCCCCCCAGGGTTCTGCCTTTCAAGTCTCTCGAGCCTCCCAGAGCTCTACCCCTCGAGCCTCCCAGAGCTCCGCCTCTCAAGCCTCTCAGGGCTTCCCCTCCCGAGTCTTTCAAGGCTCCTCCTCCCAAGCCTCCAAGGGCTCCTCCTCTCGAGCCTCCCAGGGCTCCGCCTCACGAGCCTCCCAAGGCTCCTCCTCCCAAGCCTCCCAGGGCTCCTCCTCTCGAGCCTCTCAGGGCTTCTCCTCTCGAGGCTTTCAGGGCTCCCCCTCCCAAGCCTCTCAGGGCTCCTCCTCTCGAGTCTTTCAGGGCTCCACCCCTCAAGCCTCTCACGGCTTCGCCTCTCGAGTCTCTCAGGGCTCCTCCCCCCCTCAAGCCTCTCAGGGCTTCCCCTCTCGAGTCTTTCAGGGCTCCTCCTCCCCTCGAGCCTCTCAGGGCTCCGTCCCTCGAGTCTTTCATGGCTCCACCCCTCAAGCCTCTCACGGCTCAGCCTCTCCGAGTCTCTCAGGGCTCCTCTCCCTCTCAAGCCTCTCAGGGCTTCCCCTCTCGAGTCTCTCAGGGCTCCTCCTCCCCTCAAGCCTCTCAGGGCTTCTCCTCTCGAGTCTTTCAGGGCTCCACCCCTCTCCAAGCCTCTCAGGGCTTCGTCTCTCGAGTCTTCCAGGGCTCCTCCTCCTCCTCGAGCCTCTCAGGGCTCCGTCCTCTTGAGTCTTTCATGGCTCCCCCCCTCGAGCCTCTCGAGCCTTCCAGGGCCCCACCTCTAGAGCCTCTCGAGTCTTCCATGACCTTTTTCCCCGAGCCTCTCACGGCTCTACTCCCAGAGACTCCTGAGCTTCCTAGGGCTCCGCCTCTCGAGCCTCCTACGGCTCTGCCTCCCAAACCTCCTACGGCTCTGCCTCACGAGCCTCCTATGGCTCCGCCTCCCGAGCCTCCCACGGCTCCACCTCCCGAGCCCCTCACGGCTCTGCTCCCAAAGACTCCAGAGCTTTCTATGGCTCCACCTCTCGGGCCTCCTACGGCTCTACCCCCCGAGACTACAGAGCCTGCCAGGTCGTCGCCTCGGAGACCTCCCACGGCGCCACCGTCATTGTCTCCATCTCCAGAGCCTTTCAGGCCTTCGCCCCTAAAGCCTCCTTCGGCTCCACCTCCAGAGCCTTCCAGAACCCCACCTCCAGAGCCGCCTACAGTGCCGCCTCTGATGGCACCGCCTTTCACGGCTCTTCCCTGGCCCCCTGACCCTGTCCGGTGGCCCCCTGACACTCCTTCCTCGAGTTTCTCATGCATTTCCAATACCCCAGAACATTATGACCACCTGCACTCGCGTCATCTGCACTCCTGCACTTTAGTTTCACCTGCACTCGTCTCATCACCTGTCATGGTTTACACCTGCACTCGCCCCTATATATATCACTACCCTTTCGTCTCATGGTTGTTGGTTATTGTATTTAGTTTCCCGTGTCTTTGCCCCCCGCTAGTCTCGTCTAGTTCTGAAACTCCTCTTGTTTACCCCTTAGCTTGCCAACTCTAGTATTCCCCTAGTTCCCTTGTTTTTCATCCCGCTAGTCCCGTCTAGTTGTGCTTGTTTCCCGGCTTCGACCTCTCACTCTCGTTGACCACTCTCTCCCGGATTTGCCCCTTTACACTACTTTGATTCCCCGGCTTTTGACCCTACGTTTCCCTCGACGACTCTCATTTGGATTTGCCCTTGTTTTGTACTGTTGCCTGCTGTTATTTAATAAAGCAATTTTTCCCCGACATTGTGACTGTCTCAACTTGTGTTCGCTACAGTAAAAAACACATCTGCTCTTGCAACAGGGAACCAGTTTCGAGAATTAACTTCTCACACAAACAGACACAAGCATCTGTTAGAAATCTTTGAAGTTCATTCTTTATACATGAAGTTTTGTTTAAGCAATAATGCATCTGTTGTTTAATATGCTCTGCTCCTCAAAATAATCAAATAATATTGCAGTAATCCTCATGGTAGAGTTGAGTAAACAGCAGGTTTTTTCATCTGCTATGAAAATTAGTCTGGCAGAATAAGACAGTAATGTGTATGATGGAAATCTTTGGGCTTTCCGTGACCAGTATGCATGTACAGAGCTTTGAGATAGCAATAAGACAGATGGGAAGGGATTGAGAGAAAGAGAGTGAGACATGTTTGCCTTCTTTTTTGTGCTACAGTCCATATGTGAGAATGAAAACGACATTAGACAAAAGCACGAAATATTGCTGTTTACTCAGGATTTTGGATAAAAGCCTACTGCTGTTGTTCTCAAAAATAAGTTGCAGGTCCATTCTGATAAGGTTGCGGACAATAGAATGATTTCTTAGAATCGGTGGCTCCAGTAGCTAAAGCTGGAAGTGTTGTTGAACATATGGGCATGTGCGAGCTCCAGTTTCCAGGTGAAATGTCCACAGAGTGGCGCCAAAAGTGTTGTATTTGCATTTGTTGTTGCGCAGGAGTACTGTCAGGTGTAAAAAAATTAATATTTTAAAGTAAAATCCATCCTACGAATAACGCTCAACATAGTTTATATTAAAGAGAGTGAGGTAACACTTTATTTTGATTGTCCCAAGTAGATATTTATCTAACTATAAGGGACTTATCATCTGGCTTGCTATAACAGTGTTTCAACAAACGTTCAGTAGACTTTCAGTAGCCTGTATATAGATCTCTTTTAATGACCCATTTACATTATTGTTGAGAACGTCATGGTTACTGTTGTAACCTCCGTTCCCCAAGGTAAGGAACGAGACGTTGTGTCGAATGAAGTGACACAAGGGGTCTTCCTGGGACGCCAAACGTACCTCTGAACCTGAGAAAAAGCCAATGTAAAGTTGGCAGACAGAATTTCATGCCCCGCCCCGGACATACGGGTATAAAGGGAAGCGGGGCAATGAGTGCCAATCAGGATTTTGCACTGAGAAGCCGAAAATAAGGACCACAACGTCTCATTCCTTCCCTCGGGGAACGGAGGTTACAGCAGTAACCATGACATTCTCCTTCTGTCACTCACTCGACGTTGTGTCGAATGAAGTGACACAAGGTGTCCCATATAAAAACGCCACGCAGAGGCAACTGTGCACGTAGCACTCCTGCGTGCTAGAGACAAAAATCTGCATGTAGCCCTCCCCAATGCCCCCAAAGAGGTGTCACATACAGACCTTAGGAACAGGTGCTCCAAGCCTGGGAGCAAGCCCGGCAGCCGAGCCTTTTCTCTTACTATGTCTCTCACATAGGACGTGTAGTGGCTGGGGCTATGCTAATGCTATGATATGCGTCGGGGAAGGCGGTCTTTACCGGTCCTATTCTTTCAGGGGGAAAAGAGCCTGCTGATGCCACATCCTGACCAGTCTAGGCGGAGGTAACATGTGGCAAATACACCACGACGGTTGTGAAGCCGTACGTGGGAAATGGAGCGTGGTAGGTTCAGCCTAATGAGGGGGGAATCTACAAGCATGGCGACCAGGGCAGCGGGGCTGCCCAAGGGAAACGCGGGTCTGCGGACAGGGGGACCGTACTGCGGGAATATATCATGGGGAGTGTGCCTGAAAAGGGAACTAAGCCCATGGAGCCAGACCACAGTACAGAGCACCTGTGACTCGTAGTGGGTCTGGCCTCGAATTGCTCAGCTGAATTCGCCGGCCAGAAGGCTAGGCCGCGAGGTGAGCCACACTCATCCCGAGCTCAGACGGAAGCAAGCAAGCGTGCCGGGGGACGGGTGGTTCATGGGGATTTACTGGCAAAACCGAGCCTGTCGTCATCCCCAAATCACCTTCATCTCCAGCCGGGTCGTCCTCAATCCCGTGGGAAGAAGGAACGACGTGGGGGGTGGCTGAAGTGGCTTTCTCTCGTGAGAAAAGAAAGCCACGACCGCAATGTTGCCATGGCTATGTTCTCGCACTGAGATCATTAACCATTCATAAAACGCTGCCTGCGTGTGATCGCAGCCCAGGCATGCGAGGCAGCTTTTATGACCGTCAGAAGTGGAGAGAAATCAACTCAGTCAGAAGTGGAAAGACTTTAAAAAGACGCGTCCTGAAAAGGACGTTCAACGCCTGCTGCGTATTGCTCTTTTATGAGAGGGAACTCAAGCTCTTTTAGAGGAAATAAACTCTTTTTAGGAGGTGAAACACTTTTTCAGGCAATGAAAGCACTGTCGAAACACCCAGGGGCATAGACTGCACAACGTGCAAAGACAGAGAACGCCAGCTGGAAACGCACCGTAGATCCAACAGCAGTGCTTATTGCCAGTAGAGGTGAGTGAAACAGTGGTGAACTCAGCTTGCTGTTGCACAACCGTTCGGCTTCGAAGAAAAATTCTGACTGGCACTCGCTGCCCCGCTTCCCTTTATACCTGTATGTCCGGGGCAGGGCATGCAAATTCTGTCTGCCAACTTGACATTGGCGTTTTCTCAGGTTCAGAGGTAAGTTTGGCGTCCCAGGAAGTCCCCTTGTGTCACTTTATTCGACACAACATCGAGTGAGTGACAGAAGGGGAACATCAGTTCATTAAAAGCTCAATAATAAAGATATATATAAAGGCTACTGAAAGTCTACTGAATGTTTGTTGAAACACTGTTTACTAGCTATAGCAAGTCAGCTGATAAGCTGTTATTTTGCTGCTGTTATACAGGCTATTGATAGTCTACTAAATGTTTGTTGAAACACTGTTTACTAGCTATAGAAAGCCAGTTAATAAGTCACTTATTTTCAGTTAAATAGTCACTTATGGTCAGTTAAATATCTACTTGGGACCATCAACATGTTACCGAAAGGGATTACTTCCTGGTTTCTATGGAATCAGAATCCATGTCTTGGATGTTGCTCATGCAACACACTATTTGTAGCACTAGATAGAAAGGTGATCACATCTGAATTGATGTAAACATGTCTGATACAGGATGGCACTTTCAGACTGGGGTTGATTTCAGGGTACATGAGCATTCAGAAGCAACATGCTGATTGGATACCTTCTGTATTTGTGTTACACCTACACATAAGTTACTGAGCCAAAGCCAAACACCCAGTGACTCAAAACAATGGTTTAAGGATTTAGGAATAGCACGTTTTGCCCAACTGATTGGTAGCTTGAACATATTTGACCTGGTCTGAAAAATAAAGATAATTGAAGCAGCAACATGTACAATTTGTACCTAAATAAGATTAAGGGATTTGGTGAACTTTCAAAAGATAAACCCAAAGCTCTTCAATAAGCCACAAAGGTAGCTAACCATTCTCAAAACAAAGAAGAATTGTTCCAAATAACTGCCCTTAGGAATGGAACATCACAAATGAGATCTCTTTAATACAGGATCTTAATTGTTTCTCTTATGACATTAAATAGAATGTAGTCACTATTGCTACTATCTCTAAAGTCTGTAAAAATCGAAATATGAACTACAGTGTTCTTGTCAAATTCTCTCATGACTATATTGTCTGGACTATGATATCGAGCTTCTATTAATTTAGAAGCTCGACACTCCAACTATGTCAACAAACAGTTTTTAGTTTTTTTAGTAAGGTATTTTTGTAAAAACATTTTCTCTGGATCTGTCTTTTATTTTGGAGCTTCGTGGAAATGTAAAATATTTTCTGATAGCAGTTACTTTCTTATTCAGTTTCATATATTGTGTGAAAACATTGACAAGAACAAGCTACGTTATAGGAAAATACTTTTAGTAGTTTCTGGTGGCCTTCAAGTGATACAATGCATGTACAAACCAAGCAATTTTAAGCATGCAAAAGAAATGAGTTACTAGCAAAAAACTAAATAATGTATCCTATATTAAAGATGTCCTGCACCCAAAATGCTTTTGTTGTTAGCTTTTGTTTGTGACTAAACATAACAGGTTATACCTAGTGCAAGGTGGTCTTTTAGAAACTATTGCAAAGTAGGCTATAGCTCATTCATTGGCACCATTAAAACAAACAAACAAACAAACAAAAAAAAGCCACCAAGAGGCAGAAATGTTAATGAATTAAATTATAAATCCATGTACTGTATTTTCAAAGATGAAATGTAAGGTTCATCATTATTTCATAAAATCTTTGTGCCTGCCTCCACACTAGCTGAAATGAAATATATTCACAATGTGTTGATAAACGTCATTGTTTATGTTCCAGTAAATCATATATTGGCACATGTACACAGATTTACTGAAATGTGACTGATATGTTTGCAGCAGTCTTCTGCAACAATCATTCCTTTGTTGCTGGGGGTAAAAGCACTCTGGGGTCACATTGATTTCATATTAGTGTCTAGAAAATCTAGATGTAGTCTAAACTCTGAATAGCTGGTGTCAGTGAAGGAAATGACTCAGGAAGTGTGTTCTCAACTGGTTTTGCTTCAGCACCCCAAAATGGCTTGCACTATGCCTTTGACATCACATCCTTTTTGATCTCCAGCTAGAGAGATACTACATTTGCAAAGATATTAAGTTAAATAATGCTGATTTATTCTCAGTACTGTTAGTGTTAGGTTTTGGGTAAGGATTAGGAGTATATTAATGTAATTATAGTACACAGTTTTGTACTCATTCCTGTTGTGCATGACTGTAGTTCCAGCTACGGCCACTAGGGTAGTTCAGAAAGTAAGAGAGCGCAGACAAAACAATCGACCTCCTGTCACAGATCTTCCAGTGAGATCAGTCTGATCAGAGCAGACCAGCGACTACCAGATGGGAACCACTGATTTATGAAATGAAAATGAAAATGGGAAAGTGAAAGGAAGGCTTCCAACAGAGTAAAATTGCATTGTACTTACCTGCCTATTGGAGTAATTTGGCTTAATTTCCAACCATTCCTGTTACCCTGACAACATATTCTGAAAGTGTTTTTTTTTTTCTTAACAAAAGAGAGTATAATACCAGGCAATGTTAGAAATACCAGAAAATTTGAATTTTAAATGAAATGAATGTACCTGACATAGGAAGTAGAAATTGCTTGACTGTTTCCTTTGTTATCCTTCATTCTGTCCACACATGCACCCCTTTAATTGCTGTTACTCCACCGCTGTCATTTATTACAGTCAGGATATCGGTACACCAACCTTAAGGGACTGCCCGGGACCAGTTTTAGGACACGTCTATTTAAAGCAACCCATTAGATGCAGTCTAGATCTTTAAACGGGTCTCTCCAGTGGTACAGAAATTGCCTGTGGTCAATGTCTTCAATCAGATTAGCATTAGACTGTGTCGATGTGGCCTAAAACGACACCACTTCACTTTGTTCCCTCATCCAGGATCGCCACAAGGACACCTAGCTTGACACCTTGGTGCATCGGGAGATAAATTAGGATATAAATATTCTGTAGACAGTCACTCATTAAAAACGCATTGATTGCTAAATTAACTTTTGTACAAGCCACACAACAGTGCTTCCTCACTGATGTATTGAAATTATCACTTTAATTATCACAAAACTTGTGATGCATTTTTGAAGAACAATAAACTCAACAAAATAAGCTCAATACCATTAGCAATTATCCACGCATTCATTTACCAAAATAGCAAATATTAATAATTTACATGAAGGACGTTTTTAACAAGGCGTAGACTAGAATAGTGTTTCCCCATTAATAACACTGCAAAAAATGATTTTCAAGACAGGTACTTTTTGTCTTGTTATCCAGTAAAAATATATAAACATTCGTAAAACGTGATTTATTTACTTGTCAAGCAAACTGCCATAAGATTTAAAGGCTTGTTTGTAGATAAATCAAATCTAAATTAGTGAGATTTATGCTTAAAATAAGAAAAAAAAAAAAATACTTAATTCAAAGGGTAAACACATTTATTTTGCTTGCATGTTTGCAGATTTGTTTTTATTGTTTTAAGTCTAAAGTTAACTAAATTGTGTCAGATTTATCTTAAAACAAGACTTAATATCTTATCCCATTTGCTTGACAAGTAAATCAATTAAATTTTATGAATTATTTTGATAATTTTACAGGAAAACAAGACAAAAATACTTGTCTTGAAAAAATTTTTGCAGTGAAGGCATGCGCACCCCTTCATCAACACCAAACTAAGAATGTGTTCCTTTAAGGCACAGTCACATTTACCTTTGCAAGCGAAATTCTGCGGGCGAAGGTGTTGGCAGATGTTGAGTGCATGTGAAACAAGCAAAAATGTTAAAATTTAGCCTGTGGAATTTCACCACATGGAGGTAAATGTGCCCGTGCCTTTAAGTGTCTATTATTACAATCATTCTCTTACAAACTACAACAATCAAAGCTGTGAGTAAAAAACAATCCACAGGGGCGCTTCCTCTCAAAAAAACCTGAGCATTTTTTGGAACGAACGGTTACCATTGCCGAACAGTGCCAATCTTTATCGATCTGGGCTCGTTGACCCGCCTATGGTTTCTTTTTACATAGTGGCGCTGCAAAATTGAAATGTAATGGACTGAGCAAGTGACCTATTGTGACTCACCATGTCACTAAAGCTGTTCCATGTTTCTCTGTACTGAATATGATTAGCTAATAATGCTGAGACATACAGTACATCCTTGGAACGGTTTGTAAATATACTGTACTGAATTGTGTTTAAGTGGAAATGATACTGTTACACGTAAAGATTTTTGGACTATTGTTTGGATATTTTCCAGTAAAAATATCTACACTCTTACTCGTAAGAAAATATTACTTGGCATACAACATTTAGTCTTTTTTCATAGAAATCGAACAAGATTTAGTGGGGTTTATGCTTAAAACAAGAGAAAAATATTTGCCAGTGGGGTAAGAATAATAAACACGTTCCCTTTACAAAAAGCTTCACTATGATGCTGCGCTGCTAAGCGCTACGGGGAACAACTCTAGCTGTGAACCGAGCTGAAATAGTGTGTGTAACACGTCAATGAACATTGACCGAATTTATAGCCTCGGCTGATGTAATCATTAGATGCACCTGCGCCAGGCTATAAATGGATACGTCACCAGGTGTCGCCAGAAACTCTTTTTCAGAGCGATTCTGTTTCTGTGTGTTTCACAAACCCTGTCAAACTTTCTTTCCTCTGTTAGGAGTTAGAATCAGTTAAGCAGTGTGCAGTGAACGTTGTTCTCTTTTCTCTTCTGTTTAGAAAATATTATATATATATATTTCTAAAAAAGAAAGAAAAAAGAGAGAATGACTGAAAGCCGCAAACGGTGCGTGTTCCCCTCTTCTCGCTCTATAGCTGAAGACGACACACATCAGTTTTTGCTGCTTGTTTGGGGGTAAGAGCACGTTGCTCTCGCGTTGCAGCAGGGTGGGTGTGAGCACTGTGATTTGCTTTAACAGGCAGAGTGCGTCTTGCTCGCCTCGCTTGCTTCCGGGAGTCGGCACTCACGAAAAAAAAAAGATCGTTTGTGGGGCTCTTGCAAGGATTTGGCTGAGGAGCAAGAGACGGGTTGTTCCCTTTCTCTCACTTTCTCCCCAAACCCAGCTGGTCCTTCACATGATCTCGAAGTGCGTTCCGACGCTTCTTGGATCATGAGGTGGATCGCGATTCTCTTCCCGGCCTCGAAGCTTTCCGTCCATGATAGAAAATCTATGGAGGAATTGCTCGATGTTGTTACTCGTGCGGTTGCCAGATTGGACTGGCCACGTGAAAAGAGACCCCAAACTCTCCAAATTAGGGATAGATTTTATCTTCCAGTCTAAGAAAGGGAACGCCTCATGGGTCCCTTCCCTTCTTTGATAACCTCCATGAAGAGCTTTTTCGCTCATGGAGAAACCCCTAAAAAATATATATATATATATATATATATATATATATATATATATATATATATATATATATATTTATTTATTTTTTCTTCCCGTGTTCACATACCCTCGACATCATTATATTCGACTATCGTGGGTGCTGAGGCACGGGGGTATTCAGTGATGCCGCCGGTCGAAGAGACGCTTGCGGGCTATCTGTTGCCGGGCTCGGCATCGTCAATTAAGAAGCCCTCTTTCCCCTCAAAGCCTTGTAGGACAACCCCCACTTTAGTGGGAAGGGCTTATCAAGCAGCAGGTCAGGCTGGTGCTGCTCTGCACACTATGCTCTTTTACAGGCGTACCAGGCTGACCTCCTGGACGACCTGAGTGTGGGTTCTGCGCTTGACGAGCAAGCCTCAGACCCGCCTCGGTCCTGACTGAAGGGAGGCTCAAAAGCAAAGCGTGGCGAGTCATGCTCCTCCTCCCAGGGATTGGGGACAGTCTCGCCGCCCTCGCCAGCCCCAGAAGCAAGACCTCAGGACTATAAATTCTAGTAAGAGAAAACCCTGACGGTCTTGCGCCTAGATTGGGGGTAGCTCCCCTCGGGACGGGGCACGTGCTTCACTTCACCCCTCCCGGTACCCCCTCGAAGCCCCTCCATTCCCGCCACCTCTTGGTGTTTCGGGTTGCAGAGGCTTCCGTCAAAATTGGGTGTTTTCGCTGTTCCTGCATTTTATTCAGGACGTGAAACACTCAACAACCCCTCAACAGGAAGTGTTAAAATATAATACCCATCTCAGAGATCCTGGCAGCGTGGAAACTTCTGCCAGATATATTGTTTTCTGTGGGTCTTATAAGGGCGTCAGGATTTAATTCACTCGCCGCTTTTCCGTGTTTCAACGGCGTGTTCTCACTACCGTGAACCGGATTTCTTTTTATGTAGAAACAAAAAAACTCAATCTCCTGGTTAAAGGGGCCATGGTATGTGTTCCCCTTCCAGAGAGAGAGTTAGGTTATTACACTAAATACTTCCCGTTTCCCATGGAGGGTGAGGGGTGGCGTCTGTCTTAGATCTTAAAGCTTGAACTACCCGTGGGTGTTCAAGTCCAAGATGAAGCCTGTCAAGACAGTCGTGTCTCAAGCCCTACAACTCGTTTGGCTGGTCACCATCGATCTTATGATGCACTTCTATACTTCATTTAGAAGTTCTGCCATAACATGGAAAGTTCCTGAGGTTCACTTCCGGGGGCGAAGTCTTCCAGGGTCAGGTTCTTTCACTCAGCCTAGCCCTTTTTACCCGCACATTCACAATGCATGATGTAGCGCTGGCTCCTTGCGACTCCGGGGCATCTGCATTCTGAATTATGTAGACGACTGGCTGATCCTAGCGCAGTTCCAGGAACTGGCAGTTCAGCACAGGGACATCGTCTTAGCTCATCTGTTTCTCTGGGGTTGAGGCTCAACGCCAAGAAAAGCGTCCTCTCTCCCACTCAGAACACTGTCTATCGGGGCATTGTATGGAGTTCAATCACAATGCGGGCACAACTGTCTCCCGCTAGGATTGAGTCCATTCAGATCACCCTGAGCAAAGTCAGGCTAGGTCAAGGTTGCACTGTTATCAGTATCAATGATTTCCAGGTCTCAGGGCTGACCGCGCCCACAGTGATCCCTCTGGACCTTCTGCTCATGAGACCGCTTTTGTTGTGGCCAAAAGCCAGGGATTTCTTCCAAGGGCCAAAACCCCTAGGCTAAAAAGGGTTACGCGCCTCAGGCTTCGTTCCCTTTCTATGTGGTTCAGACCCCGGTTTTCTGCCTTGGGTCCCACTCTAGGTGCGTCTTGTTGTCGCAGACTGCTAATGACAGACTCCTCCCTGACGGGCGGGGTAGCGGCCTTAAGTGGTCGTCCAGCTTAAGGGGATAGGAGGGTCGTCAGCTCTGTTGTCACAGTCTATGTCTCGGGTTGATGGCTGTATTTCTGGCCCTGAAATACCTCCTCCTGAGGCTGCCATGTCTTGGTGCGGGTGGACAATACAGCGGTAGCCTCTTACATAAATCATCAAGGAGACCCACGTTCTTGTCAGCTGTATTTCTGACATGTCGGATTCTCCTTAGGGCCCAGGGTAAGCTCCTGTCACTTATATCCCTGGATGCCCGTATACGGGAGCAGATTTATGGTCCAGACAGAAAATACCAACGGGGGAGTTAAGAACTCCACCCTAAGGTAGTAGTTGCCCAGAGTTCACCAGCAAGGGTTTTTGCCTCTTACTGATAGTACCGCGCTGGCCGAACAGGGCTTGGTTCTCGGAGCTAATCTCTTCCCTTGACAGCTCGCCTTGGGCGATTCCGAACAGGAAGGATCTTCTATCTCAGGCACAGGGCAATATTTCATCCCTGCCCCGAATTGTGGAATCTTTCATGTTGGGCCCCTAAGGGTACCAACTGAGGGACACAGGGCTTTCTCCTGAGGTTATCGAGACCTTTTTAAATGCCGGGCTTTTTCCACTTGGAACAAGTTTGGGTGAGATCTTAGGGCAGAAGAGGACCTCTTCACCTCTATGAATAGCGCAATGTCTCCTCTACTTCTCCCTGAAATCACCCAGCCCCCTTGGGTCTGGACGTTAAGACACATACATGACCCAGAATGCATCTGTATGCATTTATTTCCCCGGTATCTCTGCTCCCGGGAGTCTTGGCGATGTTCACCAGCAAGGGTCTTGCCTCCTATTAATGGCGCTGCGCTGGCCGAACAGGATATGTTTCTTGGAGCTAATTCCTCTCCTCGACGGCTCACCTTGGGCGATTCCGAACTGGAAGGACCTTCTCATCCTTGGCCCGAATTGTGAAACCTTTCATGTCTGGCCCCTAAGGGTACCAAATGAGGTTCACAGGGTTTTCTCTTGAGATTATCGAGACCATTTCAAGTGCTAGGGCTCCCTCCACTTGGAAATGATCTGGGTAGATTTTACAGGGCAGAAGAGGACCTCTTCGCCTCTGTTGATAGCACAATGTCTCCTCTACTTCTCCCCGAGTCGCCCAGTCCCCTCGGGAGGGGCTGATCGTAGTAACGCATACATAGCACAAATGCGCCTGCATGCGTTTCCTTCTACTAAAGTTCAGTCAGGACCACTTGAGTCAAAAATACCAAAAAACAATAATATTTCCAAAATATTTATTTGCATGATTGTTAAAGTTACATTTGGCGGTATGGCTCTGTTCTGAATTACCCATCCTTTTCATGAGCTCCATGAAAGCTAGTCAGGTAACAGCAGCAGCTTCTGGGGACAATCTCCCATTTAGAACTGGGGAAGCAGCAAACAAATCCCCAATTGAGAACAGAGCATGCGTCAGTGAAAACAGAATGACACTGATTAAGTTAAACAGAGTTAAAGGAGGAGCTAGGGGAGGAGGTGGGTTGCAAGCATGCAGTGGAAGCAGCCAAGCAGACAGACAGAAAAAAGCCTTTAACGCCATGGAAATCTAGGCCCGCGGACGGGCCCTTAAATGTACAAAATAAAAGTATGCGATAAACAAAACAGCTGTGTGTTACATTGGTACACATGCCACATATCTTTGGAAAGCTACATTTCTTGATTTTCTATTGATATAAACCATTTTAAGATACAATCACAACAGCAGGTACAATCTATATCTTTGTCAGACCACCAACATATAAACAACCAATAACAAAATTTAGGCAACTCACCTATGATGCCTCATAGTTGTACACTGAGCCATAACTTCCCGACAAAAACAGTGTTGTTTCATTGTCAAATGTCCAAATGATCAAATCAAGTAAAATGTTTAGTCCAAATCACAGTATTACATCAATAAATATCCACAGACTCTTGTTGCATCATTTCAAAGCACCTGGCAGCTGTGCCTAATCTTTCACATATTACCGGTAATAACTTCAGTTCAGATGTAAACATTTCCTATATCCGGTATCAAAATGGAAGCACGCACTCTGACCTTTCGATTGACACCTCATTTGACCCAATAGGAGCTTCCATGTCCTGTCCACAGCCTTCAATACCCAACCACCATCTGTGTCGAGTGTAAGGGCATACCCACTTTCCTTTGTTTACTGATCAAACCAATTACATTGAAGAGTGGAAATGACTGACGCATCGTATAGCCAATGAAATTCTGAAAACAGTGATATGCGGCTTTAGTGGAACGATTAGAGGACGGCTCTGTTGTGTGTGTGCGCAAAGTTTCCTCGAGTTTACCCACTGCTGTGCGCCTCACGCGTAAATGCATGCAGAGCTGCTTTGGAACTGTTTACACATTTGGCGATTTAAATATGGTGAAACGGACGCTGAAAAACAGGATTTTCACCCCAGGATGTGATATAAGAAGGCATTCATTGTCAAAATTCTGAGTTTGGAGATGAAATTTCTGAAAACAATACAGATGATTCAGAGGCAGATGGAGAGATGAGACATGGCTCTGGACAAGTAAGTGTTTTCTTGTGTTTATAACATATATTACTGTATATTCCGCATAAATAAGCTTTAGTTTGAATAATGAATACACATTTTGTAATTACCCTTTGTCGTGTGTTTCCTCAGTGAGTGTTTGAACCGTTTGTGCGTGTTTTTAGTTCATTGTTTGTTTCAGATCTATTGACATGCTATATAGATGTTTTGTATATTTACTGTAAATATATATATATATATATATATATATATATATATATATATATATATATATATATATATATATATAGTAAATAAATCAATAAATATAAGTTGAAAATAAGAATATATGTTGTGTTTGAGAGTCTATTTGTTACAATGCGGGGAGGTGGGGAGGTGTAGGGCCATCTATTTGTTACAATGCTGAATTCATGGGGGAGGTGTAGGCCCATCTCTTTGTTCCATAGTACATTGGCAAAGTATACAGTATTTACAGTAAATATACATACAATAATACATTTTTACACACTCGAAAAGAAAAACTAATATATATATATATATATATATATATATATATATATATATATATATATATATATAGAATACAGAAAAGATGGAAAAGTTGTGTCTAGCTTTGTAAATTACATTTATTTATTATCCCCCACTCAGCAAGCGGCCACATAAAGTGGAGCAGCAGGACAGCACCTCATCAAGAGAGGAGGGCTTTCAGAGAGACCCTTGCTGAGGAGCTGGCAGAGTTGGGGTCTCAATCCACAGCCAGACCCGTATCTCCTGCTCCACGAAGAGCACATCACAGGCCGTTGCACATCACCAAATCTTGCACCGCTGGTCGTCTGAAGTGCAGGCAGTGTCATGCAAAGACACCAGTGAAGTACTCTCCTGTGTTGTGCCTATGTGCTTTGTACACAAATGTGACTGCTACAATGACTGGCATGTTGCTAGAAACATGTACAATTTTATAATGGTTTGTAAATACTTTATGTAAAAATTAATGTAAATAGTTTGTTGTGTATTTTTTATATAAACAAATTGTCCACCATAGCACTAGTTTTGACTCTTTTATATGCACAACATTTAGTTTCAAGAAGGGAAAAGGCACTCTAATGTGTTTATGCATCAGTTACTCTGTGTCAGCAAAACTAATAGTGGATCTGGATATGGAATATGATAGCTCTAAGTGTCATCTTTCATTAGAGCCCAAAATTATGACTGTACGTTGAAGCGTTCAAAAGTTGCAGCCTTTTTGTCCTAGGTTTCCAAAGTGTCCTTTTGGAGTATCCAAAAGGCACTTTTGTAAAACGCCTGGGTGTACCCTTAGAAAAACATGTGTAAAATATTCATTTTTTATGATATTGTTATAACATTTGAACCTGGACTAGGTAAGGATTCATGCTGTGATCCCATTGTGTTCTCAAGCTAATAGCTACAAGTTATAGTCATCTGCAGGCATCTGTATGCAAAAAAAATTTCAGGCGGAAAAAAAAAAATTCTATTTCATTGTGTTCAAACTTCTATTACTCAGAATCAGTAGCACTTACAGTAATTCTGACTGCTGGGGAAAAAACTTCAGAGTGTCCCCTTTCAAATGTGACCAAAACCATGCATGTACTCCAAACGGTTCAAGAACAGCTTTAAATTTACTTTGGGTATGCCTTGATTAGGCGTTTTAGGCTAATTTTACAGGATTGGGAAGAGGATCTTTAACTGATTTGGATATATCGAGGAGTCTGGCAATAAAAGACCTGCCTTGGGGAATTATACGCATCGCGAAATTAAGATGGTCTAGTAGAGAAAGCAAATCTCTTTTTGAAAAACATGTGGACATCTGAGCATTTCTCATGATTTCTCTAATGCGATTTAATTTCTCAAGGGGCAACGAGGCTTGCATTAAATTAGAATCTAATGTAATGCCTAAAAACTCAATAACTTTAAGAGGGCCTAAAGTTTTCTCCTCAGAAAGGGGAACAGCTAAATCGGCGAAAGTGTGTTTTAAGCTGAAATGCATCTCTCTGGCTTTGCATTTTTATGATCCACAAGCAGAAAATCATCTAAAAGATGGAGCATGTGCGGTAATTTGCAGTTATTAAGGAGAATCCAACATAGTGCCTCTGATAGTGTATCAAATATTTTTGGACTACTGCGACAGCCGAAAGTGAGCCTGACCGAAAAATATAATTTTTCCCTCCATTTAACACCAAATAAATGCCACTGCGATAGATGTAAAGGCATGACTTTGAAGGCGTCTGAAATATCTGCCTTTGCAAGCCATGCACCCCTACCTGCTATTTTTATGAATTTAATTGCATCGTCAACAGTTAGCGTAAAACAGAGAAAACGGAGCTAGAGGAATAAGACTGTTGATACTTTGAGCAGCGTCATTATGGGGGCAGACAAGTCAATTATTAAGCGCTTCTTCCCTGAATATTTTCGGGTAGCAATTCCTATAGGATTAATCCTACAAATTGAGAAAGGAGACTTATCAAAGGGCCCGATCATGAATCCTTTCTTAACTTCCTTTTCCAACAAAGAATCGACAATTTCAGGTTCCTTTACAGCAGAAAGCAAATTACTACAGGAAAAAGAAAGATTAGGCAACCATAATAATCCTGCAAAAAAACCTTGGATAAGTCCTGTTATTAAATAATTGACAAAGCAGCGGTTAGGATGATTTTTCAGTGCCTGTCCCAGTTTGGGACATTGATTGGGGTTGATGGCTTTATTTCTTTTTCTCCTTTTTCATAAAGCGGGTTCGTCTTGGGCACACAGATTTGGGGTGGCTGTCCCCGCAGTAACTACAAGCATGAACATATTTACAATTATAAAATGTACAAATATTTTCATTAAAATTATAGCACAATGGAGTAGCAAATGGTGTTACCTTAGAGTCAATAGTTTGAAAACCAGGCTTAGAAGATAGAGACACAGATTTTGGGCATAGATTGAGAGTGTGAGAATGAGAGCCACAAATCGAGCAGGAGAGAGCTTGATGACCAGTGAAATGTCTGCTTATGAGGGTTAAGTCGACTACAGACCAGTCCAATCTCTGATTAAAACGTTGAATAAACATAGCAGCTTTTGCAGAGAATGATTTGTGATAGTCATAGAAGAGAGTTCCTCCATAAGTCAAAGCCAAGTCAGAAATAATTGCTAAATATGTGTCCAGCTCGGCTCTACGAGACGGATAGATTTCGCAAATGACATCTCTGTAAACCCCAAATGCCACGTTAAATTCAGCTAGTGTTAACATTTTTGAAAGCCGGGATCGCTGTCTTTAAGCATAACGGACACATCGCCGCAATCAACAACACGCTTCTCACTCATTTCTGAGCACAGTAATATTTTTACAAGATTGACATCATTACCTGCCACGATTTGGCTTCTCAACTGATGAGAAATCGGCGCAGCCGGCGGAAAGAATGGAGAGCCTGAAGACACGGGAACTGCACTTCCCATCGTTCTTCGCGGAATAGTCGCCGCGTTGATGACGTCATCATCCAGCTGCGGAGTAAACACGGGCAGCCGCGCCGTGCCTGAAGTGGAGTTCTCGAAAGACGGGCCGGAGAAGAGAAGATTTGCCGAGGACCTAGATGATGGACCGGACTCCAAAGCCTGAATTCTGGAGTTCATGTCGGAGAGCGAAACCTGAATGCTGGACAATGCTGTTAACACTGGGTCATTGCTTTGGACTGAAGAGTAGACTGCTCGGTTTGAGACGGCTGGACCACCTGCCCGCTTGGGTGCAACATCAGACGTAGTAAAAGCCGGGTCGAGGTTCTTTCTCTTCTGCGGCAGTTTCCTGCCGGAGAATGGAGGTGGAGGAAGATGATCTGCTGCCGGGACGTCAATTTTTTCACAGAGCAAAGCAAACAATTCTTTATGCGTAGCTCCAGTCGGTGCCGGGATATCGTGTCTATACAAGGTTTCCAGTAACTTCGGCAGTGGCCAATCAATGATGCTAGGAGGACTAAAAAATGTACTCGCAAGGCGAGAGCTCCGACGGACAGAAGCGTTGCTTTCGTCTTGAAAGGCTTCCTCTGCTTGACTTAATTGTTGCTGGGATTCTTCAATGGATTTAACTTGCCATTGGTCTTCAACATGTGCGGTGGTAGACATGATCGGCAGTTGAATGAGTGAGTGCGGCAAAACATATGAGTAATCTCATCGTATGCGAGAAGCTACGTTTGCAAGCATGCAGTGGAAGCAGCCAAGCAGACAGACAGAAAAAAGCCTTTAAATAAGGCCTAATTGAAAGAAACTAATTGAAGGCGTATGAATCGGATCAGCTGATAGACTGGGTATCAGCTGATAGCTGAGCTTGACTACGCGGCCTGTCTGAACTAACGCTGAACGCTAGATTTCTTATTACAGAACCAGCTTACTGCCAGTTTGCTTCAGTTCTGGATTTTCTGTAGAAAGAACTGTCAGCGGGCACTTGCCTCGCCACTGCCAGGTTCTAAGTGGCCACTGCGGTTTGCCACGGCTTGGTGGGTGGGGTGCCCTCAAAGAGGCATCCTCATTATTGCCCGGGCCTACGAGGCACGCGGTCAAGCTTCGCCAGTAGGTTTTAGGGCGCACTCTACCAGAGGGCTCTCCTCCTCTAAAACTTTGGCTAGAGGTCTCCCTCTGCAGCAAGTTTGTGATGTGGCAGGTTGTCCTCTCCGCACACATTCATTGGACTTTTTTAGTTTGGATGTTATGCCACTCCGGGCTCTTATGCCCTTGAGTCGACATCTCAGCTCATACCTGAACAAGTTTGTGATGCGGCAGGCTGGTCCTCTCCGCTCACATTCATCGGTTTTTATGACAAGTTTGTGTTGCGATAGGGTTCTCTTTGCACACATTCATCGAACTTTATGGGTTAGATGCTTTGCTACTCCGGGCTCTTATGCCCTTGATTCGACATCTCAGCTCATGCCTGAACAAGTTTGTGATGCGGCAGGCTGGTCCTCTCCGCACACATTCATCAAAATTGAATGGTTTAGATGTTTATGCTACTCAGGGCTCTTATGCCCTTGAGTCGACATCTCAAGCTCATGTCTGAGACCTCTCGCGTTTTTGTGAGTGCACTGCACAACCGTAGGTGTCCGGACAGCCCCAAGTGCGACGGCATGGGTATTGCGTTCGTAGTGAAGCTTTTTGTAAAGGGAATGTCTCGGGTTACATGTGTAACCCTTGTTCCCTGAAAAAAGATGTATCGAGATGCTGCGCTGCTTTGCCGCACTGGGACGTCCCAGGACTGCTCTTCAAAAAGAAGTATCTGACGACACCTGGTGACGTATCCATTTATAGCCTGGCCGCAGGTGCATCTAATGATTACATCAGCCGAGGCTATAAATTCCGGTCAATGTTCATTGACGTGTTACACACACTATTTCAGCTCGGTTCACAGCTAGAGTTGTTCCCCGCAGCGCTTAGCAGCGCAGCATCTCGTTCCGGTTTTTTCAGGGAACAAGGGTTACACATGTAACCCAAGACGTTTTCCCTTTGAATCAGTTTTTTTTCATACTCCACTGGCAAGTAGTTTTTTTCTCATTAAAAGCATAAGTTACTACATTTTATTAGCGTTTTCTGAAAACAAGACAAAATATCATTGTAATTTATCACTCAAGTAAGTTAATCTTGTTTTTAGAATGTTTAAAATGTTTTCCTGGAAAACAAGACAAGAACACTCAGTAAATTATTTTAAAAGGATTTTCTGCAGTGCACTCACCGTGCTCAGAAACATTCTTACAGGTTTAATAAAGTGGTACTTTCCAAGTACCACCTGGAACCTGCTTAAGCTGTTTAGGGATCACTGTCCAACAATTTAAAATGGCCTTTTTTTTAATCATTTTATTTTTAAGTTCCTTGAGGTTCACTTATAATATTAGTAAAGGGTTTTGCACAAAAACAGTCATATATTTGTAAAACATGATTATTTTACATCCTCATTCTGACCCTCAATCAGAAACATTCAGTTTTGTTTTTGGAGTATTTGTTTAATATAGATTAAACCATTTATGACTTGACAATAAATGCCCACTGTTATGACTGGCTCTCTGCTTTTGACTGACCTGCTCTCTCCTTGTCATCTTACTGCTTACCACTACTGTGTGTGATACGGAAGTGATATGGTGCAAATGTTTACCACAGTGGGACATCACAATGTGGAGGAAGTAGAGAACAAGTCGTTTTGGCAGCTTGGATACAACAAATGGTCTTTTTGCAGTGAAAAGGATGTTTTGAATTCTGAAACTTACCGTGACCACATTCCTTAATGTGGTCGAGCATTCATAATGTAGTCGAGCCACATTATGAAAAACACCTGTTTCTAATTGTAGTGAGATTGGGGAGAGCGGCATAAATGGACCATGCCAGCACCAGATCAAGAGAGAGAGACTGGGTCAAGAGCCTTACTGTGAGGCTGATGTGTTATTGTGAAGCTGATGAGATATCGTGAAGCTGTAAACCAGAGAAGTGGTTAATTAAACCTGTGTTTGAAGTATCCAGCTCCCGGTGTCCTTCTTTGTTACACTTACAGAAAAGAATGCAAGGATTTTCAGGCATTTTTTTTTACAAGTTAAACCACTTTTAACTTGCTTTTAACATTATCTTAAATGCCACACTCACGGTGGTAGACACTGAAAATCAGCGAAACTTGAACCAACAATTAAAAAAAATTGTACAAATGCAAGAGAGATGCATTCTGTGTGAACTGCACCTCAAGACTATCTTGGACAGAAGGACAACTTTACTTGCAAAATTTGATTGCTGTGGACTGTAGGCTTGTGTTCAATAATATGGAAATACTCCTTAAGCCATTTTTTGTATGTCCATTTAATGATTAACTTGTCACAGAACATATTCATATATGCAATGAATTGTGGTTAATGTGATTAAACAGCATTTCCTGTAAATAAATGTAAAAAAAAAAAATTATAATAACCTCACTGGTTCTTATGTCATCATGTTTGTTCACGAGACACAAAAGAACCAATGAGGTGTGATGTTATTGACTTGATTTATGCTCTGTACACATTAATTGATCAATGATTTTATTTAATTTGAGATTGAATAATAACTTACATTTCAGTCTGGTCATCAAAGTGATTGTATGATTTCAGAAAACTTCAGATGTCTCCATTTTAAACTTTGCTACCACCCATGAAGTTGGCGTACTAGTCACTATTGTTTAAAGGACTATCACTAAGTCCCCACATGGAATGTTGGGAAGTGAGACTAGAGTTGTTTTGCTTCCTCTATCAGAAGCCTTCACGCTCCTCCTTGGTCTATTATGACAGCATATTGTGCTGTACGGTAATAAAGTGGAACGCTACTTTCAGTTCACTTGCTGTAATGGAAGCCCAGTCACAATGATTAATGCGCTATTCACCATGAACTCAAAATTTTAAAAGCTTGTCAATTCTTCTGGCCTGCCACCCAACAAACACAACAAATGCTATGGCTTTTCCTCATTAAAATGCAAATGTGTTTACTCTGTTGTTGATTTTTAACCAACACATAGGAGGACTTGCATGGTTTAAATAAACACAGATTTGACTAACATGTAGTGGCTGTGTCTAGCTCTCCTGGAGTTCTGAACAACATGCAAGATAATTAATATATCATGGAGGAATGGCACAGTAGGAAGTGTTTGTGCTCTTGAATTTGTGTTTACAGGGAAGCAGACATAAATTCTAGCTGAATAATCACCAGTGTTGGGTGTAATGAATTACTAAGTAATCAATTACTGTAATTAAATTACTTCATCATTGAAAAAGTAAAGGATTACTGTGTTAAATACTCTATAGTTTATAGAACAATTCTATATAAAACAATAGTGAATTTAAAATCAAAATTTAACATCTAATGTTATAATCTATGATTTCTAATTGAATGCTGTCCCCTTTGGCCAGTTCATGAATAATTTATTTGATTTATATGAATCATTTGACTAGAATTAAAATAACATTTCCCTTACGACTTAAGTCCTCTTGACTTTGCGTTCACTAACGCATATGGGGAGTGCCTTCATACACAACCTATTTGAAACCTCTCTACAATAACACCAATATTCTAAGATTGACTATGGTGTTTGAGCCCCACTTGTTTTGGCACGAAACTGACCGCTCGTTTCGGTGCAAACTGACCACTATAAAACAGGTGCGCACACACCATTTCCTCAGAATTTCTTCCTTCAAGACAGCAATTACCTCTTGTCTCGTTTCCTCTACCTTCACCATCGATACACACCAGTCAGCGGATGGAATCTTCACGACAGCGAGAAGACTCTCCGCTCCCCTGCAGGCGAACATTACTCCGCCTCGCCGCTTGATGCTTCGCTGGTGAACAGACCTCAGCATCCTGATTCTCCGTAGCGCGTCAGCCGGTGTAGAGTATCCTTTTAAAGCAAAATTGTACTTGTGTGTTACAAATATAAGTTATATAAGATATATACATATAAATCTATATTTATATATCTAGAAGAGCCACTTACTTGTTCGCGTTTTTTCAAGATGTCGTTCTGTAAGTGTTCCTTGTGCGAGAGACACATCCCGCCGTCAGACAAGCTTGATAGCTGAGTTTTCTGTATGGACCGCGCCCACGCAGAAACAGCTCTCATGGAGACAGACTGTCCTCACTGTAAGGACATGAGTCTCAAGTCGCTTCGCTCATGAATCGCCCTCGTTCTGAGGGTCGATTCAGCCTCTCGCGCCCTCCCACCCGACTCTTCTGTGATACCTGAGGGTGGAAGAACTTGAGGTGGATTTCATGCTGGCACACACCCCATGAGCCCCTCAATCTCCATGAAGTGCATATATCCCCATACGCTATGTGCGAGACGAGCTCCGGCCCTCTGAAGGAGCTTGCGGCCTCGTCTCGTTTGGTGGATCTGCCGTTGGGGATGATGACGATGTCATGTCTCTCGATGCATCAGGCGAATGGTCAGTGGATGATGCTGCCGCCCCTCCCCCCAGCGAGGGCGAGGAACGTGCACGCGCCACTGATAGGGAGATGCTCCGCGTCCTTACAAGGGCAGTCGAAGAGCTTTGCCCTGACTGGTCTCCCCAGAGGAACCTGAACAGTCTCGCCTCAATTAATGGTTTCAGCAGTCTGGGCGCCGTCAAACGGCAGCATCCCGAAGTTCATAACGAACTATTTAAGTACTGGCGCGCAACCTTATATGGCGCGCTCGCGCAGTGACGCCATGCTCTTTAATGTGGATCATGGGAAAAAAAATGGTTATGCCCAATTACCCCCTGTGGAGGAGGCGGTAGCGGTACACCTTTGTCGCGAGTAACATGTTCATCCTTTCAAACCGTGTCGACAAACGTCCGCACTTGCGGAAAAAGCTTATTCAGCAGCAGAACAAGCTGTATCAGCACTCCACACAATTGCGGTGCTCCAGGGCAGAAATGAGTGATAAGGAAATAGCCACTCTTTTGGATGCTCCAGTGTCTCCAGCCAGCCTTTTTGGCGGCTCTATGAATAAGTTTGCTGAGTGTTATGTTGCGATTCAGTAGCAGTCACAGGCTATGAGACACTTTATGCCCACATGGACTATATCACAGCTGGTTCGCCCTCGCTCTGTTTCGAGTCAGCGCATGCAAAATAGCATACCTGCTAAAAGCCCATACCTGCTGCCTCAAAGCACCTGCGTATCAGAACACGCAGCAAAAGCACTCCTGACGGGCGCAACCATTTGAAGCGGAAAGCAGAGCCCGCGATTCACTCTGGGTCTGCTCCAAAAAAGGCTAGATTGGATAGACACAAAACACTGTTCCCCATCTCCCCACTTTTGTTTGTTGGGAAAGGGATATTGTTATTCAAAATGTTGTTTCTGTGTCTTGCACTCAAATGAATGCAATAAAAAATGCAATATGTGCAAAAAAGAATAGAGCATTTGTTGCAAATGCACGAAATGCTCACACATTCACATTTTCCTCTTCAAAGCACACACATTATGCGCAACTGCTTCCCTATAGTAAGCATCGCATCATATCATACGGTGAGCAAACCAAATTGCCCTCTGTTCCATTATGCGGATGCGTGGCGAGCCCTAACAGGTTTTTCGGAATGGGTGCAAAAACGATCGAACATGGTTATATGATCCTTTTTTGCACACCGGCCACCCCGTTTCAATGGCGCTCAGAAAAGGATCTTATCGCATGTACGCCTACATGATTGATTTGCGTTGATAGATCTGAAGGATGCATACTTTCATATCCAAATTGAACGACATCACAGGATGTTTTTGAGATTCGCGTTCGAGGGAACAGCGTATCAATTCAAAGTCCTGCCCTTCGGACTGTCTTTGGCTCCTCGTACATTCACAAAGTGCATTGATGTGGTTCTCACCCCTCTAAGGCTGAGCGGCATGCACATCTACAACTACCTCAACAACTGGCTGTTACTGCCGCAATCAGAGGCTTTTTTATGCCAGCACATTTTTACTGCTTCAGCCATTTTACAGTGTCCATCTCAGTTCAAACTAGGGAGAACATTTCCACTGAAACTTGTTTCAATAAGCATTGGGATTTGTGGCGGCAACATCCACTGTCATTCCACTATATCCAGCCTCTGTTCAGCACCACGGACAGAGCACCACAGACAGTATGTGGCATTTATAGTTAGAAATATCAAACTGTCATGTCCTGGTTCGCTCAGACAACTTGACAGTTGTGGCATATATAAACCACCAAGGCATAATTCAGGAGACTTCACCCTCAAACTGTATTGAGGATTTGGTAGATATCTGGCAAAGCAGAAATCTATCTATAAGTGGTGACCACGATGCTTCCAACACAGGTTAGGGGTGGTGTGCAATGGACACCCAACTTTTGGCACCTGGACAGGTGTGAGGAGGGCGTGGCACATCAACCACTTAGAGCTATTGGCTGTAATTCTAGCCTTAAAGGTTTTCCGTCAGAAATAGTGAGCTGTCATGTCCTAGTTTGCTCAGTCAACATGACAGTTGTGGTATATATAAACAGCCAAGGCGAAATTCATTCATCGCCACTGTCGAGAATGACGCGTCAACCCCTCCTATGGAGCGAGCATAATCTCTCCATGAGGGTGAGAGTGACATACTGCCTGAGTTACAGTGCAGGTCTACTGTCACGCTAAGGGGTGAAACCGGGTGAATGGAGACTTCATCCTCAAACTATACTGAGGATTTGGGAAATATTCGGCAAAGCAGAAATGCAGAGTGAAGAATGCCCACTTTCCCCCCTGTTATTCGAAGTCTCAAGCCCCTCTGGGAAGGGTTGCAATGGCACTCAAGTGGCCGGTGAAAAACAAATATGTGTTTCCTCCGGTATGCCTGATCCACTCTGCCATATGAAAAGTTTGAGAGGACAAGGAAACAGTTCTATTAGTTGCACCGAAATGGCCAACCAGCCATGGTTTCTGGAAATTATGGAGATGCTGTAGAGCTCACCATGGGAAATACCACTGAGGAGGGACCTCCTCTCTCAGGCACAAGGCACATCTGGCATCCCAGCCAGCTGTAGAACCTGCATGTGGCCCTGAATGGTCTGCACCAGAACTGACGTGTTCAGGCATGAACACCATTTTACAAGCCAGAGCACCGTCCACTAGACACCTCTACGCACTAAAATGGAAGGTGTTTGCTGATTGGTGTCTCTTACACAGCAAGGACCCAGTAAACTGCCCCATACATGAAATTGTAATATTTCTTCAAGAGCGATTAAATGCAGGACTGACCACGTCAATGCTCAAAGTGTATGTGGCAACTATATCTGCGTATCACGCACATGAAACCGGCGCCTATATAGGCAAGCATGATTTAATCATAAAGTTCCTTAAAGGAGCAAGATGATTAAATCTACCTCGACAGGCTACAGTCCCAACTTGGGACTTAACTTTAGTCCTAAAAGCTCTCGCAGGGCCCCCCTTTGAGCCTTTGACCTCTGTTGATTTGTGTATGCACTCTATTAAGACCACACTACTGCTGGCTCAGAAATACGGGTCGGTGACCTACATGCATTATCAGTCGGCAATTTTGTTTGGCCCCGGTCTTTCAAGAGCCACTGTCAAACCCAGGAAAGGCTATTTACCCAAGGTCCTGACCACACCCTTCAAAGCCCAGGTGTTTCATCTTCAGGCCGTCTTCCTTCCTCCATTTAATGCAGATGAGGAAAAGTCATTGCATTTGTTATGCCCTGCGCGGGCGCTACATACATACATTGAGCATACTTGCCAGTTCAGACTGTCTGATCAGCTCTTTATATGCTATGAAGGACACGCAAAAGGAATGTCTGTTTCCAAGCAAAGACTTTCTCACTGGATTGTCGATGCAATTACCATGGGTTTTGAATCGCAGGGTCAGACTTGCCCAATTGGTGTTAAAGCACACTCAACTAGAGGCATGGCCTACTCATGGGCATGGATGAATGGTGTGTCCTTACAAGACATATACTTTGCACACATTTGCAAGGTTTTATGACCTAGATGTAATGTCTCTTTCTTCACAAGTCCTCTCTGTTTAGAGCACTTGCTATTCATTGGCCATATATATATATATACTTATGCCCCCTTTTTAAGAATGGGCTCCGCATCATTTACACAACCGCCTGCATTCAGGCTTTTATAATTCCATAAGTCACAAGCACTTCATTATAAATAAACTCCCTTCCCGGCCGGGTTCATAAGGAGTAAGTCATACTATATGGCTATAGCTCATATATTCATTATGAGTGCTCACCTCCTGGTCATCATGAGGATCACTTACTGCGGCATACACATGTCGGTTGTCGTCCCATAAGACTGTGCAGCCGTGTTTCCTCTCTAGGAAGTTATGTCCTGTTTTGCGGCGTGATGGGATCCTGTTCCCCATATGCGTTAGTAAACGGAATGTCAAGTGGACTGAAATCATAAGGGAATGTCTCGGTTATGTAAACTTGGTTCCCTGAGATGAAGGGAACGAGACATTACGAACGATAGCCGCACCACAAGACTCCGAGTTCTTGAGGCACGAGCAATGCGCTTCTTGTTCTCAGTCAGACATTCTGAGGAAATGGTGTGTGTGCACCTGTTTTATAGTTGTCAGTTTGTGCCGAAAGGAGCGGTCAGTTTCGCGCCAATATATTCATATATATTCATATATTAGAATATTGGCTATATTGTAGAGAGGTTTCAAATACGTCGTGTGTGAAGGCACTCCCCATATGCATTAGTAAAGGCAATGTCTCGTTCCCTTCATCTCAGGGAACCGAGGTTATGTACGTAACCGAGACGTTTCATGTTTATCCTTGTATTTTTTATATGGTCGAGTTTGATAAGGGTTTTAGAAAGTAATAAGTAATAAGTAATGCAATTACTTTTCAGACAGAGTAATTAGTACAGTAATCTGTTTACACTGTAGAAGATGTAATTAGTAGTTAGTAATTAATTCATTTGTAGTGTAACTTTCTCAACACTGATCATGATTAATCCCATTCCTACTGTCTATTTCTATACTTTCATGTCTGTTCAAAACTATTCTATTGGAAAAAGGCCATTCAAAATGAACAATCTAAGGCCATGTCCACACTAATCTGTTTTCATTTAAATACTCAGTTTTCTGTTACCTAACATCATCATTTTATAAAGTATGTGGTACTAGAATGCATTAAAGAAAGTTAAAGGAGGAAAAAGGTTGTCCAGTGTGGATGAGAGGCTTAAACGGACCAATTACAGCTGTTTAAATCAACGTGTTTACACATGTGATTCATTTAACACGTTTAAAGTGCTAATTCTGGTTGTAATAGGGCGGAACCTTTGCAATGTGTCAAGGGTCAACACACACACAGATTCCATGTTATTGCTCAAGTGATGGAGAAAGGACCTCTTAACTGTACATATATGTACAAAACAAACCCAAATTGGAATTGTGATAAGCCACATTCACATGACCCATTGGAGAATTTACTCGACAGCGTGTTCCGTTTCCATCAATTAATGGAAAATTTGGATGAAGAATCATTATGTGTTCAGTTCAGCACTAAAATCAAAACAAGATGTTCTCTACAAGCACTTTTCATGTGGAGTTTATAGGGGTGCAAATCATGTAAATGCCTGGGTAGCTCAGCAAGTAAAGACGCTGACTACCTTACCTGGAGTTGCGAGTTCGAATCCAGGGCGTGCTGAGTGACTCCAGCCAGGTCTCCTAAGCAACCAAATTTTCCCAGTTGCTAAAGAGGGTAGTCACATGGGGTAACCTCCTCGTGGTCGCTATAATGTGGTTCGCTCTCGGTGGGACGTGTGGTGAGTTGTACGTGGATGCCGCAGAGAATAACGTGAAGCCTCCACATGTGCCATGTCTCCATGGTAACGCACTTTCAACAAGCCATATGATAAGATTGAAGTCTCAGCCGTGGAGGCAACTGAGAGTTGTTGAGTCACTACACCACAACAAGGACTTAGAAAGCACTGGGAATTGAGCATTCCAAATTGGGGATTTAATACCCCCATAAAACGTAATGCCCATTGCAATGAATGCAAAAACTTTGGGGATTAGTTCTTTAAATTAGTCCCACTTCCCATTTACACTTTGGGAAACATTTAAAGGTGCACTCAGTAATTTTTTCCTCATTTAAAAATGTTTAATTCAAAAGAAATGCATTTTTTTTTTTAAATGTATAAAATCATGACCACTCACATAAACTGAAGACCATTCACATCAGTAACCTTATAAAAGCTGTTTGATTTTGCATGGAGAGGGTCCCCTTAATTTGGGCTACCATGTTAGAATCACAAGACCAACCAAATACTACTCGCTTAATCACAGTAATCGCTCTGTTATTGGATTCTTTAGAACAGGGATTAAATTAATCCTGACTGTGAAAAGTGAATTTCTACAATGACATCGGTAAATAAAAATGAATGCATTTGAATGATGCTGCATCCATGGGACTAGGTGTCACTGTAAGTCCAAAATGAAATATAAAACA
Organism: Xyrauchen texanus; assembly: GCF_025860055.1. NCBI lineage: Eukaryota > Metazoa > Chordata > Actinopteri > Cypriniformes > Catostomidae > Xyrauchen > Xyrauchen texanus. The sequence continues at coordinate 20,850,198 of NC_068319.1, forward strand.
ATTACTGATCGCATTTGTTTTTAAAGGCTTTGTTTGGAAAATGTTAATAAAACATTGTTACATATTGTTATCATTTTCTCTTCTAAGAGGAACTAAAATAAAATAACACATTACTGGTGTTATTGGAAATGACTCATCTGTGCAAATTTCTCGATTAAAAAAAGTAAAATATAAGTTTAAGAAAATCATTGTCTTTGTAATTATTCAAAAAATTATAACTTGATGTTCCTTTTCAGCTGACTTCATAAATCCCTCTACCTTTTTAATGTGTATTTTCCCAATCCAATCAATTCCTAATGGACAGAATTACTGTATTTTCCAGAGTATAAGTAGTATTTTTTATTAAAATGTTTTTAAGGGTATGGTGCTGCGACTTATAGTAAGTGATTTATTTATTAATAATAATTAATTTATAGATAATTGATGTGGACTGGTCAAACAAACTGCAGACAAAAATATGCTTACACACAAACAGATGAAAACATAAGTCATAGCAATTTAAAATAGTAGCATTTAAAGTAGCCTATTCAGAGTATTTTGCTTTTACAAAGTATTTAATTCAACCAGTTTAAATACTCTTTCCACCGTAACATTATTGTTAACAAACAGGATTACCAGTACTCTTAAGACCTCTGTCATATGCAATACAGAGAGAAACAACACAACATTTTAAAGTTATAGTTCACCCAAAATATTATTGTTGTGATCGCTCAATGGCAGTTGATGACTCACATAAAAAACGAAACGCCCAAAATTGTAATCGGATAGCTCTCTCCATATTTTATAGATCTTGATCCCATCACTCAACAATGCAGTACAATATACAGAATCAATGTTTGAATTAGTATTCTAGAGTAAAACGGGCTTCAGTTTTCCTGTTGTTTAAATTACATCACACCAGCACGGTCACAGTCAGAGTTGAGGCAAAATAATACGTTTTTTCCTGTCTCACTCTTTTATGAGAAATTCTAAATTATATAGAGGCCCCTATTTTTGAGAGAAATAAAGGAAGTATATACCTTACCAGGCTTTTCCACCGGAACTGCTAAATAGATATTTTCATTCCTTTCCAAACACAGAGGGGGATTTACAGACACTACAAGTCAGACTTTTGACTGTCACTCTCTTTGAAAAAAAAAATAATACAATTCACTCATGGACTATTGCATATACTGTCCAGAGACATGACATCAGGAGATTTGCTTTGTGATTTTTCTTATCATTCAAAGAATAGAACCATATATTTTAAGCTTTTGTGGCTTCAATAATTGACATTTACCAAAAAAAATGTAATCTTTTATCAAAATCATTCCAGCATAATTCACAGAGAAATGTGCAATTCAATTCATTAGCTGAGGAATCTGAAAATAATCAATAGCGATTAACCTCCACTTAATTTGCATTAACCTAAACAAATATTTAAGTTAGATTTCCAGCCTACTGTATATCCATATGTGCAAACAGAATACATCTGGCCACTACAGGTATGAATGAACATAATTTCTATAATGCATTATTTTATCTCAAATTTAACTAGCTTATTCTTCTGCTTAATGTTCTGTACTAATAGCAATTATCTACCCAGTGGTTGGAAAAAAGTTGCATCAAGAGACATTCCATGCAGTCCATGCCAAATTATTACATAACTGAAATGTTATCTAGTCTGTGCTGCCAAATTACACCATCCCAGAGGAAGATTTTATTGCTCCAAGGTTGCTCTTTCTTTCTTAGCAAAAGACATACAGCATGTATGGTCATAAAGAGTGTGTATTAAGAAAAAGTACAGTATATTGTCAGGGTTCAGAAGGAAGAGGACGGCGGTCCGGACTACATCTGAGCCTGCTGAATCCATATCTGGCCAGATCGTACTGTCAGGGTTCAGAAGGAAGAGGACTCAATTGCAGGGTTCAAAACAGTTTATTGGGAAATTGACAAGCACGTCGGACGGTCACTCCCAGCCAAGAGCAGTCTGCAAAAGAGGTCAGTGATGATGGCGAATGAGATGGGGGAAGCAACGGGCAGTGTAGGCAGGTGAGGTGCGGCGAGGGGGAAGGGAGATGACTGCTGGTAGCCTGGAGGTGGCAAGGGAATAGGCTCTGTCCAGCAGCCTGGGAGACGGTGAGACTGGAGAGGGGAAAAAAGGGGAAAAAGGGGAAAGGCTAAACTGCTCGAAATGCAAGCCACAGGGGATGAGAAAAATGAAGCAAAAATCTATAAACTATACAAAGTTAATGTATAGCAAAATAAATAGAAAACATAAAAAAGGAAAAAATAATAAATCAAATCAGGGTTGAGCAAGCTGGGATCAAGACACAGCAAAATAGGTAAACCCTAGGAATCCAAAGCAAATCTAAATAGAAGAAAAAATAAAACTTGACTAGATAACCACAAATAACAAGAAAGAGCAAGATAGCTCGACGTAAATAACACACGCAAAAACACGATCTGGCAAGAGACAAAAAAACACAAGGGGAATATAAAGAGAGGCTAATGAGGAGTGACACGTGAGTGTAATGTTGAACTAACAAGGTAACAAGAGGGAGGGGCGACAGCTGACAGTTGCGCGCATGGAAAACAACACGTGCGGACACACATGGTGAACGAACACAAACACCACGCACTGAAGCGCGCGGGCGGACAAACAAGACAGCGAAGCGCTACAGACGAACAACGACACAGACACAAACACAACGAGGCTGATCAAACCGGCATCCTGACATATATAAGGTTTTGATATCATGTTAAATTTAAGGCACTTTCACCTGATTCATGTCAACGTTTCCCAATAGACTTAATGCTGTGGAGTGAAGCTTCAAGCTATCGTATTACCCCTCACTTTTACATGCAGGTCAGGCATTGTAACGTGGCATTCAAAGTTCAGACAATTTGAATTTTAACACTGTGTGCAACTGACCGTTATAGGGCAATTAATAAAAAAATAAAAATAAAAAAAGAATCATGTGTATCTAATAAATATTGAGATGTGAATTTCACAAAATATCAAAGGCATATCAGAAAAATCACAGAAATGAGCCTGATTAAAAATATTTTCATTGTTCATTTCGATGAATAGTTCAAAGTGGAGACATGTGATTTTCAGTGGAGACATGTGATTTTCATCGGACAGCAACAATATACACTCACTGAGCACTTTATTACGAACACCTATATACCTGCTTATTCATGCGATTATGTAATCAGCCAATCATATGGCAGCAATGCAATGCATAAAATCATGCACTTTGACCGTGGCATGATTGTCGGTGCCTGATGGGCTGGTTTGAGTATTTCTATAACTGCTGATCTCCTGGAATTTTCACACAACTGTGACGTAGGTAGACAGAGAATGTGGATCTAAATGCAGATTTTATTCATAAAAACAGGAAAACTCAGGACAAAGAAAAGCAACGGAAACCTAGCACAGAACATAATAACATATGCAATAACTAACAAAGGATACAGGGAAACTAAGGGCTTAAATGCACAAAGGAACAAACAAGGGAATGAGGAACACCTGGGGAGACAATCAGGGAAGGAGAAACTGTCAGGTGAAAACCAATCATAAAAAGAAACTACAAAGGACTACAAAAACAAACAGGAAACAGGAACTAAACTAAACTTCAACATAAAAGCACAAAAACAAAAGACAACAGTGAACATGACAACAACAGTTTCTAGAGTTTACTCAGAATGGTGCCAAAAACAAAACAACATTGATTGAGTGGGAGTTCTGTGGAAGGAAACGCCTTGCTAATGAGGGAGGTCAATGGAGAATTCCCCGTGCTGACGCAGCTCTTTACATGTACTTCAAGCTTGAATAACGTTCTGGTTAGGTAGTATGATTAATTGTGTAAATGTAATGCATTGTTTATTATATAATCAATCACACTATATTAAAACCTTAAATCAACAGCCCTATAAATAATATAATTGTATTATTTTGTTTATTGTATTTAGTATATACTACTACAAAAAAAAGGCATGAAGTGCTGCACAGGGACTTGTGAATGAAATGATTTGGTGAATGAAAGGAATTGTCCAAACTAAGGGATCGGAATTGCTAATGCATTTTGTCACATTTCACCGTTACTCATCTTAAAAAGGAGCTTGTTACTGGAAAAGCCGTTTTGATGCTATTAAGAACTTTTAGTAAGTAACTGGAAAAAAACTGATTGCATGTTACCAATTCTGTTTGCTTTTACCATTTTCACTGTGTAATGAGTACACTTCACGCTTGCTAATTGTAAGTGGGCATGTAAACTTGCTCCTTCCTTACACTATCTGCAATGGTTTTCATGTGGAGGTCAACCCCGAGAATGCTTCAGTAGCTGCTTGTGCTGAGAAGTGCGTTGAAGCTCTGATGCGAATCATACAGTATGTAGGGACTTTATTCTGTGCAAATCTGTGACTTTAACACAGCTGCTGGTTGTCAGCAGACTGTTACTGCAAGTGACAGTAAATGTCTGATAAAGCAGCTATAAAAAGATCTCTAATCTTTCATATCTTTCAAAGCTAAAGTACCTGTTCTGATAATTGCTTTCACAATATGTGCACTTCTCAGTGTGCAAGTGTTTATCAAAAACATACATTTAAATGTAATCTTTTCAATGCTTAAATGTCAATCTCTGTAATAACTACCTTCCTTTCACGTTCTTCTCCCATGTTAATTTCCTGGCATACCTCATTCCATTTGGCTTATACTTCAGATACATCTTAAATATAACTACTAGCCTGTCAAAGAGGCAAGAAAAGAAGCATACTGCTACAAAACCGTTATGATTATCTTCTTATGACAGACCGGTATACAAAAACAGTTTGACATAAACGATCAACATTTAGCTAAGAGCCAAACTTCAGTGAGCTGCTATTGCGTCTGAACCATAAAAAACATTTACCCAAGACCCAGCACATACTAGACTGTCTATAAACTGTGGAAAAGATCAAGGGGGGAATTTACAAAGAATGAATTGAACCCGCTAGGGGTGGGAGATATGACCAAAATCCTATATGTGATTTTATGTGATGGAAACGGTTTTCCAGGGAAAAAACAAACATATTGTGATATATACAAATCAAAAAATATTTATATATTTAATGACCATGTGATAGGGGTGGATGTTATCAGCAAAAACTATACAGCGATATACTTTACATTTTTAGTCGATAACAAGATGGATGATGATATCGAAAAATTTTTGATGGAAAGGATTCAGAAACTTCTGAAAAAAGATTTAAATTCCTTTTTTAAAAGGATGTCCAAAGTAGCCTAATAGTATGTCTATTGCGATGAAAAAATATTATCAATGATATTTCGCTAACATTTTTTTTATAATAATATAAAATCCTCTGCATTGTTTTTCAATCAAGGCAAAAATTTTGGCTTCTCACTAGTCTAGTTCTCTCTCATGTATTTTTTGAGGATTTAGCCTTCCATTGGTCACCTTTTTGGCAAATACTGTATATAGCTTACTAGACATAATTGTGCTGTTGACAAGGGTGTTATTTCACTTCTCTCTTCAAAGCTTAACACCTTGTCCTAACCAGATGTGACACGATAAGATTCCAGCAACAAGTAATCTGTCTTTCCACACCAGGTGTGATGCGACACCTCAATATTAATGCACTATGTAAAGGGTTTTGGATGTTAGGGCGGACACGAAGACGAGGTGCTCTTCTCAGGTAAGGGCTTTAATGGCCACACTGCAGTGCTCACAGCTTCACAATCAACAGGAATCGCTCAGCAAACATAAACTTCTTAACAACATATAGTTCTCTCATTTCATAGCATACGTCAACACTGGACTGACAGGTGACACTCTCTCTCGCTCACTGCTGGTGGCGTGGGTCTTTTATCCGCTCTCCCCGTGCTCACTGAAATCAGAGACAGGTGTTAGACATAATTTAGCTCAGGTGTAAGTGCCCTTACCGCTTCCCTCTCTCCGGATGGGCACTTGACCACACCCCCGCTGCCACACACGAAAATTAGGATAGTTTACAATTAAATGTAGAAAAAAGAGCAATTACAGACAAAACAGTCTGTTTATTGAACACAAATACTTTTCTCAAATAAGCTCCATAACACTATCTACGACAAGCCACGAGGGGATAAATACACAATCACATGCAAAGTTACGTTATGAATTTCATTCTTATTAAGTCTGTTACGATTGTTTATGGTCGCGCGGTACTCCTGTTGTTATTGCACCGATCTCCACGTGACAGGGAAGTGGAGAGAAAGTCAGAATGAGCATAGTATGTCTCCCCACTGTCATTCTGAACCGGTGTGTTTGTAACAGAGCCCTGACTCTGAAGAAAGACCTCAAGCACAACATTCGGTAGGTGTGTGCCAAAATCAAGTTCTTGTGAATCATCTAGTGAGATGCCAGTTTTATTATACTGTAATAAGAATAATTATAGACCCATCTGTTGACTTTGCAGCCTGGCGCGATGTCGTAGAAATAGAAACCATTTCAAAAATAGAAAGCCCTGTCGCTCTCTCTCGTCATGTGTCATGGCTGATTCGGACAAAAACTCTGATTAAGCATAGGGTCAGTTTCACACCACCGAGAACGCCGTGCTTTACCAACAAGCTCTTTCTCATTTTCTCTAGGAATCTAAAGTGATTAGAAGCTGAGCTCTCTCTCTCTCTCTCTCTCTCTCTCTCTCTCTCTCTCTCTCTCTCATATATATATATATATATATATATATATATATATATATATATATCTTAATCTCTTTCTCTCCATAGCACTGTTCACGTGCGTCAGAAAGAGCACTCTCATTCAAGAAAGTCAGAAAAATGCTAAACTAAATTCCTCCTTTTGTGTTTGACTTGTTTCTGAGTCATCCCACATTCTGTGTTTAAATCTCTCTATGTTTGTTCGTTGCTCTTACTATCAGTCTCACGCACAGCCATGTGGAATGTCACGTACACAGATATTTACATACTGCGATATAGACAGTATAGAAAAATCTCTACTGGTTGACACTTTATATAATTTCTATGCATTATTTTAGAACCCTATTTACTAAATAAATTATGCAGGTCAGGTAACAGTGCCAACATGGCTAAAAACATTTGCGATAAATCCAATTTGCATGCTACAACTCCAAACTTGTCGGCTGGTTCTGAGTGCTAAGTTGCAGAGGATGCAGAAGACTCCCACAATCTGATATACATTGCTGACACAGTACTGCATCACCCTGGTCTGGATATATGCCTGTATATATGATATATAAAGCATGTTCTCCTACATTTGATCATACTTTGTACTATTGCTGCCATAATTGGCAAAAAATATAAACAAACATCTCTTTTAAGTTATATCTGTTTTCCACTGGTGGTGATTGTGCAAGGATTTTTTTCACCATTCAGATTACGTTAAAATTTAAGACAACATGATCACACAGGAAATCGACATGCTGTTTCCGAATTTTCATGTTCCCTGAAATCGACGCCATTCTGCTGAATAATTGACAAGCGCTATTCCCGTCAGACTATTATGCATAAATTCAAATGTGATCCCCTTTTCTTCTGGTACTACTTATTTCATGTTCTGAGACACTGGTTTTGTTCCCTTGGAAATGAGAAAGTAATTACAATTATCATTGCAATTCGGAGGTTGCATTTTCGCTCTAAAATAAATTTTGACTTCACTGATGGTTAGGTTTAGGTTTGGGGTTTAGGTTAGGGTGTTGAGTTAATAAAATATGCATTCCTGTTGACTGAATTACATCAATTACATCTAAAAATACCCTGTGGATGTTTCACCTCAACAACCCTTCCAGTTTTGGCCACTTGGGGCTGTGGTTTCATATGTTGGTGAGCACATATTTCAGCAGCAGAACTTTCAACCTCCTGTCACCAAATTCACAGTGTGATCAGCCTGTTTTGTAAATAAAACACATTCTATTATGAGCCTCATTTGCTTAGAAATGTTTGAGCTGAAATTTTTTTTAATGACTTACTTGAAATACAAGAGCAGTTATATTCAGCTCATTTAGAGTCACGCACTGTTTCGGTCATGTGATTTGTGAAACAGTTGTCACTTTGTTTGTGGGCTTGATAAACTGTTTGTAGATTAATTGAGAGTGGAAAGCAATTAAAAATACATTGGCAAAAAAGGTGAGTGAAAAGGAGAATGAAAGGATGAAAAATATTGTTTGTTTTGGCATGTTATGCCAGCAGAAAAGGTTTTGCTGGTCCTGAGAATTCGCCACTGGCGTTATCATTTAAAAAATAAAATGTAGACATTATTTAATAGGAATTTGTTTTTTCAGGTTAACTGAATCAAAGACATAGTGCATTTTTACAAAGACTTGCGGGCTGGGTAAAATGGTCTTGCGGGCCTTATACTGCCCTGAGGCCTGACGTTCCCCACCAATGCATTAGGGTCCCAAAATCTGGGATAGCATTAGGGTGAGTAAATTTAAAGAGAATTTATATTTTGAGGTGAACTAGACCTTAAACCTGATAAAATAAAAATAAAAACTACTCCACAAGTGTAGCTAACTTTCAGTTTGAGTTCTGTAATTACAAAAGATAATTAGTAATTTCACAGATGAATGATTATGCAGGGTGATATTTCCCCACCAAATCTCAGCAATCGACATCTCTGTAAGTAAATTGGCACATGCCTCCCGTACAGCTTCATAAGGAACAAATGCATACATGAAAACAAGAATTAGCCTATTCAAGATAATTACTATATCTCTAAAAATGAAAGAAAGAAATAACTAATTTTGCAATGAAAAGTGCTGTCATTTGCAACAATGCTCCATGGTTCCCCATTGAGAAGAAATGCCATAATTTCTGGCAAGTTCCAATCCCATTAAGCTTTTTTTAATAAATTATACATATTAGTGGGCTTGTAAATCATCTCACAGTCCACCGTGCCTGTGTGTCCTACATTATGTCTCGTTTAAAGCTATCCTCATAATACAGTATGTGACAAATATGTTCAGTAGCTCAACCAGTGCCCTGAAGAAATTACTTTTGTGTGGTGACCCTAATACTGATAGCCTACAAAGTGTATATTTGATATCAGAAAAAAGTTAAATACCTGACCTACTAACTTTCAATTTGCATGCATTTGTGTTGTAATAGTATAAATGCTTAAACAGCTCAACTGAGACCCAGTTATTTCCTGCACAGTACATGGCACACAATGATTGGCTCGCAGTGGCTAGGACAACAGTATGTTTACAAATGGCAATGATAATTGTGCTTTACACTGTACACTTTGTCCACAGAAATATGACGAGTTCCCTGTTGCTCTCTAAATGGGCACACATTAAGGTTTCCTAAAATGTAAAATGGGCACCTCACAACAGGAGACAAGGTTGAATCTATAAAATGCAGAGATAATGGGCAGTGACAAAGCTGTTATTATTCTGTAATTACCAGACAGTAACTTATTGAAATAGAAAAGACCAGTGTTGTTACACAATCAGTTTAACCAAGTTTAACCAAGATATTAGCTAGAGGATTGAAATCAGTAATCAACATCCTTGTGCATTAAAAGGAGAAGTTATAAGTCTCTGTGTTAATTTGAAGTAAGAAATTAAAATGTAATGTCTGGTTTATAATTTGATTATGTAAACGAATGTCAAATAGCATAACATTTATTGAACAACTACTTTTTGATTACTGTTATAAATTAATTAACAAAATGTAAAACACCCATGTTTTCAATTAGTGTTACAACCCATTTTATACTTGACATTCATTTTCACAATTTAGGCACTTGTTGTAGATTTCTAAACTACTTTACAAAGGTATGAAGGTGCAGAGGGAGATACAGCGACGTTCCGGTTGCTGCCAGCACACTACATGAGTGAATAGTTTGCTAGACTGCTTAGCGTTGCTTTATCACCATGTGCTTCTGGTTTTTCAGTTTCAACTGCGTATATTTTACTGCACGCACCCATTTTCCCTCTTTTTTTATTTTCCCGCTTGTCTATATCTTGAGTCTCATCAGCATGCATTTGTTTTCTCCACTGTGTTTTACATGGATTATTGCATCAATCAGAAACATCTACTGATCAGGAACCACATCGATCTCAAACCATCGCCACTCAAGAACAACCATAACAACAACAACAACAAAAAATTTTGGTAAGTATTGGAACCCGCTCAAGTTATTTCTTCCTGCTTTTCATGCCACATGTTAACTATAGATTCTTCCATCAGTAGTGATGGATTCACATGTGATAATTTAATAAATGTAAGGAATTAATCAAGCTGACAGAGAAGGTTAATAAGACACGCATTGAACGCTAGTGGAGGTCAGTGAGAAAGAGAAGCCGGAAGATACTGTTTCGGATAGGGTAGTACAGCAAGCAACACACACATTTTGGTTTCGGCTATAGAGTCCCTGCAGTAGGGAGTTTGGGTGACGTCTCAGTAGCATACTCGCTCAGCAAAATGACACCACTCTCCAGCTCCTGTTAGGGTCTCCAGTCGATTCTCCCCACTCAGTGATGCACCCACTGAGAATCATGTTGAAAAAAGCCTTAATAATTGGTGATTCTAATCCAAGGAACGTAGAAATAGAAACTCCAGCCACCATTTTTAAATGTATTTCCAGCGCTCGAGCATCTGACATCTGATCAAATTTACAAGTGCTGGCTAATGCTAAACTTAGATTTTCTAAAATTGTCATTCATGTCGGAACTAACGATGTCTAGCTTTGCCAATCAGAGATCACTTAAGTAAATGTTAAAGAGGAGTGTGAATTTGCAAAAACGATGTCAGACACTGTAATATACTCTGGCCCCCTCACTGCTGGTCGTGGTGACGAGGTTAAGAGTAGATTAGTGTCACTGAATGGCTGGATGTCTGAGTGGTGTCTGGAAAATAGCATAGGATTTATAGACAATGGACTCCATCCCTCCAGGGAAGGTGCTGCTCTCCAACGAGTTAACGGCCACGCTTGCCACGGCCAACAAGTCAATGTCAAAGCCTGCCATGGGCAACGAGCTGAAAGCTTTGTCTGTCCCAGAGCCGGCGTTGCCAGCCTTGTCCGTCCCGGAGTCTGCGCTGCCAACCTTGGCCTCCTGGAGGAGGAGGAGGAGGAGAAAGGCTTTTGTTTCTAAGACTCTGCTCATGTTCTTCACCACTGTGGTCTTTTTCCCACTCATTTTCCTATTTCCAGACATTTCCCAGGACACTTAGTTTCGAGCCTCCCACAGCTCCGCTTGAATGGTCGCACTCCACAGTACATAAGTGACCTTCTGACATACTATATTCATCATGTTCATTACAATAAAAAAATCTGGCGTGTTAATAGTCCCTAGAATATCAAAATCCACAAAAGGAGGTTGATCCTTTTACTATTTGGCTGCTAAACTATTAAATAGTCTCCCTAAAACTGTTCGGGGCACAGACACACTTACTCAGCTTAAGTCTAGACTAAAGACTCATCGCTTTAGCCAGGCATACACCTAATTTATCCATCAACTCACAATTTGCTGCTTTAGTTAGGTCTGCCAGAACCAGAAACATCTCTCATGATCTATATCTCTGCATAAAATTTTATGACATTTAATGACATCTACAAATAGAATAATATTATTCTATTTGTTTCCATGTCTCAACCTCGGAATTCATATCCTGAGGTTACCAGATCCAGCTCTGTTCCTGCTAGGTGTTGGTCTCAACTGCTACAGTATGTGCTTCTGAGTGATGACGGCTGAATACAGCCGGTGCTAGCTTAAATGCCGTATATTTCATATGCCACTGCCTGAACCTTGGACTTAGGATGGACCCTCAACGAAATGACCTGCCAGTTGAACTGCGATGCAACTCATCGATCTCTACCTGCATACATTTTATTATATCACTTTCTATTGATAGACTACACTCTTTTAATGGAATACATTGACAATCATTTAATTACCAATAAAAGCCTTCATCAGCCAACTAACAAAGGACAATGCATCTATGTGAACTTCTTCAGTTAATCCAGGATGGACTTCAAAGACATTAGTCATTAATCTTACAGTTCCAAAACAATTTTTTAACACTGGACCTTAACACTTACTTAGTTTACTAATCTTAAACCATGACCTGCACTGCACATAAATAACTAAAATTGGCATTACATTCATGCTAGCAAACCAGATGGGAACTAGCCCCCACAGTGAGCCTGGATTCTCCCAAGGTTAAGAAACATCTTATGGGGTTTTGTCTTCCTTGCTACAGCCACCTACAGCTTGCTCACTGGGGATCTAAATACAATTGTTATTGAATTATTACATTTTTATACACAATTTACAATCATATTTAATATTTCATTAAACTACACAATTATCACTACACAAAGACTTTTTAGATATTACAGTTTTATTTTTATTTTTTATGCATGATTTTCTTTAAATATGCTTTGAAACGATGTGTGTTTTAAAAAGAGCTATACAAAAAAAATTACTTGACTTGGAATATTATACCAGAGTTTTAGAGACAAAACTAAAAAAATCATTGAGTTACATACATTGAAACATAATGTTTTACAAAACACTGCAGTCTCCACTATTTTGCACACTAGCAGACCTTATCACATGTATATAAATTTAAAGACTCATTGAGGTACAATGATGTTACAGCAAACAAAATCACTGCTATAACATCAGATCATACTGGCATAGTGACTAATTTGGGGATAGTTTTAGTCTTATTGGATACTGAAGAGTGCTGGTCAGTATAAGCATGGAGATCAGCTAATGAAAGAAATTAATCTTGTTTCATTAACAATGGAGATTTATAAGACATCTGAACTGTATAAAGGTCTGGTTTGAATCCTAGAGCTTTGACCAGCAATTAACTGTAAACTGGGGGTAGAGTTCATAAAAATGCATCCCTGTTCAAAGTATTACATTATTTACAGCTATAAGTTCAACTCCCTTTCCGTTGCCACTCTGTGGACATTTCACACAGACACAAGCTCACACATGCCTACACAATCAACAACACTTCCAGCTTAGACCAGTGGGGGCAGTGACTCAAACTTCGGTAAGCACAAACCAATTTCAGAAGCAGAAATTTTAACCTACAGTTTCTGAATTCTGATTGCAATCAGTCTGAATAGAAGCATCGTAGTGTGGGATAGCAAATTTAAGATTCAGTATAAGATCAGGTGGTCTAATTTCTTTCATATAACAACACATGAAAAACTAAAGTGATACAAATTGTATTGGTCTTTCATTGTATTTGCTATCGTGATTCTGTGAGATCGTCCACACATCGCTGCATCCTGTTTGTCAACTTGAACAAGAGTTAATGTGAATGAAAACTTGTTTTTCACGCTTACTAAGGCTATCACATTTTGTCTGTGATGGCTCTAGGTGCCCCAGCCCCATTTTGTGAATTGGTGGCCATTGTTCTTGATCCAATCTGAGTCAAATGTAAATGTATTGCCATAGATATGGGCCCTTCCTTATTTATATGAAAATTAATTTGTCTTAGTGATATAGTTATGCTAATTGTATTAGGGCTGGAGAAAGGTCTGTGGTGGGTGTGAGCAGGCAAAGGATGTTTCCCCAGTGGTACCCCTCCAATCAGGCATGGCAATCCGACAGGGAGGCATCTGTCGTTAACAATCTGTGATGGCAAGATGCACCTAGAATGGGACCCAAGGTGAGGAACCGGGGTCTGAACCACATAGAGAGGGTACGTAGCCCACGGCACGTAAACCTAATCTGCCTTAAGGGACTGGCCATTCGATGAAATCTCCTGGCTTTAAGCCACAACTGAAACAGTCTCATGTGCAGAAGGCCCAAAGGAATCACTGCAGATGCAATGAGACCTAGTATTTGTTGATACTGAAGAACAATGGCCTAGCCTGACTTTGCTCAGGTTGTTCTGAATGGTCTCGATGCGAGCGGGAGACAATTGTGCCCGTGTCATGATCGAATTCCATACGATCTCCAGATACGTATTTCTCTGAGTAGGAGAGAGAACGGTTTTCTTGTCATTGAGTCTCAAACCCAGAGAAACCAGATGAGCTATGATGAAATTCCTGTGCGGTAATGCCAGTCCTTGTGACTGTGCTAGTATCAGCCAATCATCTATATAATTCAGAATGCGGATGCCCTGGAGTTGCAGAGGATTCAGTGCTGCATCCATGCACTTCGTGAATGTGCTGGTGATAAGGCTAGGGTGAATGGAATAACCAGATATTGAAAAGCTTCGCCCCCAAAAGCGAACCTCTATGCGTCCATGAGATCAATCATGACCAACCAATCGTGATGTTGGATTTGAAACACGACCGTTTTGACAGTTAGCATCTTGAACTTGAGCACCTTGACTGAGTGATTCAAGCCTTGAAGGTCTAAAATTGGACGCAATCCCCCATCCTTCTATGATTCCAAGAGATCGATTGTGACCAACCAATCATAACACCCAACATTTCGCTGGAAACCGCTAGCTCCCGAAACACCAGAGGCGGCGGGAATGGAGAGGTTTTGTGGGGGTATCGGGAAGGTGCAGGTGAATGTTTCACGCGACACGTCCCGAGGGTTCTACCTTCACAACGCTGGGCACAAGAGTGTCAGGACTTTCTCTTTCTGGAGTTAATGGTCCTGAGGTATTGCTTTGGAGGCTGCTGAGGTTGATGAACCGGTCCTCAGTCCTTACGAGGGGGAGCGCGATCCGCCACACTTTGTTACTGAGCCTCCCTTCAAGAAGGACCGGGGCAGGGCTTGAGTGTTTGGTGTTCTACCACTGAGCTAACTCCCCGATAATTGAACCCAAGCGCAGAAGAGCAATGAATCTGGAAACTTGCGTTTCTTCCAAAAAATATAATCTTTACTTGTTTAAAAAAATAGCAAAGTACAAATAAACTAGGAAAGCCGAGCTTCCACAAAACTGAGAAACAAAATAGACACAAGGGTCAAGAAAGAACAAATAAACTAAGAAAGCCGAGCTTCCACAAAACTGAGAAACAAAATAGACACATGGGTCAATAAAGTAAAACAAGGATATCACTTATCTTGAAAGGTGGTCACTGGAGGCACAAGGTACATAGGCTCAAGACTGAACACATAGGCAAGAAACAAACAGACTTATATAGGCCTAGACACAGGTGAAGGGAATGAGGGTAAACGAGACTCCGCAGACTCGAGAGATTCAATGTCCCCCTCATGAAAGAGGCGCTGTGGCGCTTTGAGATTGGATTGGATCTGGAGAGAGAGCGAGAGACAGGGACAGACCTGTCTCTCGCTCCTCAGTCAGATCCATACGAGAGCCCCACGATGGAAGAGTGGGTGCTCGCTCTCGGAAGTAAGCGAGACAAGTGCAAAGCATTTTCACTGTAAACAGCTTCCAATGTTCGCACCCGCCCCGCCCCAACGCAAAAGCAGCACAACACACACAGAATAGTCTGAAGACAAAAGACCTGACAATGCACCTGTGGCGCATCTATTTATAGCCCCTGGTACCGGATATCCTGATGATGTCACCAGCAGAGGCTATAAATTCCAGTCAATTTCATTGACGTGTTGCACACATATTCACATTTGGTCACGCCTAAAAGACGTTCCCAAGGCGCTAAATCAAGCGCAGCATCAAAGTGCAGCTTTTGATAGGGAACAAGTCAAAGAGCCTTAGCTTGTGCCACATAGAGTTTTATGGCTGAACTATGGTCATACCCACATGAAATTGCTTGCCGAGCACATTCTGCCTATGTTGAAGATTTATACTAGTTCCTAAGATAGGGCTGGACATATTAACATGTCTTGACATCGACATGTCTTAATTTTTTTGACTGTACATAGCCAGTAGGCCTAAGTTAACATCTCAGCCAAGAATCATATGCGACTTCCTAATGCTAGTTGGTGGCACATGGCATTAGGAGGGACATTCATATTCTAGAGAGCTTTATATTGGACAGAAATGTGTACAGTCTAATCTCACCAAACCCATAGATTCATATCAGCAAATGTGAGATGAAATTCACAATTGCTGAAGCAACCATGTCATTTTATGACACCCTCATGACATCGCAAGTGTAACGCTCTATCAATTGAGCTACTGCGCAAATTAATTGAGCTGGAACAATCATGCAAATATAGTTTGTTATGCTATGCAAATGTTAAAAAGTATTACCTTTCAGTAAATACAAGTCATGCACTTTAGAAAAATGCTTTTGACATTATGAGATAGCATTATGAGAGAAAACTGCTAAAAAGTTTTACTCCTGATTTGTGTGAGATGAATAAAATGTATTATTGTTGTAGCACCTCTAGTGTTATGGAAACTGGCACGATATGTAATATGAGTCAGGTAAAAATGATTGTGCAAAAATGTTGGTGTAGAGATAGCCAGTAAATTTTACATGTGTATACCCAATAAAAGTTATTTTTGTCAAGTTAAAAAAAATATATAAATAAATTGGGAATACAACAAGAAAGATTATAATGCTGGTTTCTATGTAAAGATTTTTCTACAACTGTTTAAATGTCCAAATATTCGTGTGACCCCAAAGTAATTGTTAGAATGTGTTAGTTGTTGTTCACAGTGATAATTTATCACAGATGTTGACACATCAGCTCAAGAAACTACTCTAATTTGTTCAAGACTTCAAGTTTTACAGCAGAGGACAGTCTCCAAGACAGCAAAAACTTTCCTAGAAAGGACATGCAAACCTTCAGGGACATTCTAAAGATATTGTCTAGTAGAGTTTGAAATGTTTTTTCTCTTGAGAAATAGAACTGCTGCATATCCTGAGTCCTGAGAAACATGAGGACACAGCTGGCTTTGTGGAACATATTCTTCCACAAAGTTGGAGAATATGTTCTAGTTCTGAGATCAGAATAGCAAAGCTTCAAATTATAGTCTAGAGAATTAAGAGAACCATTAAATTGTTGTGGAAAAGTCATTAGCAAACAACATGAGGGACATGATCCACTGCAGAAAACTGCTCACACAGACTAATCACAAACAATTTAATATGTGGGTGTGGTTAGCAATAATGTAGGGTTCACAATCCAACACAGATTCACAATCAAACACAGAATAGATAATATTGTGGTAATACTGGGCAGACTTTGCTTTCAAATAGAAAGTCATAACTAAACTACAGAAAAATTCTTGCATCATTTTGTGATCACAGACCCTCTATTTCTCCAAACATTTCTTTTTACTATAATGATCCAAAAAAAAAAACTACATCAATAACTACAACTATTAAAGCACTATAACTTGTACTTATATGTACTTTAGTATATATATATATATATATATATATATATATATATATATATATATATATATATATACACACATACATACAATCATTGAGCACTTTATTAGGATAGTCATTCTACAAAACGGGTGCCATTTCCACTTTGCAATTTTCATTAAGAACAAACTTTCTTTTTTAAAACGTACAACTTGAAAGATATGTTAATCCGAGGAGGAAAAAACATATTTTCCCTCCTCAGGCACAAAATCCTTATCAGTATTATCCTTTTTATTCAGCCTGTTATGGACAATATGTATGCCATTAGAGTAGTAAAACAAGAAATAGATTTTTTAAATCTAATATTATCCTAATAGTAAAATGTCCCTTTTTTGGAAACCATCAATATAAAAGTAATTTAATCAAATTTTAGATTTTTTTTATCTTGAAATATGAATTCGACATTTCAATGACCTCATTGTTTGTACTGAAAAACAAATTCACTTAAAAAAAATACAAATAAAGTTACATTTATTTGATTACTCCACTCAACAAGAACATCATTCAACAATAATTTATGTAACATTTCCTTTCCATACAATTTTTACAAAATGACCATGTGATGAGGTGGTAACTGATGTGGCGGGGTGGTTCACAGTGACAGGGTGGTATGGACAAAGTGTTTCTCTATATGATCTGCTGGTTTTAAACTTTATAAAACTGGGGGAGGGGTAACATAAAAATTGGAGATGTAATGGAAAACTTTGGTCATGCTCTGAAAAACTGAAAAGATCATCATAGCAGTGACAGGGAGAGTCGCATCCACACATCCCCTCTGGATTTTCATGTGGCGGGATGTCACAGGCTGTGGTGCATGAATGATTTTGAGCACATCATCAAAGAGATCCCACAGGAAGTCATCTCTTGGAGGCCAGAAGAACCTGTTGGCACCAACATGGTGCATACATTTTACAAAGGCATGTGCTTCTTCTGTATCCATGATGATCCCAGGATAAAGGTTATTGTCGTCTTTAAGCACACACCACTTTCCAATGAGAACTCCACTTTCCCAAGCAATTGCTTCTGTTGGCACCTTTTGGGCTGTCTTGTTAAAAGTGAAATGCTGTGTGGTGAAGCACTGACATCTCAGCTGCTTTGGCATGGAGCACATGCAACTAACTTCCCGGAAAATGATTTCTCCTGGAGTGAATGTGACCACTTGGTGGGTTTTCATTATGGATGGCACTTGTGGAATCTGGCCTGCATCTTTTCCATTGCCTGCTCCACTGCTTCAGATGCTATATAAAACAGCTTAACAGTTGTCGATTTTTCTGTGAGGGCCTTAAATAGCTCATGGGCATCGGGAATGTCGTGGCTGTTGGTAACCAGCTTGTCTGCTGTTCTTTTCTAGGTACCCCCGACACTGTCAGGGGCCCCTTTGCCATGGCTTGCCTCAAAAAAGTTCCATGTTCCACCTTTCAGACCTCGTCTTGTGAGCTCTGTGAAAAGGAAGAAAAGGAAAGGAAGAAATTCCCTTTCTGTTTGTATTGGGTACATGGTCCATCACTCAGAAAGTATAGAAAAGATACATGTGGGTTATGAAAGACAGTGTGGAATAACTCCACAAGATTGTCTTGTATGTCCTCCATTGTTTTCTTCACTGTGATCTTAACAGTGGTAGGACCCTCCCTCGCATCTTCCCTTGCTTTATCTGCTGTGGCCCATTGAGTGAATGCAACTTTTGCTGAGCCATCAAATCTGGAGAGCTGAACAGTCTTGTGTTTGCATTCCTCGCACTCATCATACATGCACATTTTTCTGGAGGTGTCACAGGTTATCATTTTAGTCAAACTCTCGAGATCTTAAGTACCTATGAGCATCAAATTATGCATCTTCTCAATGACAAATCTGAGATGTGTTCCATTCAGGGAGAGTGGGATGTACAACCCAAAATGGGTGAAGCTTACAGAAAAAGGAGTATGATATGTTGTTTGTGTTTTCAGCGAGACATTTTTTGTGAGATTTTTCATTGTGTCAACTAGAAAAATGTTCTGCTTCACCTTGTTCCTAGTAATTGTTTGTTTTCATCCAGTTGTTATCCAACTGTTGTCATCTCGGGTGAAGAATATTTTGAATTTGGACTTGAAAGCAGCAGTGAACCTGTTTGTGGGATTTCTGTTGGTGGAACAGAGGTCTTCACTCTGAACATTGTGATGCTTCTTTGAAAATCGAAGGGCATTTTCTGCAAATCCTTGTATACTTCTTCACAATCCTCCCCGCTGTTTGCTATTTGTTGTTTTTCTTTTTTTTTTCTTGCTTTATAGAACTTATTCTTTATGTCTTCAATAAAGGTTTCATGATAAAGTAGGGTCTTTCTGATTTTAGCACTTACTCTGCCTGTCTTAGTTAATTCATTTATTTTTTAATGAGGAGCGTGATTCTTATTTAAGCGCTTATGTATTTTTCTGTATTTGTCAACGTGTTTTCTTTCCTTCTCTAGCGATTTCTTTAGTTTTTCAATTTCTTTGTGTAGTGTATCCCTGTTGTTGCCTGAAACAAAACCAAAATCGACTGGTAACTTAGGGGTTTAAGTCATGTTCACCATATGTAAAAACAATTACTCATCAATGATAGACCTGCTTCTTATTCACTACATGTTTCTCTTTATTTATAATTCTAACTGCACACTACCCTGACCTTGAAGATCCTAACTGCTTCTTTGACTGTTGGACAGGATCTGGACTCAGAGTAAAGGTGTCCAGACTGTGCTTCCTAGCCTCTACTTCCTCTTTTCTCTTCTTGTTCTGCTTCTTCATCTTTTTATGCAGCTGAAACTTCCCTCGCTCACTTAGATTACTAATCTTCTTATTTTTTCCTTGCTCTACATCCTGTCTTTTTGCCTACTCTCAGGATCAGCATCCCGATGTGCACGGCATCTCTGTTGTCTCTCAGCAGCACATAATGGAGCCATGATGGAGACAGATTTATCTGCAAATGTTATAAAATATAACATTCTTCATTAAACACTGAGAGTGAGTGAGTGAGTGAGTGAGTGAGTGAGTGAGCGACATACTGAGTGAGTGAATTAACCAAACAGGGTTAAGTTAATGGAAAATAAATTGATTAGCCTATATTAGAATCCTTGATTTCACACATTCTCACATTCAAACGGGAAACAGAACCACCCCATCACATGCCTTACCACCACGTCACAATAAAACACGTGACAGGGTGATAGATTTCATCCCAAAATGGGCGCAGATCTCACATGTGGTCAAGTTCCTCACCTAGCATAAATGCATTCAATCTGAAATATATGAAAATCCAAGATGGCGGCGCGGTAGCACGCAGCGGCCACTCCGGATCCACAATGGTGCTATTTTTGTTAAAAAAGCCCGACTTTTGCAACACATGGACATCGGAGCAACCAGTGTTCGTGTCTACCATCGCCAGACACTACTCAAATATAAGACTCATGCAAAAACCAAGCTGCATGATGACCTGCAGGAGGCGCTACGCGTGCTCGGCTTGCTGCGGAGACCAGGCCTCCAGCCCTCGGCGTCGCCTGATGCCGGTGGCCGGGGAGAGGACGTCGTAAGCGGTGTGCGAGAAAGCGGAAGCGCGGAAAGAGGGCGGGGTCCATGCTAGGCTAAAAACAAACCCTAGCCGGCCGGCTCTCCCGTCTATCCTGCTCTCAAATGTTTGCTCCCTGGACAATAAACTGGACTATATCCGACTCCAGCAGGCTACGCAGCGTGAGTTTAGAGACTGCTGCGTCTTTGTTTTCACGGAGACGTGGCTCAGCGACAGAGTTCCGGATGCCGCCATTCAGCTAGACGGGCTCGCCTCGTTTCGTGCCGACAGAAATACAGCTCTCTGCGGTAAGACTCGCGGTGGTGGCTTGTGTGTTTACATCAACACGGAATGGTGCAAGAACTCTATGCTAGTCTCTAGTTACTGTTCATCGCTGTTGGAGCTTGTGACTGTTAGATGCAGACCTTTTTATCTACCACGGGAATTCACCACTGTTTGCATAACCGGAGTTTACATTCCCCCAGCGCTAACGCTAAGGAAGCGCTCTGTGAACTGTATGGGGCTATGAGCGAACTGCAGAACGCTCACCCCGACGGACTGTTTATTGTCGCCGGAGATTTCAACCATGCAAATCTCAAGACAGTGCTCCCTAAATTCCATCAGTATGTGGACTTTGCAACGAGAGGGGCGAACGCGCTTGATCTTGTTTACACAAACATCCCAGGCGCGTACCGGGCGGAGCCCCGCCCCCACCTCGGCTACTCAGACCACATCTCTGTTATGTTAATTCCAGCATACAGACCGCTCGTCAGACGCACAAAACCGCTTCAGAAGCAGGTGAAAACCTGGCCAGCAGGAGCCATCTCTGCTCTTCAGGACTGTTTTGAGTGTACTGACTGGCACATGTTCAGGGAGGCTGCAACATATGGCGATTCTACCAACTTGGAGGAATACACAGCATCAGTGACCAGCTACATCAGCAAGTGCATTGATGATGTCACTTTCTCCAAGACCATCACCACACGCTCCAACCAGAAGCCGTGGATGACTGCGGAGGTGTGCACGCTGCTGAGGTCCCGAGACTCCGCCTTCAGAGCAGGCGATAAGGCAGCCCTAAGAACAGCTAGGGCCAAACTGTCACGGGCAATCAGAGAGGCAAAGCGCGCACACGCCCAGAGAATCCACAGTCACTTCCAGGACAGCGGTGACACGCGGCGCATGTGGCAGGGCATCCAGGCCATCACCAACTACAGGACAACATCAGTTGCCTGTGACAAAGATGCCTCCCTTCCAGATGCGCTGAACGACTTCTACGCTCGGTTTGAAGTGCAGAACGACGTGATGGCGAGGAAGTCCACCCCTCCTCCCAACGACCAGGTGCTCTGTCTTACCACGGCAGATGTGAGGAAAACTCTACGTAGAGTCAACCCACGGAAGGCTGCTGGACCAGACAACATTCCTGGCAGAGTGCTCAAAGGATGTGCAGACCAGCTAGCAGATGTTCTTACCGACATCTTCAACATCTCTCTGAGCAGCGCCGTTGTTCCAACGTGCTTCAAGGCCACCACCATCATCCCCATGCCAAAGAAGTCTTCAGTGTCCTGCCTCAACGACTACCGTCCCGTCGCACTTACACCCATCATCATGAAGTGCTTCGAGAGGCTCGTCATGAGGCAGATTAAGACCCAGCTGCCCCCTCACTAGACCCACTGCAGTTTGCGTATCGTTCAAACCGTTCAACGGACGATGCCATCACCACAACCCTCCATCTGGCCCTCACCCACCTAGACAATAAGGACTCATACGTTCGAATGCTGTTCATAGATTTCAGCTCAGCATTCAACACAATCATTCCCCAGCACCTGATTGGAAAGCTGAACCTGCTGGGCCTGGACACCTCCCTCTGCAACTGGATCCTGGACTTCCTGACTGGGAGACCTCAGTCAGTCCGGATCGGGAACAGCATCTCCACCACCACCACACTGAGCACTGGGGCCCCCCAGGGCTGTGTGCTCAGTCCACTACTGTTCACTCTGCTGACTCACGACTGTGCAGCAATGCACAGCTCGAATCACATCATCAAGTTCGCCGATGACACGACCGTGGTGGGTCTCATCAGCAAGAACAACGAGTCAGCATACAGAGAGGAGGTGCAGCGGCTGACGAACTGGTGTAGCGCCAACAACCTGTCCCTGAATGTCGACAAAACAAAAGAGATGGTTGTTGACTTTAGGAGAGCACAAGGTGAACACACTCCGCTGAACATCGACGGCTCCTCTGTGGAGATCGTCAAGAGCACCAAATTTCTTGGTGTTCACCTGGCGGAGAAACTCACCTGGTCCCTCAACACCAGCTCTATCACCAAGAAAGCCCAGCAGCGTCTCTACTTTCTTCGAAGGCTGAGGAAAGCACATCTCCCAACCCCCATCCTCACTACATTCTATAGAGGGACTATTGAGAGCATCCTGAGCAGCTGCATCACTGCCTGGTTTGGGACTTGCACCGTTTCGGACCGCAAAGCCCTGCAGAGGATAGTGAGGACAGCTGAGAAGATCATTGGGGTCTCTCTTCCCTCCATCAAAGACATTTTCAAAAAACACTGTATCCGCAAAGCAACCAGCATTGTGGACGACCCCACACACCCCTCACACAAACTCTTTACCCTCCTCCCGTCTGGCAAGAGGTACCGAAGCATTCGGGCCCTCACGGCCAGACTGTGTAACAGCTTCTTCCCCCAAGCCATCAGGCTTCTCAATACTCAGAGACTGGTTTGACACACACGTGTCCTGAGTTGCACTTTAATAACTGTCACTTTATAACTGTCTGCTACCTCAATAACTGCTATGTGCATAGAACACTATCTCATAGTATGTTATGTTTACATCTTTAGAAACTCATCTTT
This sequence comes from Xyrauchen texanus, assembly GCF_025860055.1. Taxonomy (NCBI): domain Eukaryota; kingdom Metazoa; phylum Chordata; class Actinopteri; order Cypriniformes; family Catostomidae; genus Xyrauchen; species Xyrauchen texanus. The sequence goes on from NC_068319.1 coordinate 20,873,814, forward strand.
TTGCACTACTGAGTACTGGTCGGCGCTGCACTGTCTATTGTCCTGTTCATTGTCAGTAATTTGTTGTACTGTCCTGTACTTTTTGCACATGTTTGCACGTGCACTTTATATAGATATATATAGGTTTTTTTATATAGGTATTTTATTTCGTTGTGTAGTCTCATGTGGTCCTATGTTGGTCCTTTGTTGTTTTTATGTAGCACCATGGTCCTGGAGGAACGTTGTCTCGTTTTGCTGTGTACTGTACTAACTGTATATGGTTGAAACGACAATAAAAACCACTTGACTTGACTTGATGAGATAATTTTATAAAAAACTGTTTCCCCTATCTATTTTGCTTGACAAGGTGGTTGGTTTGAGCTTGAAGGGCCCTGCCTTACATGAAAAAACAACAAATAAACAATGTAAAAGAATGTCAGTACTTTCCTCCTTTTGATCTTGGAGGCTACAAGGCTCAAATGATGTCACTTCCGCTTTGTGATGTCATTTAAAGCAACATTACATTATTTATAGATAAAATCAAATCAAATCAAATCAAATCACTTTATTGACACACTACCATGTACACAAGTGCAACAGTAGGTGAAATTCTTGTGTGCAGGTCCGAGCAACATAGCAGTCATGACAGTGACGAGACATACCAATTACACTAAACAACATACTTACACAACACAATTTACATATCAAATGTACACATACTTACACAACACAATAATTATATACAATGTACAGTAGACAATACACACAATATAGAATACACAATATACAATACAATAAGTAAAGAGTATACATTATATATATATATATATATATATATATATATATATATATATATATATATATATATATATATACACACATATTGTAACCTGCACAAGAAGAGACAGTCACAATGTCGAGTAAAACTGCTTTTATTGCAGAGAAGGCAAAAGTACAAAAGGGCAAATCCAGAGAAGAGTAGTCAAGGGGAGCGTAAGGTCGAAGCCGGGGAATCAGAGTATGGCAAAGGGGCAAGTCCACAGAAGAGTAGTCAAGGGGAGCGTAAGGTCCAAGCCGGGGAATCAGAATAGAGTTAGACGTAACAAGCGAGTTGAAAAGACTGGGGAAGCTAGGGGAACACTAGAGCTGGCAAAGCAAAGGGGTAAACTAAACAATAACCAACAAGTGTGGAGGGAAAGGGCAGTGTATATATAGGGGAAAACAAACAGTGCAGGTGAAACTAATAATCTAGTGATGGGAGCGAATGCGGGTGAAACTAATACTCTGGTGATTGGGAGCAAGCGTGAGAGCTAGAGGGGGCGGGGTGAACTTGAGGATCAGAGTTTGTTACAGTACTCCCCCCTCTGCTACGGACGGCTCCGGATGGGCGCGCTCGGTTGCGAGGAGCACGACCTCTGGGAAGTGGTGCGGGGCGATCGGGATGCTGCCGATGGTAATCCAGCTTGAGGGCTTGGTCCAGGACATCCCTCGACCGTACCCACGACTGTTCCTCAGGTCCATAGCCCTCCCAGTCTACCAGATACTGCAACTCGCCACCCCGACGTCGGGAGTCTAGCAAGGCCCGAACCAGATAGGCGGGTTGACCTCCGACATCGAGTGGTGGAGGGGGTGTTTGGGATGCCGTGGGCGGGAACATGGGGCTATAAAACACGGGCTTCAGAAGGGAAACATGAAACACAGGACAAATTTTGTAGCGGGGTGGCAAAAGCAATTTATAGGTGACTGGGTTAACTCTTTTAATTATTTTAAAAGGGCCGACATACTTAGGGCTTAGTTTCTTGGACGGGAGACGGAGACGGATGTCTCGGGTCGAGAGCCATACCCGCTGGCCCGGATGGAATAATGGGGGCAGGTCGGCATCGGCGGTCTGCCTTAGTCTTCTGGGTCTGGGTGGAGCGTTGTATCCGGTCCTGGGTGGCTCTCCAGACCTGGGCACACCTCTGGGCCCAGGCATCCACCGCCGGAACATCACTGGGCTCAGCCTCCCACGGGAAAAGGGGTGGTTGATAGCCCAGGACGCATTGGAAAGGGGTAAGACGAGTCGAGGAGCTGACCAGTCTGTTCTGGGCGTATTCGGCCCAGGGGAGGTAGGTGTGCCAGCTGTCTTGGTTCTGGGCGCAGTAGGCTCTCAGGTATTTGCCAATTTCTTGATTGAGGCGCTCAGTCTGGCCATTGGTCTGGGGGTGGTATCCCGAGGAGAAGTTGAGTTGGATACCCAGTCTGTCACTGAAGGCTCGCCAGAAGCGAGACGTGAATTGGGTACCCCGATCTGAAGTAATCTCCTCGGGAATACCGAAGTTCCTAAAGACATGGTTGATCATGTGGTCGGCCAGTTGGGTAGCGTTGGGTAATCCGGGTAGGGGAATCAGGCGGCACATCTTAGAAAACCGGTTTATCACAACCAGGATCTCAGTCCGACCGTCAGAGGGGGGCAAGTCGGTAATGAAGTCCATGGCGATGTGGGACCATGGTCGGTCGGGTATAGGTAACGGTTGGAGGAGTCCTGCGGGAAGGTGACGAGGCATTTTGGACTGGGCGCAGACCGGACATGAGAGGACATAGTCGTGGACGTCGTCCTTGAGCGAGGGCCACCAAAATCTCTTAGCGAGTAGCTCGGTAGAACGGGTAATCCCTGGGTGGCCAGAACAAAGGGAAGTATGGACCCACTGCATCAGCTGAGGGCGAATAATGGTGGGTACGTACGTCTTGTTGGGGGGGGTTTGAGGAGGCGCGGGCTTGTTGCCTTGAGCCTGCAGAATGGCCTCCGTCAATTCCCACCTAACGGGTGTGATGACGCACAACGTGGGGAGAATAGTCTCCGGCCCATGGGGTTCAGAGCCATGGCTGAAGAGACGAGAGAGGGCGTCAGCCTTGATGTTCTGGGAGCCCGGGCGAAAAGTAACAGAGAAATTAAAACGAGTGAAAAACATTGCCCACCTGGCTTGTCGGGGGTTCAGCCTCTTGGCTGAGCGAAGGTACTCCAGGTTCTTATGGTCGGTGAAAACGACGAAGGGGAACCTAGAGCCCTCCAACCAATGGTGCCACTCCTCCAGGGCAAGTTTAATGGCCAGCAGCTCTCTATTCCTTATGTCGTAGTTTTGTTCGGGGGAGGACAGTTTATGGGAGTAGAAAGCACAAGGGTAAAGCTTAGCGGGAGTCCCGTGTGGTTGGGAGAGTACGGCTCCCACCCCCACCTCAGAGGCGTCCACCTCTACCACGAACGGGAGAGCGGGGTCGGGTTGTTGGAGAACTGGGGAGGTCGTAAAGGCGTTCTTTAGGGCCTGGAAGGCCTGCTGGGTGGGTGCGTTCCATGTGAGGAACTTCGGGTTGCCTCGTGTCAGAGACGTGAGAGGTGCGGCGATTTTACCAAAGTCTCTGATAAAGCGCCTGTAGTAGTTGGCGAAACCCAGGAACCGTTGGAGCTCCTTGAGCATCCTAGGTTCCGGCCAGGACAGGACTGCGGCAACCTTGTCGGTCTCCATCTCCATCGTTCCAGCAGACAGGACATAGCCCAGAAAGGAGATGGAGGGACGGTGGAAGGCACACTTCTCTGCCTTTACAAACAGGTCGTGTTCTCTCAGTCTCTGTAACACTCTCGAGACGTGATTGTGTGTTCAGAGAGCGTGGGGGAGTAAATTAAAAGGTCGTCTATGTAGATGACGAGGAAGAGATCCAGCATGTCCCAGAAGATGTCGTTCATAAACGACTGGAACACTGAGGGGGAGTTGGCGAGGCCGTACGGCATCACCAAGTACTCGTAGAGCCCCCTGGTGGTGATGAACGCAGTCTTCCACTCGTCTCCCTTGCGAATGCGTACGAGGTTGTACGCGCTCCTGAGGTCGAGCTTCGTGAAGCTCTGGGCCTTACTGACCTGCTCGAGGGACGGCTGGATGAGAGGCAGGGGATAGGCGAACTTCACCGTTGCCTTATTTAAGGCACGGTAATCGATGCAGGGGCGAAGCCCGCCGTCCTTCTTGCCCACGAAAAAGAAGCCGGATGCTACAGGGGAGGTGGATGGCCGAATTATGCCCAGACTGAGCGCCTCGTCGATATGGTCCTCCATGGCTTTGGTTTCAGGTAGCGTTAAGGGGTACACCCTGCTCTTAGGGAGTGGGGACCCCGGAAGGAGATCGATGGCGCAGTCCACACTACGATGTGGAGGAAGACTAACCTGGGTCTTCTCGAACACATCAGCGTAGGAAGAGTACTTAGGAGGGATGGGGACCGGAGATTTCACTTCAGGGCTCTCTACGGTGGAGAACACCGGAAGGGAAATACAGTGAGACAAACAGTGGTCGGTCCAGCGCAACAGCTCCCCTGTGTGCCAGGAAATGTGGGGGTCGTGAAGCACTAACCAGCGTTGACCCAAAACCACTGGGTCCCTGGGTGACTGAACAATAAAAAACTGAATGAGTTCTGTGTGGAATAAGCCCACTTGGAGGGACAATGGCATGGTTCGAGAGGAAATAAAACCCGATCCGAGGGGTGCCCCATCCAGAGAATTAACCCTGAGAGGTGGCATGACCAGACTGAGTGGGATAGCCAGTTTTTGGACCAAGCCATCGTCTAAAAAATTCCCCGCTGCCCCAGAATCAACTAGGGCTGGGGTAGAAAAGGAGACATTGTTAAAACTCAAAACCACAGGGAGGCAGACTTGTTTCTGGGTAATGTTGAGAATGACGGACGTTCTCATCTGGCTTTTGGAGAGGGAAGGCTAGGGACAGGCCGGGCACGAGGCAATACGGTGACCCAGTGTGCCACAGTACAGACAGAGGCTCTGCGTCAAACGTCTGGTGCGTTCTGCCGGTGTCAATGGAGCGCGACCAAGTTGCATGGGTTCAGATTTGGAGGGGCATTCGGGAGTAAGGAGTTTAGATGAGTTAGAGCCCGCTGAAAGCTCTTGGACGACTGAGGGGCTGCGAAAAGCGCGGTCAAAAGCAGATTATCTACTGTGATGGAGAGCTGAATATAATTCTCCAGCGACAGTGACTCTCCTCGACATGCTACTTCCATCTGTAGCTGGTTGTTCAAACCCAGGCGGTAGACTGTCAACAAAGCGGGGTCGCTCCACCCGCTACCCGCGTCAAGGGTGCGGAAATCAAGTGTGTAGGCTGCGGCTGTGCGTGACGCCTGTTTCAGAAATACGAGGCGACTGCCCACATCCCTACCAGCTGCCGGGTGATTAAAAACCACGGCAATCTGGTGGCAGAACTGATCATACGACGTAAGAAGGGGGCTATCAGCAGTCCATAATGCGGTGGCCCATTGCCGTGCTTTACCAGTGAGCAGTGAGATTAAAAAGTGTACTCTCTCACTGTCAGTGTGTAAAAGGGGGTGATACCTCATTACACGCTACATAGCATCAAAAACCCCTGACAAGCTTCCGACGAACCTTCAAACCTCTCGGGGGGTTGAAAGCTAGCGGCGCTAGGAAATGCGGTGGGAACATCAACAGGTACAGGGACAGACACAGGTGGAACAGGGTGAAATTGATCTGAAATAGCACGTACCGTCTGTAGTATCTCCTGTATCTGCTGTCCCTGGGCCGTGAGTGCTTGGTCGTGTTTCCCAACCATAGATCCTTGGGCAGAAAGTGCCGTACAAATCCGCTCTAGTGAGCTGCGGAAATCCTCTGTGGGATCCATTGTGACTGTCTTCAGTGGGGTTATTATGTAACCTGCACAAGAAGAGACAGTCACAATGTCGAGTAAAACTGCTTTTATTGCAGAGAAGGCAAAAGTACAAAAGGGCAAATCCAGAGAAGAGTAGTCAAGGGGAGCGTAAGGTCGAAGCCGGGGAATCAGAGTATGGCAAAGGGGCAAATCCACAGAAGAGTAGTCAAGGGGAGCGTAAGGTCGAAGCCGGGGAATCAGAATAGAGTTAGACGTAACAAGCGAGTTGAAAAGACTGGGGAAGCTAGGGGATCACTAGAGCTGGCAAAGCGAAGGGGTAAACTAAACAATAACCAACAAGTGTGGAGAGAAAGGGCAGCGTATATATAGGGGAAAACGAACAGTGCAGGTGAAACTTAATCTAGTGATGGGAGCGAGTGCGGGTGAAACTAATACTCTGGTGATTGGGAGCGAGCGTGAGAGCTAGAGGGGGCGGGGTGAACTTGAGGATCAGATTTCGTTACACACATACATATATATATATATATATATATATATATATATATATATATATATATATATATAAAAAAGTAGTTGTATTGAGGAGAACATGTTGACAGTCCAGTGTGAGATTATAGGTTAATAAAGTGCAGTGCAAATTATTGATCATGGGAGATCAATTGTTCAACAGTCTGACTGCTTGGGGGAAGAAGCTGTCATGTAGTCGGCTGGTGTGGGTCCTGATGCTACGATACCGCCTGCCTGATGGTAGCAGTGAGAACAGACCATGACTCGGGTGGCTGGAGTCTCTGATGATCCTCCGAGCTTTTTTCACACACCGCCTGGTATATATGTCCTGGAGGGAGGGAAGCTCACCTCCGATGATGTTTCTGGCAGTCGTACCACCCTTTGCAGGGCTTTGCAGTTGTGGGCAGTGCTATTGCCGTACCAGGTGGTGATGCAGCCAGTCAGGATGCTCTCTACAGTACTAGTGTAGAACCGTGTGAGGATGTGGTGGTTCATTCCAAACTTCCTCAGCCGTCTCAGGAAGAAGAGGCGCTGGTGAGCCTTCTTCACAACGGCCTCAGTGTGGACAGACCATGTGAGTTCCTCAGTAATGTGGACACCGAGGAACTTGAAACTGCTGACACTCTCTACCGGTGCTCCATTGATGGAGATGGGGCTGTGTTCTCCGTCTTTCTTCCTGAAGTCCACTACAAGCTCCTTGGTTTTACTGACATTGAGGGAGAGGTTGTGCTCCTGACATCAGCGTGTCAGAGTGTGCACCTCCTCTCTGTAGGCTGTTTCATCATTGTCAGTGATCAGACCTACCACCGTCGTATCGTCAGCAAACTTAATAATGGCATTGGAGCTATGTGTTGCCACACAGTCATGTGTGTATAGTGAATACAGGAGTGGGCTGAGAACACAGCCCTGCGGGGCTCCAGTGTTGAGGGTCAGTGATGAGGAGGTGTTGCTGCCCATTCTAACCACCTGACGTCTGCCTGACAGGAAATCCAGGATCCAGCTGCACAGCGAACTGTTTAAGCCCAGAGCCCAGAGTTTCTCATCAAGCTTGGAGGGCACTATGGTATTGATTGCTGAGCTGTAGTCTACAAACAGCATTCTCAGATATGTGTTCCTTTTTTCCAGGTGGGAGAGAGCAGTGTAGATGCAATGGCATCATCAGTGGAGCGATTGTTGCGGTAGGCAAACTGCAATGGGTCCAAAGAGGTGGGCAGAACAGAGCAGATTTAATCTCTGATTAACCTCTCAAAGCATTTGCTGATGATGGGGGTCAGAGCAACAGGACGCCAGTCATTTAAGCAAGTGATTGTGGCTTGCTTCGGTACAGGCACAATGGTTGATGTTTTGAAGCATGTGGGGACTACAGACAGGGAGAGGGACAGATTGAAAATGTCAGTAAAAACACCTGCCAGTTGATTCGCGCATGCTCTGATGACGCGGCCCGGAATAAACTAAATAAACTAAATAAAACAAGTTAGTGTGACGGTGGTAAGTAAAACTGAGGGACGCATACAAATCATAAAATATTTATTTTGAATAAATATATCTTATGTAGGTGCAGCGGTTAGCACTGTCGCCTCACAGCAAGAAGGTCGTGGGTTCAAACCCTGGTTGCCCCGGCCTTTCTGTGTGGAGTTTGCATGTTCTCCCCATGTCTGTGTGGGTTCTCTCCGGGTACTCCGGCTTCCTCCCACCATCCAAAAGACATGCAGGCTAGGTTAATTGGTGTCTCCAAAAAAATTGCCCTAGGTGTGGATGTGGATGTGGAGGTGAGTGTGAGTGTATGTCTGTCTATGTGTGGCCCTGCGATGGACTGGCGACCTGTCCAGGGTGTCCCCCGCCTTTCGGCCAATGTTAGCTGGGATAGGCTCCAGCCCCCCGCGACCCTGTACACAGGATAAGCGGTTGACGATGGATGGATGGATGGATGGATATCTTATGTAAACAGGGACACACATATAATCCTGAAAATATGAAATGTTTGAAAAAAATATATTTGCAAATGTCATGTTGGTGAACACAGACATGTGAAATTGGACATGTACTAATTAAAATTTTTCAAAAATAGTATGTTACTCTTTAAGAATAGTATTTTTATCATATATCATGTTAACAAGAACATTGAATTAATAACTTTAAGCTTTGGAAACACACTTTGGGTCATTTTTTGTGCCTTATACATCTCATCAAATGTTGCGGACCCAAATGGCACCCATTTCATAGAATGACTCAGGAACACTATGATCCTAATGAAGGGCCCTATGTGGTCTTCTGCTGTTGAAGCCCATCTGCCTCAAGGTTTGACAAGTTGTGCATTCTGAGATGCTTTTTTGCTCACTACTGTACATTTGTACAGAGTGGTTATCTGAGTTACCAGATAGCTTTTCGGTCAGCTCCAGTCTGACCATTGACCTCTCTCATCAACAATGTGTTTATGTCCGCAAAACTGTCGCTCACTTGATGTTTTTTTGGTTTTGGCACCATTCTGAGTAAAGCAGTTACAGAAACACTCAAACCAGCCAGTCTGGCACAAACCATCATGCCACAGCCCAAATCAGCGAGATCATATTTTTTTCCCCATTCTGAATGTTGATGTGACCATTAACTGAAGCTCCTGACCCGTATCTGCATGATTTATGCACTGCACTGCTGCCACACATTGATTATTAGATAATGGCATGGATGATTGTTGGTGTCAGACGGGCTGGTTTAAGTATTTTTGTAACTGCTGTTCTCCTGGGATTTTCACTTACAACAGTCTCTAGAGTTTACTCAGAATGGTGCCAAAAACAAAAAAACATTCAGTGAGTGGCAGTTCTGCGGATGGAAATGACTTGCAGGGCTCCAGACTGCGACTAAAATGGTCGTAAATGTGACCAAAAATAATTGATTGTGACAATAATTTGAACACAGGCGGTGTTCATATGCGGTTTGTCAGATATCATCTTGTGAGTTATCATCTTGTGATGTATTTTTAAAATGCATACAACCGGTGTGTTTTGCGCTGCTTTTCACCTGTTCTGTCTGACAAGCTCGCTGCACCATATGCAACAACAAACCCAGTGCAAGAGAGTTGTGAACAAATTACTATGATCTATCTATCTATCTATCTATCTATCTATCTATCTATCTATCTATCTATCTATCTATCTATCTATCTATCTATCTATCTATCTATCTATCTATCTATCTATCTATCTATCTATCTATCTATCTATCTATCTACACAAATATTACACAAGGTGCAAACATTTATTGATGCTCAAGAAGACAACACGCTAACATATGCATACTATATGTAAATATCTGTAATGTAGATTCTGAAGAGCAGTACTAATAAAAAATAATTATACTAAATAATTCAAAATATTTTATCTCTTATATTTGTCTTAATCAGGGTTGGGAGGGTTACTTTTGAAATGTATTCCACTACGGATGACAGAATACATGCTGTAAAATGTAATTTGTAATGTATTTCGTTAGATTACTCAAGATCAGTAACATATTCTAAATACTTTGGATTACTTCTTCAGCTCTAGTAGAATTTTTCACTTGTATTGACTATAAAACTCTGCCAGTACAGTAAGACAATATACATGTTAAAAATATGTTCTCTGAAAAACCTACATATCTTATGCAGTGTTGTTTCTAAAACTAGAGCAATCAAACTGGTCTTGTTTTAAAGATTTCTAGATATTTCTACAGGAAAAAAATACAAAATTATTATCAGGAATATGATTTTTGTCCTAATATTAAAGGTCTTACTAGAAAAAAATAAAAATTATAATCTAACATGAATTTTCTTGATTAAAAAATATGATTGTGTCTGGTAACATGTACATGTAAAATGGCTAGAAATAGCATTTTAACTTAGCGTAAAGCTGACAATTTACACATAAGGAACTTACTTCAAACTTCACTGTCTGCTCGTATGAATGTAACATCATAAGAAAGTGTTTCATCGCTTTTTAAATGCACTTTGGATCGCATCATTTATATAAATGTTTCCATCTGAAAGGACTAAATATTAAATGAAACAAATGACAATAAAGTGTAAAGTAATCTCTTCAGTATCAAAATACTTTTTTAATATAACAGTATTCTAATTACCAATTATTTAAACAGTAACTGTAGTGGAAAACAGTTACTTATATTTTGTATTTGAAATACGTAATCCCGTTACATGTATTCCGTTACTCCCCAAACCTGGTCTTAATTATGAAAGGGGTGTGAACATTTTATGAGACCAAAGGGAATGCAAATGTATCTTCTCAAATATATATATACTGTTTATTAAACCTCAGATTAATGGGTTATCAGCTGACTCCTTTTCTTTGGCTTTCAATCATGTTTCTGAACAGCAATCTAAATTGAGAAAACCTGTGATTTGACTACTAAAAATAGCTATTTGGATCCTTAATGTTTAAGTTTAGGAAACAATGGCTATTAAGTCATTTGTTTAGTCTGGAGCCCTGCCTTGTTGATGAGAGAGGTCAACAGAGAATGGCCAGAATGGTTCAAGCTGGCAACGTTTACGGTAACTCAGAAAACCACTCTGTACAACTGTGGTGAGAAGAATATCATATCAGAATGTTATTCTGAGATGTGGGTTGGCACTGTTTTGGCAGCAAGAGGGGTACCTACATAACAATAGGCAGGTGGTTTTAATGTTGTGGCTGATCAGTGTGTGTGTATATATATATATATATATATATATATATATATATATATATATATATATAAATGCACTTCACACACAAACTTAAAACTTAAGCACACAAATAATATACTATTTAATATATATAATATAAAAAATACATTAGAGCAAATAATGTTACAAATGTGAGGGATGCTTGTCTATGAAAAACGTTTTAGTGCAAGTGTACAAATTATATATTTTTTCCCAAATGAATATTTAAAAATATAAAGGTTACTATAATCTATTTTTATTACCATGTTATTGACATGCACTCAAATAAATAAATAAATGAAATAGCTCCTTTGTTTAACTTGATTCAGTCGTTAGTTTCTTAACTTACAATTACTATGCATTCTCAACACTAACATTTTGTTTAGAAAGAACCTAGTTGAATTGGGGAAACCCAACAAAATTAGATTTGTCAATGTAACTTAAATCAATCTTTTTGATTTCTTTAAATACTAACAAGTAAAAGTGAAAATACATGCTGGTTGGAAGCGCAACAGAAAGTTGTTTAATAACTATGCTATGTTTAGCACAGAATATATCCACAGTCCCAACTCAAAGGGATTAAGTAAACTTCCATTTTACAAATTTAAATGGATACAATGCAATGAAAACAAGTTATGATAAAATGTCCTATAATGGTGATGCTTTAGTTCATTTTAATAAAATACATTGAACAAGCATCACAAGTCCTTAATTTGAGTGTGGTTGAATGACTTAAAGACATAAATTAAACTATGATGATTTTCTGGTGCAAGAAATGCTATATAGTAATGAGTATAGATTTATATACGTTACAAATTTGTAAAAAAAAAAAAAAAAAAGAAGAAGAAAGAAAGAAAAAAGAAGACAGAAAGAAAAAACTAATTAATTTGATCAGTTTCTCACTGTGGGGTAAGAGTTAAGATAAATTAAATTAAAGCTCAGTCACCAAGGCAAGTGCAATGAAATGCATTTTAATTAAAACTTTTCAATCAAGAAAAGTTCTGTATCTTCTGAGCCATAGACCAACATCATCTTTATACTCGGCTCATATTTCCACCTCTGCCGCAGTCCCTCGGCTCCTGTTCATGCTCTTGCAGGGTCTAATTATATTGATGGCTAAAAAAGCTTTGGCAACAGGATTCTGAAAGAATTGTTGGAAGATATCAGGCTGGCTGACAAGTGAAATAGTGCTTGCAGCAGTGGTGGAAAAGAACATTTTGTGCAAGGGAAATTGCAGATATTATGGTTCACGTAATGCATGTCCCTAACTTAAAGACACAGTGGGCTAAGTGATAGGCAGCAGACAGAGCACTCTGGGGATGTGAATGAGCTTGAAGGGGAGATTTAGAAGAATAAGTTGCAAAGACTCAAGCCCTAAGAAAAGGAATCTTTATCTCTTTTCTGACTTGGAGAACAAGAGTTTTTGATTTGTGTGAGTGTTTGGATGAAGAGAACCAGTTTCAGAAGTGTTGTTGGAACAAATTTTGGTATAAAAATACGTCCCACCTGTAATTATCTAGGTTTACGGGCAGATGGAAGTATCTTGGCCTCTAAACATATGGGTGTTTCTTAAACTACAAGCACTTTTATGTCCCAGGGTTTGATTTCCGTTTAGACTAAAAGATTTTAGTCTACTAACTGCTCTGACAGTGTTTCCTGCAGTGCAAAACAGCGATACAACTGTATTTTGATTCCCAAATGAATGACTCAAATGATCTGGCTGAAGTCTCAAAAGCATTAAGTAAAACATTAGACTACATAAAACAACTATCTCTGGAACTGTTATGTCATATTTAACTTCAGACCTGTGTTACTGACTGCTTATATGACTTTTGTCATTAAAGATACATGGTTTTGTTGTAATGTGTGGAATTTTTTTATAATAAATGCATGAATTAAATATGCTATCAGATATAATTTCTACCACACAATGTTACCATCAAAACAAATTATTTGAGATGTGAAGGAAATGTGTTATATTTGTTTGTTGAGAAAAATGGCATTTCAGGAAAGAATGACCGAATTCTCCTGTAACGCACAAATATCGTCCTGGTTACTTTGGTAACCTCTGTTCCCTGATGGAGGGAACGAGATGTTGTTGTGTTGATGTAGTGACACTAGGGGTTGCCCTTGGGAGCCCCAAACTACTCTGATCTTTGAGAAAAGACCAATGGTATTGGCGAGTGGAATTTGCACGCCACTCCCTGGATATACAGGTATAAAAGGAGCTGGCTCGCAACAGCTCATTCAGGTTTTGTGCTGTGGAGCCAAGACAAGGTCCCGGCCATTTCAGTGGGTAGTTCAGTGGTTTGGCAGGAGGGACACAACGTCTCATTCCCACCATCAGGGAACGGAGGTTACAAAAGTAACCAGGACGATATTTGTGCATCACAGGAGAATTCGGTCATTCTTTCCTGAAATGGGACTTCAAACACAATATTCACAAATAAAGGCAAATATTCATTTGTGATCAAATGTTTATCGAGCAAAATCATATCCTGGTTTAGTTCAAACCAGACATGCCAAAACATTTGTATAAAATACACCATTGCTCTGTTTCAAAACCTAGTGAGTTGCCTTGCTGCCTACTGTCTACATAGTTAACAATACGGTTTAATGCCGTCAAAGGCCACATCCACACTGATACGTCTTCATCTGAAAATGCATTGATTTTTCAACACTTACGCCCCTAATCCACACTAGAATGGCTTTGTCCTTCATAGAAAACAGAAACTTTATGTTGGTTGCAACCATCCCGTAAAATAAGGGATCGACCCATATTTAAATATTAAATAATTTAATATTGAATCAATACGGGATGCAGTTTTGTCCCTTAAAGCTGGTCAGATGGCGTCAAGACGAATTTATTCCAGATCGTTAATTTAACATTGATTATGTTATTGTTGGACAATTTTCATATGGTGAGTGAGGGGTTGTCTGAAAAGTCCACACATTGTGCTGAAACATGCTAATACTGTGGAGGGTGTGGTAAGGGACCGTCTGAAAGTCCACACATTGTGCTAAAAGGGTGGATATTTAATTTTTTTTTTAAAGAATGTTAAATGTTCAATAAGATGTACAAATATACACAGATCCAACAAAGTATGAATACAATCTATGAGTCATAAAGACAAGAAGTACAGGTGATGAAGAAAAAACAAAAAAACAAACAAACATAGAAATACATATAAACAACACAGATATATACATAAATAAGATAAAGAAGATAAATAATCGAAGAAATAAAACTAATATTATTTTTCATAAGTCATTGGTCAGGAAAGTTCTCAGCATATAAGAAAGGATACATACTTTTTACTTTTTTACATCTGTTGACCATTGGCCATTCCAAATTCTCCAATTAATTATAATAGATAGTCTCCGGTTTAGCATTGGCATGTTGCTAAGCTAACAAAAACAACAAAGAAAAAAGATCTTAAAATACATTTAGTAAGATTTAACTATTTCTATATTTTTTCAGTATTGAATGATGAGTTATTGAGTTAATTGTTAAGGCAATGTATACATATGATACTACCTTTATTTAAAACATAAATACAAATGGTTTGTTCAAAGTTATGAAGAGTTAGGATACAACATTTACTCTTGAGAATACATACTGCATGAACTTAATGCTTTCATACTTACAGTATTGTCAAAGATATCACAAATTATTCCTTTCCAAATATTATCTCACACAATATGTGATAAGGTCCATGTGTGAAGTCCCTTATGCCATCAAAAAATGAAATAAAGACTCTGAGATTGCTGCTAATGAGTTAAGAGTCTTTCCACTCAAAATGTTTGTGCAAGGCTGCATAGGTGCGATGTTTGTTAGTTAGCAGTATCCCACCATATGCTCTCCTGAAGTCACTGATATCAAAAATGTACAATAGCACCATATAATATTTGTTTACGGCAAGAAAAGACGTGTGCAAACTGCTGAATTTTAAGAGGGAGAAGTAATCCTTTGGGACAGTCTATTCAAACTGGCTTACCAGTAATTAAACAGCACAGACAGTGAGTTTGAGTTTGCAACTCTTGGCGTGCTTAGTGAAACATGTAACAGTGCTACTGCTGGCAATTTCTAATTAAGTAACATATCAAGTTTAAAGGCCTCTTACTATTTGCAGGGTAATTGTCTTTTATGTTATTGATTCAAGTAACTGTTGACTCTCCACTTATTACAAGGCTTTCTGAAATACTTGATTCTGATTGGTCTATCTGCGCTCAAATATTTATTTATATTGATGAAAAAACTGCATGATTGACCATTGTCTGAGGCAGTGCTAGTTTCATTCTCTTTCTACTCAAATCTGTTTTTCCACATGTCCATTTATTTTTATTTAATTGGCAAGTAGCCATTCAATAAGAAGATTAATGTACAGTCAGCTGGTAATTATCACAAATAATAAAACAGTTAGTCTCAACTCTAAATTCTGATTGGATGGGCATCTTCAAAGTCATTGTAAAAATCAGATAACTCCATATATATGTACATATATATACAGTTTATTTTCATGTGCCAAGTTGCGACATTGCTTGGCAACCATAAACAGCCTACATTTAGAATGAACTTTATACTATTAAAGGAATATTCCGGGTTTAAAACGAATTAAGCCCAATCGACAGCATTTGTAACATAATGTTGATTACCGAAAAGAGAAAAAAGAAAAATAATTGAGGTTACAGTGAGGTTGTCACAAACTGTTCTATGTTTCCCCTGTCTTCTTCTAGAGACTCTTATGTTGAAATCAACTTCTGCACTACATTTCCCAAAATGCTGAAATGAGGTTATCATCCTCACCTGTCTTCCATCATAATTGTGTTCAGCTGTTTTGTATTTACCTTCTTTCATGCCTCTATCTATACCTTCATGTTCAGTTATTTCTTGTCTAGTCTTGTTGATTGTGCCTTGAGCGAATATATTCCTTTGTTATCATCTTGAGCTTTCCAAGTGTTATTTCTTTCTGTGTATCACCTTCATCTCGAATGAACTCTGTATTTGGGTTCAACTGAATCTCTCTCTGTGGTTCATGTGCATAACAGAGGCACTTACAATGGAAGTGAATGCAGTTTTTTTGGAGCGTTCAAAGGCAGAAATGTGAAACTTATCATTTTATAAAAGCACTTCATATTTTCTCTTAAAAATTGTTTATAATTTGAACTGTTAATTAATTTGAATGTTCACAATACAAAAATATTTGACATATCAGAATCATATATTCCAGAGAGGTGTGTAATAAGTAATAGGTGACTAAATGTACATTTATATATTGCATGCAGGCTGGTTGTTACTACCCTGGGTGTTAATCAAGGGTGTCAATGGACAAATCATGCTTCCAAGAGAATTCCAGCAATTTACATGTATATGAGTGCTAAGTGTTTCTAGCTGAAAATGTGGGGGGATAAGGCAGAGGGTTTAACTGCATCAGTACATTTCTTCTCAGACATCTATATATCTAACTTAATGAACTGCTTGCTAAAACTGCACCCATATGCATCAGTAAAGCCTCTTGATAAGGCAAAATCTGATTGGGTAATTTCCACAGGAGTCTTTCAAGGGGTCAGTAAAGGTAAATTGCTCTGGGTTTTTCATTATAGCATTCTTGCAATTGCAGCTACACTTTTCTCTACAATCTCCCTGCTCTGATCTTCCATCAGAACTCACTCTTAGAACAGTATTGGGCATCCCAAACTTTAATCATCTTTGACATTTAAACCTTAGCCACTACAGTGCAAAGCTCCCCAAAGAGTTGCAGAAACCTCTCTCTTTCTGATGCACACACACACACACACACACTCACATACACACTTTGTGAGTTGTTCAGTAATCAATCTACCTGAAGCACAGTACTGCTGAAAATGACTTAAGGAGCTCTTCTCTGCATGGAATGCTCTTCAATGCAGAAATGAGGATGCATGTTTTTCTGGCAATTTTACAGGTAAGATTGCATTTTCCCCTTTGTGGCAATCGCAAAACAACAATGTTTATGCATTGCCTGATTATTATTTTATTGGGGGGGAAATAATGAGGCCTTTTTTATATTACTAAAACATGAGTGAAACATGAAGCAGACTGTGTTCCTTTTAATGGACCATTTTAACTTTGCTGGATTTGGAACGCAGAGGTAAACTATTGTTGGGTAAACTTCTAAAATGGTGAATAGCAACCACAGCTACAATATACTGTAGCTAAATTTTTTTGTTAAAAATTAATTTTGTAATGAAATTGAAATGTGCACATCCTATATTATTTTTAAGCAGCTGTATTTGAAACCCAGTGTTGACTTTTGTCTATGAATGCCAAGGTACTACAACACAAAAATTAATGCTATAAATTTACTTTATATAATTAGGAAATTATATATATATATATATATATATATATATATATATATATATATATATATATATATATATATATATATATATATAAACTCAGCAAAAAAAAGAAACATCCTCTCACTTTCAACTGCTTTTATTTTCAGCAAACTTATGTGTAAATATTTGTTTGAACATTAAAAGATTAAACAACTAAGAACAGTCAGAATGCAGCTGATGGCCACACCAGATTAAGTACTGCATGGCATCTCCTCCTCATGGACTGCACCAGATTTGCCAGTTCTTGCTATGAGATGTTACCCCACTTTTCCACCAAGACAAGTTCCCGGACATTCCTGGGCTGAATGGCCCTAGCCCTCACCCTCCGATCCAACAGGACCCAGACGTGCTCAATGGGATAGAGATCCGGGCTCTTTGCTGGCCATTCCTGTCTTGCAGGAAATCATGCACAGAACGAGCAGTATGGCTGGTGGCATTGTCATGGTGGAGGGTCATGTCAGTATAAGCCTGCAGGAATGGTACCACATGAGGGAGGAGGATGTCTTTCCTGTCACGCACAGCATTATGATTGCCTGCATTGAGAACAAGCTCAGTCCGATGATGCTGTGACACACCGCCCCAGACCATGATGGACCCTCCACCTCCAAATCGATCCTGCTCCAGAGTAAAGGCCTTGGTGTAATGCTTATTCCTTCAGCGATAAACATGAGAATGACCATCACCCCTGGTGAGACAAAACAGTGAAGTGAAGAGCACTGTTTTCCAGTCCAGTCTGATCCAGCAAAGGTGGGTTTGTGTCCATAGGCGACGTTGTTGCCGGTGATGTCTGGTAAGGACCTGCCTTACAACAGGCCTACAAGCCCTCAGTCCAGCCTCTCTCAGCCTATTGCGGACAGTCTGAGCACTGATGAAGGGATTGTGCATTCCTGGTGTAACTTGGGCAGTTGTTGTTGCCATCTTGTACCTGTCCCGTAGGTGTGATGTTCAGTGATGTTACACGAGGTCTGCCACTGCGAGGACGATCAGCTGTCCTTCCAGTCTCCCTTTAGCGCTATCTTAGGCATACTGCAGTATGGACATTGCAATTTAATGCCCTGGCCCCATCTGCAGTCCTCATGCCTCCATGTAGCATGCCTAAGGCACGTTCACACAGATGATCAGGGACCCTGGGCATCTTTCTTTTGTTTTTTCAGAATCAGTAGAAATGTCTCTTTAGAGTCCTAAGTTTTTTCAATTGTGACCTTAATTGCCAACCGTCTGTAAGCTGTTAGTGTCTTAATGACAATCCACAGGTGCATGTTCATTAATTGTTTATGGTTCATTGAACAAGCATGGAAAACATTGTTTAAACTAGGGCTGTCGAGTTAACGCGTTAATAACGCACGATTCATTATACAAAAAAATAACACGTTAAAATTATTAACGCATTTAATCGCAGTACCACCTGTATACTCCAGAGGGCAGTAAGTGAAATTTCAGCTGTGTGAGCAACACACAGTTTATACAGTGAAGAAAACAACACAGATATTCGTTACTAAGGGTTCAAATGCGAACTAAGGGATCTCAATATGTGTTTAAAGATTTGAGTATTAAACTATATTTAACTTGACACAGTGACCTAAACATTTTATTTTTATGACGCATCGCACCCGAGACGCAACACAAGCATGTCTGACACAGGTCATATGTAGGGTGACCACGGGACAGTCCCGAAATTGGAAGCTTTGTCCTGCGTCCCGCAAGTCATAAGCAGTGTCCCACATTTCAATTTTTACTGTATAATTTTGTATCTTTATTATTATTTCGGCATCATTTTATTTCATCGTCCTTTAATTAAAAAATCACTATAAAAAAATTGTTAATAAGAAAACACTGAACATGCGCAGCGCAGCCTTTTTTACTTGCCACAGCGGGAAAACACTGGAAAAAAAAAATGGGACTATCCGGAGCTCCCGAGAAGAAAAAGTGTCTTTGTTCGTATAATAAAGAATTGGAGAAAATATATACATTGTTAAAACCAGTTACAGGTGACCCTAAAAAAGGAGATTGCTGGTTATGCCACCGAAGTTTCACGGACAGCTCTGCTGAAGCAGTTCAGTGCCCCAAACATGACAGCTCTGATATCTTTGGCTTTGAACATTCCTGTCACCAACGCGTTCGTGGAGAGGGTGTTTTCAATGATGACTGCTGCGTGGACAGAGACAAGGAACTGAGCATCTGTGGAACTCATCAAAAGTGAACTCCTGGTGAAAGTGAACACCTACACCTGCCAGGAGTTCTACAGTCATAATGAATGAGAAGGCCCTACTCGAAGCAGCCAGATCAGACAAAAAAATGTAATTCAAGATGCACTAAATCTGGTAAGAACGCATTTAATCTTTCTAGTCTTTAATAATGGTGGTCACCCTATGTATACCCCTGGCTTGTTTCTTAAAAAAAAAAATGTCTGACGCAGGTGTACATTGACGGGCTCTTAAACAAGCCATCATAATAAATCTCCAACTGATTGACAAATTCACTTGTGAAATGGATTGCTGTGAACTGTATGCCAATGATTGACTTATGTTCTATAATATGGTAGTAAACAATACATATAAAACAACTTCACAGTTCAAATAATACACAATTCTTAAGAGAAAAAATTAATTAAAGTGCTTTTATAAAATGATAAGCTTCACATTTCTACCAATGAACTCTCCAAAAAAAAACTCCATTCACTTCGATTGTAAGTGCCTCTGTCACACACATGAACAATGGAGACAGATGCAGTTGAACCCAAAATAAGTGAAGAAAATCATCACATCATACATTGCAATTTTAATGAATAGCAAATAAAGTGAAGGAAAAAAAAACACAAATACAATGACAGCTTCTGCTCAATATACCACCTATACAAACATAAAAGGAAAATACAAGAAAGCAGCTTGCTCAGTTACATGTGTGCAGTGTCAAAATAAGAGTCCTTAATAGAGGCGATATTTACAAGTTTAAAGTAGACTAATTAAAACAGATAAGAAAACAAAAATACCATGTTATATTTCAAATACAATAACCTAAAA
The DNA here is from genome assembly GCF_025860055.1 of Xyrauchen texanus. NCBI lineage: Eukaryota > Metazoa > Chordata > Actinopteri > Cypriniformes > Catostomidae > Xyrauchen > Xyrauchen texanus. The sequence continues at coordinate 20,894,048 of NC_068319.1, forward strand.
TACCTAAACTTAATACAAGATAATTTTACAATTTGCAATGCAGTCAAGTTGATGTAAAAGAAAAAGAGCGATTTGTTTCTCATTAGCGAGCAAACAGCGTGTGCCATCCCATTGACATGTGAACAATGTGGACAGTCTGAGTTTTCCACTAGGAAAGTCTGTCACATCATTTTCGTGCTCTATCATCACCACATCACTGATGACAGATTAGGAGGTAGAGTGTGCTTCTTCATCTCACTTTAAAGTCAACTTGGTCTCGGCTGATGACAAGGTCAGTGCTTTCACATTTGGAGCATGGGCAATGACTGTTGTTTGCGACTGGTGGGTGATGTGTGTTGTTTAAATATGTAATTGCTTTTGTTGATCTGTCTCGGAGAACAACCTTGTCATGCAGTCTATGGGCATCTGGTTTGAGCTGACAAACCCACACAGATTTTTGGGAGCCTGAAGGTCAGCCAAAACAAGAATTGCTGGGGAAGGACTTGTGTCTTTGATTTACATAGAACATACAAACCAACAACAATTTGAGGTTGCATGCAGCATGAAGATTTACAGGAACTGCTAGACAAATGTAATTTTGTATTAATTAAAGATTTAATATTAATTAATCAGCCAAGTTGTTAATTATTTATTTTCAGGAGACTTCATTTATGTTCTCATTAATGTATAGCTTTGTCTTCAATGTTTCACCTGATAGGCCTCAGAAAAAAAAAAAAATCACAAATGAGACAATTACATACAGTAATAAAGAGCTTTAATTAATTAAAGGGACAGTTCACTCAAAAATGCACATTCTCTCATTATTTACTCACCCTCATGCCATTACTGATGTGTATGACTCTCTTTCTTCTGCTGAGCACAAATGAAGATTTTTAGAAGAATATTTCAGCTCTGTAGGTCCTTTCAATTCAAGTGAATGGTGATCAGAACTTTTAAGCTACAAAAGCACATAAAGGCAGCATAAAAGTAATCCATACATCTCCAGTAGTTAAATGTCTTCAGAAGCAATGCAAAATTGAGAAATGAAACGTATATCTCAGTTGTGATAAAAAAAAAATTCTTTTGCACACTTTCATATCTTTAGAAATGTTTGACTTTCTTTCTTCAATGGAACATAAATGTTTACTGTATTTAAAGCAGAATGTTCAAGCTGCTCTTTTTCATACATTGAATGTGAATGGTGTCCAATGGCTTTTAAGCAAGATTTTCAGTGAATAAAAACTTAAATTTCAGTCTGTTCCTCAATGCAATTACTTCAGAAGACTTGGAATATAAGACATCGAATTAACTACTTTTATGGGTCTTTTTTGTACTTTTTTTTTTTAGCTTGACAGCCCGTGGTATATTTTCGTTATATTGAAATGCGCACCATGAACATTCATCAACACTTTCATGTTCCTTTAATGGGAGCAAGAGAGTCATATGGGTTTGGAATGGGACTGTGTATATACCACACAGATTCATCCGGTTTAGCTTAGGGTTGATCATTGAGAAACTCACAAGCTGAGTCACAGAATGACTCCGTCTGCATAACATAGTGTGGCGAAGATGGTGGCTTATGCTATTGTGTTTGAAATGTGAAACAGGACATGATTATTGCATCAGATAAAAGAAACCAAGACACGCTCAGTCACTCTTTTATGGACTAGCAGACTGATGAGACCACCGTGCATGCCAGTTTGATCCTGTGGAGAGAATGTGAGACAAGCCACAAATATATATATATATATATATATATATATATATATATATATATATATATATATATATATATATAACATGCACTTAAATGAAAATAGCACAACAGCCTGCAGAGATAATGATTCTATCTTCCTCTGCAGTAAAAGACTGCTTCATTTGGGCTTATTTGAATACCTCCATCAGTTTTACATATGACAATACACTGTGCCATACATAATAAATATTGAACATCTAGTTCTCAAGACAACAAATCCGTAATGAGCATTTAGCTGTTTGAAAACAAGAAGTTCTATACTATCGCTTATAGCTCAAAACAGTTATTTCCCATTAGAGTAAAATTATTCTTATATTTCACGGATGGCTGCATCCAGGTGAAAGGAATACATTGGTATGCAGTGGCCCTGTTAAGCACTGCTGAAGTAAACAGAGCAGATAGGATGAAATGTACATTACTGATGACTGCATTAGATAACTACAGTGAAATGGCAAGGCTTTGTGTGAGATTCTGAAGGACCTTGAAGAGTTCAGCACATCGAGAAGCGAGACAATAATTTTCTTTCTCATAATGGGCTTGTCAAAGGCAGTGTTCTGCTCACTAAGAGGGGCCCAGGATGTGGTCTTTTATGTTGGCTGATTGTTTCCCTCTCATGTTTAAAAAGCTTAGGGGAAGAAATCTGAACGATTATGGGTACAAATAGACAAATTTCTCATCTTGACTGTCGATTTCAAATACCAATATAATCATTATCTATATCATTCACAAATGATTGCAGAGTAATGCAGACCAAAGACTTTACAAATACCAAGTTACTTATATGCTTTTCACTTGACAGGTAAAGAAAATGTTTTTGCTTAACCATTTTTACGTTTTGAACCAGGCCATGTTACTTAATTTTATTAAGTATTTTAATCTATCATAGCTATTTGATGATGTATTGGAATTTATATCAGTTTATCCTCCTGAGACCCCCCGACATTATGTTTTGGCTTCGCTATCAGCTTTGTATTATTTTATTTTACTGAGTCATGTGACAAAACAACATGGCACCGATCTCAGCTGAGTTTGTCTTTTGGAGAAATGGAAACAAAACTACATCTGGTAAAACACTTCATAATGTTTATTTAATTAAAACCTGTTTGAGTCAAAAGAGTAGAGTTTCTAGTTCCATCCATGTATGTCATCGATTTAACACGAAACATTCCACATTTTCATATTAGCATTTTCCTTAAAATATCCTTTTATCACTTATCCTTGAGAATCAATGGATACATCCAAAAGCTGAAAATGGTTGCTTTCAGAGGCTGAAAACAGTGTAAGAATGGAAATAGTGTGCATTTCAAAGTGTTCTGAGACCGGAGCAGACAGACAGCACACTGGAGGTTAAGTCATTCCCTAATTAGGGAGCAAGACAGCATACGTCCTATAAGTTTCCTAAGCAGTCAAGTGCATTCACTTATAACATCCGTCAAATGTTCAGTGTCAGGCTGCAGATGATGTTTGGACCACTCAAAATGTTTGGCAGTAATGAGATAATCGTTATCAGTACATAGATTCAGATTTTTTCATTCAAAAATGTATTTTAGCATGGTTGGCAGTGATTTGATGAGGTTGGCCATTACGTTGAATCAGAATTAATTTAGCTAATTTATGATTTAATGTCTGTAATGCCTCAAAAACATGTATAACCAACACTCCTGGAAACATATTAAACTGTGGTGAAGTGAGTGCGGCTGAGTGACGTCTGTGGAGAGAGAGGAAGAGCGGTAAGGATTGACACCTGTGGGAAATCACCTCTAACAGCTGTTTTGTGTTGTAGTGAGAGCTGGAGGGGTTTTAAAGGGCAGTCCAAACCACCAAAGGAGAGAGTGAGACATACACACGAAGCTGAGTGCGTATGCTTATGTTGATCTGAAAAGCAACCCGTTTGTATAGACTGAAAAGTGTGCAAAATAAAGATGCTTAAATACATGTTTTTTAAGGGCTACTATTTACAAATCAAAAAGGGGAATGGAAAATGCACACAGCAGTCATGCTTAGGTCTCAGGAGGTTATAGAATTTACGAGCTATATTCTCAATAAATTAATTTAATGGGGGGTATCATATTTGCAACAAGCATTTCCTAAATAACAGATCTGGATTTATTCATAATGCACATTACATTACATACTCATTTGTAATCATTTATTTGATTGAGTCTCTACTTGGACTTTATTATGCAAGACGCTATACAGTGTGTTTTTGAAGGCAATGTGCAATTAAAATATTATCTCTGTTTAGATGGTTAATTAGCTGAACTCATTTGCACCATTGATTCCTGACTTTACTCATTTTTACATTTATGCATTCAGATTGACTTGCTCAAACATAAGTTAGATTTGCCCTAAATCCATGATTAACTGTAGTATTAATAAAAATTACATTAAAAAGATGGTATCACATTAAAAAAGAATGTCTACTAAACTTCATGGACGCAGCTACAAATGTACTGTATTGTAACACTGTTTTTACTCGTTCAAGCACTTATTTTTCACACATATTACATACTAAGCAGTGGAAATGTATTTGTTAGAAAATCCCATTATATTTGCTGTCTATTTAGCTGTCTCTGGATGTGTAGGGTACAAAGGGGCTAAATGTCCCCACTGGGTAAAATGCAATTTTATTTTATTGTCTCCCAAAACAGTAAACAGGAACAAAAACTGTCATGCACAGTACTTTCCTCAACATCTGTTTGTCAAAATACACTGCAAAATATTCCTGATCAACGAGATCATAGCATGACATTTCTAAAGTTTGATTTTGAGGCAATTTGATCTCAGATTTAACTATTTTAAAAATATATAAAATATCATATTCATTTTTAGACAAAATATTTATTTATCATTTTCAGTTTTGTTCAAGGTGAATAAGGTTTGTAATAGCTGTCTAATAAGTGAAAGGATAGTATCTGGGGTGGAAAGTCCCCCCTGTTGAGGGGCTAGCCCCCATAAAACACATTGTTTTTATTAAGGGGTGAATAGATTAGCCATGAAAAATTTTCAAAGTGGGCTCAAATTGATTTATTGACAATGGAGATTAATTTGTTTATTGAATATGGTATTGAGATGTTATGAAATACCAAATGTGATTGAAATTGACAGATCATTGTTAACCCTTTTCTGAAGTGGTTATTTTGTGAATGTAAAGATTTCAAATAGTTACTCAATAGTTGTCTCAAAAATATTTGCTCTAATATAGTCATTTGCTCTAATTTTTCCCTATAACTAGTGTTCCTATATTTACATGATATCACTATGATCCCCTTGGGGGCCTTTTACCGCAAATATGGGGTCTTTTTAATCCGTGTTTTTGTATTATTACTTTTTTTTTTTTATGTATTTTAATCAAAATAGCCTTTCATCAATATACAGTAAAAATGAATGTATTTTTTCAATCCTGATACACTTTGTGACCAGAAAAAAGGTGGAAAAATCCTTAAGATGTGCCTTTAGCCAAGTACACTATGCAGTATGTCCCTTTATTCCAAATGTGCCTTTTAATTTGGCATGTAATGACTAATTGCCATTCCAGATACTTACTATTTATTTATTGACTTGTCAATCCTAAAGAATAAGTAAAAAAGATGAGAAAAGAAGACGTAAGCTGCTTCAATGCGGGAGAAGTAAAACATAATAATAATAATAATAATAATAATAATAATAATAATAATAATAATAATAATAAAACCCCACCAGCAGTGCCAACATGTCAGATTTGTATAGTGTACACAAGCTCGTCGTCTCACAGTCATGACCGTCCAATAAGGTACGTCGATGCCCTTGTTGCACCCCAGTGGTCAGATTCGTGCTGTGATATGTGGAAAGCTGTTTTCATTGTGTCCGCTCTGACGTGAAGAGCGACAGAGCCCCTTGGGTCGGACATGTAACTTCAGTTCCGTGAGAGAAAATAATTTTCCTCCGTCACAGAGAGGACGACAAGTCGAACTGGAAGTGCCCTTTATCTGGTTATTTTCTTCAGTGTCATTGAGGTGATACACTCGGAGAAACTACGGACACAGGCACGCGCGTGGACACGTAGCTTGAGTGACGGATTTCTGATTAAAGTCAAGGTTGTCCAGCTATCTACACAGGAAGAATAATCTTTCTCACAGGATTTCACAGAGATCTGAACGATGTGTAGTTTCAACTTGTTTGAAATATGTGTCTGTACAATACAGTGAACATCGGGAGAAATGTGAAAGAAAACAACTACTTGTGTTTTATCTATATCCTATAGATGTTATTTTGCCTTCAAAGTGTTTAAGTCGGTAGTGCCGTAAAATTTCTGAAACGAAAGTTGCATATCTTCAAGGTTATCCAACGGTCGTATTTTTAAAACAGTACATTATTCACGTTTGTTAACGGGGACTACACGGACTCGTGCACTACTAAATCAGAAAAATGCTTCAACGATCTTGCGGAAAGGATGATATCTTGGGCAATTTCTTCAAATAAACATCCATTAGTAATTTTTCTCTAACTTATTTCTCAAAAGTTGCAAGTGGAGCTATTCACGCCTTGGATTTGTGAGGTTTCAGGCACATTTTGACTGACTGTTGGAAATGAACCTGTGGTGTGAAAAAGACCGTAAATAACCGTTGGAATTGTGCTCGAGCGTTCCGGAAATTATCTGCTTTAACGGCGGACGGACCGTAATATATTAGCTATAGCTCACTGGTTGTTCGTATGGGATATATCATGATTTTACTGAATATTCTCAGCGTCCTGTTTTTATTGGGTGAGTATTTAAGCTAATGCTGCATGACAGGAGGGACGAAAAGTAATAACCCGAGGAGAAAATGGAGTAGAATGATGAAAAGAATATATGGACAATCATAAATCATCGTGAGAGAGTTTCATATTGTCTGTTAAAGAGGCGCTTCTCAAAATGAACTTAAACTGATTCAATATTGGCAGCCTTACATACTTTGATAGTCTTTACACACATCATCACGCAGTAAGACGAAAGATCTAAACATTACTAAATTAACCTGTATAATACTAGAGGAAATGTTATTTTATAAAGAATCACATAAATGTGCTGTCCATGGTGCTGAAAAAGCGCGGGAAACTATTCATACAACGAAATTACGTTCTAATTTCCACGTTACTAGGTTATAATGGCGTTTTGTTGTGTTGTCACATTGCTTTAAAACGTTAAAAAAATATGTTTTTCTTCATATGACTCATCAAACTGATTTCCCTCATAGACCCATCCACATCACATTACGAATTTATTATGAAACTGAGCATGGCGCACGAGGCTCCGAAACATGTTTTCTTTTCTTTCTTTTTTTTCTTGAGATGAAGATGGATCGTGTTTGACATATGTCTTCAAACGTAACTTAAAGCTGTCATATCTAGTCGTTTTGAGTATTGTAATTCACTGCCAGCTGGAGTAGTTCTTTGCCCCATAGACAGGAGTCGCTCTCATTAAACCTCATTGCTTTCCCTTATTGCTTTAGGCATTTAGGTTATAAATCACTATGAAGAAAGTTTGGGACTCCATTTTAAAATGCTGTGGCAAAATAATTTAAAAAGGCAATTCAGATTTTTTTCCCCAAAAAGAATCATAATTTAAAATGAAAAATACCATATACCATTCCTACTCCAACAGCTGATGGACAGATGTGGTGCATGGCTATACAGTACATACATCAGATATGCCTGTATATACCCATTTCAAGGCTTTGGGTGTATGGCTTATTATTATTAAGCAAAAGTCTTTCAAACTGTCTCTTACCTAGTCTAATAATGCCCATGCCCTTCCCACAGATGAGGTGGTACTTTCCATGGCCAGCCATTCTGCCTTGTCAGGGCTGGAAACTCATGGCTGGAGAGCCCCCATGGACTGCCTGCGGGCCAGTGAGGTGTGCAACCAAAACTCACAGTGCAGCTCACGCTTTCGCATCATGCGCCAGTGCCTGGTAGGTCGTGACCGGACCACCATGCTAGCTAACAAGGAGTGTCAGGCAGCCCTTGAGGTGCTGCAGGACAGCCCCCTGTATGACTGCCGCTGCAAGAGGGGCATGAAGAGGGAGCTCCAATGTCTACAGAGCTACTGGAGCATTCATATGGGTCTTAATGAAGGTAAGGCTGCAAGGCTAAAAGGTGGACAGGGAGGTTGGCACATCATTTGGGATGCTGCTAAGGGTTATTAACAAGAGGAACTGTGAGTTCCCCTTCAAGTCGATGTTAGTGATTTTTTCCATGTTAAAATACTTTCTCTTATATCCGCTTAGTACGCAGAGAGTGAACTATAAGTAAGCCATTCGTTGGTTAATTCTTCTAAAAAATTTTAAACACCTGACAAATCTGACAAAGCAACAAGTTTGGGACTGTACCACCTTACCAATATTAACCCGCTTGAAACAGTCACCCAAGTACATTTGGTGATGCCAGTTGCACAGAAATCACACACTTCACCTTTAAATTAAATTAGCTATCAAAGAACATTGTGCTTCAAATGGTTCTTGGTAGATTCATATAATAATAAATGTCTATGGGTTGTTTTTAAAAGCGCTGCATTATAGATTATTTGCTTTTAACTTGGCGCAATGGAAAACAGCGTAGATTTAGGGCATTTAAACAAAAATCACACTGTTTTGTTGGTGTGTAAAGCTAACAATTAGCTTGATTATGTGGGAAGCTTGTACCTGCTCTCTTTGCAGTCAATTCAACACAGAGTGCTCCGACTTCTGAGCTGGCAGTTAGTGTTTGCCTTGGGGAGTATTGGGGAATCTTTATAGGATTTAAGCAGTGCAAATCGGCCTGAATTATAACCCATGTGCTTTGGCAGTTGCTGTAGGAGCCACAACAAATAGGGTCCTATTGATGGGAGTAATCAGAGAGTGCTTTTAAAGCAACTGGCCCTCTCAAGCATGGCATTTGAATGAGGCATTGTGGACTGCTGGGCCTGCTTACTGCCTGCTGAGGTAAGGGGAAAGAATACAATTTGCACAGCTTCCTTTTATCAGAAGCTATGTACAAACAGATTAGGTACTGTAGAAAGTTAATTCCATGCAAATGGGCCACATTATAACCAGTGATATTAGAGGAAATGGAGACAGCCACAAAATAAAGGATGCACCTGAAATGTTAGATTGTTTATGTGTGTTATAAAGGTACATTTAGAGAACTAAAGGGATAGTTCATCCAAAAATATGTATTTTTTCATCATTTCATTTAAGCTGACTGTTCTCAGTTCACGAGACTCTGTGCTGTCAGTAAAAGGTTAATCTTTCAACGTACTGAGTCATGTGACCAAACAATATGCCATCGATCACATCTGGTAAGAAACCTCATTACGTTTTTACACTGAAAGCTGTTTGAGTCAAAAGATTTGAGTCTCTATATTCATCCGAAATGCCATTTTTTAATTTTTAGCTATTTATCGAGAAACCCCACGCTGCTAAACACAATGTACACTAATGCTTGCTTTAGCACAAGGTTTTCATTAGAAATCCTATATTTACTCTGCATTATCACATTGAGAGAGTAAAAATGTTGCTTCAGAGGATTTATATGGAGTTAGGATGAAAATACAGTGCATATCAAGCTGTTCTGAGACCACTCCAGACAGATAGCATAATAAAGGATAAGTAATTATCTTAATAGGGAGCACGGGAGCATCCTATAGCTTTCCTATGAAGCCAAGTGCGTTCAATCCAACTTCCTATCAAAAGTTTAATTTCAGGCTGCAGATGATGTTTGAACCACTCAACATGTTTTGCAGACATGGGACAATGGTAATCAGTACTTAGATTCAGAATTTATTATGTTAAGTTTATTTTAACATGGTTGGCAGTGAATGAATAATGCTACCCATAACTTGTATCAGAATTAATTATGCAAATTTCTGATTGGTAAAATGCTTCAGCACTGGCTTTATCTTGTTTGTAACAAAAGTCAAATCAAGTCAAATAATTCTGATTTGAACAGTTTTTTATTTGTGCTTTTTCCAATGCACATTGTTCCTGTAATATCTGTATCATCTCAAAAATATGAATTACCAACACTCATGGAACCATAATGGAGAGAAATTTGACTTTCTATAGCTTGATATTATTTAAACAAATACATATCATTTCATAACTTATTCCCACTGTCCACATATGTTGACATCAATTTATAGGAAAACTATTTTGTCTAGAATTTAATTTTTTTGCATGTTTATTAGGTGCTACTGGTTACAAATAAAAAAGGAAAATGGAAAATGTCAACATCAGTCACGCTCAGGTCTTTTCAGCATACTGTTCTAGTCAGGGAAATAATGCCAATAATTTGTGGATAACGCTTTACCTTATTAAACTTAAACAGAGCCCCTTGACAAGTTATCTGTGACAAGTTATCTGATCTGACTTACTAAAAACCACAACACCTATCCATGCATATGTCATGGCCATGCTGTCTTTGTGGAGTTTGTGCTGTGAATCATATAAAAAAAAAAATCTAATTTACAAAATCTAAAACACTTTTATCAACAAGTTATCAATTTTTAACAATAGTAGGTAAGTACTCCTCAGCTGGCACATGCAATTGTAAATAATAATAAAAAAAAGTCACGTCCAAACCACACCCATGATTAGTTTTAACCAGTCATCAACACTCTTCGACCTGCAGATTTCTCCCAGGTCAAGAATTTCAGAGATCTGCACGAACATGAGAAATATCACCAAATGATCACCTTGGCACAAATGTCACAGCATTTCGTCATCATTGTTAGGCGAACTAAAAGAGGCCTGTTTGCCCAGTAAGTAGAAATAAGCCTTATGATGGAACGTTGTGCTTAACATCAATTTTTTGTATTCTGTGTAAGAAACAAAGTCATACACGTTTGGAACAACATAAAGGTGAAGAAGTGATTACATAATGTTCATGTTTGTGTGAACAAGAACTTGTTAGTGTGTTCTAGAAGTTGCTAGATACAAACACAGACTCACAAGCATTAGGTATGGTGATCATGTAAAACATATTCCAAATAAACTCATTCCAAATTAAACACAAAAACATTCTCAGTACCTAGACAAACAGTCTTTCTTTGTTTGCTCAAGAGTATTTCTCTACTGAAGTTGCTTTAGCACTTGAAAATGGTTGGACCCAGTTTGTGTCCTACTTTGGATGGCTGCATCCACCCTCATTAAGATTGTGCTCTTCAATCCACTACAGCTATTTTATTGTGCCGTTCAGGAAAACACAGGTTGTTCTCAAGTGGCGAGGGTTCATGCAGCAATGATTGTACATTGACAGAACTCTATCAAATCCACTGAAGGTCCACAATTGGCTATTCCAGCAAGCACACCCAATAATCACCCAAACTAAGAACAGCCTCATCACAGGTTTATCTTACTGTCATTCTGTTTGAATAGAGTGGTAGGGATTTTCAATTTCTAAAGAAATAGGCCTACAAAAAAAAAAAAAAAAAAAAACAGGGCAATCTTGCCATATTGAACTAGGATGTATAAAGAATGTGTAGAAAAGAGAAAACAAGAAAGGTAGACAACTTAAAGTTTGTGGCACAATATTGATTCACACAAAAATTAATTTTGACTTGCACTTTTCTTTTCTATAAAAACAAAAAAAAAGACAATATCTGAGTTAGTGAGGCATTTACAATGGAAGTGAATGGGGTGAATCTGTAAAATGTAAAACTGTTTCAAAAGTATAGCCACAAGACAGAAGTAATATACGTGCTAACATGATTTGAGTGTGATAAAATCACTTACTAACCAATTCTGTGTAAAGTTACACCGTGTAAGTTATAAATTATGTAATCATCTACTCACCCTCATGTTGTTCAAACATGTATTACTTTTCTTTTTCTTTCTTTTGTGGGACACATAAGAAGATTTTAGGCCTAAAAGGACTTAGCCTCAGTCACCATTCTCTTTTATTGCACCTTTTTCCATACAATGAAAGTGAATGGTGACTGACACTGAACATTCTGCCTAACATTTTCTTTTGTGTTCCACAGAAGACAGAAAGACCTACATGTTTTGGAAAACTTGAAGGTGAACAAATGAAAATTCACTTCTGAAAATTATGGATGAAAATAGTTCAATGTAATAAAAAAATGGTTACTTTACCTAATATTTGTCTGTGATTTGTATTTTTATTATGGTTAGTAAAGTATGCACCATTAGCTTAGCAACATTCAAACTACAAACTCTATTGCATTCAATTGCAAGTAAAACCTGTACAGAGCACAATTTGTGTGGCTGTCCATGAAAATGGTCACATATTGATGAGTTATGAGAATCCATAAGGGTTAGGATGCTGACTTAGAAGGCAACTGCCTATGTAGGCTTGGGCCGGTTGCACCAGCTGTGCGTAAATTAAAACTTAACCTAGTTGTGGCGTAAATGGGCACTAAGTCACAATTTATGCACTACTAAATATTTGAGTGTTGCACCATTAAACTTAGGTAGGACATAACCCTACGTATAAACTAAATATTTACGGAAGCCTCCGACCACGATTAACGGATGGAATAAAAAAGCAGTCTGATATTTTTACATCAATGAGCTCATGTTTTGCATGTCAGGCATCAATCATTTTGACATACAGTTGACATACAGTATGATGTTGACATTAACACTCATTTACATTCACGAGAGAGAGAAAAATACGTACTTTTAAGCAGCTCTTCAGCATGAAACTGATCTATCCTTGCAGTTTTCAGGGTGCGTCGCCCGTTGTCAAGTTTCAACACATTCAAAATATATATAGGATATTAAAATGAATAAACGTCTATTTTTTCAGCCTGTTGTATTAGTATTAATCACCACTCATTTATTTTACATACAATTCCTATGTATTGTTACTTACACAGGGCAAATATACTATTTATCAAATCTACTTTTATTATGTGTCGTATTTCAATGGGGATAAAATCTATTACAGCTGACAGTTATGTGAGCAAACAAGGTTTGAATATCAACTGTAACAAGACAGATTGAAGTTCATGGCTTTTTAACACTTCTGTGTACAAATTTTAAGGCTGATTATTGGATAAATACAGGTAAACGTCATATTATAAGACTCAGCATCACTTTACGGAGCGCTTAGACCCGACTTGTTAAGTCTTGCTTGAAGAACAGATGTTGAAACCAAATTAAGCACTGACTTAGTTACAAACTAGCTAATAGTTACTAAGCCCTTAGTGTGAACTTTACGCCCCAACTTACGTGAGAACCTACCCAGCTCACTAGGTCAGGGAATAGATCTATTGAAGTTACAAGCAAGTTTGTGGGCTTTTCCAAAGCATGCAGGAAGCTGGAGATATCCTCATTGTGATTCTGAAACAACTCCATGCTCTGTTGGAGCCTAACCCCTTCCACTCAATCGCTCCCTCTTGCAGTGTCAAAGCCCTCTCAGCATAGGTAATATTCAGTCTGATCCATGACACAGAGAGGCATGTTGTGGCATTGAAAGAAAATCACCAACAGGTGCTTTTGCAACTAGGATGTCTGGGATGTCTGTAATAGATTTAGAAACACAAGCCCCGGTTGTGCTTTGCAATTCACATGAAGCTCTCCATTTCCTCTAAATCAAATGTTGACCAGTAATAGTCCGATATTTAGGATTTACAAAACCCATAGGCATACAGGATTTGTGAGGCCAAATGTCAGGTGGAGAAAGCGGCAGCCTTGAAAAAAGATATATATATCATCACAAGAAATCTTTCTAATATTCTGCAAATGTCAAATGACCCATGTGTCCACTGAACCTCAGTCTACAATTGCTTTGTTTTTAAAATAACAAATATTTGTTAGTTGTACTTGTTCAAGTAAGCTGGAGGCCTTGATTGCACTGTCAGTAACTACAAACTAAAAGGAACGCTAATGAATACATAAAACGGAAACAAACGAAGTGATTATTTCAAAACGTAATGATTAGTCTGTGCTAATGGAAAGATAATGGATGCTGTTATAGCAAATAATTTAGAGTAATTAAGCATATTTGTTCTTTTTATGGAAGAAGCACTGCACTTTCTGCACTACATTTCTTTATATATGTATTTTAAACAGGTAGTTTAAATATAGTAAATTAAATATGAATATAGTTTTATATTATAAAAATATACACTCACTGAGCACTTTATTAGGAACACCTGTACACCTTCTTATTAATGTGATTATCTAATCAGCCAATTGTGTGGCAGCAGTGCAATGCATAAAATCATGTAGATATGGTTCTGGAACTTCAGTTAATGTTCACATCAACCATCACAATGGGAAAAAAAAAAAATATCTATGTGATTTTGAACTTGGCATGATAGTTAGTGACAGACGGGCTGGTTTGAGTATTTCTGTAACTGCTGATCTCCTGGGATTTTCATGCACAACAGTCTCTAGAGGTTACTCAGAATGGTGCCAAAAACAAACAAACAAAAAATCATCCTGTGAGCGGCAGTTCTGTGGACAGAAACGCCTTGTTGATGAGAGAGGTCAATGGAGAATGGCCAGACTGGTTCGAGCTGACAGAAAGTCTACGAAAACTCAGATAACCACTCTGTACAATTGTAGTGAGCAGAATAGCATCTCAGAATGCACAACATGTCAAACCTTGAGCCGGATAGGCTACAACAGTAGAAGATCATGTCAAGCACTTTATTAGGGCCATAGTGTAGTGTATTTAGTATCTACAAAACATGAACTGCAATAATGGAACACCACAAAATGCAAGTGTAAATTAAACATACCTTTTCAGAACCGTGTGAGATCCAGCTTGGGTAAAAAGACAGTAATACTCTGAACATAGTGAATTCCCCTTTGTCATGGTTTTAATGACAAACATTTGATTGCACATTTTTGCTTGCATGTAGTTTGCCTGTATCTCTGTTAGTGAACACTGAGGGTAATTATGTAATTAAAAGGGTCTGCAGCCTGTGAACCTTACCTGAGCCTATGCAAATTTTTATTATAGCTGTCCATGTTAATGAGGAGATTAAACTACAATTTGAGTCAGGAGACATTAGACTTTAAATAACAGAACACAGAATTCCCCCCTGGGATAACAAAGCCTGCAACTACTCTTTACCACTAAGACTCCTGTTACATCTAATACATAAAGCCTATATAAAGCACATTAGTAAACTGTTGCAGTGTGTAAATTGAGAATACAATTTACTCAATAAAGTTAGACAATTGCAGTTATTGATGACAAAGGTTTATAGCAAAAATAATTAAAAGTTTTATTTTTTCATAAAATTGTTATAGTTATTTGTCTGTTTTTGTCTGAGGTAAAACAGCTTGTAGTACATTAGTGTTCTTACCATGGAGACATTACCTGCTATCACTGCACTGTGATAATTGTCAGGAAAATAGTATAAAATGGGATAAATTAATAAATAAATTAAACGAGTAGAAAACCCTTAATTTTTTCAAAAATGAGTCACATGGATTTAAAAATACACATGTATTTTAGTCAACATGAAATCAAAATTTATGTTATTTATTTTCTTAAAGCATACTCCTTGTCTTACTACTATTAACCATAGCGCATTATTCCAAATAAAGAAAAAGTTTGTAATAATTTATCGAAATGAAATATTTCGCACTGCCTCTGAAGCAACTTTTTGTTCCACTAACATCATGAATCCCTTTAACTTTTCAACCCATTTCCTTTAAATACCTGATTCCATTCTGGCTTTGTATATAATGATCACTTTTAATTAACTAATCAAATACAGATGAAGTCCCTCCCTAAAATATTCTCCTTGAATATCCGGTTTCATTCGAAATAAATAAATCAGATTAAGTTTCCCACTGAAAATGCAGTCTCATTTGTGTAGTCAGTGATCTTCCATTATAGTATCTGCTCACTTGAGTAGTTCATTCAATAATTATTTTGGCCATCAATATATTGACATATTGTTAAAATGTTCTGATAAAGTACTCGAGCAACATTCTCATGAATTATAATGATTCATTTGCAACCCCATTTCAGCACTGAGTCAGTGAGACCAAAAACATTATTATGAATTTATCCAGCTTTGGATACAGCTGATTCTGTACTAATTACCCTCCTAAAGCTTATCCAAAGATTAGTATTAACCAACCAAACATTTTATATGAACTAAACTGATTGAAGGAAATTAACCAAGTACCGTATATAGTCCAAGATTTCAGCGCAATAGAGGAACGTGTTTTCAAACAGCATGCTTAATCAAATATCAGTGTAGTCCATCCTCTCTCAAAGCTTTAATTAAGCAAGCATGTAGATATGAGGATGGGAAAAGGGCAGAATTCATTAGCTATTGTGCACCTGGCAAATTGTGAAGCAAAGTCATTTGGTATTTGTGGATTAATGAATATGCTTAGGCTCCACAACAGATTTACTTTACTCCGTAGAGGCAATGTATCAGGCAATTGTTCTTTGTCTACTAATTGCATCTTTTGATTTCCACCAGGCACAACATGGGGGAAATGTAAGCTCAAGAAAATAAGATAATAGCTGACCCCAGATTCTTTGGGAGCGATTATCATAATAAATCATACCATAACTAACCATTTTTCATCGTACCCACCTTGAGTAGTTCACTTTGGCTTGAATATTCAATTTCCCACCACAGGCAAAATTAAAACTGTATAGAGAATTGAGGTCAATTGTTTTGACCTTCATAACTTGCATGTCAAAATCCAACATGATCACAAAGTTGTCAACGTGCTATTTCCAAAAGTTCCGATACCCTAGGATCGACGACAGTGTACAACTCACTGACAAGCACCATCTTCTATCAGACATGTTTGCAATGGCTCCAGCAAGTTTACATTTACACTGGTTTACCGACCGGGTGCACGTCACATCAAGAGACTCAGAAGCGCAATTCAGAGGTTGCATTTTTCCCTCTAACACAGGGGTTGGCAACCTATGGCACGCGTGTCAGCATTGGCAAGCGGAGGGGTAATCACTGGCACACCTGCAATGGCGAGAGAGGAGAAGCTGTTTTTATTCATATAAATTCTGAACCTGATGGCTTGCACACGAAAAGCGAGACTTGTCAGAATTTATTGGTGTTTAGCCTCCCATTCAGCTGATGAAAACATGCTGCGTGATCATGAGGAAGGATTACATAAAGATGTAGATTGGAATACAGGTGTGAAAAATGTCATATAAATAAGCCTGCTACTCTCTCACTGTTGCTTGCATGCTAGTGATTACCTTTCTGTGTGATTTTGAAAAATGTATGACATTATATAAGAAATATTTAAGATTCTACACAATTTCGTGATCTGTAATCAAATAAGCAAATTTGTTACATGAACTGTGTAAACTAATTTTGTACAAAAGGACAGGATTTCTTTAATTAAAGCACTTTTACAAAATGCCCTGTGAAAATTCACATGCAGGATCATGATTATATCATAATCATCGGGTTTTGCACACATTTCATCCATTGACCAGGAAAATAAAAAATGGCACTCCATGTCAAAAAGTTTGCCGACCCCTGCTCTAACATTACATTTTTACTCCACTAATTAGTCAATAAAATATGTATTCCTATTTACTGTATTACATTCAGTAAAGCTTTACAACTAGCTTTATAACTAGCTTTTGCCAACCACTCCTAGACATAAATGGAGCTTACACTGCCCTACAACACTTACCGCTTTGGCCACAGGGGGCAGTGTTTAAAATTTTGGTCAGCATATACTGATTTTTGAAGAGTCAACCTACTCTTTACGATTTCAATGTGAGATCAGGCTGGTAGAATCTATTCCTCGCTTTAAAAGTATACATGTATTGTACAGCCTATTATATCATATATTTTTGAGAAGAACTCAAACTTGCACTGCACTGGGCTATATTATAATATACAGTGAAAGTCAAAAGTTTCAGTACACCTGCTTATAACCATTGTTTTTATGATTAACATTTCATTGTATGATATGTGTGCTTATATAAACTGATAACCATAAATTAATTCAATTATTTAATAAAAATGTAAATAATGTATTTTTTATATTGTAATATATGTTTTAATTTTAAAGTATTTACAGAAACTTGTGTTGTAATGTAAAAAAAAAAATCTCCTTGGACGTCAAAATAGTAATTGCACAATGTGCAAAATGCATGATTTGGTAGTTTTGTGGGGCATGGCCATTGCTCATGATTCTTTGTGTGGAACGTCTGAGGAACTTCTTTTTAGGTATGTTGCTCTCTCTCTCCCTGTCAGTGTCCTCCTCATCTGACGTCATAATTATTTTAACTTCGAGGCACACACACACCTCCCGGTAACTTTCTAGGTAACGTTATTTATGCGGCACATGTGCTCGCTTTTTTTCATCCTGACATGATCTGCTCCTCTCATTAAGGTGACGGGTTTGGCTCCTATAATAATTATGAATACGGTACTATGGAAAATCAGGTTTAACAATCTGTGACACACGGACCATATAACTTAACGTTACATTTCCAGTTTAAATGCCTGGTGAACAAGCAAGCTAGCTTGTAAATTACATAACGTTAGGCTAACGTAATTAACGTTAAATATTTTCCCAAGTTTGGCAGGTCTGCGTTAAGTTAACTCAGTTCACAATTTCAACTTTCCACATCCACCCCAGCCCATTTACCTTTGCAAAGGAGATAAAAGCACCTTCCTCACTAGAGTACCCAGCCAGACGGAGGAAGAACGAGAGGGATAAAACCTATTTTGTGTTGCTATCGATTTGCAATCTCTTGAAATTATTGACATTATGCATTTGTCAATCATCCCCGCTTGATAGTTGGCAGAAAGAATCCAGCGCTATGATTGGTCGAACTCTTCTTCTTTTGCTTTTCAGCAGGCT
This sequence comes from Xyrauchen texanus, assembly GCF_025860055.1. Classification (NCBI taxonomy): domain Eukaryota; kingdom Metazoa; phylum Chordata; class Actinopteri; order Cypriniformes; family Catostomidae; genus Xyrauchen; species Xyrauchen texanus. Next base: position 20,912,582 of record NC_068319.1, read on the forward strand.
AGATGCTGCTGCCTCTTGCTGTTAGACTTGAGTACTGCACATGCACAATTTAACAAAAAGGCTTCACCAGCTTTTTGCTTAGTTTAGAGTGACAGATCGTACCAGCGTAATTTGATGTCAAAATGCGTACTTGCTATGCAAAATGCGTACAGGTTGGCACGTCTGCAATTACTAGGCACAAAACGATTTATGAAACAACAATAATGGAATAGGTAATGTACAAAAAAGTTTGTGTGATATGAGCGTGAAGCAATCATCTGTGTTGCGCAACTGCTTTCGGGTCCTTGAATAACATATAACATGCAAGTTAATGCATCCGGTGGATTTTCTGGTGCCCTCCTAGGGTAAGATGGTGCCCCCCTATGGAGTTGGTGCCCTACGCAGAGTGCGTAGTCTGGTTATAGGGAGCGGTGGTACTGTCAACACCACAGAGGCCTCTCTTGCTGATTGTGATAGACATTACTCTTTCATTTTATGTACCCACCTGATAATGCATACTCTGGTCAGCCTGATATAGTCTTTCATTTAAATGTCAGCCTAAATGTGACTTTTCCTGTTTGCATAAAATCTAAAAACAGTGCATGTAGTGGCAATAATTATTCTTTGTATGGTTTCAAAAGCTGAAATGCTCTATTCAGTCAGCCCCTGTGCTTCTCAATAGTGGGTCTGACTAATGGATTCCTTTTATAAAATCATAGCAGGGAAAACATTTTCCTAATGACACTTACTGTTTTTGCTACCGCATAAGTGGTCATATAATAGAGTTACTGTATATGCACTGCTTATGCATATTTGGAAAGCTAAGACAAGAAAGGAAAATCTCAAAAGAGATTAATATCTCTCAATATCTATTTTTTTCCTAGGCAGCTGGGATTAAATGAAGAGCCAGTTGAGACTTTTGTTTAAATCTATAGAGGGCAACAGTGCTCGCCCACTTTTTCAGCTGTCTGGGTTCCAGAAGAATTTTTCCCATTCATTAAAGAGTTGTAAAGCATAAACAAAACCAAGCAGATCCGAGGTGAATCTCAACATTATAGACTTTGTTTTAAGGCAAAAAAGTATTTGAAAATCAGATATAAGACAAAGGTTCAAGTATGTGTACTTACCATCTTTTCATGATGGCATGGACTACTATCCCATGAAGCATTGGGAATGACGTAATTGATTATAAAAAAAGTTTGTTTATTGCTAAATATTTGGATATACACACATATAAAGTTTCAGAGTGCAGAGAGACCGACTTAATGCGTCATTCAGAGTGCACCATGGGAGTGGGCGGTCTTTCTGAGGCACGTTTCATAGGCATGTTGGCAGTGGTTCTCTGATTGGTGAAACTTTCTCTGCTGGATCATGGGCAATGTAGTTGTTCAACAGGAATTCTGCTATAAAAGACGATTTTTAAACAAGAAGTTAAAATAATGCAGAAGGATGGCTTCAACGAAAGCATATACCATTGATGAGCAATCTCGGAGCTCAGAGTAGGTCCGTCTTTAAAGTTTTATAAGTTAGCATTGAAAATCGATGCGTCTAAAGAAAAAATTAATGTGATTTTTACTTCTGGAACCAGACTGTTGCACTCAATTCTCTCTCTAGAGTTTCAGAAGAGATATCAACAATGCCACAGACTGTGATAAGATTTTCCAAAATACCAACATCTACAATCAAACATCAGAGATTTTACTATGAACTCAAATATTTCTCATCCAGTTCAGACAAATGATCTGATCTTGGAAAACTCAGAAACTGAAACATGAGGACTCCATTAGAATATAAATGTCATATTCTAGACGTCTTTAAAGTTCAAGTTTAATACGATAATAGGAAAATACAGAACAGACAGGCTGATCAGAGGATTTTTCAATGCTGTTACATCTCCGCCTCTTCTGAGGAGAAGACAGAGGTAGTTTAAACCCTGAGATGGGGGCAGTCTTTATCTGAAAGTCATGCTCCCCTAAAGAGTCTCAAATGCTCGTTTGAAGATGTTTCACCAACAAAGGTCCTGTCTTTGGAGAGGTTAATTAGAAATGATATGCTGACTTCATTGGGGACACAAAGACAATGTAAAAAATGTAATGGCACACTTAATCAAGTTTTTTTTTACATGTCTGGTGACAGCATCCATCCAAGATGAACTTAATATTCAACTTGGCTACCAAAAACTCACAACCCTCATTGGCTCCTTTATCTGCATGGCAGATAACACAACTATTGCCGTGACTGTAGAATATGGAAGAGTGTAGTTATTTTTAATACCCAATTTTTATTTCAATGAGATCTACAAAAGCGAAAATGTGCAGTTGTTGCCATAAGGAGCTATCTCTACCTGATCTGGTAAAAAAATTATGGACAAATCTCATTGATGTACTGTTACCCAAGGGTTCAAGTTTTGGCTGGTTAGCATGGTCCACTTAGCCATACCACAATATTAGAACTTGCCCTTTATAATCAGATTTTTGCACCCTTGCGAATGCTCTCTCTATAAATGAAGATAAAGTATATCACCGAAGCTGATAAATTGGCCAATATTCTGGATTTTTTAATTATCGGCATTGCCTGATGGCAGATTTGTTTTTCTTGTGGGTGCCGAAAATCGCCTGCTTGCATGTGAAGCCAATGAGACATATAAATGACCAGTCACGGTTTGTTTTGTTGTTATGTGCATCATGTCACTACAATATTAGGCCGGTGTGCATCAGTATCATTTAAACGGTCCGCATGTCAGAGCTGCGGCAGATGCCTTTGAGCTCATAATGTTCAAGTTTTTGCCAGTTTCATTCTCCCTCTCTCTCCACACCAGTTCCCTGTAACTTTTAACTCTTTTCTAATTAAACAAAATGTTCTAATAACATACAAATAACAATAAAACTAATATCATAAATACCATCTGCTAAAATGCACAAATGTTGTTTAAACAGATGCAATAAACCAACCTCACAACTAGAGCAAATCCAGTATCCTGAGGAGCACTCATTTATTTACCTCTAAAGCATGTATTCTATCAGCCTCTCCTCAGCAGTTCCCTGTCACTTTTAACTTTCTTTTGTAATGGTAAAAGGCAAATATCAATAAAACTTCTATTATATACCATTTGCAAATATGCAGATATTTCATTTACACAGATATAATTCTTGAACCTAACGAAAATCCAGTGTTTACTTCCCGTCGAGCACTCATCTAATATCTTCCTCTGAAGTGGGTATTCTATCAACCAGAATAAAAACTTCAGGATCAGGATCAAACGTTCCTCTAATTCACAAATCATGATGGTCAGTGGTCACAATCCAAGCAGGTGATCCAGGCTGTTTAAACTGTCAGGAGATTGCTGCTGCTCGCTGAATCCGCACGAGTGCGTGAGTGCAACCAAAGTCTTTCTAGAAAGTCAGTCCACTGTCAGCCATGTTTGGAACGCTCTCGGTAGGCTATTTCCAGTCATGACAGTGCAGCTTTTATAGCTAATGCGCATGCGTGTTCTTGAGTTGATTGATAGGCCAATGTCCATATCTAAAAGGTGATTGGCTCTTTTACCTGCAAAGTGGGATTTCCTTTCTACATCCATTGACCGTTGGCTGCAGTTGGGCATTCTAATTTCTCCCATTAATTTTAATAGAAGTAGCCCATCTCTGCTAAATATTCTCTGGTGCAATTTCAAGGTAAAAGCGCTTCACGAATGCGATAAGTAAATGTCTTATTCACTGTGCACTGTGCAATTGGTTTGATTCTGTATTTTTTGAGTAAATGAGATTGTTAATGTGGACATGCCATCCATGGTTGCTGGACTACTGTGTGTACTGTTTCCTTCTTCCTAATATTAACAATTTCTTCATGTGCTAAAATTTGATGACTAAACAGAAATCAGAAGAAACTGCTATCTACCATTTAAAACACATTATTATTATTTTTAGATTCTTTTTTAGAAGTTTTGTGTGAAATTGTGTAAATGTAGTGCTATATAAGTGTTTTTTTAAGCAATTTTATGTTTGTTGTTTACTATATTAAATTTGCATCTGCCTATCGGCCACCCTGCTCTCTGGATTTCGGCATTGACCACTAATGTCTACTACACGGCACAATGAATCGCTTATTTACACCGTGTCTATGCCTCGATTAAAATGGGAGCATTGCCATGTTGCTCATTTGCTATTTTTACGGCCCACATTGCAAGTAAGCAGCTCAACACGTAACAAGTCCAAAATAATTCTATATGATCGACTATACTTTTTGTTCTAAAACCTCTTTTCAATTGTCAGGTGAGGGTTCTCCAGCATTCGTTTTCATGTGCCACCACAAACAGAGGTGAAACAAAGCAATTTCTGGCATCAGACTGTACTTTTATAACATGCGCATTAAGATCGTTGTCATTTCTGATAGGACTATAGACAGGGTCATTTCTAGGCTTAAAGGCAAATTAGGCAGTCGCCTAGGGCTCCATCAGCTGCAGCCCCCGTACCCCTGGACTGACGAGATTACCAATGATAAGATCGATCTTGTAGACAGGAGCACCAATAATGAGGTTGCTACACAAGTCGGCAATTACACCCCATCAACAACAGCAATCTAGTCTAGTGCCCCAAAATTGTCAGAAACTGTGCTGCCTACAGATTAATATAAGCAACTCTGTTTCGCCATTGCTGTTTCATTGATCAAAGGACATGTCTGGGATTGGTTAGAATACTCAACTGCTCCAGAAACACATTGTAAATAGAAACCTTTGTTGCAACAGGAGTAGAATTAAATGGAATGCTGTAATCATACATTTTCATGATTATATATTCACAACAGCCATAACCACAATTAATTTCCTGATTAATTGGGTAGCCATAAAACATCATCTTGTCAAAAGGCTTGACTGAAAAATGTACATGTGCTACAGTATATTTCTTTAAATAAAATGCCACTTGTTTGATATTTTGTTATAAAATGCAAAGAATTCATACATTTTTAAGTGTTGGAAATACTTTTTGGGGCCACTGTGGTTGTAAATTCTTATAAACGTTTTATTAGTGCTATACACTGAGTAAAAATCCTTATAGGTCATTTATACGGCATAAAATATGACAGTTTCTGAATCTGAAGTCTTTCCAGCATCCCAATGCTGTGTCTAATTTCTGTATCTTGGGAGCTCTCTCCATCTGTTAAACTCTTTAAGTGTCCATAGACAGCAGTTTTTAACTGTGCAACAGACACAATCAGCAGCAAGGACAATGTCTATGTGGTCTCTGCATTGGTGAAGTGCAGTTGTTGAATCTGCTTACTTGAGTAACTCCCAGCAAATAACTGCTCTTTTGCAATCATCATGCCAGCATCTGTGCTCTTTAATGCCCTGCTAAAAACTCACAGTGTAGTCAAGTTTTTAAGATTACATTTACCTCATTTATGCTAAATGCATGCCTAGTACACTCCATGAATCTAACTGGGACAAATACCTCTATCTCAAAATTCATGTGACAACTTATTTTATACCACTTCTGGTTCCCTCCTGGACCTTTGCACTATTTACCCAAAGCAGGAGCAGTTGGGCTGGCATTGCAGAGTTTAAGGCTGTGTGTGCACATGAAGGTGGCCACAATGTAGCAAAGCTGGAATGCAGATAGTACAGAGCTACAGTGACACGGCAGATAAATTCTTGATCCAGGATAATCCCTTAAAAGAATGCCCAGCCAGGGATACATTTGGGGAGCACACAAAGGCGCTGCAGAGACCAAAGGGCCTCTGAGCCCAGCCGGCTGGAAATAGGTAGGAATGAGTTGGGGCTGATGATGTTGAGAACCCTGTTGGGGTGGATCACAGGGTGACGGAAGTGCACCTGGCACCACAGTGTGGAGATCTGACAGGTGAATGGCACCTATACCTACCAATGCACACTTGTAGAGGAAAAATTCACCCTGAATTGTAAATTCTGCATCATTTACTCATTCTCTTGTTGCTTTCTTCTGTGGAAAAAAGGAGATATTACACAGAATGTTAGTCTCAATCACCAGTCACTTGCATCGCACCCCCAATACATTCTATTCATGTTCCACTGAAGAAGGAAAGTCATATGCATTTGGAAAAACACAAGGGTGAGCAAATGATGACAGAATTTTCATTTTTGTTATATTATACCTTTAATGTACACCATGAATGCTACAGTACATGTCTGTGAAATTATACATAAAGTTATATTTTTTATTTTTGTTTGGGGTTTTTGATAGCAAACGTGGAGAGATGACTGCTCGCCAAGCTCTGAGACATAGTTGAAGGAATGTGGGGCGAATTCACTTAAATGCTGTGCGATGTATCTTTTTCATATTGCATGCATTCCAGTTTAACAAGGCTCTGCAATATCTACGGTGGTAAAATGCTGCACTATATGCATTTAAATGAAGTCATTATCATTCCCTTCAGAGCAAACACACATCCTTTCTATGTAAATTAGGCTTAAAATGGATACTAATTGACAGAAGTCTTCGCTATTTGCTTAGCGTAATTAACATTTACTTGCTATTTACTAACTATTACTGGCTGCGGAAAGCCAACATAATCCCAGAAAATGTACATGTTGCTACCAAATGTATCTGTACTCTGACATCGACCTCATTCTGAGTTACTTACAAGTGCCATCTCCCATCAGACATTTTTTAATCAATTCAAATGTGTTTACAGATAGCATGTTATGCAAGGAGCCTCAGAGACACAGGTTCTAGGTCCCATGAAATCCATGAAATAATCGTGTTCAGACAAGCAATAATAAGCGTTTTTTGGAGGTTGCATTTCCCCTCTAAAATAACATTTTGAGGGTTAGGGTATGGTTAATAAAACATGTATTCCTGTTGACTGTATTACATAATTTACAACTAAAAACAACTTGATTTTGGCGCCACTCTGTGGACACCATTTCACCGTGAAACTGGAGCTCACATGTGCCGTATGTTAAAGGACACTTCCAGCTTTAGTGAATAGAGTGGTAAGAATTTTTGTGAGCACAGACCAAAGTCAGCTGAAGAACTTCTGACCTACTGTCACAGTATTCACAGTGAGATCAATCTGGAAAAGCAGTGTTATTTTGTTTAAAAGAGATGGTTGTGTATATTTTCTAGTGGTAATTGCAGCAGCAACTTATCAAATGATTTTCAAATGATGAAGAACTGCTGTGTAGTTGAGCACACTTTTGACATTTCAAAGAGCCATGTCATATGTCTAAATTGCAGTGGTAATGTGATGCTGTACAGTCCCTGTAAAGCAGTGTTTCCCAAACTGGGGTACGTGTACACCTTGGAGTATGTGAGGTGACAATGGGGGTATGTCAATAAAATTCTGATATTTACCATTCTTTTAATTAGAAACACCAAAATGGTTGTGTCATAAAGGTCAGATAAATATGCAATGAAATAACCCTATCTTTTGCGGTTAAAATATTTTATTTACTCATCCATCGTGCGTCACACGAGTATATTTTTTCACCAGCCCAGCATACTGCTATAGGTGACATAGCTTAGTGATAGTAAATAAAATGAATACTTCACTGTTTTACGAGACTCGCACATGTCAGTCGATTTTAATTTGTCTGCTTGTTTGTTTTTTCGAAGTTTAAAACGTAATTTGTATTTAAGGTTAGATGTATAAGGAGTTTTTTGTCTGATGGTATTAGTTCATAAGCTTTGATGACAGGTGTCAGACATCCGGTGCGGCCAAATAATTTTTCACATTCACACGCAATAATATTCACTCACATTTGATCGCACGCTAAAGACCTGTTTTCCCATTGTTGCGTGATGCTTTTTAGCAAAAGAGCTCAACCTTGCTAAATTGTCAAATGTGATATAAAAAAGTACTGTGAGCTGACCACGCAATTGCACAGATACTTAACCGCAACGCTCGAAGTTGGCCGGCAACACCTTACCTGCAATGCGATGAGGGGGGAGATTTCAAGTTATGCAGTTATATCATATCTAGCATACCATCTCAATCGGTAAGCTCAATGCTAGGACCAGTTAGCAGATTGGTTGAACCACTCTGAGGGCTATGGCTCAAGGCCTGGATTAAAAAACAGCATCCAGCTTTTCTGGACACAGCCAATATGATGCAGCACTTGGGAGCTTATTTGTGATTGTATGCCAGTACAAATCTGGGCAAAAGTCTACTAGGCTGTAATTCTTGATAGAGCGTGTACACTTGAAACAGTGTTCCTGAGCATTTGAAAGTAACATTTTAAAGCAGGGGTTTTCAAACTATTTGATGCCAAGGACCCTCAAAAATGATGATCCTCTTGCGAAGGCCCCCTGCCTAAAATATAAATATACAGCTATTTATTTTGCCTAATTGAAGAATATTTTATACTGTGTAAGAAAAAAGTAATGTTGTTTGTAAAATTAAATAATTGCCTTTTATAATGAATGCGTTTACGTGGACATTCTTACCCCAATTATGCATAATAAGCCGACAATGTGTGTGGTCATGTAAATGTGATCAACAATGAAATATTTTTGCCCTTTAGCCTACCCAGATTTCACGTTGCATGTAAACAGATTTACCGCCATTCTTACTGGCTTATCCAATTTACATGAGAGTTGTGCACATGTCCTTTACTTTTTGATGTCCAAAGCAGAGGACAATTTTATTATTTCAAATCTCGTCAACACAGTTTTCTCGCTTTGTCTGATTTTTTAAATAAGCTGATTTTTAGGAGTTATCATTATATTGCTGCATATAATTGGGCTCGTCATTTTACTAAAGCCAAAACAAATTATAAATTATTTGTGAAATGTAAACAGGATACTGTGAATGTAAACACAGAGTATCTTTTTCTACCCATTAATTATTGAGTAAAATTAGATGTATAATCCTGAAGAAAAACATCTTCAATTCAATTAAAATATATGTATTTAGCACTTTTCAAATAAATATTTTTCTAAAGAAGCTTTACAGAAAATATGGCCTTGCGACCCTCAGCAAGCAAAAAACAAAATAAAATAAATAAATAAAAAAGGTGACAGTTAGGAGAATGAAAGATACAACACAAATGCAAACTATACTTCAACATACTGTATGTAGGTTGCAAAGAAAAGGCTGGGTTTGTTTTTCTTCTTACTGTCAGTAGAATAAAACAAAATTTTATTATTCTCATGATATCTGCCCAGTCTTTAGAAAGCAGAATGAGACAACTATAATACAAATTTTACAATACCTTGAAATTTCCACAGAACCCCTATTTCCTCTTTGTAGCCCCAGCTTGAAAATAATTAAGTATTTGTATTTCTCCATTTAACTTTGATTTATGATAAAACCCAACATTGTCAATGTCTAATATTTCACTGTATGTATTTTGTTATTTTTAAAGGAGAAGAATTGTATGAAACATCCCCATATGAGCCAATGCATCTCTCTGATGAGTTCCGACATGCCTCCATTATTTCTGGTAAGTGAAGAAATATTACAACCTTTTCTATACTGGTCAGTGGTTATAGAAAGCACAGTTTCTCTGTCCTCTCAAGGTTATCATGGTCCTTTATGCTCATCCATCTTTTCATACCCTCAGAAAGTTTAAATGTGATTAATTGATTTCACTAGACCTCAGGTTGCAGCAGAATGTTATATTAGCATATCTAACATGTTGGAAATCTCAAATTGTACTAACTCAACAGGGAATTTGATCCACTCAACAGTAAAAGAAACTATTGCTTGCATAATAACTATTCAATTGCCTTAAAAACTACTCAGGTATCCCCAGGACATGATATTTATGATGCATAACGATTTTCTTTAAAATTTTACAATGCTTCTAAAAGATTCATAACTTTTTATAAAATTCAATGTGGTGGAGGGACAGTATGGCTGGTATGAGTAACCTTTGGAATCTGCATGACCTAAGGAATCCACAGACACTAACCCCATGATTTTAGGACATACGGATCAAAAGTTATGGCCAAAAAAGCTTTGACACAAAGCTTGCGTGTACCCTCAGATCATTGTCTTAATGAAGCATACCAAGTTTAGTTTTGATTGGACAAACCGTTGCCGAGATACAGCCTCACATCCAGTTTTACCTCAACCTTGTTATTTTTGCAATCAAAATGATTTACTATCATTTATGTACGGCTTGGTCTGGAGATTATTTTGAGCCATTGTTTGGAAAAATTGGACAAAGTTTGAAGGATGTGAAATTTTAAACTGTAAACATCATTAGCCAAGATGGCAGATACTGTAATGGGTAGAGTTATTATGTATGGGAGTTCATTTGAAACATTAAGAGGAGAGTAATCAGACAAAAAAAAATAATTTTGTTTCTTGAATTTTTGGACTGGTGGTAGGGATATGGGATTTGTCTTAGAGGTCACAAATTTGCTATGGGGACTATTCATGACCACCCATGTCAGTGTGCCAGATGTAATAATTTTCCTATGAACAGTTCTATGGGCTGCCATAGACTCCCATTGGGGAGGAATAATAATAATAATAATAATTAAAGCTGCAAGCAGCGCTTTAAGCACTTAAATGTTTAGAGTGTATCACAGTGTAAAACATGTAATTTCCTGTTGCCAGTAGGTGGCACTATGACTATAACTGAATATTGACATATAGATGTGTTCAGTCTTTTGGACAGAAGTTTTAGAGGACATTGTATGTTTAAGTTACAACAACTTCCTGTTGTTCAAAAACTCAAAAGCTCCATAATTTTACATCACCAAGGCCTTTATATTAGACTGAACGAATATGATGTTGATCTGATTTTTGAGGAGTTCGTTAAAGAATGAGGCCTGGAAATGGCAAAAACTGTGCAAAATTTAATGAGAAAAATCCCAATGGCTGACTTCCTGTTGGGTTTAGGATATGGTTCTAAGAGACATTTTTGTACATTTTGACATGTTACATAGGCCCACCGATTTGCTTACATGTAGGTGAGGGCTCCTTTGTTGAAATTTTGTAGGTGGCGCTATCGAGCTAGTTTTCCACAAATAATTCTAAAACCCATATCAGATGTAAAATGTTCCCCACTTTTGAGATGTGTGCAAAGTTTCATGAGTTTTTGAGCATGTGTAAGCCTCAATTTTTTTTTTAAATGTGACTCATTTCATATTCAACTTTGTCAGGCCACCACGGACACGCCCTTCAATGAACACTCAAAAGCTTCGCAATTTAACATCACCAAGGCCTTAGACTGACTTAACATATTGTTGATATTATTAAATCTCTAGGAGGAGTTTGTTAAAGTACAAGACCAGGAATTGGCTCTTGCCAGTAGGTGGTACTATGACTGAAATTGAATAATAGATGTATTCAGGCCGGGAAATCGGAAATCTCTGTTTTGCCACAACTAATTCTGAAACCCATATCAAATGTACATAGTTGCCACTTCTGATGCCTGTGCAAAGTTTCATGCATTTTCAAGTATGTTTAGGCCCTCAAAAATTTGATTAATTTTGGGAAAAAATAATAAACGGCATGAAGAATAATAGGGTCCTCGCACCATCGGTGCTCTCGCCCTAATAATAATAAAAATACTAACGGATACAATAGGGGCTACGCATTCTGTATGTGTCATATGTGACTGAAAAAATAAAAAAATAAATAAATATATATATATATATATATATATATATATATTTATATATATCTCAATAAAACCTCTTTATTTATTTATATCATATTAATTCATAATCACCAGACCTACACTGTTCTTAAATCAGTGTATAAGATTAACATGAAGCATCTAAACTAAACAAACTTCTACTAAACAATTTATAAATAGAATTTATAATGTTTTAATTAAACACCTTCCAACATATAAAAAATAAAATTCTAATAGCAAGGGAAATTGTGCGCTATATGGTATTTACACAATGGTTGCTGTCATTTCAATGAAGTACAACATTGACAATGGGGGCAAAGTGAGTAGGTGTTTTACAATGTCAAAGTGAGTAGGTGTTTTAGTATTATTTAGGCCATTCAAGAAGGATGCAGCTTTGATAACAGTTCAGAATAGCAGCTTCAATGTTTCATAGGTTCCACCTCAAAAAGCTTTTTCATTGTCGACTCCAACCGGATTGTAATTTATTTTTCTCACAATGACATACTGGACTGTTGGGTTATGGTTTGATGGGAGTCCAGTTTGCAGGGTTTTATGTAAATGAGGATTAGAGTAAACACACATATAGGAAACAATACATGCTCTGGTGTTTCGCTGATGGGAGGGAACAAAAGCTATACACCACACTACCAAAAATAAACAAAACAAAACATAACAAATGTCTTGGTTACTGATGTAACCTCTGTTTGCTGATAGAGGGAACGAGACGTAATGACACTAGGGGTTCACACTTGATAGCCCAATCACCTCTGATATATTCAGAAAAGTCCAATGAGAATTGGCGAATGGAATTTGCATGCCAATCTCTGCCCTGGACAGACGGGTATAAAAGGAGATGGCATGTACCACTCATTCAGATTTGTGCTGAGAAGCCATGTCAGCAGTTGTTTCAGTGCTGTGGCAGGAGAGACACAATGTCTAATTTCCTCCTTCAGGGAACAGAGGTTACATCAGTAACCAAGACATTCCCTGTCTGTCACTCACTCGAGGTTGTGTCGATGTAGTGACACTAGGGGTCCCTATACAAAACGCCACAGGCGCTAAACCGTGTCACAAGGTATGGAGGAGCGGACACAGGCAAGCTGCTGCGTGCCTCACAGAGAGCACTCTACCACACTGTGACCTTCCAGCATGTCAGGTAAGGCACCTCCCTGGTCCCATTAAGGGTGTGAGGAGAGCACTTACCAGAGGAGGCTACAGGCGTTGGCCTTTCCTGCTTTCTTTATTAAGCAATTTCCCACAGAGCACCTGATAGAATAGCACTGGGGAAGTGCTCTTCCCTGACCTGCTAGGAAAGCTCTACGGTAACCACATCCTACCAGAAGGAGGCTAACATGTGGAGAATACCTCACATGGACTTACTGACTGGGAAGTTTGCATATGGAATGAAACCCCTGGTGATCACCCTATCTAAGGAGAGGGCACACAGTCACAGCAAAGCTCTGCCGAGAGGGCATCCAGTTTTCACCATTTACAGATAACTGTCATGGACAAGACAGCACACATAATCACCTCGAGAGTGGAAAGGCACTAATGCAAGCGATACATCCAACTGGCTGCCCGACCTTTACCTGTTGGTACCCAGTACCAGCCGAAACCAGTTCTATGCGGAGGTTTTAGAACCTTGCAAATGTATTGGGAGTAGCCCAACCCGCTGCTCTGCATATGTCTGTTAGAGAGGCGACATTCACAGTGCCAAAGAGGATGCAACACCTCTGTTGGAGTGCACCCAAACGTCCAAGGGGCATGGCAGGTCTAGTGATTGGTAAGCCAAAGATATGACATCCACAATCTAATGGGCCAGCCTCTGTTTGGAGACAGCCTTCCGCTTCTGTCCTCCAAAATAGACAAAGAGCTGCACCAAGCATCTAAAGCAATCTGTGTGGTCCAGATAAATGTGCAGGGAGTGAACTTGACACAACAACAATAAGGTCGGGTCTTCCTCCTCTTAAAGGAGCACTTGCAGGTTCACCACCTGATCCCAAAATGTAGTGGTGGGAATTTTTGTCACGTAACCAGGCCGGAGTCTCAAGATCAAGTGAGAGTGTTCCGGCCCAAACTTCAGGCATTAGCTGATCCCCAACTCTCTTGATAGAGGTGAGTGCTACCAGGAGGGTTTTCTTCAGCGACAAAGTGCTGAGCTCATCCTTCTCAAGGGGCTCGAATGGGGCTCTCTATAAGGCTGATAGTACCACAGTGAGATCCCAAGAGGGAATCAGGCACGGTCTAGGAGGATTCAACCTCCTTGCGCCCTTTAGGAACCTGATGATCAGGTTGTGCTGCTGCAAGGGTCTCCCATCCAGTGTATCATAATATGCTGCTATGACAGCCATGTACACATTCAGGCTAGAGGAAGACAGCAGTCTCTCCAGCCCTCCTGTAAGAAGGACAACACAGACCTGACTGCACACCTCTGTGGATCTATCCCATGGGAAGAGCACCAGTTCGCAAAAAGACGCAACTTCAGAGCATACAGCCACTTCATAGAGGGGGCTCTGACCTGAGTGATCATGTCTATCACTGCAGTGAAAAGCCTGGGAGGACTTCCGTGTCCTGTCCAGGAGCCAGACGTGCAGATTCCAGAGGTCTGGCTGTGGGTGCTTGATCATGCCCTGCCCCTGAGTGAGAAGATCCCGCCTCAGGGGAATAGGCTAGGGAGGGGCTACAGCCAGGAGCATCAGGTCTGTGAACAAAGTTTGGCGCAACCATCCGGAATTACTTCCCATTCTCCCTGAATTTGCACAGTGTCTGTGCAACGAGGCTCACTGGGGGAAATGCGTACTTGCGCAGACACCGAGGTCAGCTGTGCGCCAATGCATCTGTGCCGAGGGCAGCCTCGGACATGGAGCACCAAAGGGTGCAATGACAGGAGGTTCTCGGGAGGCAAACAGGTCCACCTGCACCTTCCCGAATCTCTCCCAAATCAGCTGGACTATGTGGGGGTGGAGTCTCCACTCTTCGCGGAGTTACCTGTTATGAGAGCGCATCCACTGCACGGCTGCTAACTCAGCATCTGCTTCATCCTAACGTCTGAGAGCAGAAGCTCAGTAGACTCGTCTGCTTCTGAAAGCATCAGCCCATCCTCCGATGCTGCGACCAATAACTCATTGTCATCGCGAGCCCCAAATGAGTCATTAAATCCGCCCTGAGGTGGACCGCCTGCCTCGTACGTGAACTCTACCGGGCATAACGAGTGTGCTGGGGGATGGGAGGTCCGCGGTGACTGAGCCGGCAGATAGAATCCCATAGCTCGCCTCCCCTGCCACCTGTACATCAATACAGGATGGACCGGGTTGGGGAGCAGCCGCTGTGGCTCTCTCCTTCACAATGAAAGAAGAGAGCCGTGACCACAACATTCTCATGGGCGTATTCTTGCAGTGAGAACGTATGCCATCCAAAAATGCTGTTTCAGCATGCTGGCGACCCAAGCACTTGAGACTTGAGATTTTTGCGAGCTGTTTCAGAGGAAATTACTCTTTTAAGAAATAGCTCATTTACACCTGTGAACTCAGCTGATGAACTGCCCAGGGGAAAAACAATACTCGACCGTGCAAGAGTGAGACCGCTGAATTGCACCTTAAATCCAGCAGCATGTGAAGTGAGGTGATGGGACGAACACAATACATGCATTTCGCAGAATGATGATGACTAAATGCAGCCGGTGCCAGCCAAACATCACTTCAATCTATTATGACTTAGACTTAGAAAACTTTAATGTCCCCGAAAGGCAATTTGTTGTACAATACAGGCATATTGACACATAAACCACAACACAAACATTATCCACATGCACAATGTCATAAATAAATAAAATAAATAAATAAAACCACTTCACATTACTTCACATATATTCTCCAATCATACCCCTCCCCCCACCTTATTTGATTGGGTTATTGCCATAGGAATGAATGAGTTTTTTGCTCGATTTGTTCTAACCTTCGGGTATCTATATCTACGACCAGAAGGGAGCCAGCTTCAGCACTCTGCCTCCAATGTTATCCGGCCCCGGGCTTTTCTGTACGTTAGTCCTCTCAAACACTCGCTGGACCATCTCCTCCTTAATGATCAAAGTGCTCTCCATCCCAGCATCGTCTATCATAATCTGTTGCCAGGCAGAGACATTATCACTCTCATTTATTTCAAAGCGGGTAAAATGTTCATTTAAATTGTTGGCCAGAGCAAAGGATGCTGTGTCATCCATAAAGTCAATTTTTTCCCTGTCTTAAAGGGGGCGTTGGCCATCAACTTTATACCAGTCCATGCAGCCCTTGAATTCCCCATAGACAGGGTACTCTGTACCTTGTCCTTGTACTGACACCTGGCCTTATAGATCTCCTTATTGACCTTCCTTTGCATATCTTTCCTGTTCTGTAAGCTTCCTGAAGCGAAGACTCTCTTTTTCTCATTTAGTGTGTCCTTCAGTTCCTTTGTCACCCACGGTTTATTGTTTGGGTACACCTTGATGGTCTTAGTTGGAATGACCGCACTCACACAAAAGTCTATGTAGCCTGAGATAGCCTCTGTCTGTTCGTGCAAGTCAGCTGAAGAGTCCTTGAAGATGGTCCAGGACGTACACTCCAGGCATCCTTTCAACGTCTCTACACTGTCCTCATCCCACACCTGGATCTGCTTTTCCACAGGCTTAATCCTTTTCAAAACCTGTTTATAAGTGGGTCTTAGAAGGACTGTGTTGTGATCTGAGCCACCCAAGGGGGCCCTGGCACTGGATGAGTATGCCTTGGGGATGGAGCCATAGCATAAGTCAATGATTTTATTTTTTCGTGTTGGACAGGTGACATACTGCGAATAGGTAGACAGAGTTTTTTTGAGGGTACAGTTATTAAAATCCCCCGTTATAAACTTGGGCGCATCTGGTGAGATTTCATCCAATTCTTGGGTGATATTAAAAATAATGTCTGCTGCCTTATTTATGTCTGCTCTTGGATGTATATAGATAACAGTCAGAAATATTTGTGGGAATTCACGGGGAAGATAAGAGGGTCGCATAGAAACTGATAAAAGTTCAATATCAGAAGTGCAGATCTTTTTTCTTACCACAGTCGTTTTGCACCATCTGTTGTTTATCATGACGCACACGCCCCCTCCGTGTTCCTTGCCTGTTGCCTTGCTGCATCGGTCCAAGTGCACTATACTAAATCCGTCGGGACAAACCTCGGAGTCTGGCACGGTACAATTTAGCCAGGTTTCAGAGAAGCCTAAGACACAGGCTTCCCTGTAATCATGCAGGTAACGAGTGTTTGCTCGCAACTCATCTGCTTTTCTTTTTAACGATTGGATGTTGGAGAGAATGATTGGTAGTGGAATTTTTGTTTTCCTCTTCCTGAGTCTTTGGCACACTCCTCCCCTCTTCCCTCATTTTCTCTTGTATTCCTTGTCATTGAAAGTTCTTGTTATCTCCGTGGGTATGTTTACATTGGTATGATTCCAATCGCCCGCGTAGGCACTCAGTTGTAAGAGAAAGTCTCTGTTGTAGCGTACATGTGACTCCGCGTTGCTGGCCGGTTCACTTGCCACGCTGATAACAAACAGTATCGACCCGACTATTAAAGCCCGTTCCCATACGTGACTCATAGTGACTTATGGTATCGTTCTGTAAAACAGTGCATCTAATAATGTTTTGTACTGAAAATAATCACAACAAACAACTAATCAAACAAACAAAACGGACGAAACAGAAAGCCTGTACTGCAGGTCGCCACTGTGCAACGCCCAAGGTGTTTCAAGCTCCAAAAAGGGCATTAAGCCGGACGGACTTCAGAGGATGAAATGATGCCAACTCCAACCTGCATCACCTCGGTCTATAGATGGACTACGATCTTGAAATGGAATGCATAGACTAACTATTGCCAACAAAAGCCTTCATCAGCCAATTAACAAGGACAATTGCATCTATGTGAACTTCTGCAATTAATCAAGATGGACTTCAAAGACTTTGATCATTAATTTTACAGTTCAAACACAATCAATGTTTAATCATTGACCCTTAACACTTAGTTTAATAATTTTAAACCATGATTTTACCTATACATAATTAATATTTACATTACATTCATAATGTTAGCCAGAGGGGAACTGGCCCCCACAGTGAGTCTGGTTTCTCCCAATGTTATTTTTCTCCATTAATCAACATCTTGTGGAGTTTTGTGTTCCTTTCCACAGTCCCCTACAGCTTGCTCACTGGGGTTATTAATACAATTATCATTTAATTATTTTTAAACACTATTAAAAATCGTATTTTATCTAAATTACACAATGATGATTAATCGACTTTATAGACATTAAAGTTTTATCGTCTGTTAATGCTGATATTCTGTAAAGCTGCTTTGAAACGATGTGTGTTGTGAAAGGCGCTATACAAATAAAATTGACTTGACTTGATTGACTTGATTTGGCTTCAAAGATGTCAGGGTGGAGAGTGGCATGCGAATTCCACTACCAATTTTCATTGACCTTTTCTGAATATATCAGAGGAGATTGGGGCTCTGAAGAGTGAACCCCTAGTGTCACTACATCGACACAACTTCGAGTGAGTGACTGACAGGGAACACCTCTACTTGTTGATGAGGCTTTAGAACCATGTACATCCATATTGAAAATCATTTGGCATGTCAGGGACTTTTAAGATAGTGAACGCTTACGGAGGAAATTGCATGTTTTCACATGTTAAAGGCAAGGGCATATTTCATAAGAAAGCTGGCACTTTCAATTATTTCTGGTGGATTTGTCTTATATTGCTCTCCTGTCTTTTATTTTGCCAGGAATGACTGATAATGAAATGTAAATGTAGCCACACTTCATTTTAAGTTTTTTTTTTATGCAGAAAACATTTCTCTCAAACTCAAAATCTATAGAATTTATATAACCAATTCCTTGAATGTCCATAATCATTATAAATTAATAGTTAGCCGCATCTGAATTCTCTAAATATTTATTTTGCAAGAATTAAAAATGAAAAGACTAAATACATGGAATAACAACCACACTCAAGATCTAGTTTGTGGTGATAATCTACAAAGTGACTTGAATACTGTGCACTGATCTGTGGGTATTTGCACATAGACCATGCATTACTTTTTAAGTGCCTGTAAATGGTAATAAAAACTACTTCTAATTAAATACTTGAACTATTATTCAATACTTACTTATATCGACATACAGAACAGATTAACACATTTATTGTGTTGTTTTCCCTATGTACTTCTTGATATCAAAACACACACTAAGCAATTTAACACTTAGGCCAAGTGCACACTATGAACCTGAAGGTCATCACCTTGATGCACATTTGAAGATTTACTTTGAAACTGTTTTCTGTTGCGTTTGTGTGCTTTTTACACAACTTTTCACAGACTAGGAGCAAAAATGACAAGATCATTCTCCTCTCCAACTTTATTATGATCATGGAATTACATTCTCACACAAATTCACTCATAGCAACAAGAAAGTTCTTGACAACATGTCAGCATACAACATGTAGGAAGGGCTTTTCACAGAACAAGAAAACAGCCAAAAATAAGGATGAGACAGTGGTTGGGGAAGTAGGCAGTAGAACGGGCACAAGCTTTAAAGCCGAAACATACTATAGGCAAGTACGTGGATGCAGATACTTCTAGTGATGCAAGCTCAATATCATGTTTTTCCAAAATTTGTCAGACCACAATTCATAAAACACATTGCATTTACAAAGTTGTTGCAAGAGGCAGTTTAGTGGCAGTACAAACCACACCAAACTGCATGGGGCCTCAGACATCCAGAAGCGTTGTTCTGTGTTCACGTGCGGATACAATGTTCTCAGCCGTCTCGAAGAATTTCACATTCTTTGTGAAAGCAAAGTGCTACAGTTTCACCCATTAGTGATCCAAATATTTGATGCCGCTGAAAGTTATAATAAAAATCTATAAATGTGACAAAGTATCATAAAAATGTCAGAGGTGACAGCGTTTAACCACATTTTCAACGAGGAACATTGCAAACTGTCAAATATTTTGACACTGCAGTGCACTATCATTGTTCCAAAAAAATAAAAGCTTCTGGTGAAGGTGAAGAAAATACAACTGAAATATATTACTATTGTATAAAACAAACCCTCAAAATAATAATTCAGTTATTATATTATAAAAATAAACTTGACTGTACTGTAATAAATATTATTACATGGTGCTCTGGAATATTTGATTCTGATTGGTCAATGGCGCCATCTAGCAGTCTGATATCTCTCAGACCAGTCGTCCGGATATTGTGAGTCATCCTTCCTGCTTCTCGGATCTTATGTTTCAAGTCTATTTATTTATTTGGCAAGTAGTCTTGTAATAAGCTGGACAATGAGGAGTCAGAAGGTCATTTTCACAAAATAAACACCAACAGAATGCAAACCAGAGGTGGATTACAATTATTAAGTGATTAATTTATTTCTCACATAATTAAATATGTCAATGTAAATCAATATTTTATATGTATTTGGTAGTAGCCATGTAATAAGCGGGATAATGTACAGTCAGCCAGTTGTTATTGCAAAATAAACCCTTTCAGGGATGCAAGACCTGATCATCCTGCTGGGGTTTATTTTGCATTAACAACTGTCTGACTGTACATTATCCTGCTTATTACATTACATTACATTATCTCTCACATATTCATCTGGGGTCCAAAATATAATTGAGTGAAGTTGTAGTTTTTGCACACCTTATTTGTTTACAAAATTATTATTTCAAATATATGTATGCAAATATTGCTTATTATATAGTTATATTAGTGTGCATAAATTATATGAATTATATTATAAATTAAAAACTATTTTTACTTGTGTTCATTTAGTGGAAAAACTGTGGAAGACATGCATTAATTATCTTTAACTAGATTTTTCTTTCATTAAACATTTTGATTGTACTTGGCTAGAGATGATTTACAAATAATTATTTAAAATCACTTTTATTTAAATTCCCCTAGATGCACTCCGAAAGGAGGCCCCTGGCTGGACAGTTGCTTTGGGCCTCGGAAATGGCCCCTGTTTAGCAGACAGTTGCCATTTTCCCACATACAGGTCCAATACTTTTGTCTTAAGAACTATCTTGATGAGAACTCTTAAAATTAAATGCACACCGGAGGAGACTTTCCCTATTGGATTCGAATAAACAAAAGGAACCCCCATCGTGACGTCATCTAGTGCTTTTTCTTCTGAAGTTGTTTGCATGCACGATTTAATAGCAACAACAAAATCAACAACAGTGATGGACCTGGGGGCCTGGGTAGCTCAGAAAGTATTGATGCTAACTACCATCCCTGAAGTCATGAGTTAGAATCCAGGTTGTGCTGAGTGAATCCAGCCAGGTCTCCTAAGCGACCAAATTGGCGTGGTTGCTAGGGAGGGTAGACTCAAATGGGGTAACCTCCTCGTGGTCACAATTAGTGGTTCTAGCTCTCAATGGGGCACGTGGTAAGTTGTGCGTGGATCGCAGTGAGTAGCATGATTCTCCACATGCAGAGTCTCCGCAGTGTCATGCACAACAAGCCACGTGATAAGATTCACGGACTGACTGTCTCAGAAGCGGAGGCAACTGAGACTTGTTCTCTGCCACCCAGATTGATGTGAGTAACTGAGTCACCACGAGGAGTTGTGGGTACTTGGCATTCCAAATTGGAAGAAATAAAATAAATAACTACAGCGATGAATGCTACCAGCATCGGAGCTACACTTTTGTTAAGGCTGTTTTACACATTCCACGTTTTCAGGTTATAGTCTTTACACTGGGTATGTGAGCTGTGCGTGCAATTCTGCATTCATGAAGCCACAGTGAGAGGGGAGATTAGGCTTAGATCACCCTATTTTAACCACGCAGCACATGCTAAAATCAGCAAAAAACATGTTGAAAATACATTATACACCTATTTATCGACACAGTCTTTTACAATTAATGCTTGTATGACTCAATATAAAATACTGTATTAAACTACTCACCCATTGACTTAAAAAAAGATGTATTGACACAAGTACAACATTCAGTAACATGCATGCTACACTTTCCTAATGTAAATTTTATTTCATGATGGTTAGGTTTATAATATATTTCAATTACTCACTCTCAAACATCTTATTATTTATGTCCTTTATACCAGGAAAATGTCAATGTAGTAAGTCATAAATCACTATTTTCTGTAGTCACAGCACAGAAACAATAAAAACTCAAAGCGTATCTCCCGTTTAAGTTACGCAGCAATTCTGCTGTAGGTTTTAAGGTTAAGGATATTTCTGTTAAGGGCATTGGAAAATTTGAAAAATCCTCAGAGTAGCAGACTAGCAGCTACATGTTTGTGTACATAAGATGGCTGTCGACTCTTTGCATTTCACATTGCTTACATTGCTTTGTGCATCATAGCTTTTTGACTAATCACAGGATACAGCACCTCCCACAGTCCCTCTTCTTCAAAAAGTACCTACCCAAGTCTAGGAACTAAAAAGTCCCTCTAAAGTCCTTCTTTATGTCTAAGAGAAACTATAGTTCAAGTAAAAAAATGACGAAAAGTAATAGTTCAGATTAAAATTAAAACAGGTTTTGATTTCTGCAGTGGGAAAGGGCCTAGTTAAGTGAACTGTCAGCTTTTACAATGAGCTTTCTCTTTCAAGTCAACTATTGTTATGACGGAGCTACAGTTTGCAGGGAATATTTCTGAGCAATTAAGTTAAAGTTAATATATTTATAGCAACTTACCTGAGTTCTAACAAATCCAGTTTAATTGCACAGACTTTTGAAAGTAACTCTATCGCCCCCTTGAGTCGTGAAGTTTGTTCTTGTCACAGTATTGCAACTGAACCACATGTTGACAATACATCCACATGTGAAGCCCACATACGGGATACTTGACTTGCAATGTTTTAAATACAGACAGCATTTTTTGGATGGGATATGTTCTCAATACGAGAATACGCCCATGAGAATGTTTTGGTCATGGCTCTCTTCTTTCATTCTGAAGGTGAGAGCCACAGCGGCTGCTCCCCAAGCATAAATAAATAAGCATAAATAAACATAGAACACAAAAATCTGGGGTTAAATTTACAGTTTTTACATTTCAGTATTAAATGAATTATGATTCAAATCATAATTGTTCTCTCATCATTCACCAACTTTCAATTTATTGCCTACTCAATAAAGGAAACATGCAATGTTGCCTCAGAATTTGGCATAAACAAGGTATTTTAGTAAACCTTTGCATCGGGAGTACACCTATGATGTCTGAAAATGGTGCCTACAGAGGCAGCTCACTGGGTTATGTTGAATTGCAAATATTATGTGCAATTTGCATTTCCAACTAGAATTGCATATATCTGACCAGTTATGTCTACAAGAAAAAGAGGTGAATCAAGTGCATTTTATTTTTAAAAGGAGCCTGAAATCAACAGATTTTCTCCATTCGGTGGTGGAGCCAAAACAAAATCTAATATTATTTTCTTCCAAAATTCCCTCCAGCCCTGGTGAAGGCCCCATAAACTGGCTCTCCTTGAAGATTTGTTAGAGAACAGAGAGATGCTTTCCTGTTCCTCTGTCACAAGAGAAGATGAATATCAGGATCAAAACAACACTCTTCCAAGCACTCTTTTTGCTTCAAAAGCAGAAAGACTGAAAAAGCACTTAAAACATAAAAATAATCAGACATCTTGTTGCATGGCTTCCCTGTTCATTTGTCAGAGAACAAATGACCGTTCACATCTGCTGGGTCCTTTAAAATGAAGAATTGCTGTTGAACCTAGGTATGATAGATTCTTAAGACAAGAAGGCGAGATAAGAGGATAATAGAATGGGACTTTAAAAAAATAGCCACACAAGGGAGAGCAGTGCGACATTAAAGGATTTTTCCCATAAGTGTTGCCAATTGATTACTGTGGAACAGCCAGCTAAGAAGGGTGTGATGTTGAAAAGTGTTTATGCTCTGCGATTGGCAGCAGATTTGAAAGCAAGTAAAGGTTCTGAGTTGCATGGATTAATTTTATATTTCAAGCAAGTGCTGGATGCATAATAATCAGATTTAACTTAACTGTAATTTAGCTATCTTATATGGTGGAGATGTTATTCTGGGTCTAGGAATCTTAGACCAACATCCTGAAGAGAAAATCTTTATTTAATATGTGTTTCAGATCTGCATTTAAACTTTAAAACTTCCCTCTGGGCTTTTGTTTTTCATGTGCTTTGAACACAATCATTGTGCAAGATGTTGTAGGGGTATCTCTCTTTCTATTGGTTATGGAGAAACAATTTGATTGTGTTTGAGTCCTCAGTCGTTGAGCTTAGAATTGTGAGACTGGATGGGACGCTGTTGTCTGGCAGTAGAGCAAGGATGTATTTTTGCCAGAGAGGCAATCAGTGTATAGGTACACGTTCCACTTACATGAGCTTGTGAGAAGCAAAGGCTCACTGAGATCTTTTTTGAAGCCCCTGCCTGATTCCCTCAGCTTTAATAAAACGTGTGTGAGCATGCTACAAGGGAGCAATTTAAGCCGGGGATACTGTAAAACCTTGTCTGTCAGGGAGATAACAAGGTACCTCTGGTATAGTGCTAATTGGACATTGCATTTATATCCAAAGAATATTTATCACTTCTAGCAGCCATATTGTGACTATTCCTTTTTTCCCCACATGAACAGTTTCACCCTTTCCAAACTGTGAGTTTTATCAGCATATTTGAAGATGGGAAATTAGTTAATGAGTCTTGGAAACATGAGGAAATGTTGCCCGGTGTTCCATTGGGGTTGAAGGTTAAGACTCCTTAACAAGCACACACTGGTCAGATTTAATCAGAACCTTGACACATTTACTCATTTCAGATAACAGTCCCAGTGGTGGAAGAACATCCTGATTTAATCCAAAGATTTGGCTGTTCTGGTATTTTAACGGAAAGCAAGGGACATACTTGGATGTAAAAGGAGAACTCAGATGAGATGAGCTGTCAAACATCTTAAAAGGTTCACTACTGAATTCTGGGCTATCTATCAACATAGGCTGAAACATGAAATTGCAAGTTACTTGTTGAGAAATATCGCTTTGTTTTGTTTTATGTCAGTAAAGATTCGTCACTGCTCTTCTGCGTGGATGAATCTGATGGTTTGAGGCAGGGCTGGGACTAAAATTCGGCCCTGGAACAATCTGCTCTGTCTGGCCCACATGTTCACCTGTGAAAATGTTGCCATCTGAAGTCTAAATAATTATAGAATCAATAATAAATAATAAATAATAATTGAACATTTGAATAGCAATTGCAGTTAATAAAATTAATATTGCATCATATTTTGTCACATAAAGTTGCACATTTGACAGGAAAACAATGATTTTGAGTTGGAATGCAGAGGTAAATTTGCTGATAAGAAGAATGATAAAATCTGTAAAAAACGTAATTATCATCTAATTTATGTAGGGATATGTTATAAATATTCTGAAAGTAGAACTTCTTGACT
This sequence comes from Xyrauchen texanus, assembly GCF_025860055.1. Lineage (NCBI taxonomy): Eukaryota > Metazoa > Chordata > Actinopteri > Cypriniformes > Catostomidae > Xyrauchen > Xyrauchen texanus. Next base: position 20,937,607 of record NC_068319.1, read on the forward strand.
GATATTGATCTATCATCAGTCTCTTAATCATTGAATTAACCTTCAATTAAAGTTCATTAGAACTGAAAATATTTACAGAGCACAAAATAGGTCTCCCGCTGCGATCTCTGTAACAAGAAACAGCTGTTAGATATTATGCCAGCCAAGCTTTGACGAACCACACAACTCCCTCTCTTCTGTAAACAGACACACGACCACACCCACATCCCCACAATAATCTTTTCATATCATGCAAGTGTGAACCTATTCAGCCTAGAGCATGACAATGACAGAGCTGTCTCAATAAATCGCATTTAAAATTCAGGAAATAATTTTGCTCTTGAATGTACCTCTTGAAAGAAACCTGCATTATCTCTGAAATGACAAGCAAGAGCAATTCCTCACTGAGCCACCCAAGGCTTCTAACAATGGCTTATCCAACAGTTCTAATTGGGTAAAATCTAATTAAACATGCTTCAAAAGACAAAGGCCTGACTGCTATGAAACCGCCTGTGCATGTTGAAAAAAGCCATTAGAGCACATGTTAGCTCTTATCAAAAAGTCAGAAAAGGTCATAATATGTCATGGTTTTCATTCTGAGATGTGAGAAGAGGCTAATGTGGAGGATGCACAGTCAGGGTCATATTTGATAAATGGCTATTGCACCATGAAAATGTGCTTGTCTTGATTATTTTCCTATATATGTCATGCAAAATACCAAAATTATGACAATACATGTGGATTTATATTTAAGTCAAAAGGTAGATCTTCCTCCTCAGCCAAAGAATCCTGGCAGCGTGTTGCCTATGTGCCTGGGTAGGCATGTATGAAGAAATATTTCCACTTTACTTCGACTTTGTATTTGTTTAGCCAAGCATGCTGACCATCACTGTTTCTTTCCACCTCTGTCGACAGCCATGGACTCAGCTTCTGCTAAAGAGAATCCATGCTCTGACACCGGCAAGCCTTGTAACCCTTGCCTGGATGCTGCAAAGGCCTGCAACCTAAATGACACCTGCAAGAGGCAGCGTGCAATGTATATGGCCACCTGCAACCGGGCAACTCCCATACAGCAAGCTCAGGAACCCTGCAACCGGAAGCGCTGCCATAAGGCTCTGCGGCAGTTCTTCGACCGTGTCCAGACAGAATTCAGCTACCCATTGCTCTTCTGCTCCTGTCGGGATAAAGCATGTGCTGAGCGTCGGCGACAAACCATCATGCCTGCGTGCTCTTTCGAGGAGAAGGCAAAGCCCAACTGCCTTGAGTTGAGAAGGACCTGCCGCTCAGATCCACTCTGCAGGTAAGGTTATAAAGTCTGAGTCACGTCACCAGAAATTTGACAAACTGTTATAATTTATTAGGGATGGGTCAGGATGTTTGACTAGTCAACAAGTTATCCATGAACTGACAATTAAAGTGAACTACTTTTTCTAGATATTTTTTAAATTTTTTTGTCATAGCTTTAATATTTTAACCTTATGCGACCCTGCAAACACATGCGTGGACATTGTATTTTGGCTTCGCTATATGCAACACATAATTTAATTTAATTTTAACTGACTGATCTCAGTTCAGAAGACTCTCTGCTTTCAGTAAAGAGTTAAACTTTTGACATACAGTGTGTAAAAAACAACATGGTGCCGATCACAGCAAGTTTTTCTTTTGGAGAAACGGCAACAAAACTACATCTGTTAAGAAACCTAATTAATTTTTTACATTCAAACCTGTTTAGAATATTCAAAATATTAGAGTCTATAGTTTCATTTGATATGCCATTTTTAAAATTTGTGGTATTTATTGTAAAACATCATGCTGCTAAACACAATGTACAGTAATGTGTACTTTAGTCCATTTTTTGTTTAGAAATCCTATATTTACTGTGCATAATCACATTGAGATTCAGTGGGTTCATCCAAAGGCTGAAAAATGTTGCTTTTAAAGGCTATATATAGTGATAGGATTGCACCTTATAGAATAAAGTGCATTTCAAACTGTTCCGAGACCAGAGCAGACAGACAGCACACTGGAGGTTAAGTCATTCACTAAATAGGAAGCAAGGGAGCATCCTATAGCTTCCTATAGAAGCTATAGCTATAGAAGTGTATTCACTCCTAAAATCAGACTGAAAGGTCAGTTTTAGGCTGCAGATGATGTTTGGGCCACTCAACATGTTTGGCAGACATGGGACAATGTAATTAGTACATAGATTCAGAATTTATAATGTAAAATTTTATTTTTAAATGGTTGGCAGTGATTGGAAGATGCTTGCCATTACTTTGAATCAGAATTAATTATGTTAATTTCTGATGTAATGTCTGTAGTCTCAAAAACATGAATATCCAACACTCCTGAAAACATAATAAACAATTGATTAAAAAAAATCTAATTTTCTATAGCTTGGTATTATTTAAATAGTACCGCTGTCCACAAATGTTGACATACATTTTTAGGAAACATTTTGTCTAGAAATAATCATTATTATTATTATTTTGCATTTTTATTAGGTGATATTAGTTACAAATCAAAAAGGGAAATGGAAAATGCACACAGAAGACATGCTCGGGTCTCAGGTGGTTAATGTCCTAATGTCAAGAGAACAAAGTTCAACGTGTGATCATGCAACCAAGAAATACTTGTTTTATAGAGTGAGGAGAGTTAATAAACCTAGGATTGTGAACTACGAGAAAATAAATTTTCTGTGTATTAAATTAACTGTTTACTTTTGAGCCTGAACAGCCCAGTTCATGTGTCATTCATCACCCTGGGACTTCAAGAGACTGCCTGAGTAAAAACCTTAGTCTTTCAATGCTGGTCATTAACTGGTCAAAGGATGCTCATTAGCTGTTCCAAACTTGTCAATAGAATGCCAAAGCTAGTCATAAGCTTTTCAAAGCTAGTCATTAGTTGGTCAGGGCTAGTCATAAGCTGATCCAAACTGGTCATTGGTAAGTCATCAACTGGAAGGTAAAGTTGAACCAGCAGCAAACCACCTACCAGCTGGTCATACCATCTTCAGGTGGTACAAGTTTTTGGAACATGGTTGCTGGTTGACCAGCTGGAAACCAGCTACCAAGTGCCAAAACATGGTTACCATCTTAAGCTGGGTGTTCCAGCAGGAGGAAGAGTACTGTAATTGTAAAAAGTATATCTGCTACTTTTTTACTCAAAGCTAACACATATGGAATAAAAGCCGCAAAACTCCAATTTGGATTTCATGGGGTCCTTAAGTCCAGCACTTGTTTGGTGGCTGGGCTCCAGACTCTTTGTCCTCAAACACTATATGATGTATAAACTGAGAGAAAAGTGAGAACCCCCACCAGGCCAAAGGCAGGACTTTGGCTGCCCGCTCTGTCTGTTGTTGCCTCCAGAAATCACCTTGCCTTTGCCCACAGTGGGAGACTGGAGGACATCCAACAGCAGAACTGCTTTACTGAAGTGCACAGACTGAGTACACAGTAATGAAAGACACAGTGATATGTATAGTTATCCTAATTTGAATAAGATCAGGGCTTGAGTTGAGGGAGAATGCGAGGGGATGCCATCCCCTTGTTGCAAGAAATACCAAAAAGCATCCACCTTGTAAAACCACCATCCTCCCTTTCCAGCCCCTTTAGATAAATTGTGTCATGCATTACTTAGAACTAATCATACAGCTGTGGCCAAAAGTATTGTCAGTGACATACATTTTGTGTTTCGCAAAGTTTACTGCTTCAGTTGTTGTGGTGTTGATTCAAATTGTTTCTAGATTATTGTACAGAGTTATCAGATGCATTTTAAATGTTTGCAAAAAAGCTTAATTGGCCAAAAAAATGAACTTTATCACAAAAACTCAAATTTCACAGTTTTTTTGCCCTGGCACAAAATGACCAGCTAACATAATTTCATTAATAATATCAGCAGCACCTGGGAAAGTGTGAATGAGTACTAGTCAGGTGAAATCATTATCATTCTGATTGGATTATAAGAGCAGACTGATTGCTTTAAAAAGAGGGAAGAAGTGCTTCCAATCATTGTGTTCTTGTTAGCAATGGTTACCTCTAAAGAAAGATGAGCAGCCATCATCATTTTGCATCAAAATTCCTACATAACATGATATTTAAGCTTGTTTAACAAATGTTAGCAGAGTTGCAGGTGTTCAAAACATGGTAAATAATACTCTCCTTTGATAATAGTAGACCTGTAGCACAAATGCTAGTTGCAGACTGTTTATGAATCTGGTTGCTAGGAGACATCTCTGGCGACAGTCAAAGCCTGTTAAGTAAGAGTAGCATTGCAGTTTGTTTCCTTTAAAGTCATCTTCCGAGCATCTGGCATTGGAACGCCTTTAGTCTGTGTTCGGAGGTGGAATATCCCACATCCGATTTGAACGGAACCCAGCATCTGTACCTAAACTCGTAAGTAATGCTTTAGATTACAGCCCGCAATTTATAGTGCAAGTACACCAAATTTACAGCGAATCGGACAGGAGATGGCCACCGTCATGGTCCAGGAATGACATCTGTGGCTGAACCTGGTCGAGATGCGGGATACTGACAAAGCCTGCTTTCTCAACGCCCCCGTCTCCCAGCTCAGCCTGTTCTGCTATGCCGCTGAGGACTTCGCCCAGCAGTTTTCAGGGGTGAAGAAACAGACAGAGGCCATTCAACACATCATGCCTCCTCATCACTCAAGAGCCTGTACTCTATCTGTTCGCCGAGGGCATCCCCCTGCGACTGCAAAAGCTCAGGCAGCTCCTCCCGAAACCGGGCCCAGCTCTTGGCCCCAGGGTAGAGCTCCCCGCAGGAAGCTGACGCCCCCGTCTCATGAACCCCTTCGTGGATCCGAAAGGCCCCAAGCATTTCTGAGACGATCGACTCAGGGAGAGAGGTGGCCTCTATGGAACTGGCCTCTAGACCACTCCATCCCCCGGCGGAGGGCCGGCAGGGAAACCTATTGCCACACCCCGAACGGGCTGTGGTACCCAAAAGAGCAGCTTCCTCACTCCTTGATTCACCTAACCAGTGTCCAAACAAGCCGTTCTCACGGTGGTCTGGCACCAAACACCTACAGTCATGGCACCATGGACGCGGTCTCTTCGCCTCCACACCTTCGACTGCAGACTCTCTGCAGGCCGGTTCTGAAGAGTCTAGAGGATGCCTCCATAGGCTTTCTTATGATGTGTTACATTCTTTCGAGCAGACAGAGGAGTACGTTTGAAGTAAGTTTGGTGCAGAAGAAATCAAAATAAACCTTGTGTAAAATGTCAGCTTTACACTAAGTGAAATTCTATTTCTAGCCATTTTACATGCACGTTACCAGGAACCATCATATTTTTTTATTGAGAAATTTCACTTTGGATCATAAATTCTTTTGTTCTAGTAAAACCTTTGAAATTAGGGCAATAATCGTATTCTTGACAATAATTTTTGGATTGTTTTCCTGTAAAAATATCTAAATATCCTCAAAACAAGATCAGTTTGATTTATCTTGCTTTAGAAACAACATTGCATAAGATATGTAGGTTTTTCATAGAATGTATTTTTAAAATGTGTATTTTGTCTTACAGTACTGGCAGAGTTTTATAGTCAAAACAAGTGAAAAAATCTATCAGTGCTGAAGAAGTAATCCAAAGAATTTAGAATACATTACTGACCTTGAGTAATCTAACGAAATACGTTACAACTGACATTTTACAGCATGTATTCTGTAATCTGTAGTGGAAAACATTTCAAAAGTAACCCTCCCAACACTGTATATATATTGGCGGCCAAAGGTTTCGAATAATGTACAGATTTTGATGTTTTGGAAGGAAATTGGTTCTTTAATTCACCAAAGTGACATTCAGTTGATCACAAAGTATAGTCAGGACATTACTGATGTAAAATACTGCACCATCACTATTTGAAAAAATATATTTTTTATCAAATATAGACAGGCCCCATTTCCAGCAGCCATCACTCCAAAACCTTATCCTTGAGTAATCACTCTAAATTGCTTATTTGGTACTAGAAATTCACTTGCCATTATATCAAACACAGCTGAAAGATATTTGGTTCATTAAATGAAGCTTAACATTGTTTTTGTGTTTGTTTTTGAGTTGCCACAGTACGCAATAGACCGGCATGTTTTAAGGTCAATATTAGGTAAAAAAATGGCAAAAGAATACAATAGCTTTATTTAGAAAATCAGATAATCATTGTTTTCAGGAATGAAGGCTATACAATGCTTGAAATTGCAAAAAAAGATTTCATACAAAGGTGTACACTACAGTCTTCAAAGACAAAGGACAGGTGGCTCTAACAAGGAAAGAAGGAGATGTGGAAGGCCCTAAACAAGAGGATAAGTACATCAGAGTCTCTAGTTTGAGAAATAGACACCTCACATGTCCTCAGCTGACAGCTTCATTGAATTCTACCTGCTCAACACCAGTTTCATGTACAACAGTAAAGAGAAGACTCAGGGGTGCAGGCCTTATGGGAAAAACTGCAAAGAAAAATACACTTTTGAAACAGAAAAACAAAAAGAAAAGGTTATAGTGGACAAAGAAAAACAGACATTGAACAACAGATAATTGGAAAAGAGTGTTATGGATCTTAACCCCACTGAGCATTTGTGGAATCAGCTAGAGTGTAAGGTGCATGAGAAGTGCCCGACAAGACAGCGACATCTATGGCAAGTGCTACAGGAAGTGTGGGGTGAAATGTCACTTGAGTATCTGGACAAACTGACAGCTAGAATGCCAAGGATCTGTAAAGCTGTCATTGCTGCACGTGTTTTTTTTTATAATGTCTAGACTATGCATTGTGATCAATTGAATGCCACTTTGGTGAATAAAAGTACCAATTTCTTTCCATTAGAGCAAAATCTGTATGTTATTCCAAACGTATGCCCGCCAGTGTATATGGCAATAAAAGTGGTGAATGAAGAGAAATCTTCTGTTGTTTTCTGTGGGGTTTTTTGGGGAATGTGGATCTTTCATATCAATTTGAGGAGTGCCTATGGTTTGCATGTTTCACATTTTATTGTAAGTGTGTCATGCAGTGTAGAACTCGTAGTGGTCTGGTCTTGGTCTTGACTCTGTCTCAACCCCTCAAAGTCTTGGTCTTTTCTCGGTCTCAATACACTCTGGTTTGGTCTTTACTTGGTCTCGGTTTAGGTGGTCTTGACTACAACACTGGTTACAACATGTAAATGTTTTTAATTCAAACCCATAAAAGTTTGTAGAACTTTCTTACACTAGTGTTTAAACATCCTTCATAGAAACAGACCAAACTTCCTTTATACTAGTTCAGTTTTTGGAGTAGAAAAAATTTGTGTATTTTACAGTGGGCGAGCAATATAGAAAAAAACCTTTTTCATGATCATAACATGGATTCTTTTCACAAAATTCATCATAAAATATAATAACAGAGAGTAATATGTACATATTATGTCCATGTGTCCTAAAGGTAAATGAAGTGATGCTCTTTTTTGTCCAGATCTATTAAATTAAAAATACATGTAAAAAAATTCACACCAACCATTTGCTTGAATACACATATTCTATGATGAGCTGAGTTTTAAGTCATACTGATATTTTTTCTTTGGCTTAAAAATAATGTGGTGTCGAGAGACAGTACAAAAAAGTCAGTCTCATTGAAAGCTGAAATTATTGAAAAAATAAATGTTGGCAAGACTAGTGCAGAATAATATTTAATTGTTATTTTGAGGGAGAAAAGGAGTGAAACAATTGTGTTCTAAAATATAATTCATATTTAAAAACACTTTTGTCCACTAAATCAAATAAACGGGTTGTTTATGTCGACCATAAAAAACATAAATCAGAGCATAACACCTTTAGACTGAGCGTGAAGTAAAAAAAGATATATATCTTATATTCTTTTTGAATTTTTTATGAAAAGGCACATTTTATTCAAATCATGTGGTGGGACACTGAGAACACTGAGTTGGCCTTTTTCCTCTCTTTTAAATTGTACAGTGTATTTTAATAATTATTGTTTCCCTCACCATGTCCCCTCCCATATTCAGGAAGGCGGGGATGACCTGCCGGCAGACGGGGCTTAAGGCATGCCCTCCCCCAGGGAATGAGTGAGGGTGGAGGTCGGGACCGGGTCGTGATTCTACACACCCGGCCCCTTATCAGACTAATCAAGCCTCCGAGAGGGATAAAGGCCGACTGCAGACGATGGTGTGAAAGAGAGATGAAGTTTAAGATTTCTGAAAATCTTATCCTAAAGGCACTTATTTGAGTCATGTGATATGGATTTTAGAACCAGTGTGCCATCAGGATTTGTGTAAATGATTCATGGGTTTGTTATTTATTCATTAACCTGTTGACCCGCACGCGGGAGTGACGTCACTCTGCTTAAATTGAATATATAATTTACAGTCTATAAATGTAATAAATGTTAACAAATTCTACATCTTTTCAAAGGTCTAAGGGTTCAACATTGATATCCGATCTCTGTTTCACAAAAGCAATGCTCCACAAACAGCAATTTAGTTATTTTTGCCAGGAGTACAAATGAAAACATGCAATATCAAAACGGGACTTCATACCTTTATTATGAAAACACGATCGCCAGATGAATCCAGTTTGCCACATTTGGGTCAATTGTCCATGACAAGCGTTCATTGAAAAACATCCAATAGCACTTTTTATCCATAAAAGTGATACATTTGAGAAATATTTATATATTCTACATTGTTTACATGCGATCTCGCCTGAAAGAATTTCCCTTCATCATCGTTCTTCAACAAACTATGCAATCTGAGCAGCATTCATGTTGTAAAACTGTATATGATCTTATATATTAGAGTCTCATAAACAAAACGAGCCTGTCTCCAAAGCCTATTTTTAAAAATGTGGCATAGTTTTATTCATAATAGCCAAGCAGTGCAGTCAAATTTAGTGTTGTCTTGAGAGGCGGAGCCTTAATTTTACTCTGTATGCTTCCAGCGATTTTACAGAGAAAAAAGCTCACAGGAACCTCAATTTTTGTTAGATCATCTTAAAATTTGAAGCATAACTTCTTTAGACTTGTGGCTTTGAGAACATTGTATTTCTGGGTTGTCTTGGCACTTTTATTATCTTTATATATATATATATATATATATATATATATATATATATATATATATATATATATATAAAAACATGTTCAGTACCAAATATTTCCATTACTATAAACTTCAGCTTCTCTAACTTTAAAAAATAACAACATATTTTAATTCTGAAACTTGGGAAATAAAACCCAACGTGTCTTCTTTCAAAAGATACTACAACTGTGTCCTAAGTGTTCAGTAAATACAACCATTTAAGTTCAGGTATGTCATTTTCATGGTTTGTGCTTAAAAAGGGGGCACACATCAACAGTTTAAATATCTTGCCTTGAAAAGCAGTAGTCACCAGTTACTTTCTTTGTATGGAAAAGAGCAGCTTAGACACTCTGCCACAAATTATTCCTTTTGTGTTTCAAGGAAGAAAGAAAGTCTTACAGGTTTTGGAAAATATAAGGGTGCTTAAATTATGACAGAATTTTTATTTTTGCGAGAACTATTCCATTAAACTCAGCAAAATATATAATGTCCCATGAAATATTCTTTAAGGGCAGTCAGAATTAGCACAGGTTAAAATGTTCTGAAACTATGTGGATAAAAAATGACAAAAAAGGACATGACAAAAGTCAAAATGTACTGAGAGTATTTCTTCTAACATCTTCGGTCATGGCACAAATGAGCAATAAGAGACATATCCTTCAAAATGTCCTGCCTAAAATATTTGGCCTTGATACTTTACTTGTCCAAATGCATGCTGTCTATTGTTTGCGGATATCCCTGCTGGGCTAGGGCCAGAGTGTGAAGAGGAATAGTTCCACAACCATCTGTTCCTTAATCATCAGTGATGAGCACTTCAATTAGGCAATGAGAGGGCTGCCATGATTGTGTGCTGAAGACTGAAACATATTTGTCATCTTAAGCAGCTATGGCTGACCTGAAATGCTGCATGGGGGCTGGAATGAGTCTAAACGTGTTTAGAGGTAGACTACACACAAAAAAAGAAGTATTGGAATTATTCTTGGCTTGGAACATGGGTTGAGCTGGGGGAAGGCTTCTGGTGCTTAAAACTCAAATGCTTTTAGTAAAGCCCTGAATGTTTTATAATCTTGTAGGCATGTCAAAAGCACCAGTACACTCGGTACCAAGTCAATGCTAAAATATAAAAGTAATCATACCAGTCTTTTTTCAGTATCAGGAATACTAAAACACTGTCTGGTGTTTTATGAGCATTTGCACGCATGCAAGAAGAGCCAGGGCCAATCATGGAGGGTGCTGTGATGGGCTTTTCCACCCCAAATTAAAAAATGTAATTTTTTTACATTTTCTCGAAAACTTTAAACACTGTCTCTGTGTCATATACAAATTCCTCTTTTTGTTTTAAGTGACCAACACAACAACACTGACTTAAACAACGGTGGGAAATGAGGGCAGCACTATTTTTCAACTATGTCGAAAACAATGTACATTTTTGCTGTTCCGTTCAGTGGCACTAGTGGCGCAGAAATAACACACTTCAGCTTTAACTATCCAACATTGAAATCTTTCAAAGTACCCCTGGTTGAGAATCACTGGTCTAGCGACCTTTAGATTTTGCAAAAGTATGCTCATACTGGAACAAACATAAATATGAGGCTAGAAAAATAATATTAATTCCTCAATATCCAGTCAACGTTGAAAGACAGAGCCTGGAGCCAAAAGTTACTTTTTATCAAACTCGCATGAATTGTTTGAATGCCTAGTTTTTAAGAACAAATGTGCATGGATAGACTCACCTGATTGCTTAAAAGATCAGCATCACTTTATAAATCAGTTTGACATGTAGTTGCCTGACTTACACCAGCTGATTTAAAAAAGAAATGGAAAACCAGACCCTGTAATACATTTTCTGTAATACTTGATACTTGTTCAGCGATGTGCCAATGCAGTCTCACAAAATTTAGCTGTGAATTATATTTGGATGATTGCCATGACATGGGGCAGATAAATGGTGACATCTGTTTAGTGATGTCCCTTGGGGGATTGAAGACGGTTTATTACTGTTACCAGGTGCATTCCTTTACACTTTCTCACTCTTCTGCTCCCTTAAGCCAGCCAGAATATAATTAACAATGTAAATCATCAACTCCACTGATGGATTTGTTAATTTATGTAAGAAGAGTTATCTGCTTCTAGGTTTAATAGAAAGACAAGTTGGTTTATGTGCACCTTTCCTGCTTTGCCATTCAAAAAGTACAGTCCCCATTGCACAATCTACAATCATAATAAGAATAAATATTTATCTGTGGAAATGCTCCTTAGGGCCCAGTTTTGACAAGTACAGTAGTTATATACACTCACCTAAAGGATTATTAGGAACACCTGTTCAATTTCTCATTAATGCAATTATCTAATCAACTAATCACATGGCAGTTGCTTCAATGCATTTAGGGGTGTGGTCCTGGTCAAGACAATCTCCTGAACTCCAAACTGAATGTCAGAATGGGAAAGAAAGGTGATTTAAGCAATTTTGAGCGTGGCATGGTTGTTGGTGCCAGACGGGTCGGTCTGAGTATTTCACAATCTGCTCAGTTACTGGGATTTTCATGCACAACCATTTCTAGGGTTTACAAAGAATGGTGTGAAAAGGGAAAACATCCAGTATGCGGCAGTCGTGTGGGCGAAAATGCCTTGTTGATGCTAGAGGTCAAAGGAGAATGGGCAGACTGATTCAAGCTGATAGAAGAGCAACTTTGCCTGAAATAACCACTCGTTACAACCGAGGTATGCAGCAAAGCATTTGTGAAGCCACAACACACACAACCTTGAGGCGGATGGGCTACAACAGCAGAAGACCCCACCGGGTACCACTCATCTCCACTACAAATAGGAAAAAGAGGCTACAATTTGCAAGAGCTCACCAAAATTGGACAGTTGAAGACTGGAAAAATGTTGCCTGGTCTGATGAGTCTCGATTTCTGTTGAGACATTCAGATGGTAGAGTCAGAATTTGGCGTAAACAGAATGAGAACATGGATCCATCATGCCTTGTTACCACTGTGCAGGCTGGTGGTGGTGGTGTAATGGTGTGGGGGATGTTTTCTTGGCACACTTTAGGCCCCTTAGTGCCAATTGGGCATCGTTTAAATGCCACGGCCTACCTGAGCATTGTTTCTGACCATGTCCATCCCTTTATGGCCACCATGTACCCATCCTCTGATGGCTACTTCCAGCAGGATAATGCACCATGTCACAAAGCTCGAATCATTTCAAATTGGTTTCTTGAACATGACAATGAGTTCACTGTACTAAAATGGCCCCCACAGTCACTCAACCCAATAGAGCATCTTTGGGATGTGGTGGAACGGGAGCTTCGTGCCCTGGATGTGCATCCCACAAATCTCCATCAACTGCAAGATGCTATCCTATCAATATGGGCCAACATTTCTAAAGAATGCTTTCAGCACCTTGTTGAATCAATGCCACGTAGAATTAAGGCAGTTCTGAGGCGAAAGGGGGTCAAAACACAGTATTAGTATGGTGTTCCTAATAATCCTTTAGGTGAGTGTATATACTGTATATATTGCCTTTGTAATTAAAGGATTGTGAAAAGATCTTGTCAAATATTAAATAATAATATTTGTAAGTCTGTATGCACCTACTCTGGAATATTAATTTAGATTATTGTTGGTAATTGAAATAATTAAGTAATATTCTTGAACTCCTAGCACCGTCTGGTCCAGGAGTCACTTCACTATGCCCATTCAGAGGGGTTGACTTTGAATTGCAGTCTTATCAGCATGCACAGTTCGTTGATTGCTGATTTTAAACACCTTGCTTCATGTGCCTTTTTGCTGTGAGTTACTGCTGCAGTTATCTAGTGATAAAGCACTGTGTGAAATAACTGCGCACAAGAAAGCATGAGGAACATCTATTTCAAATGTCAATAAAGCACAGTAGATAGGATGACCTTATCGGCCATTGCCCATGAGAGTGGCGCACACACCATTCTTTGTTCTAAGAGGTAAACACCCAGCAGGCAACACCTGTGGGCCCAAGAGTCAGTAGCTTTTGGTTAATATTCACACCATGGCCGGCCCAAGCCAGATCGGTGAGTCAGGTCTATACACCATGTAGGATGATTCACTATTAATCAGGGGCTCAGAGGAGGGTACCGAGTCCGAGATCTCCATCTCGCTTGCGTTATATTGTGGAAAGGCTATGCTGTGTTATTATTCAGAGTTTATGTGTGTGCAAAGTGCTAGGCAAAGAATTCATACTCAAGAATAAGTGCTATTGTGACCCCCAGCCCACCTCAGGTCTAGTGCTGCAAGCAATCTGTTTCTGAATGTGCACAGGCCCCCTAGTTAGAGGCTGTTTGAGGCAGACTGCTTTAGTTGAGAAAGACCACATGGAGTCAAGCAGAAAATGGCCTTGAATTGGAAACCCACTAGAGTTAGGACTGGCAGAATGCATCTTGTCTTGCACATTCACAGCCATGGATAGTCTCTGCCTTGTTTTTATTAGTGTCCATTATAGCAGATGCAACAGCACTGATAAATAACTGCAAGAATAAATATTTTCCTTATTGCTTTATCAAAAGGCGTTTGACCTTTCGAGGACCTTGCAGAGAACACATTGACCCTGTTTACACCTGGTATCAAGATGCATTTCAGTTGTTCCGATCACAAGTGGTCAGCATTAAATACAGGTGTAAAGGGGTGCAAAACCCTTTCCAAAAAATAAAGAGTTCTGTCAAACAAGCCACTCATTATTTTCACATGCAAATGAGCTTGTGATTCCTGCAAATGTTTGCCAGCAGTTTGCAGATCTTCACCGGTAGTGTTGAACCTAGAGTAAAACTTTGGCAACAATGGACAATTTGCTGCAAATTTGCAGCAAAGCTCATTTGCATGTAAAAATGATCAGTGGTGAATTTTCAGCAAGTTTGTGGCACATTTGACATGCACTGTAAGGGACCACATTGACCAGATAGTCAAAAAAAACATGTGATCACATCACTTTTGAGATGTGAATGCTAATCCATCCTGAATGCTTCCCAAACAGCAGCGAAGTACCAAACTGTCAATCAATTGCTGCACTTAAATAAGAGTTTAAACTTTGCTGGTTTGAGTGGTTTTAAAAAGGAAATTAAAAAAATTATGAAAAAAATACATACCAGCATGAGAATTTCACAGGTCTTCTTCAGTGTGTCTGATATAAACATGCAGTGATTAGCCATGAAAGTGTATACATTTGCAACTAGCAAGTCTGGCGCAGATAATTCTAGTGAGGTCACATTTGTGTTAAGTGATTTCAGCTGCATGTGGGAGTAGTGTGTGTGTGTGTGTGTGTGTGTGTGTGTGTATGTGTGTGCGTGTGTGCTTTCTTTGTCTTGTTTATTATCACGAAGTAACACAATGACATAGCTATTGATGTCTGTCGTCATGAAATCAAAGACCCTCCCCTCGAAATCTGAACTCAAGTGGTCACAGGAGACACATTTATATGAACAGGTGTAAACAGCCATGTGTCTTTTCAGATTACATGGGATCATATCACCCAAGACGCATCTTAAGATCAGGTGTAAACAGGGTTATTGGGCCAAATGTTTCACATAGGAATCAAGATTTATCAATAATTTTGCATTTATGCATTTAGATTAATGATAAAATGTAGAACCACCTGAAACCACACATATACTTACAAAGAGCATGGTATGTATGCAGAGAGAGATGAATTGCTGTACAGCAAATGTTGTGCGTAAATGCCCTTACATGGAGATTTGGTTGGAGATCAAGGCACGGTTAATGCAAATTACTAACTGCAGGCATGCGCACCAGTTGTGAGGACCCTGGATTGATTCCATCAGCACTGCAAGACTTCATGATGATGGTTGCACCCTCTCATCGTTTCCAGTGAAAAGTGCAACAAAACAACATTGCTGTGTACACCAGCTCTGATCTTTCTGCACTGTAGTCTTGAATATTTTTCTATAGCACCTAACATGCTTCATTTATGCCCTGTCCCACTCTGCAAATGTTGTCACTTTTCCCTGTATGTGTGTAGACATGGGGCTCTGCATAATTTAACATGTTTCCAAAGGTCCTATAGACCATAAAAAAAATTTCTTCTAAATGTAGCTTTATTAATCAGCATGTTACAACCTTTAATAATAAACAAATTGATTTCTGATCTAATTTTGTGAAAATTAATCAGATGTCATCATCTCTGGAATGGATGACAAGGAAAGACAAGAAAATTACTAGTTGGTAGCCTGGTCTTTCTCACTTTAATGAAAATATAAAAATGTTCCACTCAGGCTTTTACATTTTCTAAATTTTCTCTCAGGGGATACCCCTGAAGCCCCATACAGCATCATCCCACAGTCAGAAGGGCTTTTATGCCCCCATACTTGAGTATCTAAATCTAAAGATATATACAAATATTTCATTTTAATGTAAAAATATTCAAACAAATACTGGACTGCTGTCATTATGCTTCAAAATCTTTTAAAATTCATTTTCAAATGCACTCGATTGATAAACTATAAAATATTCAAATATTTTGGTAAAAGATCCCTCAGACCTCACTGCGTTGGCTGTCTCTGGGCCACCAACACAGTTTTGAAGTGACTATTTAGAATTATTTATTTTCTTCTTTTCTTCCGCCAACTTGAAAATTAAAAAAAATTTGCTAAATATCGATATCGCGATTTTTTATCACACAATATGAAAAAGAATATAGTGACAGCATTTTTGTCCATATCGCCCAGCCCTAGAGTGAAGGGCAAAGTTCTGACAGTGCTTATTTGTGTAAATGTGTAAATGATAACCCTTGCTTTCTACAGCATCATATGATTGTGCTTTATAAGTATGGAAGGATTGGTAGGGTTATTCATGCATGTATTTACATTTACATTTATGCATTTGGCAGACGCTTTTATCCTAAGCGACTTACAGAGCCCTTATTACAGGGACAATCCCACGGAGCAACCTGGAGTTAAGTGCCTTGCTCAAGGACACAATGGTGGTGGCAGTGGGGATCGAACCAGCAACCTTCTGATTACCAGTTTGCCAGTTATGTGGTTTAGACCCCTACACCACCACCAAACCTTGGTGTCATGTTCCATCAAATGTGCTAAATGTTTCAGTCTTCTTAAATTCTATAATTTGTTTTGTTTTTGGATTAGATCCAGACTGGCAGACTTCCACATGAATTGCCAGATGACATCGCATTCAATAACAAGCTGTCCTAATGATAACTACCATGGCTGTCTGGTGTCCTATGTTGGTCTCATTGGTGAGTGATTATAGAAAAAACTGGCTTCACAACAATAATAAAGAGAATTGTGAATTGCATTTAAAGGAATGGGCAATAAAACTGTTTACAACATGTATTTTTGCAATAATTATCATTATATATATATATATATATATATATATATATATATATATATATATATATATATATATATAATGTTTCCCTGAAATATTATACAAGAGCTTTTAAGAAATATAATTTTTTTAAGAACTTTAGGCAATCCTTAAATTGTCCAGATACACTAAGTCAGTTTTTTTTTTTAAAGAATATTTCGGATTTAATACAAGTTAAGCTCAATCAACAGCATTTGTGGCATAATGCTGACTAGAATTTTTTTTTTCCCCTACTATTCTGAAAGAAAAAAGCAAAAATCCAGGTTACTTACAATAGAAGTGAATGGGGCCAATGTTTGGAGGCTTTAAAAGGATAAAATATGAAGCTTATAAATTTATAAAGGACTTACATGAAGTCTTCTGTAAAAACGTGTGAAATATTTGAGCTGTAAACCTGTTTAAATCAGTGTTTTTACAGTCGTTTGAGGGGTTAAGTGTTTAGAGCATTACGTCGTCATGGCAACGAAGTTGTACAATTGTCTATAACTTTACACAGAAAAGGTTAGTAAGTGATTATATTACACTAAAATCATGATAACATGCATATTGTTTACGTCTTGTGGCTATATATTTGAAACAGTGAATATTTTAACAGCTTAGCTATCTATTATAAGTGCCTCACTGTTATGGAGGACAAAACCTGCAAAAACAATAAATACATAAATACACAAATAAATAAATAATTAAATATGCATATTCATGCAAAAATATTTAAATGCGTGAGCAGATATACAAATAAATAAATAAATGCACAAATCAATGCAAAAATAATACAATATAAACATAAATAAATGTTTGAGGAAATGCAAATTGTTAAAGGAAATGCAAAATTGAAAGTTGATTTTTATTCCACATTTCTATATTTCTTTAATCATACATTTATTTCTGTATGATGTTCCGTATTTATTTTTCCTTCATGCAACATGCTAATGAGAAGATGTCAGCTGTTCAGGCAACACAGTCAAACTGTGATACCAGATGCAACAGTTTTTTTGCGGGAGTTTGCAGTTTAACCATGGCAAAGAGAAGGTCGATAGCAGAGATTATTAATTGATTGTTTGTGAAAATTCCTTATTAATGTCATAGTCAATCGAACAAGTTTTACAATGATCAGCCAATGGTGTCATAAAGTCTGCCTACTGATGTTTGATTGACTTCCTCTCATTAGCATGTTGCACAAAGTAAAAATAAATATAGAAATTAAAGAATTATTAAAGAAATGCAGAATTAAAAATTTACTTTCAATTTTACATTTTCTTTAATATTTTTGCATTTCCTCAACCATTTTATATTGTATTATTTTGCATTAATAGGTGCATTTATTTATATAATTATCTGTATATCTCCTCACACATTTAATTATTTATATATTTATTTCTGCACAAATATATGGATTTGTTTACTTATTATATATGTATTTGTGTATGTATTTATTTCTTATTTTTGCAGGTTTCGTCCACCATACACAGTAACCCAGATTTTTTTTAAAGAAATGAAGGGACAAGTTGAAATTAATATTTGTAGTAATCTACATTATGCCACAAATGCTGTCAATTAATCTAAACTTGCATTGAACCAGGATTGTATTGAACCTTTTAAATAATTGTTCAAAAATAACCAATTACGACAGCTGCTGGGTGAAATAGACCTGTAAGACAGCAAAGAAAATATTTAATTGCATTTGCATGCAGAAGAGAGCAGACCAACAACATCTGGTGATTATACTCAGCCAAACATTACATTCCCAAAACAGTGAGATCTATAAACCAGCAGGGTCCCCAACCCATGCATTTATATGAGAATCTTTATCCTTGGCCTTACAGGTTCAGATGTGACTCCTAACTACATGGATGCCAGCCACACCAACATCACCATCTCCCCTTGGTGTGGCTGTCGAGGCAGTGGAAATCATGAAGCTGAGTGTGACGCCTTCCTCCGAGACTTCAGAGAGAACACTTGCCTGAGTGAGTGGCACCAAACCTCATGTAACCTCAAGACTTATGCCCTGAACAGCTTTGTCTTACGGGTGCTTGATCTCTGTTTTTTTTTTATTTTTTTTTATTAAGGAATTTTTTTCTTTATGTACAGTGGTCCCAAAAAGAATTTTCCGACTTTTGGACGATTAAGTCACACTTTACAGTTAATTTACATGCACAACAACATGCTTAAAACTATCAAAAGTTTTTAATATAAACTCACATTGACCACACTATGGTCATAATAAAGTGCCAGATGTGATCTTCTGCTTTTGTAACCCATCCGCCTCAAGGTTCAACGTGTTGTGCATTCTGAGATTCTTTTCTACTCTCTACAATTGTACAGAGTGGTTCTGAGTTACCGTAGCCTTTCTGTCAGCTCGAACCAGTCTGACTATTCTCCGTTGACCTCTCTCATCAATAAGGTGTTTCCGTAAGCAGAACTGCCAGTCAGTGGATGTTTTTTGTTCCCTATCTGTCACTCACTCGAAGTTGTGTCGATGTAGTGACACTAGGGGTCACTCTTGGGAGCCCAAGACACCTTCTGATCTTTTATAAAAGGCCAATGGGAATTGGCAAGTGGTATTTGCATGCCACTCCCCTGGACATACGGGCATAAAGCATACCGCTCATTCAGATTTTCTCTTCGGAGCCGATCGGTCGCTATTTCATTTAGAATTAAGTGAGCTGATTTCCCATGGCTTCCTTTCACCTCTGCTGGATTCTTACACCACAATACAGCGGCTTTCTCCCCTCTCTTCACGGGTGCACTGCAGAGATTGTCCCTGGGTTCTTAGGCAGACCATTTAGAGTGTATTATAAAAGAGCAATTTTCCATCTACAGGACTATATCCTAAAAGAGTGGCACACATCGGAATGTCTTTTCAAAGACGCATATTTTTAAAGATGCGCTTCCGGTTGTGTGTTATTCCTGGATGCGGCTGATATCTCTTGCCTTCAGACGGCCACAATCGCTGACTTTCATGCCTGGGCACTGCCCACGTCGAGACATCTTTTATGGATGCGTCATGTCCTCATTGCGAGGACATGATCATGGCAACATTGTGGTCGCAGCTCACTTTCATAAGAAAGCAAGCCAACCCAGCGGCTCCCTGCCTCGGTCCTTCTACCCACGGGTATGAGGCCAGCTATGCGAGCACTGGGGGCGATTTGGGGACAATAATGGGACCACCTCCGCCGGGTAAATCCCCACTGACCTCAAATTCACCAGCACACTTTTTTGCTCCAGTTAGGCTTCTAGATGAGTGTGCCGGTTCGTCTCAGGGTGAGTTCCACCTCTTGTTCGGTGCCCGCAAAGGTGATGAGATCTCGAGCACCGCATCCGAGATTGGGCTCGTCCAGTCAGATGCGACAGCCTGGCCAGGCTTCCACCTTTGGTTGAGGTCGCCCAGTCACACGCTGACTCGGAAATGATGGATGTGCTTTCCCGGGCTAGAGTGGTATCTGGGCACATGGCGCCACTCACAGCCACACCCCACCTCAGTGTCAATGTCCACCTTGTTGGTCCAGGAGCGCCACCTTTGGCTCAACCTGGTTGAGATGAGAGAGGCCGACAAGGAGACCATCCTGCCCAGAAAGCGGCATGGCTCAAGACCCTGCACCCCGTCTGCCCGCCCCTGTGGCCCTGCAGATGCCACCCATCTCATGGCCGGCAGACAAGAAGAAGTCTTCGAAGTGCCCTGGAGATGAGTTGTTGGCAATACTGCTCGCCCTGTTGAGGCTTTGGCCATTGATCCAGGGCAAGCATGTGTTAGTTCGGACAGACAACACAGCAACGCTGGCATATATCAACCATCAGCACGGTTTATGCTCCCGTTGTATGTCACAACTCTCTCACAGTCTCCTCCACTGGAGTCAGCAGCACCTCAAGTCAATGTGAGCCACTCATATCTCTGGAGACCTCAACACTACAGCAGATGTGCTGTCATGATAGGTTTCCCACAAGGGAGAGTGGAGATTCTACCTCAGGTGGTCCAGCTGATCTGGAGTCGATACTGGCTGGCATAGATAGACCTGTTCGCCTCCCCAGAATTCTCCCATTGCCCGCTCTGGTACGCCCTGACCGTGGCGCCCCTTGGTATAGACTTGTTGGCACACAGCTGGCCGCCTGGACTACGCAAGTATGCATTCCTCCCAGTGAGCCTGCTTGCACAGAACCTGTGCAAGATCAGGGAGGATGAGGAGCAGGTCATCCTAGTAGCACCCTACTGGCCTACCAGACTTGGTTCTCGGACCTGACGCTCCTCGTGTCAGCCCCTCCTTGGCAAATTCCCTTGAAGAAGGACCTTCTTTCTCAGGGACAGGGCACCATCTGTTACCCGTGACCAGACCTCTGGAAACTCCATGTCTGGCCCCTGGATGGGACGCGGAAGACCTCAGTGGCCTACCACTTGCCGTGGTTGACACCATCACTCTACGAGGCGCCTGTTCGTTAAGTGGCATTCTTCGTCGACTTGAAGACCCCCAGGGATGTGCACTTGTCTCAGTGCTTTCCTTTCTGCAGGAGAGGTTGGAGGGATGGCTGTCCCCCTCTACCTTGAAGGTGTATGTATCTGCTATAGCTGCACACCATGACCCAGTGGACAGCAAGTCCTTAGGGAAACACGACCTGATCATCAGGTTCCTGAGAGGCACCAGGAGTTTGAATCCCTCCCGACCATGCCTCGCTTCCTCGTAGGACCTCTCTGTAGTCCTGCAAGGCCTACAAGGGGATACTTTCGACCCCTTAAGAGTCAGCAGAGTTTAAGGCACTCTCCCTGAAGATGTGCACGACCCCATTCAGGGATAAAGTGGTGAAATTGCAAGCCCTGCCCCAGGAGGAGGCAGACCCAGCCTTAGCGTTGCTATGTCCAGTGCTCGCTTTATGCATCTATTTGGATTGCACGCAGAGCTTTAGTGTCTCTGAGCAGTTCTTTGTCTGAATTTAGGTGGACAGCGGAAAGAAAGCGCTGTCTCCAAAAAAAGATCGCCCACTGGATCATTGAGGCCATAACTATTGCTTACCAAGCTCAGCATATGCCACCCCCTGCAGGGCTGCCAGCCCATTACACCAGGATTGTGACGGCCTCCTGGGCTCTGACCAGTGGTGCCTCTCTATCAGACATTTGCAGAGCAGCAGGCTGGGCTGCACCCAACACCTTTGTGAGAACCTACAATCTCCGGATCGAGCCAGTTTCATCTTAGCAGGAATGAACAGGTAAGTCCAGGTCGTCCGGTCGGGTACCTCCCTTGAGCTGAAGATGTTCGCTGTTGATTCTCAGTAGCATTCACAAATGTATTCCCTGGTTGACTTCCTCCTAGCCTGTGGCAGGCGAGTTTGCGGAGAAACTCGCTGCCAGCTCAGTACTTGTGCTAACTAAGCCCCATATTGAGACAGGTGCTCTGCATGCGCTGGTCCCTCTTGCCACTGTAAATTCCACTGAGAACGTTTCCCTGTTGGTAAACTGCGTCTTCCTTGGGAAGAGGCCTCTCTGCCCCAGTCACTATGCTCTTAGAGCCTCCTCCCCCTTTGGGTAGGACCTACCATGGGACTTCTCCACATGATATACTTCCGACTAGACTTGGCAAGACCACGTGACGTATCTCCACTTGAACCGCCCCACCCCCCCCCCTCTGGTCGGGGTGTTGCCACACAATTGAACTTCCCCTTGGGAGTGATTATGCAGCACACAGAGAGACTGACAAACCCCCCTAGCCAGATTCCCAGTGAAATGCTCTCAGACAGCAAGTGCAATGAGTTTGCTTCTTTCTTCTCTGAAAAAATCAATAATATCAGAAAGGTGATCAGCACATCCTTGAGTTGTACTGGGGTCAGACAAATCAAACCACAACCTGAGAAAGTAGTTACTATGTCTGATTTCAAAGAAATTGATGGCAACATTTTGGAAGAAACCGTACAGCACCTTAAAACATCAACCTGCGCCCTTGATGCACTTCCCACATCTTTTTTCAAAAGTGTGTTCAACCGTTTAGAAGCAGATCTCCTAGAAGTGATAAACTCTTCACTTCTCTCTGGGAGTTTTCCAAACTCCCTGAAAACTGCAGTTGTCAAGCCCCTCTTGAAAAAGAGCAATCTGGATAAGACCATATTAAGCAACTATAGACCGATCTCAAATCTTCCTTTCATAGGCAAGATCATTGAAAAAGTTGTCTTCAATCAGCTGAACAAATTCTGGAACTCAAATGGATACTTTGACAATTTTCAATCTGGTTTCCGATCGCATCACAGCACAGAGACAGCTCATAAAGATAATAAACGATATTCGCTTAAATACTGATACAGGCAAATTATCAGTACTGGTACTACTCGACCTCAGTGCTGCATTTGACACTGTTGATCACAACATACTTCTTGACAGGCTGGAAAACTGGGTGGGGCTTTCTGGGATGGTCCTAAAATGGTCCAGGTCATACTTAGAAGGAGAGGTTATTATGTGAGTATAGGAGACCATAAGTCTGAGTGGACGTCCATGACATGCTGAGTCCCTCAAGGCTCAATTCTTGCGCCACTCCTGTTCAACCTGTATATGCTCCCAATGAGCCAAATAATGAGAAAGAACCAAATTGCTTACCACAGCTATGCAGACGACACACAGATCTACTTAGCCCTATCACATAACGATTACAGCCCCATTGACTGCCTGTGCCAATGCATTGATGAAGTTAACAGTTGGATGTGCCAAAACTTTCTTCAGTTAAACAAAGACAAAACTGAAGTCATTGTGTTTGGAAACAAAGATGACGTTCTCAAGGTGAATGCATACCTTGACGCTAGGGGTCAAACAACTAAAAATCAAGTCAGGAATCTTGGTGTGTCTCTACAGTCAGACCTTAGTTTCAGTAGTCATGTCAAAGCAATAACTAAATCAGCATACTATCATCAGAAAAATATTGCAAGAATTAGATGCTTTGTTTCCAGTCAAGACCTAGAGAAACTTGTGCACGCTTTCATCACCAGCAGGGTGGATAATTGTAATGGACTCCTCACTGGCCTTCCCAAAAGACCATAAGACAGTTGCAGCTCATACAGAACGCTGCTGCCAGGATTCTGAGCAGAACCAGAAAATATGAACATATCACACCAGTCCTCAGGTCTTTACACTGGCTCCCAGTTACATTTAGGATTGATTTTAAAGTATTATTACTGGTATATAAATCACTCAATGGGCTAGGACCTCAATATATTGCAGATATGCTCACTGAATATAAACCCAACAGATCACTCAGATCTTTAGGATCACATCAGCTAGAAATACCAAGGGTTCACTCTAAGCAAGGAGAGTCTGCTTTTAGCTTTTATGCCAGCCGCAGCTGGAACCAGCTTCCAGAAGAGATCTGAGGTGCTCCTACAGTAGTCACATTCAAATCCAGACTCAAAACACATCTGTTTAGCTGTGCATTTACTGAATGTACACTGTGCCACTGTGTGTCCGACTGTTTGTACTGTATTTTATTTTATTTTATTCTAAACTGTTTCAATTATTCTTATTTTTTTAATTCTTATTTTAATCTCTTCTATGTAAAGCACTTTGAATTACCATTGTATGTAATGGTAATGTGCTATATAAATAAACTTGCCTTGCCTTGCCTTGTCTTGCCCATCTCGCACCACTGATCCACGTAACACAGTATAGCTAGTTGTGCCGTTTTGTAGGGGAACCCTAGTGTCACTACATCAACACAATGTCGAGTGAGTGACAGATAGGGACCATCCTGTTTACTTCAGTAACCTCCGTTCCCTGATGGAGGGAATGAGACATTGTGTCCCTCCTGCCACAATGCTGAGCTACCCGCTGAAATAGTCACTTTATTCTCGGCTCCTCAGCACAAAACCTGAATGAGCGGTATGGACGCCCCCTCCATTATACCGTATGTCCGGGGGAGTGGCATGCAAATACCACTCGCCAATTCCCATTGGCCTTTTATAAAGATCATAAGGTGTCTCGGGCTCCGAAGAGTGAACCCTAGTGTCACTACATCGACACAACATCTCGTTCCCTCCATCATGGAATGGAGGTTACGGAAGTAACCAGGACGTTTTTGGCACCATTCTGAATAACCTCTAGAAACTGTTGTGTGTGAAAATCCCAAGAGATCAGCAGTTACAGAAATACTCAAACCACACCGTCTGGCACCAAACATGCCACGGTCAAAATTAAATTTTTCCCCATTCTGATGGTTGATGTGAACATTAACCGAAGCTCCTGACCCATATCTGCATGATTTTATGCACTTCCCTGTTGCCACTCGATTGGCTGATAAGATAATTGCATGAATAAGTAGGTGTACAGGTGTACCTTAGAAAGTGCTCAGTGACAGTATATTTCTTTAAAAGAAATGCCAGTTGGTTTTTATATTTTTTTCTACATATAAAACTTATATAAAGGTGTATAAATAATGTGTCTAAATAATTTTTGGGGTTACATTACACACGTTTGTGCTTCTTTTATTGCACAGGAAATGCAATCCAGGCGTTTGGTTATGGTACGGATGCGGGTCTAGTTCCCATCACTGAGTCTCAGTCAGCACCATCAGTAAGAACCAATCTGCAGCCGGCTATCATCACCAAGCATGTCATCAACTCAAATGATGTGAAGTCAATAGACAGTGCATGTGTTTTCTCCACATGCGCTAACCTGCAGGTGGGTCTGAACAATTTTGTAGTGTGTTGTAGTGTTAAATTCTTACCCTGTGAATGCAAGGCTAAACCAGGCTAAAAGTTTGGAAATTTAAAGGTGATTGTTTTAAATTAAATTCATGGTGACCTTAAATTTGTTAAACGTTAAATATTTTCTCATATCCCAGTTTAATATGCAGAGTCAACAATAAGTAATTCATTTGTAGGTTATTTTCCAAGAAAGGTCTGTGGCGCTATCAAAAATTATTACTTCGACTTAAAAAATGTTGTGAGTTTGGTGTGGTGCTATTTGTTTGTCCAAATGGAGGATTGGAGGAGTGGTCATTATTTTTGCAATTCCATTTGTGTGGCACAGAATTACACACTTCACCTTTAAAGTTAGTCTAAAAAAATACACATCACAACAAACCAATGTTTTGTGTTACTGCTGTCAGTGTAATGGATAATAGTGCAAATATTCTTGCTAACCACATACAGTATAAAAAAGGTTGGACAGTTCTGTAGTTCACTGTGTTCCCTATACTAAAACCCAAACTTTGCCTGAATGTCAAGAATAGTGCTAAAACCTTTATCACTTCTTTGTGTATGCAGACAAAACACTCAAATTATATTTGGCCCTGGTTAAATCTAGGGGAAACCTTGAGGATACCAATTATAACAATCATTACAATAACTGAGGTTGACTCTCTCTTTGGCGGGTGTCTAGAGGAAGGTAAAATACTTTTGTATAATTCAGTATGAAGGTTAATAATTCATAAAAAGAGAGCATTTGCCAGCTCATGCAGGGCGATTAAGTGCGGACTTGCAGCATTGCTCTCCACACTGGTAATGATGTACTATTGAGCAATCTTATGTTGATGCTCATATCAGTTTAAGATGGTTTTCTGGTTTTAGTTGTTCTGGTGTTCTGGGTTCAGAGTGATTTTGTGCACTTGTTAGATTGCCTGGCTGGGAGACCAGCTGACCAACCAGCTAAAACAGCTAAAGACCAGTTTGGCCAGGCTGGGAGACCAGCTAGAAAAGATTAAACACATTCCTCAGGTCTTTAGTGACCCAGGACCTTATTACACTCTCTGTACCTTATCAATTTTTTGGAGTTGTGCCCACTCCTCTTTAGTATTCCTCAATCTCTCTCTTATGTATTGTGTAAAAATGGCAACAATCTAGGTGTGTAATAAAGTTTTTCTTTTATTTCTTTCTTCTTGCATTTCCATAAATTATATTTGTATGACTATTTCATATATATATAAGATTACTATCACAGGATATATCTTTCTTTGTTTATTACAAGAGGAATGAGTACTATATTCATACAAATAAATACATCACCTTGATTTTCTGTGCAACAATTAATTAACCACAGTGGTGATTTATCAGTATCCATATGCGTTACGCATACTCATGTGTACACATACATATTGTAAATTGTATTTCTTAATCAAGGTGCTGTTGATACATTTGACATTGCTATTTGATGAGAAAAAAAATCATAGAAGTAAACTATAGCAAGTACAACGTATGATTTTTGTCATTTGGGGTACTACAAAAATGATGTAATTTTTGCATATATTTAGACTCAATGAGCACCTGAGAAAATACTTATGTATCTTATGTGTACCTTATGTGTATTTTATGTGTTATGTGTAGCTCAGTCACTGATATACTGTATATACTCATCAGCCACTTTATTAAGTACACCTGTACATCTATTTATTCATGCAATTATCTAATCATCCAATCGTTTGGCAGCAGTGTAATATAAACAATAATGCAGATATGGGCCAGGAGCTTCAGTTAATATTCACGTCAACTTTCAGAATGGGGAAAAAATGTAGACCGTGCCATGATTGTTGGTGCCAGATGAGTATTTCTGTAACTGCTGATCTCTGCTGGATTTCCACGCACAAAAGTCTCTAGAGTTTAATCAGAATGGTGCCAAATTTAATGGTGCCTTCTGAGGTACACAAATGGTAGGCCCACTGCACAGGGTTCCCACATTATCCTAGAAATTGGTTAATTACCTCAATCAATATTTAAATTAATAATAAGAACACTAATGAAAACAGGGCTTCAGGGCTTGACCCCTTAGATCCACAATATTCATCATGACCTCTTGTGTGTTTTTGCTTAAATATTACACCAGCACATAAAATGTCCTGGAAATGTCCTGGAAAATTGTGCCTAGAAAAGAGTGGGAACCGTGCTGCAGCCTCAGTTTTCTGTTCTTGGCTGACAGAAGTGGAACCCATCGTTCCACTGAGTTACCATAGCCTTTCTGTCAGCTCAAACAAGTCTGGCCATTCTCCGTTGACCTCTCATAAAGGCATTTTACTGGTTATTTTTTGCACCACTGTCTTTAAACTCTAGAGCAGTGGTATTCAAATACAGTTTGAGAAGGTCCAGTCACACAAATTTCCTAAGAGGGAAAAGTCTGGGTAGATATAGTCATTTATCTGTCATTTATCATTTATAGTATTTACAAAATAAATGGCTTCTCTTTGTACAAAAATATAATAAACTGCACATTTGTGACAACAAATTGGTTGCATAGTAATCTGTATGCAAAAAGTCACTGTGAGCCACTGTTCATGGGCCTTGCATTTATCTTAATTGAATAAATAATAATAATAAATATATATTTTATGGAGAACAAAGGAGAGTCTAATAGAGAAGAGCACAGACTGTGTTCCATGCATGCACCAGTCACTCTGCACCTTGCATCTATGACTAATGACAATTTTTTTCTCCTGCCAATACTTTGAACTTTGGCAAAAATGCTGCGAGTGCAATTCTAAGACAATGGTGCAGGTGTTCATTGCTGAGCTTTGTGTGGTTTTTGGTTTTAAGAATGTTCATTGTGGAGAAGGCTGACTCACAGCAGTATGTGAAACCAAACAGAATGTGCAGTGCCATATTGTTAAGAATAGGCAAACCAGCTGCAGGCACCATTTTTCCCCAGAAAGTGACAGGGTTGAAGGTATTTGCATGTATTTATGCGCTTGGATGATACACAGATCTTTTCACAAGACTTGTTTGAAAGCCGTCTGAAATTAATTTATCGACTTAGATATTATTCAGTTTGATGCTGTTCAGTCCGTATTGACCCTTTGCTTTGTCTTTCCGGACATGGACCGCCATTTTGAGTATGACTGACTGCTCTAGAGACTGTTGTGCATACCCCCCCCCCCTAGCACCAACATTCATGTAATGGTCTAAATCACTGATTTAACCATTCTAATGGTTGATGTGAGCATTAACTGAAGCTCCTGACCCATATCTGCATGATTTTATACATCAAGTCAAGTGGTTTTTATTGTCGTTTCAACCATATACAGTTAGTACAGTACACAGCGAAACGAGACAACGTTCCTCTAGGACCATGGTGCTACATAAAACAACATAGGACAAACCCAGAAGCACATGAGACTACACAGACTAAATAACATACCTATATAAAGTGCACACGCAAACGTGTGCAAAAAGTATGGGACAGTACAATACATTACTAACAATGAACAGGACAATAGACACAGTAAGAGACAGTGCAGCGCCGACAAGTACACAGTAGTGCAAAAGATGACAGTTTCTAAAAATGCCAAATGTAAACTTAACATACTATGAGATATTTTCTATGCACATAGCAGATATTGAGGTTGCAGCAAGTTATAAAGTGACAAAATTAAAGTGCAACTTAGGACACATGTGTGTGTGTCAAACCAGTCTCTGAGTATTGAGGAGTCTGATGGTTTGGGGGAAGAAGCTGTTACACAGTCTGGCCGTGAGGGCCTGAATGCTTTGGTACCTCTTGCCAGACGGCAGGAGGGTGAAGAGTTTGTGTGAGGGGTGTGTGGGGTCGTCCACAATGCTGGTTACTTTGCGGATGCAGTGTTTTTTGTAAATGTCTTTGATGGAGGGAAGAGAGATCTTCTCAGCTGTCCTCACTATCCTCTGCAGGGCTTTGCGGTCCGAAAAGGTGCAAGTCCCAAACCAGGCAGTGATGCAGCTGCTCAGGATGCTCTCAATAGTCCCTCTATAGAATGTAGTGAGGATGGGGGGTGGGAGATGTGCTTTCCTCACCCTTCGAAGAAAGTAGAGATGCTGCTGGGCTTTCTTGGTAATAGAGCTGGTGTTGAGGGACCAGGTGAGTTTCTCCGCCAGGTGAACACTAAGGAATATGGTGCTCTTGACAATCTCCACAGAGGAGCTGTTACTGTTTAGTGGAGAGTGGTCACTCTGTGCTCTCCAGAAGTCAACAACCATCTCTTTTGTTTTGTCGACATTCAGAGACAGGTTGTTGGCTCTACACCAGTCCGTTAGCCTCTGCACCTCCTCTCTGTATGCTGACTCGTCATTCTTGCTGATGAGACCCAACACCGGTCGTGTCATCGGCGAACTTGATGATGTGATTCAAGCTGTGCATTGATGCACAGTCATGTGTCAGCAGAGTGAACAGCAGTGGACTGAGCACACAGCCCTGGGGGGCCCCAGTGCTCAGTGTTGTGGTGGTGGAGATGCTGTTCCCGATATGGACTGACTGAGGTCTCCCAGTCAGGAAGTCCAGGATCCAGTTGCAGGTTCAGCTTTCCAATCAGGTGCTGGGGAATGATTGTGTTGAATGCTGAGCTGAAGTCTATGAACAGCATTCGAACGTATGAGTCCTTTTTATCTAGGTGGGTGAGGGCCAGATGGAGGGTGTTGGCGATGGCATCGTCTGTTGAACGGTTTGGACAATACGCAAACTGCAGTGGGTCTAGTGAGGGGGGCAGCTGGGTCTATATGAGCCTCTCGCAGCACTTCATGATGATGGGTGTGAGTGCGACGGGACGGTAGTCATTGAGGCAGGACACTGAAGCCTTCTTTGGCATGGGGACGGTGGTGGTGGCCTTGAAGCACGTTGGAACGACGGCGCTGCTCAGAGAGATGTTGAAGATGTCGGTAAGAATATCTGCCAGCTGGTCTGCCCATCCTCTGAGCACTCTGCCAGGAATGTTGTCGGGTCCAGCAGCCTTCCGTGGGTTGATTCTACGTAGAGTTTTCTTTATTTATTTCTTCCTCGCCACCACGTCGTTCTGCACTTCACACTGTCCTGTTGTTGGCGATGGCCTGGATGCCCTGCCACATGCACCGCATATCACAGCTGTCCTGGAAGTGACTGTGGATTCTCTGGGCGTGTGCGCGCTTTGCCTCTCTGATGGCCCGGGACAGTTTGGCCCTCACTGTTCTTAGGGCTGCCTTGTCGTCTGCTCTGAAGGCGGAGTCTCGGGTCCTCAGCAGTGCGTGCACCTCCGCAGTCATCCACGGCTTCTGGTTGGAGCGTGTGGTGATGGTCTTGGAGAAAGTGACATCATCAATGCACTTGCTGATGTAGCTGGTCACTGATGCTGTGTATTCCTCCAAATTGGTAGAGTCGCCATATGTTGCAGCCTCCCTGAACATTTGCCAGTCAGTACACTCAAAACAGTCTTGAAGAGCAGAGATGGCTCCTGCTAGCCAGGTTTTCACCTGCTTCTGAAGCGGTTTTGTGCGTCTGACGAGCGGCCTGTATGCTGGAATTAGCATAACAGAGATGTGGTCTGAGTAGCCGAGGTGGGGGTGGGGCTCCGCCGGTACGCACCTGGGATGTTTGTGTAAACAAGTTCAAGCGCATTCGCCCCTCTCGTTGCAAAGTCCACATACTGATGGAATTTAGGGAGCACTCTCTTGAGATTTGCATGGTTGAAATCTCCGGCGACAATAAATAGTCCATCGGGGTGAGCGTTCTGTAGTTCGCTCATAGCCCCATACAGTTCACAGAGCGCTTCCTTAGCATTAGCGCTGGGGGGAATGTAAACTCCGGTTATGATAAATGGATGTGGAGCGTAGTTCTAGCAGGAAGACCAGGTGTACATCATCACATCATTAGCTGGGTAACACCTAGCCTATCACACGTAAGCCAATGCTTTATAAGTCCACTCACAATCTATCACATTGCTGTTTCGGTGTGCTAACACTGCAACTAGATGCATTTCAAACTCTCCAGGCCACAACCAGTGCACAGCACATATCTGGAAGCCCGCCTTCCCTTTCCAACGACGTCGTCACTTCATCTCAACTTCTGCCAACATCAAACCCGGATCTTCACCCATATCTCATTCACTCAGGAGATCTCTCTCAATAGCATTGCACGACCCGGCGTGGAAGGAGCGCGCACCCTGCGAGACCTGCAAAATCATCGGCTCAGGCAGTAGACGGCTTCCATCAGAAAGTCATTTTCATATCCATCAAATCCATTCAGATCTAGTCATGGGTCTAGACCTTCCGTTGCCATGCTACCTGTTCATCATGAAGTTGCAACGCTGCATGTTCATCATAACGCATTCGCATCAATATCAAATGCCAGTATTTCATGTCAACAGCGCATTCACTCTTATAGTATGGCAGGCAATCGCGTAATCTCATGAGGGCAACTCGGTCAAGGTTCATTCACATTCTGCATGCCCGAGCGTTCCCCATCGGGGAATTAAGATAATTATTCAGGCATATCATCACGTACAGTCAATGCTTATCATTACTCTCATTACTTCATTCAGTAAGATTCCCCCATTTTGCGGCCGCCTTCGCCCAAATCACGTAATGGGTGCGTTCCAATCCAATTCATCATCCCTATGCCCTACTCACTAGGAAGACCGAGCCCATGATGTGAGCATTCTGAGGGAGCATGACATCACAGTTTCACCTGTTGATGTGCGCCCCCCCTTCCCGAGCACAAACCAAGCAAATTACATACCCAACTTAAATGGCTGTATCTACTGGCTCCCCTGGTGTATGGACACAGTTGTAGTATCTTTTGAAAGAAGACACTTTGGGCTTCACATCTCAAGTTTCAGAATTAATACATGTTGTTATTTTAAAGCAAAAATTGTTTGGACTTTGAGATGGGCTAATTCTGTTTAGAAGACTTCATATATAAGATAATATACAGTTTTACAACAGGAATGCTGCTCAGATTGCATAGTCTGTCGAAGAACGACGATGAAGTGTAATTCTTCCAGGTGAGATCTCATGTAAACAATGGAGAACATATCAAGATTTGTAATTACGTACAAGTACTACTGGACGTTATGGAATTAACTCTGTCATGGACAATTGACCCAAGTAGGCTGAACTGGATTCATCTGGCTATCTCGACTTCATAATAAGGTATGAAGTCCGTTTTTGATATTGCATGTTGTCATCCGCACTTCCGGCACAAATAAACAAATTGCTGTTTCTGTTGCTATCATGCAACAGAGATCGGATATCATTGTCTAACACTTAGACCTTCGAAAAGACGTATAATCCGTTAACATTAATCGCATATCCATCCATGCAGATATCAGAATGCAAATATATTAAACGTAAGCAGAGTGATTGTCACTCCCGAGTGCAAACAAATACGTATCAACGGGTTAATATAGCCTTCACCAAGCCTTGCGAAAAGATTTACTTCGTTCGGTACAACATTCAATGAGGTTCCTAGAGCGCCTCCAAGGGCGCATTTACGCGATCCATAAAACGCAGCATTTTCTTACTCCAGACGTACTTCCATGTTCTCATCGCTAGCAGCACTGTTGCAGCGCGCCTCTGACACCTAGCGGTAGGCTCCGCACCGCTTCCCCTATTCATCAGATTATCTACCACCAGCGTAAGGCATTTCGCTATGATCAGGTCATACAGCGAGTAATTCCCATCTCATGGCATACTTCCATTTTATTATCATTCAGGCATCATCAAAGAGCAGTAATTCGTTGGCATGTCTTCACAAATCATTCACTCATCGTGGTCAGACCACTACAGCAACAACTAATCAGAACCAATATGATCGACAGCGTAAATGCCGGAATTCAACCATACATGTTATGGTGTGCGTGTATCTGGTCTCCGGAATATGTCAGAGACAATGGTAACTTGGCACATCAGCCGTCGAGTCAGCTATCAAGCACATTCGGAAGGAGATTTGCAAATATTCACAAAATATAAAGTGCGATACTGCATCTTCAGGTCGTAAAGGTGGGACATGAACAGCCGGAACTGATCCATGCTCAAGAATCACATTCTTCAAGATCCCGATTCATATCAACACACATTCACAAAGCAGTCTTGTGCAAGATGATTTGCACAAACACGCACACATTTTTGTATGTTTCGGGGCATACCTCCTTCAAAAACTAAACTGTCCACTGCATCTTCAGGGCTCTATGCCGGGAGTACATGAAGTCTCTTATGTTCCTTTTACAGCCAACAACTAAACTCTCAAGCTGAGACATTATTCTTCTCACCGTATTTGCTCCAGCTCGAGGAATAAGAGGGAGGAGAGAGAGAGCGAGAGAAAAAAAAAACACACAATGAGCCACGTCTCTAGAATTCTAGAATCACACACATTCTCTAACCATGCAAGCTTCCCCCATAAAGAAACATGACAGGATCAGGTCTATTTTCACGTCGTTCCCTGGTCAGTTTGGGTCTCCTAACGCAATCTCCAGCCCTACTAGGCCACCTCAATTTTGCCATGCTTATCATTCCTCAAGGCCACTCCGCCGTTTTTCCGCCTCCTCACACTAGCTCATTCCATAGACAGCCTCTCCTACCCACCAATCGACGATGGCTGGCGAGAATCTCCGGATGACACGCCCCTATTCTCGGACATGGCTCCCTCCATAGGATTCAGGGGTTGCCGTCTAGGACCATGGTTCACAGGGGAATGGCCAGAATTATACTGTCTTCAATATAGCTTCCTACGCTCCAGATGCTCTCTTCGGAAGTAATTCCATTGCTAGATATTTCATAATTGAATATATTTAACAAATGTTCTCGATCTACAATCCCAGTCTCGATGCGGCTCAGCGGAGGGAAGAAAGAAATGACATCGAGACCTTCCTCGCCATTCGTACAGCACTTCATCATATGGTCCAGCAAACAACCTTCCCCTCTACCCTCCAATGAAATGGATCTTTACCCTATATGGGGTAAAATAATGTTTGAGTTCAGAAATAGGAAATACATTCCCAGAACCACTGCAGCCTCGTTCCGTGATGACACAGCAAGCTACATCTACAAAATAAGTTTAAAATAGGCCTTTCTTATTCCACACCCATCATCACGGCCAGCGTCATATGGGTTCCCTCCAGAAACTCAAACGCATCGTAGTCATGCGAAAATTCCGCAGTCGTTACTACAATCAATAAAGTCTGGCCCTCCTCGAACCATCATGTCCCCTATGAGACGTCTGACATGGCAGAGCATTTTCTGTAACTTCATCATCCCAGCCAGACACATTCCCGGGTTTTTCAACGTAGTCTCTGACCCCCTCCCTCGCTTCACAGGAGTTCCACAGACCAGCTCGATGGGCACCCTTCGAGGTATACCTGAATCTACAATGAAGATGCTCGGCCGCTGCTCTCCCCAATCATACCTAAAATAGTCAACTTGACCCAAATCATCAAACAAGCTCAACTACCCATCAGCCATAAGTTCTGGTGGTGGTTGGTGGCTCTTCCCCAGCTCATCCTTACCTACACAATGATTCAATTCAAGCAAGCTCACCTTTCGCAAGGACAGCACATAACTATGTCCCCCCCTCGCCAGGCTCCCATAATCTCAAGCACAGTTCCTTCACATAGGTATTGCTCAAAACAGCCGCCCTCGCCGGAAGCTCGCACCATAACGAGATGGCTTTCAACAAGGTATGGCACGACAACATCGCCATTATCGTATGGCGTTATGTATGCTGTTCACTCTGGCAAAGATAACCATCAAACAACTTTCCCTCGCCGGATGGTTTTCATACCAAACGTCTTTCAACGAAGGGACTGCACGCAATGTCGCCATTATCGTATGGCTCTACACACATCGTCCTCTTCGGCAAAGATACCTCAAACAACTTTACCTCGCCGGAGGGTTTTCATATCAAATGTTTTCTTTCAACAAAGGAATTGCACACAACGTCGTCATAATCGTATGGCTTTACGCATGTTGCTCACCTTTTAGGCAAAGATACCTCAAACAACTTTTCCCTCGTCGGAGGGTTTTCATATCAATGTTGTTTTCTTTCAACGAAGGGACCGCACACAACGTCGCCATTATCGTATGGCTCTACACACGTTGTCCCCTTCGGCAAAGATACCTCAAACAACTTTTTCCTCACCGGAGTGTTTTCATACCAAATGTCTTTCAACGAAGGGACTGCACGCAACGTCGCCATTATCGTATGGCTCTACACACGTTGTCCCCTTCGGCAAAGATACCTCAAACAACTTTCCCTCGCTGGAGGCTTTTCATATCAAATGTCATTTATCTTTCAACAAAGACACTGCACATCAATGCCGGAGTGACCAAAATCACACTCGAGGACAAAGAGGAAATGCGCAGGGATGAAATCAAACTCGAAAAAAAATTAAAAAAAATGCTTTCCCATCGCAAAGGCTTCACACAACCACGCCAGAGGTATTGCAAATTTCATGTCAAATTCTGACGCTCGCATCTCTTAATTCCTCCTCCAGAATGAACGCCCAACACAAGACATGGTTCGTACCAAACTGGATCATCTCTTTTGGGGGTAGTATACTACTTTCCCTCTTTTTGGGGGTAGGCTCCTCGCCCCTGCCTCCTATCTCCGGCAGGATATGACGGTTCCGGGTACAACTCCCTCGGACTGCCGGACGGGACTCTACGCCAAAGGGACAGACATCACCTCCCATTTTACATCTATCAAATACATGTCATCTCAAACTTCACTCAAGCATGCGTGTCTTCCCGATAGAACAGTGGTGAATTCCTGTGGTAAATAAAAATATCTGCATCTAACAGTCACAAGCTCCACCAGCGATGAGCAGTAGCTAGAGACTAGCATAGAGTTCTTGCACCATTCCGGGTTGATGTAAACACACAAGCCACCACCGTGAGTCTTACCGCACAGAGCAGCATTTCTGTCGGCACGAAACGAGGTGAGCCCGTCTAGCTGAATGGCGGCGTCCGGAACTCTGTCGCTGAGCCACGTTTCCGTGAAAACAAAGACGCAGCAGTCTCTAAACTCATGTTGTGTAGCCTGCTGTAGTCAGATGTAGTCCAGTTTGTTGTCCAGGGAGCAAACATTTGAGAGCAGGATAGATGGGCGAGCAGGCCGGCTAGGGTTTGTTTTTAGCCTAGCATCGACCCCCGCCCTCTTGCCGCGCTTCCGCTTCCTCGCACACCGCTTACGACGTCCTCTCCCCCGGTCACCGGCATCAGGTGACGCCGAGGACTGGAGGCCTGGTCTCCGCAGCAAGCCGAGTTCACGTAGAGCATCCTGCAGGTCATCATGCAGCTTGGTTGTTGCATGAATCCTATATTTGAGCAGTGTCTGGCGATGGTAAACATGAACACCGGTTGCTCCGATGTCCGTGTGCTGCAAAAGTCAGGTTATTTAACAAAAATAGCAACATTTTGGATCTGGAGCGGCCGCTGCGTGCTACCGCGGCGCCATCTTGGACCATGATTACGCAACTGCCACATAATCACATGATTGGCTGATTAGATAATCACATGAATAAATAGATGTACACATTTACCTAATAAAGAGCTCAGTGAGTGTATATAGACGTCATAACAGTGAAGCCACTGCACCGCCATATTGCTATGCCCAAACATTTCAATGTGCATACTGACTTAATAGAAAATCATCTAATTTCACTGGATAAACATAGGCCATTTAAACACATATTTTTATGTCTAAAATGTACCTGTACATCCCTACAAAGCAAACGTCCTACACATATAATTATTTATTTATTTAATGTTGGTAATTGTTTGTAAGATACAAGCAGACATTTTCAGAGATATTTATTCACTTGCCTGAGAGCACACATTCTCTCTCTCCCTCTCTCTATCACAGACACAGAGCGATTAGGGAGACAAGCAAAAGCAATCATTATTATACTGACAAGGTTTAAATGGCAAACGCACACATAATGTATGACATGTATCAATGTATGTCTACAGAGATCACTTCAATATGAAAACAGGCAATTTCCAGGCATTTTAGACGATTTAGAAATACCGGTATGACTTTTTAAGAACAGTCAGTAAAACAAGCAGATATTACAGCTTTTCCTACTTCCATTACAACTTGTGGAGAGTTTTGCCATGTCTCTTGATGATCGTTGTACTGCACTGATAAGCTGCACACCGGGTCAAGTACTCAGACATCATGATCGCTTATATTGTCTCCCTCGTAACAAATGTAATCCATGACGAGCAAATTAAACATTAATCATGATTGGCAATAGAGAGCAAAACCAGAGGTCAGAGAGGTTGAAAGGGCGGCATTATCAGCTGTCAGTCATTGAGGCTCTATGGCAGTTAGGACACACCAAGATGGCTGCCCAAACACTTCCGGTGGCTTCACCTCATGCTGGAAGTTTACAACAATCCAGAAAATTTTATTGTGAAAGTAATGAATCCTGTTTTAGATTTGTTGCTTTTTCTCTATGATATATAAAAATCAAATATAAAAATAGGTCAAAATATTTTTTATTCTATTATTTTCAAATAATCTTCAAAATATTTAGAAAATTTGACATTCCCTGGCAGCGTTTCCCAAAAGCATTGTAAGCTAAATTTATGTAGATCATAGACACAATTGTTGCCAATGGTCTCTACGATCAGCTTAAGCTTACAATGCTTTTGGGAAACACAGCCCTTGGCATTATGTAGATCCATTTGTGACAGATATAAGTGCTGGGTCTCTAAAGTCCCAAATATGTCACAGTGTTTGGTGAAATTCTCATGCATTTAATACTTAAAGCAGTTTAATTCAGCAGGGAAAGGAGGTGTATAAATGCTGAATAGGGGGTAATGCATGCCATTCACAGATGTTAAGCCTTGGTGCGCAGGTGGGAAACACAGGTTTGAATCTGGTCTGTCATGTCCCTTTCCCATTGCTCCTTTTTTTCTGCCCAAAAGTTTCCTCTTCAGCCAAAAATCCCCCACCCACTTCCAAAGAAAAACGTTTGATTTTTATGCATTGGCATTTATACAGGGAGCTATGTAATTCCATCTAAGTGATGTCATAATAAATAATAATTTGTTAGCTAAACCGAGTTTGAAAGGAGCTGGCTAATAGAGATATGGCATTGTGTGGCCACTTCCATCACATTCTGTCTTGCAGTTATGTCCTAAGCCTTGAGGAGTTATAAGCCCCTGGGTACAGACGTAAATGACTGCGCTCTCTCATTCATGCTGAAACTAATTATGAAAACTCCTCAGACAGGAATATCATTGAGTCGCTTAAGTTTAATTTGTGTCTCTGGCAATTGTAGTAGGAGGCAATAGTATATTTGTGAAAATGGTTACAGTATCTGACATTGCTCATATTGATTTGATAATTTGGTGCACTTAGAAGTTGAATGTGTTGATTAAACTGTACTCCAGAATATAAAATCTGTAATTCTGTAATTAATTCTGTTTCTTTCTGAAAAAGTAGTAAAACAAAACTAACTGTGGAATTTCATCAGTTATTCTACTTTTTTGTGTCACCATGGATGCAGTAGATTTTCCTGAGTTTTCGTTTGTTTATCTTTAAAGCAGCCCCTTGGACGTAAGGATTTTATTGTAAGCGCTAACTTCTTTGACGTTAATCACACAGTCTTTATTTTCTTTTTTTATTCATTGTTTGTTGGCATTCTAAAGCACTGCTTTCCTTTTTTTATATATATATATATATATATATATAATAGATATTATACTAGTTATTTTTTAAACCTCTCTGTATGTGTCATATCTTTCAAATATTAAACAGAATCCGATGTGTTTCTCTGGCTCCATGGAATGTAAGTGACATTTATGAAGAGTATTATTTACTATTAGTATTTTTATTAATTTTTTATAGTGAAGTGTGTAATTTGTTCAGCACTTGTATAGCAAAACTGACACTCATCCAGATTGTCCCACCCGAAACTCACTCCATTAGTTGAGTCTATCTTGCTGTGTCAGGCTGTGGTCAATCTTTTCCATTTAGTTACAATGAATGAGGACTTAAGCTAGCAAACTTAAAAAATTATGCCCAAAAATTATAAAAGTATCATTTAAATTGTCAATTTATCTTGTGCGCTACATTCCAAGTCTTCAGAAGTCATACAATATCTTTGTATGAGGAACAGACCAAAATTTAGGTTGGTAAACAAATCCATCCAACTGGCTTTTATGAACTGAATCAACCAATTTGTTGAAAAGATTCAAATCACTAAACGTTTCACGCATCGGACATTGTTGCTTCTCTCATGAAAGCACAAAAGAGAGCTAGGGTGGATGTCAAGATTTTCCGTGAATAATGACATTGCATTCTGTTTGTAACAGCAGTGAAACACTTTCTTATGATTCATAAAAGCAGACAGTGAAGTTTGAAGTAAGTTTGGAGCAGAAGAAAGAGAAATAAACCTTGTGTAAATTGTCAGCTTTACGCTAAGATAAAATGATATTTCTAGCCATTTTACATGTACATGTTACAAGGCACAGTCATATTTTGATTATTTATCAAAGAAATTCACGTTAGATCATCATTTATTCTTTTCTACTAAGACCTTTGATATTAGGGCAAAAATCATATTCTTGATAATAATTTTTTATTGTTTTCTTGTAGAAATATCTAAAAATACTTTTTTCAGAGAATGTATTTTTAACGTGTATTTTGCCTTACTGTACTGGCAAAGTTTTTATAGTCAAAACAAATGAACAAATCTACCAGTGCTAACGAAGTAATCCAAAGTATTTAGAATACATTACTAGCCTTGAGTAATCTAATCGAATACGTTACAAATTACATTTTACAGCATGTATTCTGTAATCTGTAGTGGAATACATCTCAAAAGTAACCCTCCCAACCCTGTGTGTGTGTGTGTGTGTGTGTGTGTGTGTGTGTGTGTGTATATAGTATATATATATATATATATATATATACATACACACATACATACATACACACATATATAATATATATATATATATATACAGGTGAAACTCGAAAAATTAGAATATCGTGCAAAACTTCATTAATTTCAGTAATTCAACTTAAAAGGTGAAACTAATATATTATATAGACTCATTACAAGCAAAGTAAGATATTTCAAGCCTTTATTTGATATAATTTTGATGATTATGGCTTACAGCTTATGAAAACCCCAAATTCAGAGTCTCAGAAAATTAGAATATTGTGAAAAGGTTCAGTATTGTAGGCTCAAAGTGTCACACTCTAATCAGCTAAACACCTGCAAAGGGTTCCTGAGCCTTTAAATGGTCTCTCAGTCTGGTTCAGTTGAATTCACAATCATGGGGAAGACTGCTGACCTGACAGTTGTGCAGAAAACCATCATTGACACCCTCCACAAGGAGGGAAAGCCTCAAAAGGTAATTGCAAAAGAAGTTGGATGTTCTCAAAGTGCTGTATCAAAGCACATTAATAGAAAGTTAAGTGGAAGGGAAAAGTGTGGAAGAAAAAGGTGCACAAGCAGCAGGGATGACCGTAGCCTGGAGAGGATTGTCAGGAAAAGGCCATTCAAATGTGTGGGGAGCTTCACAAGGAGTGGACTGAGGCTGGAGTTACTGCATCAAGAGCCACCACACACAGACGGGTCCTGGACATGGGCTTCAAATGTCAAACGTCTTACCTGGGCTAAAGAAAAAAAGAACTGGTCTGTTGCTCAGTGGTCCAAAGTCCTCTTTTCTGATGAGAGCAAATTTTGCATCTCATTTGGAAACCAAGGTCCCAGAGTCTGGAGGAAGAATGGAGAGGCACACAATCCAAGATGCTTGAAGTCCAGTGTGAAGTTTCCACAGTCTGTGTTGGTTTGGGGAGCCATGTCATCGGCTGGTGTTGGTCCACTGTGCTTTATTAAGTCCAGAGTCAATGCAGCCATCTACCGGGACATTTTAGAGCACTTCATGCTTCCTTCAGCAGACAAGCTTTATGGAGATGCTGACTTCATTTTCCAGCAGGACTTGGCACCTGCCCACACTGCCAAAAGTACCAAAACCTGGTTCAATGACCATGGTATTACTGTGCTTGATTGGCCAGCAAACTCGCCTGACCTGAACCCCATAGAGAATCTATGTGGCATTGCCAAGAGAAAGATGAGAGACATGAGACCAAACAATGCAGAAGAGCTGAAGGCCGCTATTGAAGCATCTTGGTCTTCCATAACACCTCAGCAGTGCCACAGGCTGATAGCATCCATGCCACGCCGCATTGAGGCAGTAATTAATGCAAAAGGGGCCCAAACCAAGTACTGAGTACATATGCATGATTATACTTTTCAGAGGGCCGACATTTCTGTATTTAAAATCCTTTTTTTTTATTGATTTCATGTAATATTCTAATTTTCTGAGATTCTGAATTTGGGGTTTTCATAAGCTGTAAGCCATAATCATCAAAATTGTATCAAATAAAGGCTTGAAATATCTTACTTTGCTTGTAATGAGTCTATATAATATATTAGTTTCACCTTTTAAGTTGAATTACTGAAATTAATGAACTTTTGCACGATATTCTAATTTTTCGAGTTTCACCTGTATACACACACACACACACACACACATATATACAAGGGCGTAGAATTGGCTTGAACATTTTGGGGGTTGCGCCGTGAGGCATTTACATGTTTCCATTGGACATGCTATAAAAATTAGGGGGGGGGTTGTATTTGCCTGTTTTGATTATTGGTGGGGTCTCTCCCCACCAATAATCAATAGTTTCAAACGAAGCCAAAGCAACACTGCTTATCCCATCAGATTAGTGGACTGGAACTGACTGTTGTGTAATTATATGTAATAATAAATAATAATTTATATATTAATTGTTAATGTTTTCACAGGACAGTGAGCAGAAGTGTTCTCCCTCCAACAGTTTTGAATGTGCTGATGAGGTGAGCCACATTTCACTTGACTTCAAAACCTAAAACGATTCTTACAAATTTTATTACAAAACAACTAAATAAAAGCTTGTAATGTTTCAGCAGAATGTGCTAAATCCCAATATGGAGGGATCCATTAACTCAGTGGGCTCTCAGCAGGCAGACAACAACTCTGCCAGACATTCATCTGTGACATCAGTCAGTGTTTCAGCTGCCACAGTGACACTGGTCTTTGCACTGGTCAGTCAAGTTCTGTAATCACAGCCTGACTCCACAACACCAGGAATTATCTGATGGAATCTTCTAACCTCAATCAAAGAACTTCTAAAAAGTGACATTGATCTCTCTCTCTCTCTATTAGTGTGTGTATATGTGTGTATCACACGCCATCTTTAAAAACAAGTCAAAACAACAAATCCATTGGAGGAGTTTCCAAAAAACTGCTTATAGCACCAGTGCCCCATCAAAGAGAGACTAAGGGAGCCACCAGTAGTTTGGAACTGATGTGGAAGTTGTGAAGCTGACAGCTAAACAATGAGAAGACAAAAGAGAGCTTCTAAAAAAGTGGAATTCTTCTCTTGCAAGGCAGTAGCCATGTGATGTCTGACAGTTGATTGAGAGCATGTTTCAAAATGCAGCCATGCATTGCAGCAAAGACAGACAATCTTTTGATTGCTTTCAGTAACCCATTGATAAACTCTCAGTATATTTACCATGAGATCAGATATAGAATATATATTTAAAGGGTTTGTTCACCTTAACATGAAAATTCTGTCATAATTTACTCACCCTTATGTTGTTCCCAAACCCATATAACTATATCTCTTCTGTGGAATACAGACATAAATTCTGTGGTCACTCTTTTCCATGTAGTTACAATGAATGGGAAAAATGATGACCAAGATTTATTCCAGTATCATAAAAGTGGTCATTCGACTTGGATAAAGCTATATTCCAAGTCTTCCAAGTCATACGATAGCTTTGTATGTGGAACAGACACAATTTGAGTCATTATTCATTGATAATCTAACTCCAGAGTGCTTTTAACCATGGTGATTGTATCATTGAATTAATGAGTTAAACTTGAGAACTGGATCAATAGTGAACGAATAATTCTGTTTATTTTTATAAACTGAATCAAGCAATTTGTTGAAAGGATCACCGAACGTTTTACAGATTGGACATAGTTACTTCTCTCAAGAATGTACAAAAGAGAGCTAGGGCAGATGTTTCGTAAACAATGACGTTTAATTTGGTCTGTTCTTTACACCATGCTATCAAAAGGCTTATGAAGATGTATATTTATAATGTAAGAGTCATATGGACTACTTTTATGACACTTTTATGATGCTTTTGCATCCTTTTTGAAGATTGAAATCTCTAGTCCCCGTTCTCTGTAATTGCATGGGAAAAAACACAAGGTACATTCTCCAGAAATGTTCCTTTTGTGTTCCACAAAAAGAAAGTAATATGCAGTTGGCACAACATGAAGATGAGGGGGGACACGAGTGACATATTTTCGATTTTGGGTGAACAAGTCCTTAAAAAAAAAAAACATTCTTCACTATTCCTCTGTGCACATCAATTAAATAGTGCCCACTGCATTGGTCATTACAAATGATTTCATGTAAATGTTTCTTTTGGTTAAAAAAGAAGAAAAGAAATAGATCACATGGATTATGTGACCTTTATAATTTTTAGAAATACTTTCCATCCAACAAGGATTTATCCACGACCATTTTTAAAATGTGTATAATGATGTTTGTAAGTATATGAGATTTCTTGAGAAAATGTTGAGCTTTTTTCCTGTTTTATCTCTGAAGAACCGAGCATGTGCTGGAAAGCAGGGAGACGCATGGAATTAGAACAAAAAGGGGAGTGCCATGCGAAACGTATCGCCATGGAGAGCAGTTAGTGCCCATGATGTTCGTCTTAGGCTGTTATTATGTGTAATAATTTCTTTCTTGCAAAAAGACTTGGATTATAGTCAAAGAAAAGTGTTCCAGGGAGAACAGAACAAAAGATCCATTTGAAAAGAGGGTCAATTGTTGGTGTATTTAATAGTGTGCAATCTATTGTGTGGCCTTACTTTTTTGTCTCTGCTCTGTTGCTCCCTCTTATATAATGGTCTGAGACCGTACCACTTGCTGAGTGCCACCAAGACTGACTGAGATTATTTCAGACGTTCAAAAATAGCAGCTCCTATTACTCAAAAATGTCTTGGTTCATTTGTGATGCTTTAAAATGAAGCAAGACTGAGGCTCAAGAATGTGTCAGAGATATTTGTCTAAATCCTAATAAAAAACATCCTAGTTATGTCTTTAAGAGTCAATCATTTTACAGCATCTTTGTCTGAATTAGGCCTATAAACTGTCTGAAATAACTATCTTGAGGTAAGTTGAAGGCTTTATTTAGCCTA
The DNA here is from genome assembly GCF_025860055.1 of Xyrauchen texanus. Lineage (NCBI taxonomy): Eukaryota > Metazoa > Chordata > Actinopteri > Cypriniformes > Catostomidae > Xyrauchen > Xyrauchen texanus. The sequence continues at coordinate 20,981,988 of NC_068319.1, forward strand.
AAATGACATACACTCACTGAGCACTTTATTAAGAACACCTGTACACCTACTTACTCATGTGATTATCTAATCTGCCAATCGTGTGGCAGAAGTGTAATACATAAAATCATACAGATACCAGTAAGGAGCATCAGTTAATGTTCACATCAACCATCAGAATGGGGAAAAATTTGATCTCAGTGATTTCGATGGTGGCATGATTGTTGGCTCAAGACGTGCTGGTTTGAGTATTTCTGTAACTGCTGATCTCCTGGGATTTTCACGCAAAACAGTCTCTAGAGTTTACTCAGAATGGTGCCAAATACAAAACACATCCAGTGAGTGGCAGTTCTGCAGATGGAAACGCCATGTTGATGAGAGAGATCAACGGAGAATGGCCAGACTGGTTCGAGCAGATAGAAAGTCTATGGTAACTCAGATGGGCTACAACAGCAGAAGACCACATCAGGTACTTTATTAGGGCCGTAGTGTTCCTAATAATGTGCTCAGTGAGTATTTAAATCATCACATTTGAACAACAAATGAAATAGGTTAAATGTGGGTTTTTTCTCATTCTCTTGTTATAGTACAAACAAATGATCAACAGTCGGATTGACTGCATTTTAATGATTGGACATTATGAGCAAAATAAATACAAATTGTTTGAGAAAATAAAAATCACATACTAAATCAGAATTATGGTCTTTATTTCCAGTAAAATATCTAAATAACCTTAAGACAAGATTAATTTTCTTTAGAAGCAAAAATGTGTATGTCAATCAGAGTATATATGTAATTATTTTTGATAATTTAAAAAAAATATTTTTTTAAGCATTAACCTCATTAAAGCTTATTAGATTTATACTTAAAAGAAAAATAGTACATTTGCCAATGGGGTAAAGAAAATAAAAGTAAAGAGATGGTTCACCCCACAATGCAAATTCTCACATTGTTTACTCACTCTCATGCTGTTCCAACTCCTATGACTTTCTTCAGCAGAACACATATACAAAGGATATATTTATTTAGCAGTGGATATTGGCTCAATTTAAAGCTTAAAAAGCAGCTAAAATTATCATAAAAGTTTAATTCAAGTCATTTGCAGTGAAATTGTCCATTGCACATTCATCAAGTTCTAGCATGAGAGAGAGTAAATTCTGCCACATATATATATATATATATATATATATATATATATATATATATATATATATATATATATATATTTTTTTTTTTTTTTTTTTTTTTTTTTTGTGTACTATTCCTTTAATTCAAAATATATTATCTGCAGTTAGTAAACAGGCCTTAAAATATTATATAGTCTGGCTTATCATGTAAATGGTTTAGTTTTAAGGATGCTTTGATATTTTCCTGATCCTGATTTATTTTTATTTTTTTATGAATTGCAAAGCTGTGTAGCCCCGTATAGCCCTGTATAGCTCAAAAAACAATAGTAAACTCCTGTAAAAAGCACCAATGCCTCCCAGAAATCAGCTCAATTTTAATGATAATCCTTTGCAGTTACTGAATATGGATGGAATCAACACACAAACACATGGGCATGTTGTCGCTGCAAGATGTTTGCTGTGCCTGCCAGCTGTAGCAATTCAGCTGCTTGTATTATTTTATGATGCCTCGGCTTATCAGCTGGCTTCTGAGTTTCACGGGTTTGTTTTCTCAAAGATCATTACTTCATATTAACAGACTTATTTGTCATTTAGCTCACGCCTTTTCCTAAAGTGATTAGGACACAAAAATACACTTTGCAAGTACACAAACACAGATGCAAATGCTTGGCCTGCATGCTTAGCAAGGGTGAAGATGAACATTTACAGTCATTACAGACTTTAAATCTGTTCCTCATATAAAGGTAACATATGGCCTAAGAAGACTTGGTCATACAACTTTTGTTGTGCTTTTTTTGTACTTTTAAAGCTTTACAGTCTCAGTCTCCATTTACTTGCATTATAAGTAAATTAGTAGCCAGGATATTCTTAATAAATAAATTTTTTCACAAATTCACAAATTGTCACACAAAAATTATGAAGGTGAGTAAATTATGACAGAATATTCATTTAGCATGAACAATCTATATGTTGCTGTGTATTTTTAGCTAATTCCTGTTTGCCATATTGATATCCATCTGCTCCTCTTTCCTCCATCATTCAGCCAATCACGTGTCTATCTAACTTATCTGAAAACATGACAGCTACATGAACACATCTGCTGTTCAACTACAAGGGCAGATCAGAAATAGATCCATATGGCGGCAAAACTCAATATTCTCAATATGTTTTGGTATCAAACCTAAACCTTGCTAAACAGGCCAGCTTAGAACAGCATGAATTCAGAACAACAACACAGTGTGTACAAATTTTCATTTTTGGGAGAACTATACCTTTAACATTGATTCATGCTGTCTTACTAAATGAGTTCTTACTTATTTGCTCAACCTTGAGCAAATGTAATAGTCCAATGAGCTCCAAGGAAAACACATAAAAAGTAAATAGTAAAAAGTGAATATATTTGCATGAAAAATGAAAACCCATAAAGCTTCTCAGCAAAACTTCCTTACTGCAGTTGTAATCACACAGTCATATTCAGATATGTGCGCACTCATCCACATAGTCTCCATTCAGCCACAAGGACTGCCCGGTGTGCCCGCGGCCCTCTGGGAGCTCTTCATACCTGCTGGTTAACATGCTGCTGAGATTTGCATTGCACAGCATAATAAAGTGGCAAATATAGCTAATGTAAAAGAATAACAAGCAAATGTCCAACAATAACTCAGGGATGTTAATGCAAGATCTCACATTATTAATATGCATCAACTACTAATTTATCAGGCAAAGTAATATAGCATTCACTACTTAAACATGTAGAGGGTATTAAGCCCATTGGTCATACTTCGACATGTAGCCTGCTAGTTAGCTACCTACTTGCCAGCCATAATGGCATATTCCTCTTTTTAAAAACAATCACTTTATCATTAAAATCAAATCTTAAAGGTTACACCAAAATAAATTACATTTTCATCATTTACTGGGCCTCTTGTATTTACGGTAATATACTGACAGCTGTGGTTGTATCACAGTAGTAATTACAATAGGTCACATGATGACTTTAAATTCATCAAGAGTGGCCCTTCCAGTAGCTATGAACAATACATATTTTGAGACAGACTTACACATACACAAAACACCATCAGGGTAACATATGTTACAATAAAATTATTTCATAAACATTAATTAACCGACATAAAATATAACATAGAACACCTCAATGTACATAACTGATATTTAAAATAAGAAGAAAAATAACTATTCAATAATACTCAGATTATTATTTTACACATTCATTTTAACAATGGTTTACCTTAAAAGAGCATGTATTACTTTGTTAAACATAATATACATTTTTACCATTCATTTTATGGTACAATTACACTTTTTACATCTATAAAAATATTTTGTACAATATTTTACTGTAACATTGTGTAAGATTATATATGCAGAAGTATTGAAACAATATATATCTGGATCTAGGAAAAAAACAGCCTTTCAGTTTGGAATGTTTCAATGTCGTAAATCACTGGTCTTCTCAAGAACCCCCTCACCAGGCTGTCCGTCAGATTGGCACAACTCTAAGATATTTCATCTTAATCTAGCCTTGCTAGATAATGCTGACAATCACTTTGAACTGTGGTAACGTATGTACCTGGCAAATTAAGGATTATAGACTGATGGACCTCTTTAAAATGTGTGTAGTGATGTGCAATCACCTATAATTGACAAATATAATCTTTAATTTTGTATGATTCATCTCATTAAGTCTTAACTTGATAAAATGCCATGATGTGTAAAACCAATATGATTTCGTAACCAGAGATTTTCATGTTTTGTTACCTACATGTATAACATCCATAAAAAAATGTCATGTTTAGTATGTAAGCATTCGCTGGTGTATGAAGAGAAAGCTGATGACAACGAATATCATGTCTCTTGTACCATTCTCAAGCTATACAGTAAAAGCTCATGATTAAATATGCACTATTTTTGAGCAGGAACGTTTTAAGTGTCTGAAACAAAGGACCATAACTCAACTGCCAGTTGAACATGTGACTCTGAAAAGTCACTTCTGATTGCCGCAGGACACCTTTGGGGGATGCGGCCAGTTTCAGTTTCCAAACAGGAAGAACAGGCTCTCTTGATCTGTAACTCTTCTTCAGCTGCTTCTCCTCTCTTCACACACTCTTCTTCGGCTCTTTGCTCTTCTGCCTGCACACGCCATGTGAGGTCCAAGGGAGCTAGGGACACGATGTCCCGAGAAAGCTCATCACTCTCTACGGTTCACAAACCCATGAGAAGGCCTCGCTTCACAGCAAACCTAATTCATACAGACTTCGATCAGACAGAAATCAAAGCATCGACGGAAAGAACTTTTGACCAAGTGCCAAGAACCAAGCCACACAAAGAATGTAAGTACATTTCCAATATTGTGCTGGTGTATTAATTAAATCATTTGGGTAATCCAATTGCAAATTGATGTAGACTCAAAGAAGGATAAATGGTTCTTAAGGTATTATTAACAGACTCCGTAAAGTTCATAAAGTTCATTTTCACTGTACTGATCAGTTATTTCACATTCTGTCACTTTTCACCAACCTGTCTCATGTATATATGTGTTAGATTAGATTTATGTTTAGAATAGTAATAAAGTTTGTCTGTGTTCTGTACTGTGGTATATTTTGATAAATAATCTCATCCCTGTTTCTACACGATTTAGCTTCAAAGCTGTACCTAAATACATGCGATATTATTTTCAATAAGCCAGGAGAATAATATCACTCCAATAAGTGAATTAATCATAATTCACTTAATAAAGGTAATTCCTTACATTAGAATTTTGAGCTGATAAAATACGTTGTATTACGATTTCAATGGTAGAGAATCTATTAAGACAAATAATCTAGTTATTTTTCATTTATCTAATTTATAATGGTTGTCGAACGTGACTAATTCCGGCATACATTTTATTACCCAATAAGGACAGTTTAATTCAGTTCATAGCTCACATATTTCAAGACCCTAAATTCTCTCCTAAATTTAGCATGCGTGCAAATTACCCATTTTAACTGACCCCGTCCACATCTCTAAATGATATATGTAATACACTACAATTGCACATATTGTCTTGTTAAATATGTATATATATATATATATATATATATATATATATATATATATATGTATATATTACCATATATGTTAAAGTAGCTACTCGTTAACCAATGACATTTTTTATTGTAGCATTTTTACAGTCTTTTGTCATTAAAACTATGGACGTTTTTTTTTTACAGTGCATACGATGGCTTTGTGTGAGGATCAGACCCAAAACTTAAGCCGTTATTCTCTAAAAATATTCCCATCTGCTGTTTTATATATATATATAAATAAAATTATAATGATTCAAAACTTTCAATATACATATATTTTATGCATTTGGATGTGTTGCACCAAGATTGTACACAATGTACACACAAATGTACTGTACACAATGCTGTGCATCCTCACTGTTTGAAACTTACTCAGTCAAGGAATATACAACATTACCGGAAAACAATTCTGTGAAAAAGATTCCGAATTTTCCGCTTGTCATTCAAAAAATGAGAAAAAGTAAATTATGGATATGTCAACTTAGTGTAGAGTTCAACTCAAGTCCCTCTGCTTGCATTCAACCTGTCTGTGAACTTCAGAGTGTCCCTTAGGGAGAGATATGCACAATTGTGTTGACTGGCAGTCTTTTTATACCACTGACCTCAACAAGAAAAAAGAATCTTGCCTAAGGCTGTCTTGAAAGGCTGCTACCCAGAAACTTCTTAGTAAACTGAAACTGAAATAGAAAAATAAAAAAACGAATATGAGTAACTTATTCATGGTTTAATTTATTAAATTAACCGTTTTTTTTTTTTTTCAGTTTTACTATTGAAAATGCTGAAAATATATGGATTTATATTATGGATAAAGTTACGTTAAGTCTGCTTAAATACCTTTTTGACAAATTACATTATTACTGTAACACAGCTTCACTCTGTAGTCAGGGTAAACTCAAATTTTCCTCATACTGCTAAGTAACAAGAACACAAGGATTTTAGTAGTCTAATCCATGCAAATGCACCATTTTGATAACCTGAGGGAGTTCAGACAGACAAATGGGGCTGAAATAGAGAATACAGTATATGAACTTAGGCCAAGATGTGGTGTCAACTACTGTCAGATCTTGGGGTGTGTTGACACAAGATGTTCAGAGTAAAATCAAAGGGATAGTTCACCCAAAAATGTAATTTCTCTCATCATTTACTCACCCTCATGTCATCCCAGGTGTGTATGACTTTTTTTCTTCTGCTGAACACAAACCAAGATTTGTAGAAGAATATTCTGCTCTATAGGTCCATGCAATGCAAGTGAATGGGTACCCAAATTTCAGAGCCAAATAGTACATAAAGGCATCATAAAAGTAATCCATAAGACTCTCACTTTCAAATTCTTCTTCATTATTTTTTTGCGATATGCATTCTTTGTGCACATCACCATTTACTGGCAGGGAGGAGAATTTAGAGTAAAAAAGCCTTGTAAAATCTGATTTTGTTAGCTGATCAATGGTTAAAAGATAGTACACTTTATATGTATATAAACACGATTATCAGAAGCATTCAAACGCAAGACAGTTAAGCACTGTTCCAAAACCTAGGCTGTGTCACGTTTGGAAGGATGCGTCCTCCGGAGGTCACATATGTCGGCCGTATATGTCATTGTCTTGTTTCAGGAAAGCGAGTAGGACACTTCTAATGCAGCCTTCGAATGTGACCTTCTTTCACAGGAATTCAGAGGATGCATGAAGTTTATCATTCGTGGGCACTCACAACCAACAATTCTTTGCTTCAACAAGAATGTCTAACAAATTATGCCAATTTGCCCATAAATATGATGTTCAAATGCAAGGAATATTAATTCCCAAGTTGAAGTACCTCAGTAGATGGTGCAGAGTATATAATATGTATAATTATATGAATATAATTCAAATAAAGTATTAGACTAAAAGTACACCTCTTTTATCTTTACATCATTATAACTCTCCTAAACTATACCTCATACATTCCCTTCTAAAGGGACTTTGTTCCATTCTCACTCAAAGTGCTCGCACTTGTTAAAGAGTTGCGTGCTGTCATAGCAACCATGTTACATTCAGTTTCTGTTTGTCTTATGAAGGCCATCTCGTTTAAATGAGACTTGTTTAAAGGAGGACACTCGGTACAATGCAGCCTTCAAAGAACGCGTCCTACCTAGCATGCAGCCTTCCAAACGAGACACAGTAAGCCGATTACAAAAAAGGCAGCATTTTAAGGCATGAGACATGCACTCCCAAAAAAGGGCTGTTCCAAAAGGTAGGCATTTCAAATATGCTACTGTACCTTCTAAGGAACCTTGTTTTGACCAAATTCTATAGGAAGCATGGCATGTGCCCTTCACAGATATGGAAATTCCAGAATTTATTGCAAAAAGCAATCCAAGATGGTGGAAGAGACAAGGACGAGAAATGTCAATTACAGTTTGTACAGTATTTAATTAATTCAACATCGAAAAATATTGAAAAAATAGCTATTTTAAATAATATCTAATTTAAAATTGACTAATGCAATACGTGTGTGCTGTTTTTCAGGCTTAGAGTATTGTGTCCTTAGCATAGCAATATTTTAATCCCAAACTCTTTTGAAATCAATTTGCATCAATTTGACTTTCATGTGAGGAGTGTTTTTTGTGTGGCGCATGTTTTTGTCTATGTAGAGTGTTTCAAACCAGAGATTCTTTTATTTAGTTAAATAACAACCAGCATGTCTCTATCATAGGAGAGAGCATAAAGGTGGTCAATTTATTAAGCTTTGGGAGGCATCTTGTCTCCTCGCCAGTGGTAAGCTATTTTATGCTAACCTTGTAGGCTCCAATTGTTAGAATGGCTCTGTTTCATACTGTTCACTTATGCAGTTCTGTGACGATTAGGATGTTGTCTAAGAAGGCAACTGCCTACCCTGCTGACAAAATCTAGCCTAAACCAGCCTAGGTTTGCTGGTCTTAGCAGGTTTAAATGGTCTAGTTGGTCTCCCAGCTTGGCTACACTCTAAAATCAACCAAGACCAGCAAACACGCTTAGGCATGTAGAGTACGCAGTAAGACATCTCACTAGGATTTGGCAAAGAGCTTTAGTCTGACTTTTGGTCGAAATTGCAGCATATTTAAATGAAAACACCACATCTAAATAACTGCGAACATTTTTGTCACCATTAAAATGGAGTCCCTGTGTGCTGAAATCTTAAACACAATTATATTAGGTCCTCTGATATGGGGACGTGAAACATGAGGAAGAACACACACTAGGCTAGAAATTACCCAGCTCAGTAGGCAGATGGGCTTTTGACAGAAATATCGAGTCCTTGCAGTCTTAAACGGGTGCAGCAAAACAGAAGCAGGGTGCAAAAATGCAAATTCAGAAAATCAAATCAACAGCTGTCAGGGTGTCCCCAAGGAAGGACAGCATACACAAACACAGAGAGCAAATATTATCAGAACAGGTAAGTGGGAAAAAAACATAAAAATAGTCCTGCTTAAAAGAGATATGCACATTGCACTGACAGGTCAGTGAGAGCTCTTTTCTAGTAGTGCACTGGGCAACCAAAGGTCCCTTAAGGGATGACAGCCAAGGCAGCGTTTTATGGTGAAGATTGATATGTCAAGAAATATCTCGCCTTAAAGAGGTTCTCAACATTCGAGCTGCGCAAAACGGCATAGTGGTGGCAACTTTACAGCAGTCTTTGCATGGCAAGTGTCGACTCAAAGATTTTAAAAGGCATTGAATTTTAAGGTTTGATTCACCCACTTTATTCAGAACCTCATTCAGAGGATAAAAAAATACATGTGAATATGGATCCCAGTAGAGTGGGAATGGTTAAAACACAATGCGAGCCTACACTTTTTACCTTTATGATGCATATTCATAAACAGTCTAACATCGGTCTTGAGCTCTGATTGGTTATTCAGATCACACATTAGTGACTGTGATTATTGCTGTTCCGATTCTCAGTCTACCTATGCAGTTACTTTTAAATCAACGTTTTCTGCATTTAGATAGACGTTAAAACGTACAATATGGACTTACCGTCAGCAACTAAAAAGTGTAACTTATTTGCATAGTTACATTTGTATTGTTTTATAGATATTTTAGATCTCTGAAACCTGCCTCTAAACCGCAACACTTCTCAGCAAGGATTGAGGATCATTAAATAAAGACTTAAAGGTGTCATGAAATGCTCGTTTTTATAGTTTCATTATCTTCCCTGAGGTCCACTTATAATGTTATTAAAGCTTATTTTTCACCAAAACAGTCATCATTTTGTAATATATGATAATTTTCCACCCTGCATCTGACCATCTTTCTGAAAAGCTTGATTGTTGCCTCAGCTCCTCCCTTAAACCTCAGTGTAATTGCCCTCCATTCTGATTGGCTAACAGTGTGCAGTCCCTCAAATTCGGCCATTTTTTTAACTCAAGTGGAAGAGAATAAAGCACCAAAACATTGAAAGTTACATTTCATGGTTTATACATAACACACATCCAACACATTGCATCTGAATATTTTACACTATTCATCTCAAGCACTACTGTTAACACTCACACTCTGTCAACACCAGAGCGCCCGTTGCGGCACGTCACTCCAACGGTAAACAAACAGGTGTCCTGTTTGTGCTGGCCCTTCTACTGACAACTGTCCTTCCCTCTGTCTCTGTTTGCAGGCTGTTTACAAGTGAGCAACAATGGGCGGCACCATGTGTGCGATGATTTTAAAATAGGCATTGATGTTGTTGCTGTAGAGGCCGTCTTAAATAAATGTGTACCCCCAATGACGTATCTATGTCGCGGAAGTAGAGAATGGGGTGTTTTGGCAGCTTGGTTTCAATAAATGCTTTTATTGCATTGGGGATTATTTTTGAGTTCTGGAATTTACAGGATGTTTTTATAGTAGAATGGCCACTTATATGTCAAAATATCAAGTAAATGTGCATTCCTCATAACACGACCCCTTTAAAATTATGATCTGTTCCTCACACAAATCTATCTTTTTTTTTTTTTTTAGTAGTATTTTTGTCTGTTTTCCAGTAAAAATCTAAATATTCTGAAAACAACATATTTTCTTGACAAGTAAAATGGCATAAGATATTGGGCCCTATTTGAAGAGTGCTAGCGCTAAGCACAGCACTATTGTAACGAATGGTTGCTGAGATGAGACAGAGGATTTATTTGCATGCTTTAATAAAAATTATGACAGTGAAACAACAAACAGGAACTAACAAAGGAATACAAAAACTAAAGGGTATTTATACAAACAAAAGCTAATGAGGGAATGGAAAACAGGTGAGAACTATAAGGAGCAGATGGCAGTGATGAGGGCAGTGCATACTGGTAACGTAGTCTGGTGGAAACACTTCAAAATAAGAGTCCTAGGAAACAAGAGGGAGACAGACTGTGACAACAATGCATTAAGTCATAAGCCCAAAGTAAGTGTGCATGGCCATGAATTGTTGGTATTTTCATGGAAGCATTTGCTTAGTCTTGGCATAAGTGGGTTTGGCAAAATCGCTAATGGGCTGGGTCAAGTGCAATGTAATTCTGAGGTTCTTCTCTAATTATTGCTGCATCTGCGTCCTATTACAGTAGATATTCCATTACCTGTCAGGTACCAGCGATACCCTGTCCAATGGCAAAAATAAATGATAAAGGAATGATCAAACTATTATCTGAAAATGAATTTTTATTCATTTTAAGATTTTAAAGTTTTGTCTTGGTTAAAAACTAAACTTGTTTAAAGACTAAATTTTATATTTATATATGCATTTACTCACCATCATGTCATTCCAAATCCATATGAATTTCTTAAGGAGCCATTTTGAAGAATGTACCGAATGGCTCAGTCTCGTGAAAGTAGAACGGCTAAAATTTCTTACAGCACCTTTAGGCAAATGTGTCAACCACATTAAATAAACATATTGGCATTGAAAACTTACTTAATCTCACTGATTATAAATACAATAAAATCAACTAATTAATTCCATAAATTTAATAGTCATGGATTCAGTAAGATTTGTAAACAACTGTACATCTTTAAATTTGTTAATATGTAAAATGTTTTAAATTTTAGGTGATGTCATTACGTCAATAATGAACATTTCTATTTCTATGCAAGCATATGTTATTGTTTGTCACACTTTACATAAGAATACATATGAATTCTCGGGAGAGCATGTTGAAATCCCACACACAAAATGGGGCTACAACTGCTTAGTGAACTCACCCCAGATTATTCTCAATACCAGAGCTCTTCTTGTCCTGTATTTCAAAGAAGAGCGCTCCATTTGTATTCTGTCAATGGCATGCCAGTTATTGTGATCATGGAGGATGACTTTGTAAAGCCAATTAATGGCTGAGTATTTGATCAGAGCTTAACCATCGTTCATCACTCCTATACTGCTCTCATAACCCTTCTGTTAATTAGTTTTCATTAATGTGAGCAGTCAGGGTACTGCTCAACCCCAAGGGCTTAAGCATTTAGAGAAATCAGCAGACATGAATCTGAATGATGCTGAGCCCAGATTAATAATTTACCACATATGCATAAGGACAAGATCATTTTGGCCTGGCTCATCCTGCAGAAGAATGGTTTTGTCATGCCAACTCTGAAGCCTGGTCAAAATTACATTGTTTGATGAAAAGGAAGTGGAGTTCAAGGATTCCTCCAATGTTGGCTTCTAGGAAACCATTGAACGTTTACGTGCTAGTATAGGTGACATCCCAGCAGCAAATGACTGTTTGTCAGTGTTGAGTGTAATCTAATTGCAAAGTAATTAATTACTGTAATTTTGGCTCGTTCCCTCCATCAGGGAACAAAGGTTACATACGTAGCCTAGACGTTCCCTGTCTGTTGCTCACATTGACGTTGTGTCGAAGAAGCGACACTAGGGGTCCAATTTAAATCACGCCATGCGCTGAGCCGTGTACGTGTACTGCTGACACAGGAGCGGGCAGGTATTTTATGTGCCAAAGTGACCGGCTGTGTCAGGCTGCACGTACCCTTCCCCAATGCCCCATAAAATCGTCAAAGCCTTCTGGTTCTTTACCCCCAACAAGGGGGAACAAGTCGACGTGCCAAGCATGGGAGCAGGCCACGCCAGCCGCGCCTTTTCTCTCTCTATGTTTCTTTCATAGAATTAAAGCAGCTGGGGCCATCTTAACACTATCATACGCATCGGAGAAGGTGATCTTTCCCAGTTTTCCAATTCTTTCAGGGGGGAAAGACCCTGCGGAGACCACACCTGCCAAGACTGGGTGAGGTATAGAGTGGTGAAATACATCACATGGGCTTTTAGGTCACATGTGGAGAATGGCGCGATGGTAGATCCTACCTCATTGGGAGGGAGGAGTTGCTACAGACACGGTGACCAGGGGCCAGTGGGAGCTGCCCAAGGGAGATGCGGATCCGTACCACGGAAAATACACACAGGGGGGATGTCCGCGTAGGAGCCAGACCTGTGGAGCACCTATTCCAGTACAGGGTAGATTGAGTACCCACATTGGATGTGGTCAACGAATTCCTCCGCTGAATTTGTGGACTAGAGGGCTAGGGAGGAGTCATCCAGGGAGCCGAGTTCTCCTGGGATAAGAGCGCACGATTTTACCTCAGCAGAGGGAAAGGGCCTCAGTTCATCTCAAATAATCATTTTACAGTCTGATATAACCTTTAGTCTGTCTGACAAATCCTGACACAGTATTGCACTGGCTCAGAAAGAGCTGCCAGTTACTAAGTTATCTGGTTAGACCCTGACAGCTGCTCTCATATGGCCAGATCAGAGACAAGAGGTGGGAATAGAGAGAAGTCTAGGAGGGTGACAAAAAGTGATGAGGTTTAAGAAGAGGTGTTTCTCTCAAAGGATGATGAAGGAGAGGAAATTACATTTTTGTGTGAACTGTTGCTTTAAAGTTTGGTCTGTTCACACACAAAGCTATCGTATGACTTCTGAAGACAAGGAATATAGCACACAGATACTGTAGGTTTGCCAACTTTCTACCAGCAAAATACAGGACTTTTAAAAATACTTTTGTTCTTTTTGAAGCTTAGAAGCTTAAATCCCCATACTTTGTAAATGGATGGAAAAGAGAGACCAGTAAATTAAGAATTTTAGTTAATTTCAGGTGACCTAATCCCTACAAAAACAATCACACAATTTTAAGAAAACCATGTCTTTTCAATAGAGCAATACAATGCTTTATTCAGCCAGTATACATTAACTTGCAAAATTTGCTTGTCGTGCATCTTTAAATGAAACATCTTTAAACACATTTACATATTTAATGCAGTTATATTTAATGTGTTAAAGCTTTTATTAAAGTTCAAAAATTAACGAAGCAGGTCAGGTAAATAACTACAAACTCCGACACTGTAATTTCTTTGTGCGGTCAGCGCCTCTTCTGTGAATTGTGCGAATGTCCCAATCTAAGGGGGAGAGATTGAAAATGCTCTCGGCTGATGTGCACTCTGTCACAGGGATGCTCATCCCTCGAGTGTGCACTTGCTGCATTTATATTATAAAGTGATGGCTCGGGACTTATTGAATCATAATATACATGTCACTTGTGTGTTTATTATCGTGAAGAAAATTGGCAATACGCAACTATTTTAATAGGAGAGAGTTTTTTTGTGAGTTAAAAATGGATTGAAGTTAACAAAATGTGAAAGAGGGAAGTCTTCTCCCCATTATACACTGCAACAAAATACATTTTTGATTTGTTTTTATTTTGGCTTGTTTTCTGATATAAATATCTAAAACTAATTTAAAACAACATATATTTACTTTGGCAGCTATAATGCAGAAGAAAAATTTGTTTTCTGAGAATGTTGAATATAATATAAAAAATGCAAAAGTTTACAAATATCAAAAAATCCTTAAAAAAAATATGCATCTGAGAAGCAGCATATAAGATATTTAGACTTGCTTTTAGAGAATAGATCTTGAATATAAGGATATGTTGTCTTTACTGCACACGCAGAAGTAAAGGCAACTGCTACAGCGCCGCCATCTTGGATTAACCAAGTGAAAAAATGCACTTGTATTTAAGATACATTCTCTTAAAGTAAGTCAAAATATATTATATGTTGCGTCTCAAGTAAATGTATCTTGTTTTAAGGATTTTTAGACAATTTTAAATGGAAAACAAGACAAAAACACTTGATTACAAAAGGATTTTTTGCAGTATTTTCTTTTTACAGAATTAAACTTAAAAAGTATAATTTCCTTTAATTCAGTTAACTAATTCAGTTAATTAGAGGTACTTTAAAAGATGATTTTGTCATCTTTATTTTTTAGCAAACATTTTTAATACAACCTTTTAAGTCAGGGCACAAGCTGAATAGTCGGTTAAGAGCTAATGATTAATCGTTGAAATAATCGCTGAATCATTCTAATAATCATTAGATTATTCGATTATCAAAATAATCATTAGTTGCTGCCCTAACTGGATATAGACTGTGTTAAATTATAAATAATGTAAGTATAATTAATCATATTGATCTTCTGACATAAAAATCATGGCTTGTATTAAAAGTGATCGATAGCTTTTAAAAACACTATAAGGAAGATGCAAGTTTGACTAAAAAAAAAACCTTACTCCATCTAGGAGTGTTTTCTCTGAAGCCCAACATAAATGAAATCCTCACATCTTGCTGTAGGAAACAACTCTATGCATATGTTGGACAATCTAGGTAAATGGCCTTCTCTTATCAAGGCATTTATCTAATGATTTTCATCAGAGGCAGACAGAACACTTGAAATAATCCCATCATGTTGAAAGGAATCTGACATATTCTGTCAGAGAAACAGTATGGCCTTAGTAATGTTTCTGGGTTTCTGAGAATGCGCTGGATGGCAGAGATACTCACCTGCATAAGTTGTTAAACTCCATTTCAGAGCCTTTCTTTATGTCTTTAAAGTTTTAATAATACAGCACTAACATTTTATAGTAGTTTCACACCAAAGTGGAATTAAATATTCAGAAGCACCTCACGTTTGTTCCAATTTTCTGCACCTCTGCGTTAGCACACTTAGGTTTTCCCTAAGGTCGTTCCAAGCTCTGGATTAACTAAGCATTGCTGTTACATCACTGGGGACACTAAAATGGCAGGACATTTGTTTTTTCTTTTTACAGGTTTATATAATATTATTCATGTTTGAATGCACCAACACAGACTTGCTTGGTTCCATATAGTATGCAAAAATGTAATCCCAGTTACAATAAATTGCGGTCCAACAAATCTTTGCTTGCTTGCTCATCTTTGCATATACTTTTAATATCTATCATGCATAAAAGGTCTTTGGGTTTGTATAGCTCCTGCAGTGCAGCAAAGCCTGACTATTTGTCTTTCATCATATATAAAAATGTATTTGTGTGATTACTGTAAATTGTCAATAGACAAAACAAAAAGATACAAAATAGAGATATTCAGCTTACTGCATGTAATGTAATATAGTCTGGTGGCTGTTGTGGATTTAATCATTTCACATTCACTCATTTCCATCCTTCAAAACTGCGGCAGATGGGCCAAATATTAGTAATATTTAGAATGTATGTGTTCAAAGGAGGTTTCATTGTAATTTTATTGAAATGGGTCCACTATCAAAACATCATTAGCATCAGAATAGTCACAAATGTCAGTATAGTTACTAGTTTCAGATGATTGCTTCTGTACAATAACAAATGGGAGAGCTTTGCTTTGAGACTATCCAGTGCTGGATAGATTACTACTGAATTGTAATTGGGAACTGATTACAAAATACACAGTTTAAATTGTAATCTGTAATGTAATATTTTAGATGGCACATTTATGTAATCTTACCTGATTACTAATGGATGAACCATTTTATATTTTAATTAAAATCTAAATAAAATTACAAATGAACACTTAAAATAAAGTCAAACAGAAACTTGCTATTTTGCTGAGCAAAACAAAAAAGCTTAAAGAGTCATAAAAAATAATGATACTCAAGATAAAAGACATGCTTGAGAAAATGTTTGTATTTTTTATATTTAAATAATTGTTGTTATTTCGGAAATAAGGATTGGACTTTTTATTATTCAGCTTTGAAATTAATAATGAAATAATGTATCTAAATATGATGTAAAGATGTATAGTTTGTATCTATTCATAATTATTCATGAGAAGTTGTGGTCTTAACCTAAAACAGGTGTTTTTTTCAACCATTCTGAAGCAGGGGCCAAAGTGCATTTACATGGTGCAAAAGATTAAAGTTGCATTTGACTGACACCTCTAAAATGTTTGTTTGCAACATATGTTTTTACAGAAGAGTGTCTAGAATTATTGACAGGTGGATGAAGGATTGTTTAAATTACATATTTTTTTTATGCAAATACATACAGTATATTTTAGTTGTGCATTCATTTAGAAACTAAATTTTAAACAGAAACCATATGCCCTGTGTGTATTTTTGGATTGTATACATTTCGGTAGCTATATGGCTAGATACTACATAAAATATTTTAAAAACAAACTGCTCTGACCACTTTTTTTTTTTTTTAATTTAGGAGCATAATTATTAAATTATACTCTATAATTATACTCTTGTTATTTCCTTTAACTGATTGGTGATGTAATCAAGTATGTAATCAGTTAATCTACAAAACATAATCTGATTAAGCACATTATAAAATGTAATGTAATCCAAATACTTATTTTATGTCATCTGATTACATAATCCAGATTGAATGTAATCTGTTACTACAGAGCACTGAGAATGGCATAATATGTTTAATACAATTTCAAACTAATCATAATTTGAATCTACTTCTGAACATTTTAAGAAATGTTTGTGATTAAACTTAACTTTGGTAATCAAGGGTTGACAGGACAACAATTAATGTGAAAATGTACTTTGATTTATATCTCATTAAACAGTTTAAATAAAACATTTTAAGGAAGTGGTTGATACTGTAAAAGGTTCATCTAGAATTTGTTTATTGAACACTAGAGCCACCAAATCCATAGTATACTGGTAGTTACATCCGAGGTGGCTCAAAATCCAAAAACTCAAATCCAAATGAACATTTAAAAAAATATAGTCCCATAAAATAGTTATTAACCTCACTGGAACTACATAGACACCATGCTCTTTACAGACTAAAAAGGGTCAAGAAATATATAAAACTTCACCTTTCTTTCTATTGGAGAGAGTGTGATGGTAAGAACTGCTAACATATGGTATGAGTCATCAGTGCTAGACCACTCCAGTGAAGCCTCTTGAGGAGCAGCAGTTCATAAACTTTGGGGAGTAGCACCTCAGGAGGGGCGCTGGAGATGGGCACACTCCAGACTTGCTGCTTCTTTCTGTCGAAATACACAAATATTACATTATAATCCAATGAAATATGCATTTGTGATTACCTGTCTTGCATTCCCGAATCAATCAATCAATCAATCAATCAATCAATCAATCAATCTATCTATCTATCTATCTATCTATCTATCTATCTATCTATCTATCTATCTATCTATCTATCTATCTATCTATCTATCTATCTATCTATCATCTATCTGTCTGTCTGTCTGTCCTGTACATGTAGTACATTTTAGTCATGCATAACTTACTGTAATGTATTGTATTGTACATTACATTAATCTTATATATTTGAATGATAGAGATCATGTGTGTTTTATTTTATCACAATTACATGAACATAGGGATACATCTGAAATATTGTACTTTGGTTTCAGTAGATTTAGCTATTTTTGCCTCATTGACCAATGACTAACTAATAAAGTTCAAGTGTCTGGGTTTGATCAGAGCATAGTTTCAGAAAGTCTGGTATACCCTTTTACAGAAATGTTTTCTTAAATTGCAAGGGGCATATACATTTTTTTTTAAAGGTTTCAGATCTTTACAGGAACAGTGTTTTGGGTGTAATTTCATTACAAAGTAACTAGTTACTTTAATCAAGTAATGTTAAGCAATACGTTTTAAATTCTTGTAATCAGATTACTAATATGGTTTTATAAATATGTTAATTACTTTTAAGTACCTTATTTGGGTTACACATATTTCTAAAATAATCTTATTTATGTGTAAGACATTTTCTATTAAGAAATTAGTGGATTGATATGATTATAATTTTAGAGAAGTAATAAGTAATCTGTAATTTATAATTTTTTTAGTAACTTGAGCCAACACTGAACAGGAATGACTGTGTGTTCAGTGGGAGTTCTTTATTCATTTTCAGGGAAGCAACATGAGGTCGGTTTCTGCTGTGGTGTTGCCAACATCAAGGTCATTCGAAAGTTCAGCCCTCACATTCTTGGTTTTAACACCACAACAAGCCATTGACCTCAAGTGAGATATACAACACTGGATTTTGCATGAATCATGACCTCATTTAGGCACATTTATAATGGCTGAGTTTTGCAAATAACAAATTTGATTAATAAAACAGCCTGCCTTCTTAGTGGCCATTCATACTGAAATCATTTTTGTGTCCTTCTGTTCCCTTTATCCATACTTTTTCTGTCTAAATGAGAGGTAGAAGGTAGGGTTGTGTGGTTTACTGGTACTAATGAAATATCGTGATACCAAAAAATATCAAATGGTACAATATAATCTTGTTAATTGCAGTACAATTTTGAAGTATGCTGCCATTAGCTAAATGTAATGTCAAAGACCATTTGAAAACAATAATAAAAAAGTCTCTTTATGACAGTGTGATCTTTAAACAGCAGAAGATTTAATTATATAATATAGTCACATACGCTGCATGCCACAGTATAAGAGGCGCCTCTCTGCCCTGTCATCTCCACACACTACTAATGCTTGATTTTCATGCAGTGTGTCCAATAGTATCCATCTGCAGAGCCACAGAACAGTGTGTTTAGTGTATAATTGTCTGTGAACTCTCAAATGAACTCTTTCTCCATTGCAGCTTGGAGAGTTCACGAGTCTTGGGAAGCTTGATCCACCTTATTTTGCAACACAGAAGCAGCGATGCATTTCCACCAAATGTGATAAAGTCATGCTGGAATTGACCACAGTGTAATTAACTAGATGTTATAATACCAGAGTTAGTCTTGGCTTAAAAACTATCACACAACCACAGGATGTACAACAGAATTATGTGCCAATGTCGGATAATTTTCTAACATCAGCATTCATAGTAAAAGAGCAAGTAAATCATTAACTTGCTGCTTTGTGTTGTTGCATTGAAGAGACGGTAATAAAATCTGCTACTTGCTTTACCGAGATTGTGTTGACTTTCTTGTCTCCACGTAAACTTCCATACATATGTACCTGCATTACCTCCAATGATGCCTTTATTTGTATTTTTTATTTTTTTCCAAAGACGATCATAAGTCATGCTGAATGCGAGATCTGTTTGATGAACGAATGAATGAATGAACGTTACATTTATGTAGCGCTTTTCTGACACTACACTCTTTACGCTTTACACAGTGAACAGGGGACTCTCCTCAACCACCACCAGTGTTTCTTTGCTATGCACCACTAAGAGAGAATGTACTCTAATAAGAACAGAGAGTTTATTATTTTGCCAAGATGAAACAAGATGCAGTTTTGGTGCAATGAAATTTGAAGAAGCATTTTCCCGGCATCTTTCTTCTCTCTGCTGGTTGTGTAAAGTTTGTGGAGGCGTGTCAAGACAGCACCTGATTTCATTCATTCTGCCAGTGCAACATTAAACGATGGTAAACTAGGATAAATGGTATAAATATAAGTGCTCAAAACCAACGAGTTTCTGAAAATCGTAATTAAAGGTAATAATAAGTCGACATTTATTGCCAGCCTGTAATCAGGGTGGGGAGGGTTACTTTTGAAATGTATTCCACAACAGATTACAGAATACATGCTGTAAAAGGTAATTTGTAATGTAATCTATTAGATTACTCAAGGTCAGTAATGTATTCTAAATACTTTGGATTACTTCTTCAGCACTGGTAGATTTTTTCTCTTGTTTTGACTATAAAAACTTTGCCAGTAATGTAAGACAAAATACATGTTAAAAAAACATTCTCTGAAAAACCTGAATATCTTGTGCTGTGTTGTTTCTAAAACAAGATCAACCAAATTTATCAAGCAGAAGTCAGCACAGTGTTGCTCTCAAATATACCTTAATCTTATATAGACACTGTGCCTTCATGAACGCTATTAGTGTAGCCCATTCACAGTGGCATGCTTGCTCATGTGAGAACTTGCATTTTGTGTTCTGTTTTTTGACTGCAATTATCTGAACAGAGTTGATGTTTCACAATATGTAGATCCAATGAAGCAATGGATAAAAAAATAAATGTTAGTCTGGTTCCTGGCTTGACACAAGATGCTTATTTCCATTAAGCATTTCCATTAGGCAAGATATTACATTGTTCCCATTATGGTAATTCAGTTATAACATTATGATACAACTAATGCATCATCAATACAAGCCATGAAATCTACAGGAATTAAGAGACTAATGACTGTAATACAATAAAAGAACAAAACAAAACTAGCAGTTGCTAGGTGATAAAAAGAAATAATTCAGTGCAAACAAGGTGGTAGAATATCTACCATTTAAAATTTTCTGGTAATCCAAATTAGTTTTCCCCCTTATGCTATTTTTCCTTGTGTGTGTCAGCAGCACCCCTGCCTGTATCATAGTCTTTCTATCTTTACAGACAGATTCTTTGACAAGCTCTGACAACTTAATGGTCCTTCCGTGACGTGTATGGTTCCTAACTGCCGACAGCAGCATACAAATAGCATCAGTTACCGTGTAGCACTACAGCGGGGTGACGCTGGGTTAAGTAAAGCTGTACTTTACCTGCCTGAGCTCTTTTTTCCATTCATAGTACAGCTGCTAAGACAGCAGTCACTCAAGACACATGGGATTTGGAGATCAATCTTTTTGCAGAGCTCTCTGTCTGTCTGTCTCTCTCTCTCTCTCTCTCTCTCTCTCTCTCTCTTATTGACCACTTAAATGCATAAAGTAATGCTGACTCTGAACAGCTTGTTCAATACAGACTGATTTAATCTTAGCACAAATAACTATGGTCTTTACAGTACTCGCCAGTGGCTTTCTGTCCTTTTACAGGTGGTTAATAGGAAGTCTGCTTCTATGGATTTTTTTTTGCCATTATATGAGTGAAATCATGAGTGGTGAGTGACTTAATAGCTAAACGCTTTAGGTATTTAAAGGTATACTGCAATTTCAACACCACCAGCGTAATTACACAGAAATTGAAATAATGTCAGTTTTCACACTTACACCATTGGTAAGGAACAACCTGAGCCCCTGTTGTTGTGTTAGGCTGATCAGGATACTCAAACAAACAGAGCAATGTATTAAAAGTGCCACAGAGACAGTGTTTACAATGAAATCAATCTCAGATTTGCTTGCTAGTAGTTGTATCTGCATATATATTGTACTTCATCTTATGCCGCTAGTTCACACACAGAGTGTGCATGATGCAATATTAGCCATCAGCAAGTTACTGTCGCACTGTCCTCATGCAGCCCAGTTTTTCTAGACAGGGAGACAGTCTGTGTCTTCTGCAAATGCACCTGTCATTGACTGTAGTATAGAGTATCACAAAACAGTCAAAGCATGCTTACGTTGAACATATCCGTATCTCACAATCAAGATAGAATACATTGAAAGACTAGAGAGCTAAACTGTTTCCAAGATGGAACGGCATGTGGATAGTCGAAGTTTATACCAGTGTCCCCATTAAATTATCCTACAAGCTAAAGGAATTCAGTTTAAAATTGTATTTTATCTGATCTTGAAATTTGTTCACAAAAGACTGGAAGTAGTTGACATCTATGATTTTTGCCCTTGCAGGGATGTTTAATGGAACTAACAATACTGCTGAAAATGGGCAATACAGCCTTTTACTGTTGTTGGCCCATGCAGAAATATGCTGTTCCCTTTACAAAAAGCTTCACTAGGAAGCTGCGCTGAGAAAAGCGCTTTGGGAACAATCCTACATGTTTGTGACCAGCTAAAATATGTGTGTAACACGTCAATGAACATTGACCGGAATTTATAGCCTCGGTTGGTGTAATCATTGGATGCACCTGTGACTGGGCTATAAATGGACGCGCCACCAGCGTGTCGTCAGATCTTTTTATTGCATTCTTTGTGTGTGTGTCTCACAAGCCTGTCAGAAACTTTCTTTCCTCTGCTAGGATTTAGAATTTGTTAGGCAGTGCGCAGTGAACTTTTTCTCCTTTCCCTCTTTCTTCCCTCGAACAGGGTATGGTTCTCGGAGCTAATATCTCTCCTCGACAGCTCGCCTTGGCTGATTTCGGACAGGAGGGACCTTCTGTCTCAGGCACAGGGGACAATATTTCATCCCCGGCCCGGATTGTGGAAACTTCATGTTTGGCCCCTAAAGGGTACCAACTGAGGGACACAGGGCTTTCACCTGAGGTTATCGAGACCATTCTAAGTGCTAGGGCTCCCTCCACTAGAAGAATCTACGCCAATAAATGGGGTGTCTTTGAAAGATGGTGCAGTTCACATGATGCAGATCCAGTTAACTGCCAGATTGTTTCAGTTCTGGACTTTCTGCAGGAAAAACTGTAGGTAGGCCTATGCCCTGCTACTCTCAGGGTTTATGTGGCTGCCATTTCGGCTTGCCACGCCTTGGTGGACGGGGTGCCTTTGGGGAGGCATCCTCTACTCGCTCGTGTCATTCGTGGAGCCATGTGACTAAGGCCTCCTGTTAGGACCAGGACTCCTTCTTGGGACTTAGCAATAGTCCTGGAGGGTCTGGTTGAGACCCCCTTTGAACCTCTAGAGTCAGCGTCTGACAGACTTCTGACTCTCAAGATGGTCTTTCTTATGGCGATCACCTCTCTAAAGAGGATTGGGGATCTACAGGCTCTGTCTGTTTGGCCGGCCTGTTTAGAATTTGCCCCAGGTATGGCTAAAGCTATTTTGCACCCTCATCCTGAGTACCTTCCTAAGGTGCCTTTTTCGACATTACATCTGGTCACTCTTGAAGCTCTCTGCTCCCCGCCGTTTTTAACGCCGGAGCAGGAAAGACTTCACAGACTTTGTCCAGTCCGTGCCCTTCAGACCTACGTCCGCTCTAGACAGTGGTGTAAGTCAGGGCAATTATTCATCTGCCATGGGGGCCGCAACAAGGGGGCGACCACCACCAAGCAGACTATGTCGTACTGGGTGAGGGATGCCATTTCCCTGGCCTACGAGGCGCGTGGTCAAGCTTCGCCTGTAGGTATCAGGGCTCACTCCACCAAAGGGGTCGCCTCCTCTAAAGCCTTGGCTAGAGGGTTTCCTCTGCAGCAAGTTTGTGATGCAGCAGGCTGGTCCTCTCCACACACATTCATCAGATTTTATAGTTTGGATGTTCATGCTACTCCGGGCTCTTATGTCCTTGAGTCGACATCTCAAGCTCTTGTCTGAGACCTCTCGCGTTCTTGTGAGCACACTTCACAACCGTAGGGGTCCGGACAGCCTCAGTGCAGCGGCGTGGGTATTCTTGTTCCTAAAGCGTTTTTCTCAGCGCAGCATCTTAGTGAAGCTTTTTGTAAAGGGAACATCTCGGGTTACGTATTGTAACCCTTGTTCCCTGAAAAAAGCGGAACGAGATGCTGCGCCGAGATGTTTTTAGGGTTGTAGGTCGATTAAAATTTTTTATAAAATTTTATAATTCATCAAATTAAACACAATTAATCCCATACAGTATGCCACACAAGCTCCCAAATTAAAATATTTAAATATATAATAATTTAATTATTATATTTAAATCATTATAAATATAATCTTAATAATAAATATAATAAGCAGATAATTTAAATACATTATTGTGGCAATTGATTAGGCAATACAACTGCCTACAACTTTCCATTTCCCTTTTTGATTTGTAACTAGTAGCACCTAATAAACATGCAAAAAAAAAAAATAATAATAATAAATAAATCAAGAGCAAATAATTTTCCTAAAAATTGATGTCCACATATTTGGACAGCAGGATTAGATTAGGACATTTTAAATAATACCAAGCTATAGAAAGTTAGCTTTTTTTTCATCAAATAGTTTGTGTTGGTTATTCATGTTTTTGAGACGTTAAAAACATAATTAACATAATTAATTCTGATTCAAAGTAATGGCAAGCATCATCCAATCACTGCCAACCATTTTAAAATTAAATTATACATTATAAATTCTGAAACTATGTTCTGATTACCATTGTCCCATGTCTGCCAAACATGTTGAGTGGCTCAAACATCATCTGCAGCCTGAAACTGAACTTTTGATTGGATTTTAAGAGTGAATACACTTAGCTGCATAGGAAATCTATAGAATGTACCCTTGCTACCTATTTATCGAACGACTTAACCTCCAGTGTGCTGACTGTCCGCACTGGTCTCAGAACAGTTCGAAATGCACCTAATTTTTATCCTTACTCAATGTAAAGCCTCTGAAATCAAAATGTTTACATTCTCAATGTTAAAATGCACAGTAAATATAGGATTTCTAATGTAAACCTAGTGCTATTTTCCACCATAATGTACATTGTGCAACAGCGTGATAATTTCATGATAAATCGCTAACATTTTAAACATGGCTTGTCGTAAGAAACCAGAGACTCGATTCTTTTTACTCAAACAGCTTTCAGTGTAAAAACATAATTAGGTTTCTTATCAGATGTAGTTTTTTTGGCATTTCTCCCATAGACAAACTTCACTGTGATCGACGCCATGTTTTTTGGTCACATGACTCTGTGCTGTCAGTAAAGTGTTAATCTTTCGACGTACAGAGTCTTCTGAACTAAGATCAGTCTTTTTAAATGAACCCAAAACACAAAAGTTGTTGTTCGACTTTATGCACCATGACAAATGCCATCAAAGTACCGTAAGAGCGATTCGAGAGCAGGCGGATGGTGCAGCCGCTGCAATTGCTCCAGAGGAGCTGCATGAGCTCTAATGATGACACAGCTTATTCACGATTGGCCAGACTGCCAATGTGACAAAAGTGATGTGTGTTTTATGGGCTAAGGTCGCAATGGCATACTTCACATACTACTCTTAATTCTTCTGCTATGTCAGTTTATGGCACAAATGTAGTAAGGTAGAATGCCATTAACATAGTGTTTATTCTGACACCTCCAGTACGGCGAAAACTCACAACTCAGTGTTTTTATAACAGTACATCATGTTTATATCATGTTATGTTATGTTTTCATAGTACAATTGTTTATTCATAAAAAAAAATCTGAATGATTAAAAATACTGACTCCTTTATTGGTATTAAAATAATACAGGCTTTTTATGGACTTTCATCTTGTACACACAGCAGACACTGTATTAAGCAGCACATAAACTTTTCAAATGAACAATGTTTCTGGTTATTTTATGTCAAATTCAAACATCTGTCTATCTGAATTCCACTTCATCTGCAATAAAGCAAGCAAACATCGTGCAGTCTTCCGTGACTGGTGTTGGTTCAACACGTGACTGGAAGTGCAAAGTGTCTGGCTTGATGGCTCTCTTTTGAACTCCTCCCCCGACAGCAACTGGCAAATATCGCCAATCGGCAAGTCGAGATGCAGTTCAAGTCGAACACACCTATTGCCCGCGCAGAAGGATATGGGGTCACACAAAGTGATTGTTTATTTCCATATCATTGAACATCAGCCTGTCATTGGCCTAGCAATTCATTTTGCAATTGAATTTGTCAATCTGTCTGAGGTAAACTTATTATGGCTTTTCAAAAGAAGCATCCATGTACACATGCATCTGACGGATGCGATTGGAGCATCTCACTTTGGCTAAGTCATGAACAGAGTTTTTTAAGACATAGTTTGCAATTTAGAGACCCCTGCATTCAGAGTTCATTCAGCTGTGTTTGAACGCAATAACGCGTCCTCATCTTGTGCTGTCTGCTTTCATAGGAGTGGTTTGTTGCTTGTACAGCTGTGTGGTGCCTAAACAGCTGGAGATTTGCTTACTGCTCCCTGCTGACTGAGACTTGTAAAAACATAAAGGTGATGCAGAACTTCAAGCTTGAATTGTTCCAATGGTAGGAAAATTCCTCATTAAGGTCTGGCATGATACATTTTTTTTACATTTTATTTATTAGTTAATTGATAGCACTGACGTGTTATATCGACAGTTTTAGTTATTTTTTAATTTTTTTTAATTATTTTTCAACACTAGCCAACAGATTTTCTTCCATTAACCAGCATATCATCAGTTTGAAAAATGTAATGATAAAAAGGAACAAAACATACTTTACCAGGCAGTACTATAAGATATATACATTTTACAAACATGTCAGGTTCTATTTTTGTGAGTGCGCAAAGCACAATGTGCAAGGTCTAAGTATTTTTGTGCCGGTGCAAAGCGCAAATGGGCGTGGGAGGGAGTTTTTGTGCTGCTGTGGGTGTAGGTGTGCAAATATGGGTTTAATGTATGTAAATGAAGTGGCGCAAAGCGCAATTTGCTATTTTCCCAAGTATGTGGTCATTCCGCTAAGACGTTTCAATAACACTGTGGCAGGGCGGAGGGCTTATCAGGCTAATCAAGCCTCCGAGAGGGATAAAGGCTGACTGCAGAGGATCGTGCGGGAGAGAGAGATAGTTTACGGACATGTCCGTCATGTGTGTTTGTGTCTTCTGTTTAAGTTTTATATTAAACTATTATTTATATTGAAAAGCCGGTTCTCGCCTCCTCCTTTCCATTGACTGCTTTACAACCACCTCTTAACTCAGCGCAAAGTCCAAATTCAGTTCCGGAATTTGCAGTTTGGAGATTGCAGGAGGTGGTAATAAAGTTCATGTACAAATTCTGAAGGTACAGAACATCAAATAATGTCCTTGACGATCGCTGTTGAAGCCATTTGATGAATCAAAAAATTATTCGATTTTTTTACATTTTCTAGAGGTCATGGTTTATTTTTTCAATTATTATTATAGAGGCCAAGCACCAAAGGTGCGTAGCCCCTGTTGAATCTGTTAGTATTACATAGAGGGGTCAAGAAGGTGCTGTGCCACCTATTGTTGTTTTTTATTATTATTATTATTATTATTATATTATTATTATTATTATTGGCCAAGCACCAAAGATCTATTCTAATGATCCTCCTTTTATCCTCATGAATTTATTACACCAGTAAATTCATTTCCAGTAGAAACAATTGTTATTCCGACTGACCAATGACTTAGAAAATCAATAACTGAACATATTATTAACTCATTTTCTCTCCTTCAAAAATAGCACAGTTGTGAGCAGAGGAAGATCCCATGGCAACAGAATAATGATAATGAGGCTTGTCTCTTCAGTGAAGCATTGCACTAAAGCTATGACAAGATGAAATAAGACACATAACTACTCATGAATTATTCTCATGTTCAGCTATGCTTAAGAACACATGATTGCTTATCTCGACTGAAATTAGAAACATGGCAAGAGGAGAGACAGTAGAAGTGAGCAACACATTTAAAAGTGAAAAATTGTGAAATGTGCAATGGCAAAGGGAAGTCTAAATATTGATGGTGTCACCTTAAAAGGCTGATGCATTTGGGGCACAGTTGTGCTTTAATGCATGAATATTCATTGCACACATATTCAAAGCATGCATATTCAAAACACTGGTGTATCCAAGTACACATTAAGCATTTACTTTGCTCCAAATACATAGTGACAGAATGAAACCACTCCACAATCCTCCTATTGCAAATCAACAGACAAGATGCACAAGTAGTAGCGGTTAGTAAAGGGGTTAAAGGGAAAGGAGTAGACAAGAACCGGCTTGACAATATAAATAATATTTTAATTATAAACGTAACATAAAAGACAAACACACACACAGGTGTCAGACAGCTGTCCGTAAATCTCTCTCTCTGACACACTGATGTCTTCGGTCAGACCTTATCCCTCTTGAGGGCTAATTAGCCTCATTAGGGGCCGGGTGTGCGGAATCACGACCCGGCCCCTCCCTCTGCCCTGCCACACGGTTTTAACAACTATGCAAACCACGTAACTGCGTGGGGCCCCGGAATTAGCATGTTTAGTCTTCTTTAGTTTCATCTCTTTTGTCACTCACTGTCAACATTTAGCACAGGTCATCATACAGACTTTGCAACTTAAAAGAAAATGCTTTTGTTATGATATGTCAGTATTTAAAATGGTATAACAGAATTTCATTCTCAAGCACTTGAATTTATTAGCACCAAAATGTATTAATTATAACTTGATTAGTTTTACAATGGCAAGAAAATTAACAAGATGCCTAAAATGATGAAAATGAGGCCTAAAGTAGGCTTAGTCAGTACTCAGTGATTGATTGACAGTTAGCTTAAATGAGGGTGTCACCTTGAAGTACATTTTTGTCTTTACAAATTTGTATTTATATTAAGTTCTGTAATATTCAGAATGGTTTAAATGTTTTAGCGCAGTGGTTCTCAGCCTTTTTTTATTTTATGAACGCACACCCTACTTCATTCCCTTACACCAGCCACTATTTTGGGCTACTTAAAAAAGATTTACACATTATTGAATTAATTGTGGGGTTTTTTAGGAGTGATCTGAATGGTGTACACTCACATTAGAAGGAGACTATACTCATAAATGTTTTCTATAAATAGATTTTTATTATATATGGTGCAGGTCACCCCCTTCAATGTGTTTTGCCATGTTGAAATTACATGACCCTCTGTGTTTCACTAAAAGTCGAAGAAGCGAATCCTATTAGATACGCTTGGCTATGCTTAGATCAGTGTTGTTTGGTGATGCGAAAAACAAAAAGGACACAATGGAACATACTTATTATTGTGCTTTAGCAGCGAAGACAACGGGAGATTCAGTAGCTGTACAGCTGAAGAAGATAAAAAAAAGTCTGAAACAAGAAGACAGAAAGACCAGCAAAGGCAAAAACTAGAGTAAACATCGGTACGGCACACACAAGGTGGAAAGATTTGATGACGGAGAAGCACAGGAGTAGTTATCGCGAAGTTGCTTCATTTTTGTTGGACAGGTGAGGAATTATTAATTGTTTAGACCAGTCTCTAAAATAGTATCAGTGGAATTTACAGGAAACTGCCCTGAAGGCACACGTACTTCACCCAGACATTTATTTGATGTGTGCGTTTATATCTGGAAGATGTATTTTTAGGTTGTTTGCTTTTTAGGTTGTTGATGCTTTCCAGATGAAAAGATCTTAAACAAACATCTCGGAGACATACTTGTGCTATCTGGGTCATACCCGGTTGCTAGGGAGGGTAAAGTCACATGGGGTAACATCCTTGTGGTCGCAATAATGTGGTTGTTGCTTTCGGTGGGGCGCGCGATGAGTCGTGCGTGGATGCCGCGGAGAATAGCGTGACGCCTCCACATGCGCTATGTCTCCACCGTAGTGCACTCAACAAGCCATGTGATAAGACGCACGGCCCCTAGTTCACCCAAAAATGACAATTCTCTCATCATTTACTCACCCGCATGCCATCTCAGATGTGACTTTCTTTTTTCTGCTGAACACAAAAGACGATATTTAGAAGAATATTTCAGCTCTTTAGGTCCATACAATGCAAGTAAATAATGGCCAGAACTTTGAAAGTCTAAAAAGCACATAAAGGCAGCATAAAAATAAGCCAAATGAGAAAATTATAGGCGCGGGTGAGAAACAAATAAATACTTAAGTTCTTTTTTACTTTAAATTCTCCTCCCTGCCCAGTAGTTGGTGATATGCCTGAAGAATGTGAATTGTTAAAAACAATTCAAAGAAACTGAAAGTGTACATTTATAGTAAAAAGGACATTGACATGAAAATGTTCCACATAGTAGGAATTACCTTGATGCACTTATAGGCAAAGGTACATACAGAAGGACAATTTTCAAAGCAATAAAGTTGAGAAATGAACAAGAATTGAGTAGTCCTTGGCTTCCTGTACACGTTTACAAGTTTCCTGTACAAGCTTACAAGCTCTGCTGGATAGATTCTGCTGTTTATTATTCAAACAGCTCAGAGGATGAAGCAAAATATATTAGCATGCTTTAATGAGTTATGTTAACCGATTCAATAATTCATCTGACCAAATCCAACAGCAGCAGCATAGAGTTGTAAGCCTACATAATGTAAGCATATGGGCCCACTTTAATGAGCCCCACTAAGGGAACAAACAGCTTGAATCGAATTTATCCCATGCCATTCCTAACTTATTACAACACATTACTTGTAAAAAAAAAATCCCTATCTCCCTAAACTTAAACAGTGAATTTGGAATTTGTCGAGTTTTTCTTTTTTCATCAACAATTTGCTGAGACTCTTTATTTTACTCCCTACAGAGCTGGTTATGATTATGTTGGTTCGCTTGCCTTGGACTCTGTTTGATCCTCTGCAGTCCTTTGATGCCGGATGCTGTAGACTGCACATAGTCGCTCCGTCTGAGTTGATTATAGTGGAAAGGTGTTAATAAGGAAGAGGGTCTTCTTTCCCTTAGGATTGCTGATTCATGATAGGAATGACACACCGATTTTATAAATGTCAGCATGCTTTCAATGATGACGTCAACAATTATTACTCATTATGGTCTTTGAATATGCCAAGGATTTCAAGCCTATACTGCTAACTTTAAGCCTATAATTATGCTCTCATTTAGCATACAGGCACTACCCGAAGTGCTCTTGTGACTTTTCAGTGACTCACTTTCAAAATGCATTCAAAATGGTCTGTTAGCTTTATCCAGAAACGTGGATGGAAAGACATTTTGTGCAAAATTTCAGTGTTTTAAAATAACATTCACAAGTTCAACTGCCCATATAATATTTGAGTGATAAAGGGTAAACATATGTGGCTTGCTGTCCACAAAGGAGGGGGTCAAAGAAGAGGCTTGACTCAAGCTCTAAACTTTCTAAACCCTTAACCATAACCCTAACCCTTTCCAATATGTTCCACGGATACAAGAAAACATCAAGGTTTAGAACAAGTTGATGGAAGCACTTTACAGATTTCTGACATATTGACAGCAGTCATTTAAATGGTATGAATAAATCTAGAGTAACCAAATTTGTTCACTGACGTTTCCTTTTTTAAACTAAAGTTTTGGATAGGAGGCTAACTAAAATGTAATGCCTGTATTGTATCAATTTGAAATAATGTTTGGTGATTGCTTGTTCTCTATGGAAATAAAAGTCACACCATTTCATAAAAGCTAAGGCATAATATATCTTATGATTTTGTCATCTTGTACAAATTATTGTCATGAGACCACAGTATGTGTGTGCTCTTACAATTGTTCTGAAACTTCCTAAATGATTCTTTGAACCCCAAAGGATTTGTACATATTTGTACTAATACTTGTTTTAGATGCTGTTAATACATTGATGTTGTTAATTTAGTGCATTAGTTACTATATTGTAAGAGTAATATAACTACATTTGACATATAAATATCTATGAATACTAATTAGATCACATTGGTCGTTCTGTAAAACATGATTGCCCACAACACAATGATTACGTGAGCTGCTAATTCCAGTAATTAATTTGGACTCAATGACTAATGATGACTAAACCGGCTGCAGGGGTCCAAATGCCACATTTAGGTGCCAGCTAAAGGGAAATCTGCAAACAGTAGAAAATGGATTGGTTCGCATCCAACAAACACTAAACTTTAGCTACAGAAATGTGTGCTTAATAAGTCTGGATGCTGATTAGAGGCAAATACACAGCGTGTGGGAAAATAATTGAAATGAAATGCCTTTGACCACACATTGTCACAAAGTCACCATAACTTCATAACTAAACACCAAAAGCACTCTGTGAGGTCTAAATTACAAAGCCCAAACAATCATTTTAGAGCCAGTTCTGAGACATTTACATTTTCAAATTGAATGAAGCTCTCTGCAACAAATGAACTCTTTAAACATGAGTTATGGAACTAAAATGATTGCTCTCATAAGTTCTCTATTTAGATATGTCAAACAATCACTCTCACGTCCACCTATTTGTTTGATTAGCAGAGAGTTTCAAACAAGTCTTAGTGGCTTCCCTTCATTCACTTCAGAAACTATTCATCATAGTCTTAGCATAGAATAGACCAAGTTTACATGCACTTAAGAAAACTGTTTACTCCAGGGTTTTTGCAGAAAACGCTATTAAGAGAAAGCGGTTGAACACATCCACATTTTTCCTGGAGAACTCTGCTTAATGTGGCTATGCAAACACATAAGCAGCATTCTGATGTGTGTTTCAAGAGTATGCATGTGTGTGAACAGACCAGAGAACAAACGTCTTAAGATGGAGCCCAACAAAAATTCAACACAGTGAAAAGAATTCAAAATTTCTGGGAGTACAGTGTGAAATCCACATACACTATAGACTATAGCCATTCATACACAACAATGTAAAATATCGACTCTCCCTTACATTCACGTATATGCGCTTGTACATTGGGGAATCCCAGATTTTTACTTAAGAGGAAACCCCACTATTGAAGTGCAATTCCACTGCAGTTTGCGATAGAAAGTTAAGAAAACAAATGCAATAACAACTCTGGAATAACTAGAAGTAAAGCAATGGGGAATAAAAAAGTAATAAAATTGTTATTTACACAAGCGTTGCGATTAAATTAACTTGCTGTGGAGAAATATTCTTACTGACCGAGCCACATATACAGCATACGGGAGTAAAGAGTACGCCGCTTATACAGTGCCTGTAAATTGGTTCGCTGCTTTCCTGTGTCCATGTAAAGTAGTCATTCTACGCTAATTCTGTTGAAAAATCTTCCCTCTAAGGCTTTGCTCACAATGCATACAAATCCAATTAGGTTTTCTAATGCAATCTACAGAACTGAGAGTCCACACTGTCATTTGGCAAGTGATGAAATCTGATCCATTTGTTCAGACAGTGTAGTCAATATCTGGTGTATCTACAGTACATTGGTTGCTTTCGTTATGATGTAAGTGCAAGCATGATGCCAAAAGACTTTCCTATACTAATAAAGCGTGGAAAGAGAGAATAACATAAGCGTGAGAGGCCATATTGCACACATTCCTGCATATGCTGTCTGAAACTGCAAAAAATACATTCTAGACACACAAGGCATGTCTTAAAAATGAAAAGTTATTGAAGGAATTATCAAAATGAACAATGATCTTGTCTTTTCATCAACCTTTCTGTAAAGCACAAAGCCACAAAAGGCCTGGACTACAGTGTCACATATTAGAGGATTTCACATTTGTGTGAAACAGCTCTTTTTGTCTGCACAATCTGCAGAGCATCAACCTTGTATAAAGGAAGATTAACTAAATGGCCACAGTAAGTACTCTGCTGTTCGATTGCATAGACAGGCAGCCCGCCTTTACTTATGGTTCTGAATGTGTCATCTGTGGGTTTTTATCGATTTGTCCAATTATCTGAATAGTTTGGAGGTGAAAAATTAAATGGTTGCTTTTCAATAAGAAGTGAAATTGACTATGTCACTCATGACAGATCAATCTGAACATAAATGTTTCAAGTGGGTTTCAGACATTCTAAATTTAAAAGTGCCAGAGACAATTTCTTTGGGACATTTTGTAAAGCATTATTCAACAGATAATTACAAAAGTGATTGCTTCATATTGAGTTTGAGCAAAATCTTCCTGGATTTCACCACACGTTTTAAGTGAACCTATTATGCAAAATTCACTTTTACATGGTGATTGTACATAAATGTGAGTCAGCAGTGTGTGTACACAACCACCCTACAATGTTAAAAGTCCACCCACTCCTCTTTCTTATATTTCTATTAATCAAAAACAGTGTGTCAAAATGTATGGTTTTCGTTTCCACTCTAAAGTGACGTCACGTTAGAGCAGGCCTCGCCCACGACTGGTGATGGACTCCACCCTATTAGCATAGATCCTCCCCTGAGTGATCTACACACAGTCCGCCATTTTTTTCCACGCTGGAGCAGAAACAGTGAGAAGAATAATGTCTCAGCTTCATAAGTGTTCTGTTGTTGGCTGTAAAAGTGAAAATAAGAGTCTTCATGTACTCCCAGCATCAGAGCCACTGAAGACACAGTGGACA
Organism: Xyrauchen texanus; assembly: GCF_025860055.1. NCBI lineage: Eukaryota > Metazoa > Chordata > Actinopteri > Cypriniformes > Catostomidae > Xyrauchen > Xyrauchen texanus. The sequence goes on from NC_068319.1 coordinate 21,016,156, forward strand.
AGTTTTGTTTTTGAAAGAAATGTGCCCCAAAACATAAATAAATTCATGTATGTTTGTGCAAATAATTTTACACCAGACTGCTTTGTGAATGAGTGTCAATATAAGGCAGGATTTTCAAAAAATATAATTCGCAAGCATGGATCAGTACCAACTGTTCATGTTCCAGCTTTATATCTTGAAGATGTAAATCGCACTTTATATTTTGTGAATGTTTGCAAATCGCCTTTTTATAACAATTTCCTTGTTAGCTGATTCCACGGCAAATGCAGCTAAAGTTACCATTGTTATACCATTGGTATAATTACACGCGCTAGCCTTGACACTTTTCATACAGATGTTACCATTCTTAATTCAAATTAGATTTGCATTTTGTGAATGAAATACCATGCTAACAAGGCAGCAAAAGAATAGTGTTTAGGCTTTAGGCTTTGGTTCAGCAAACAGTTGTAATAAAGAAGACAATTCAGAATTCATAAGCAAATTATATGATGACATCATTGCCGCTTACATTTTGAATGCAGAACATTCTATAAATGTAAGTCAATTGTAAGTCTATTTCAAACTTAAATCTCAAATTACTTAAAAATTTGAAAAATTCAAATAGAAATTAGGAGAAATTCACTATAGGCCCTAGTACTCCTCTTGCAAGCACTACTTTCACTGAGCACTTTATTATGTCCTAATAAAGCCTGACATGGTCTCCTGCTGTTTAAGCCCAATTGCCTCAAGGTCTCACATGTTGTGCATTCTGAGATGCTATTCTGCTCACTACAATTGTACAGAGTGGTTATCTGAGTTACCATAGACTTTCTGTCAACTCAAACCAGTCTGGCCATTCTCCATTTACAGCTCTCATCAACAAGGTTTTTTAGTCCACAGAACTGCCGCTCAATGGATGTTTTTTGTTTTTGGCACCATTTGGAGTAAACTCTAGAGATTGTTGTGCATGAAAATCCCAGGAGATCAGCGGTTACAGAAATGCTCAAACCAGCCCATCTGGCACCAATAATCATGCCACACTCAAAATCACTGGGATTCCATTATGTCCTATTCTGATGGTTGATGTGATCATTAAATGAAACTCCTGACCTGTATCTGCATGATTTTATGGATTGCACTGCTGCCACACAATTGGCTGGTTCAATCACCTGTTATAACAATTGTATAAAATAATAATTTGTTCTTTTCCCTTATTTCTGTCCTGACCACTCCCATTGCCTCTGGGGCTTTCCTTGATGTAATAACAGGGGGAACAACAGAAATAATTCAATATGCATGCATTTTCTGCTTGATAATTGAAGAAGTCTGGGGTAATCACATTTTTAAGAGCTGCTTGAGGAGTAGACAGGGGCATATCCCATGCCCAATATTCACGTGAAAGAATAAGGCAATTATAATGTAGAAAGTAGGTGTAGAAAGAGGATGTATGAATCTTGTCTTAGTGACAAGTAATACGAGTTTACATATAAAGGTAATACATCAATGAGACACAATAAATGGATACAGTGCCTATTTAATTGTGCTCGTTTCAAAAGATGTTGAATGTTTGCATAATTCCCTGTCCTTCAGGTCTACAGTTTCTTATGGGCTTAACTCCAACTGACTGTTTTAAGAAAATGGGTGCATCAAACATAGGCCGAATAAAAACAACAAAGAACAATTGTGTATTTCACTATTCTGACTCATCTTGTCTTCTAACACATGCACCAAAAAAAATAAAAAAATAAAAAAGCACATCTGTCAATTAATTGGTTTTACATACCAAGGTATAAATAACAATGGGCATAATTACAATCATTCTGACTAAAGGCAGAATATAATTTCTGATCTCGTAAGTAGAAACTTCCCAGGAGGATTTAAAGGCAGCATATACTGTATATATCCAAATAAAGTTGATAAGGTACACATTTAGAAATAAAATATACAGTGTGTTTTCTGTGCATACAGTATACATTTACATTTATGCATTTGGCAGACGCTTTTTTCCAAAGCGACTTACAATGCCCTTATTACAGGGACAATCCCCCCAGAGCAACCTGGAGTTAAGTGCCTTGCTCAAGGACACAATGGTGGTGGCTGTGGGGATCAAACCAGTGACCTTCTGCTTACCAGTTCATTGCTTTAGCCCACTACGCCACCACCACTCCGTATAGAATAATACAAGTACAAGCAGATTACAAGTCTTGTCATATCCTTGGGAGAAGATGAACAACTGCCTAAAGATTATCAACAAAAATAGAATCGAAACCTTCAAACATTTCTTAGAACAAGGGAAAATAAATTCCCTGTTCAGAGGCAAACATGTGTTATGAATATCATTTTGTAGATAATTGACCTCAACAAGAAGCACAATGAGTTGACTTGCGTATTATTTCAGTCTGGTGAAGCGCTTTGTAGATAATCACATCCAGGCTGTCTAATCTTTCCTTGAATGAAAAATGACTATAAAAAGAAACAACCCAAGATGAAGGCCTACACTGGGCAATTTATCTGATCCCTCAATCAGCAATTCTAACTGAGCATGTCCCATAAATATTTTGTCCTGTGTCTCATGAATTTGAGTCCCAGCCCTGATCCTGTGAACTTAGATGAGGTTTTGCACTGAGATGTAGGTTGATAAGTCTTTTTTGTATTAATGTCATGTTGTATCCTTCGCTACTGGAAAGAAACAGAAAGATGAAATATTGACAGCATGTGTTCTAAGTACTGATTCTCCAAATAGCTCGACCTTGGTCTCTGGTTTCATCTCATCTCATTAATTCTGTAGAGCTTGGAATAAGTATCATTTGGTGTCTGTGAGGATTGTAAAAAAGAGACTTTTTTATTTTTTGACAGGGCTCTGACCAAAAAAATAAGCTTTCCTTTTTGGGGACTGTCATGTCATCATCTCTTCATGTTCACAGACTCTTAGTTTGACACTTTAATTGACTTTTATGTTGTCGTTTTTAACTAAACTACATTTCCTAGCATGCACCTTCCAGGTATCATCATTACATTCACCTGTTTCCCATCAGTGTTCCCAGCTGTTCCTTGTATTGATAAATATTGATATATTCCCTGTTGTTTCCTCACACTTGGTCTAGTCTCATCTATAACAGCATATAATATTTGTCTTTGTATTTATTGTATTTATTCTAGTCCATATAATGCAAGTGAAGATCAGAACTTCGAGGGCCAAAAAGCACATAAAAGCAGCATACAATTAATCAAAATCACTCCAGTGGTTAAATCCGTATCTTCAAAATTGATATGATAGGTGTGGGAGAGAAACAGATAAAAATGTAAGTCCTTTTTTACTATAAATTCTCCTCTCTGCCCAGTAGGTGGCGATATGCACAAAGAATACAAATTGCCAAAAACAAAAGAAGAAAAAGAATGTGGAAGTGAAAGTGGACATTTATGGTAAAAACAGACTTAAATATTGATTTGTTTCTCACCCACACATATCATATTGCTTCTAAAGATATGGATTTAACCACTGGAGTCATAGATTACTTTTATTCTCTGCTTTTTGCACCTACAATGTTCTGGCTGCCATTTACATTTTATGTACCAACAGAGCTGAAATATTTTTCTAAAAATCTTCATTTGTGTTCAGCAGAAGGCATGAGGGTGAGTAAATGATGAGAGAATTAAACTTTTCAGTAAACTATCCCTTTAACTAATATCATCAAAATATTCCAACTTACTGTAACAGAGCATGTACGAGAATCATTAAGCATAACTGACCATTTCAGTTTGGCTGTTTTTGGCTCTTACAGAGAGCACGATTATTTTACGATATCAAAAGTTTATTTTTGCTATTTGATTCACAGGCATCGGTCTACTGCAGAGCTGAAATGGAGCATTCCTTTGGGCTAATAGCATGGCAGGCCCTTTCAACCTATCTGCTGTTTATTTGATTAGAAGGCTGCACTGGTGATAAGAGACAGTGAGCAACACATTGGAGGTTTGCATCTGTAAATTACCTGGAAAAGCATTCACATCAGCAAGATCCGTTGGCAAGATCACTGTATCAACCATAGCTATGCAGCTCATTACAGGAACAAACTCTTTTTATACCAGAGCTGGTGTGCGGTCACAGGGTCAACAGAAAAATGAAAGAGAATTGATAATTAAAGGAAAAGACGGCATATGAGAGACACATGAGAAATATATAGTTATTTTTTTGCTTTCTCTTAGTATGGTTCACAAAGTTTTGCAGATTTATTGATGCCTCATTGATCATCACAAGACACAACTTCTCAGGAGTTCCTACTAGGACTTCGGTGGAGTCTACCACCTCCCAGTGATGGAGCTTTGGCCATTTTCCAGAGGATGCTGATTTTACTGAGCATTTACTAAGGAAGTACTGTTCATGTACACAAGAAAACATGGCAAGAAAGGTGCCGTTCAACAAAGAGGTTCAGGGACGTTCACTGCTATCTTCCAAGATAGCAGTGTTTTATGAATGGTTCATGTTCTCAGTGCGAGAACATAGCCATGGCAACATTGCGGTCGCAGCTTTCTTTCCTCATGGGAAATAGCCACTTCAGCCACCCACCCCGCGTCGTTCGTTCCTTCTCACAGGACTGAGGACGATGAAGGCGATTTGGGGATGACTACAGGCTCAGTTTCACTGGGTAAATCTCCACGAACCACCCGTCCCCCGGCACGCTTGCTTGCTTCCGTCTGAGCTCAGGATGAGCCCCTGGAATTGGATGACGACAACGCCACTGCATCGGAGAGTGTCACAGCGCGTCTGATGCTGATGACTTGTCTGGGCTGCCACCTTCCGGTCTGCTCAGCCAGTCTGAGGCTGATGTGCAGATGTCCGCTATGATTCCCCGGGCCACCGTGAGCACGAGGCTGGACTGGAAACCTTCATTCCCCCCTCATGGATACTCGATTGGTTCCTCGGGTCAGGGCGCCACTCATAGCCACACCCCCGTTCCATTCCAGTCAGACGTTCGCTCCGGAGCTGGTACCAAGACCACTCCGTCCCCCGGTGGAGGGCTGGGAGGAGAATCCTTGTTTCATTTGCCGCACCGCCCTCGGGCTGCGGCACCCAGATTCTCAATAAAGAGCGATTTCCTCACTCCCTGGGTCATCCAGCCGGTGCACTCCATTCTCACGGCACCCCGGCCCCAAAACTCTACAGTCCTGGCTCCCCAGACACAGTTCCCTCACCTCCGGCCCCATGAATGCTCAGCCCCAGCAGGCCTGCGCTGACGAGTTCCGAAAGATGCCTCTCTAGGACCTCTTCCTCAGTCTCTAACCTGCCCCCTGCCGGGTGCGCGGAGCAAGGTAAGTGCTTTGAGTCTTTTCTCAGCACCCAAGCCTCGGGACGCTCTTCTGCCTCCTGACGCGCTATTACCTAACACCCCCCCCCCACCACCACCGCAAAGCCCTGCCCGGTATGTCAAAAGCGATTGTCCCGTTAGTGCCCCTTGCAAGGAGTTTGGATGCGTGGCTTTCACTTCCCAATCCGTTGTGCTGGCTGAGTTTTTATAGTTAAAACAAGTGAAAAAATCTACCAGTGCATAAGAAGCAATCCAAAGTAATTAGAATATGTTACTGACCTTAAACTAACAGAATATGTTACAAATGACATTTTACGGCATGTATTCTGTAATCAGTAGTGGAATACATTTCAAAATGAACCCTCCCCACCCTGATTAAGGGGGCATATAAATCGACAGAGGGTCCTCCATTAGGGTCCTCACACCACAATACTGATTATTTATGGCATACTTATACAACCTTGTTAAAGAGAAAAAAGCCAGTGGTGCAACTAGTTCAAACTTGGACGGAAGATAACACAGTGGAATTGGAGGGTTGATTTGATTGCACAGATTGGACTGTGTTTGAAAAATCAGCTAGCAATATTGATGAACTGACTGAAACTGTTTGTAGTTATATATCATTTTGCACTGATTCTTTAATTTCCACTAAAAAAAGAACAAATGTATCATAATAACAAACCTTGGGTTTCAAACTCACTAAATAATTTACTGGACAAGAAGAAGGTGGCTTTTCTTGAGGGAAATGTGTCTCTTTATAGATAATTAAAAAAAGAGGTTATAGCTGTAATAAAAAGGGCAGAGTTTAGCAGTATCAATGTGGAACCCATGTGGAAGATATACAGATATACAGTTGGCAAATTCATTAAACAGATTTTGTCACTTTGATTGTCATGATTTCAGTGCTGGAATTAAAGAGATTTTAAAGGGGACTGTGGTGGATGTGTCCATAGATTTTAATACGCAGGATGTTGCTAAGTTACTAAAAAGCACGATGGTTAGAAAACCACCAGGTGCAGACAAGATAATTGGTAAGGTTTTAATGTATGTGCATACTGTGTCAGTTGAGCTGTTTTTTATTCTTTTTTTGTTTTTGTTTTTATCATTGCAGCTTCAGAAGGTTCCAGCATTATGGAAAAGTGCAACTATTGTACCAGTTGCTAGGAAGAACATCCCTAGAGAACTAAACGACTTTAGGCCAGTAGCCCTCACATCAATGGTAATGAAGGCCTTTGAGAAGCTGATTAAAAATTCAGTTTTAAGTCAGGTAGAAAATGCTTTAGATCCCTAGCAGTTAGCCTACAGATATGTTTACGGAGTGGAGGATGCTCTGCTTACTTTACTTCATTTTGTGTATGGTCACTTGGAGGGGACATCCAAGATTTTTCTTCAGCATTTAACACAATACAAACATATACTAGCAAAGAAACTATTGTCCCATTTTAAGTAGGGTTGCAGCGGGATCAATGTGTAATTGTGAATGGTGTTTTTTCAGAGATTGCAGTGTCATCTACTGGTTCTCCCCAAGGTTATGTAATTTATCCTTTGTTGTACATACTGTATACCAATGACTGCAATAGCCATTATGATAACAGGCATATTATTAAGTTTGCTGATGGCTGTCATTGTGAATCTATTGAAAGAAGGGGAAGATGAGCATGGTGCTAAATTTGGATGATTTTGTGTCCTGGCGTGATATACACCATCTAGAATTAAATGTTTTAAAAACCAAAGACATGGTTATGCAAATTATTACTGCATTTCCAACTTATATTAATGTTAAATTAGTGATCTGGAACAATTTTAACATAACACCATCTGACCATCTTAAATACTGAACAAATCGCGTCCCATATTGAGTCGATACGGGACGCATCATTTCATCTTTAAAAATGGGACGATCCCATATTTTACGGGACAAGTGTCAACCCTGTACTCAATAGTGCAATATTATGCTCAAAGAAAAGTGTGATGCAGCCATTCAGTGTCCATTCGTGAGTCTGCGTGTGCTGTTTAGTGCCAAATCTGAGAGCAAATCTTTTCAGTGAACTTCAGTAAAATCCCAATAGATCTTCGCACCATTCGCACATGGAGGGGACACGCGAGAGAGGCAAATGTTTGTTTTCGTATTATTTGTAAAATGCTGAAGTCCCTCACAGTCACACCTGTATGTGAATGTTACTCTTGCAGTAATCATTTATCAGTGTTATGCAGCCTGTTTTATTCAGTTGTGTGCTGAATGGGATGCCAAATGAGCATGTAAACAGGTTGATAATATTTTCAGAATAAAACAACTTTGTCCACTTTGGGGCAAACATTAAAATAAGCTTAGAAAATATAATTTCGGAATATTTTATTTTACTATTAAAGAGTATTATAGAGTGTTAAATTGAATATATATATATGACCACTGCTTTGAAGTATGTTCAAATTAACAATTAATAATTTTATTCTGGGCTTTTTATCTTCTCTCTTCCATGTTCTACGGCTGATGTGGCCCCTGTGCCAAAATAATTGCACACTCCTTGAATATGTAAGACAAATACTGTAAATTGGCAAGCATATTTCCTTGAATCCCAGCAAACACATAAAAATACCTGCATTTTGTGAATGCACAAAATGCTGCATCAAAACTTATAAAGGTGTATGATTTAGCAAATCAGTATGTTCTAATCTGCAGGCGCAGCATTGTGCTGTAATTTTCAGTAACAGATCATGTGAAATGAATAACGAAGCAATAAATGTTTTGTACATTATAAAAAAAATGTTTCTTTACGTTGTTTTAGTAGCATTTAAACATGGTTTAATTTATTTAAAAATGTGTAATTGTGACAAATCTCCACTGTGTTACCATTCTCAAATTACACCAATAAATCATGGATCATTTCAAAGTTAAAAGTGAAAAAAACGATTTGGTCAAAATGTCTTTCGATCCTCCATAACAATAATAATAATAATTAAAAAAATATTAAAATTGTATTACATTTTTATGATGCTTTATTATATTTATGAAATTTCAGGGGTTTGTGATGATCATTTTTGTATTATTTAAATTTGTTTCATACAGATTGTGGCAGGGTGGAGGGCGGGGCCGGGTCTAATTATTAGGCTAATTATGCCTCCGTGAGGGTTAAAGGTCGACTGCAGGGGATCGTACGGGAGAGAGAGATCGTTAACGGACATGTCCGTCATGTGTGTGTGTTAATGTTTGTGCTTTTGGTTTGAGTTTAATTAAATTATAATTTATGTTGACAAGCCGGTTCTCGCCTCCTCCTTGCCCATCATTAACTGTGTTACACAGATACAATTTGTATGTATTCTAATTATCATCTTTATTTATATATTACTCAAAATCTACAGTAAAAGAATAGTACCCCATTTGATATATAGGTAGCAATTTTTCCAGGTGTAATGCTATTTTAAAAAGCTTGGGTTTAGTGTTAAAACCAAGCAAATGGCAATGTTCATGCTTATAATCAAAAGGGAGGTGTGCTGTATATTTACTGTACTCTACCGGCTCTTCTTGATTGCGGACAAAATGGTTTATTAGAAATTTCGTCAAACCAAAATGGTTAAAGCAAAAGGCTAACATACCAAATACTGAGAAATGCTGAAATACATGTATACTTTTCAATATATAAAATAAAAAAAGAATGCAAAATAGATACATTTTCACTAATGGTCTGAGACTTTGACTGTATCTTTTATATAAATGACAAGATAATAGCTACTTATTATCTTGGAAAGTTGTTTCCTTAAAAAATGCACATCTGTATAAAAGTGTAAGCACAAGACCCCCCAAGTTGTTTTCTAATAGTCAGATAAAGTTAAATAGCTTTTTTTTGTTTTCCATTTCATGCCCCTGGCAATTCCCCCAGTGATTCCTGAAATAGGTTTAATAACTACCATGCAATTAAACTACCTTGCTTGTTGTACTGTGCGGCCACCCAATCAATCACCACTCTTCATGGTAATTTTGTTTTAATTGCAAGACAACTGCCCAGAGAGTGTGCTTCTTTATATAAATAGTAAGACTGTAAATCCATTTGTAACCATGACAGGTTATGCATGACAATTACCCACAGATCATTCAAAAATACAGCCATGGATGTGTGAGGGGAATTGTCATTAAGGTTCATCTAATTAGCAGAGAATGTTAAATAGCATCAAGGACACCCATTAATGCTTAGCACTGGACATAATGTAAGTAGTAAAGGTGTCTGGAATTCAATGGATACAAACACAAGAAATCTTATCAATTACTATATGCAAAGCAGAATACATGAACTCAAACTTAGATTTGCAATGTTGTATCACATCACCAGAAACTAAACTGTAAAAAATGACGCAAGGATGAACATCATAAGCAAGGGATTTCGCACCAAATCGAACCCAACAGCTCAAAATACAAATCATTTTTAAAGGCTCACCATATTGAATTGAGGAAAGGACATTGTTTTAAACACCGATTGTTTATGTACTCAATCAATTATGGAAATTTGTTCATTTTTAACCAAAAAATCTTACACAGTGCAGCTTCAACCACTTAAAAAATAACTTTTAAGCTTTGATGTAATTTGTGACAAGTGCCATTGTCCGATGTTTGGATATATTTGAAGAGAACACTTTAGAATACTGTTTATTACTTAATAGTTGCAGAGCAAATTAGTACTACTACATTAACACTTCAGGACCTACTATTAACTAATATGGAAATACAACTAACTAATCAGTAAGTAATAAAGAGCTGATGACAGTGGTGGTTCACTGTTTGTTAATAAACTGAACTAACATGGCGTAGTGGCTAAAGCACAGGGCTGTTAATCAGAAGGTCGTTGGTTTGAACCCCACAGCCACCACCATTGTGCCCTTGAGCAAGGCACTTAACTCCAGGTTGATCCGGGGGGATTGTCCCAGTAATAATTGCACTGTAAGTCGCTTTTGATAAAAGCGTCTGCCAAATGCATAAACGTAAATGTAAATATATTGTTAATTGTTTGTTCATGATACCCAATGGATTAAGTGTTAACTAATTTCAGAATATTCATTGCCTCATGGAGAACTATTAACCAACTATGACTAATTTCAAATTAACTTCTAATTAACTACTAATGATTAGTAGTTATTTAAATGTTTCCATATTTAGTCAATAGTTCTCAATGAGGCAAATAAAATTCAGTAATTATTGATTTTTTATAAGTGATCTGCCACTGTCATCTTAGCTATTACTTACTGATTAGTTAATAGTGACATAAGGGTTAATGTATAGTGGTACTATTCATTTGTCCTCCATTAATTACTGCATATTTACATATTAATATTAGAATAGTTAATCAAAAATTAAGTGTTACTGTATATTTTTGAGATGCGACAACATTGAAGAGGAAGATATTCAGCTATTAAACACTGACACAAAACTGCATTTCCAGTTCAGAAGGACAACACATCCAATCTGAAGCCAATATGATTTGGTATATCAATTGCAAATGTACAGAACAAGGACTACATTTTGTGTTGTATTATGAGCTTCTCTCTCTCACTTGATAAGCAGGTTCACAATGAGGAAAAAAGAGAACGAATTTTCTAGTTAATATCCCTCAACATTGGTCCAACAGAATAAGGGTAGTGTTATTCTAATGGCCCTGCTCCTGTACGGCTGCTTGGCTGACGCTCACTTATATGGTCTTTTGGACGACACTTCAGAAAGTGCTATTTCCAGCAAATGTCACCCTGACTTCATTGATCGGTCTGGCGATGCTGAGAATGGCTCAGATGTACTCCCATTCTGGAAAAGCTGATCATGTTCTATGCTTCTGCAGCCTGGAGCACCCTCTCAACATTCCATTTACTGTAGATGCAATGCTCTGCTCTGCTTTACAACAGGCTGCCGTAATGCTGCCTCATTTGAGTGCAGAAAAACCTTGAAGCTTCCCCCATCTGTGATGTGAGAAAGTATTTACACACTCGTCATTACATTAATCAATATTTGGAAATTATTCTCATGAAAATTTTAGTTGTGTCTAGCTCAGCCAACCTTGTTTGGCTACCTAATTGTTCCCCAGTCAGCTAACCATGTGCCTCGCCTTCTGCCTTCCAATTTGCACTTCCATGTATTGAATTAGCTTAAACAAGTTAAATATAAAGAGTCAAAATGAGGAGGACTGTGACAAAAATAGGTCAGCTGACTTATACTCTATTCTATTATATTCTTGACATGTATGAACAATTGTGACTAAATCAAATAAGATGGAGATAATTGGATTATATTCAAGTCTGTTCTGCCTTAAGAATTTAATTTGCATCAACTTGAGGTGGAAGTTGTTTAAACAGAGCATACAGTTGACTTAAATATATAAAACTTGTTAGTTGAGCATAGTGTCTTTCAAAACATGATGTTGACTTTTAGTAACGTACACTCAATGTTTATTAGTAGTAGTTTACCTAACTGATAACTTCTTTCCTCTTAAAGGGATAGTTCACCCTAAAATTAGCAACCATGAGTTCTATAAAACTACCAACCCCAATTACATTCATTCTTCAGTGGACCACACAAAAGGACATGTTAAGCTTCAGTCACCATTTACTTTCATTCCTAACTGTGCTTCATACATTTTCTACCATTTTTTCAGCACAAGTGCTTGGCGTGGGGCGAAAAGTCACAGGAAGATGCAATTTGTATTTTATTTTCCCCAAAAAAACGAATGCCCTCTGACTTGACAGGTTGGATTGTTTCTTAATTTAAAATGAGCTTTATAATTTAGGACATGATTCAGTATTGACATCAATAAATTGATAACCAATAGTCAATGCTAATGCTGTAACTCATAACTAAACACATCGCGGGCAGGTGCGTACACAATGTAAAGGGGAAAAAAATAGAAAGAGCCCACTCACTGTCATAGCTTGCAGATCTTCTTCAGGCATTACATTAATTTCTCTGAAGATTCTTCTAATAGCAAAGGAGGTTTATCACTGTTACCATCATGATTTACCCGAGAAGTTTCACCAATTTGCTGGCGATGCTCTCAACAGAATCAGAGAAGGTAAATGACAGTGGACATCCTTCTGCTGGAGTGATCTGAACTTTTTCACTATAAAGCTTCATGTCAAACCATTTTTATTGACCTCTTGGTCTGTTTGAGTCACAAAAGAGCCTCAGATGATAGCAAAAACATGCAATGACAATAAGTTCCTTTCTTTCTTCGAGACACTTTTCTGATTGCTAAATCAACATTTTATGACGTGAATGCACTTAATTTATAACAACAACTTAATTACTGCTACGCATAGTTGTTAAAAGCATTTACTAGCAATCTGGTGCCTTCTTTATATGCCGGTTTCATGTGTGTGGGCAGAGACTATTTAGCAGAGATGGACCACTTCTATTAAAATTAATGGGAGAAATTGGAATGCCCAATGGTCAACGGATGTTGAATGGAAGTCCCGTCTTACAGGTAAAAGAGCCAATCACCTTTGAGATACAGACATCGCTTGTCAATTAACTTGAGTACGTGCATGCACATCAGCTGTACTAATTAAAAATCGGAAAGTTATATTTATTTAAACTTAAAAAATGTGACTGATGCCTTAAATCTTTGGAGTTATGCTAACTTGTTAGGGTTTACAGGCAAAACACATTTTTACAATGAATGCAGGTTTGAAAGAATTATGTTCACTACTCAGATCAAATTATTCACAGTACCTTTATGCATCTTTATTTATGACCATTATTAAGGTTCACCTGGTTTCATAAATCATCCAAATTAATAATTGACATGTTCATTGATTTTAAGCTTGGAGTCAGATGCAAGTACGATAATGAGTTCCTGTTATATTGTTCAAGGAGAAAATGTGTATTTCACTTCATAAAATTATGATCATTTTGAAAACAAAACTTTCTCTTGTAAGTGCACAAGCCTCTGCAAAAATTAAACCTAATTATCGTAGAACTAATCTTATACATTTTCTCTTACTTCTGGCCAGATTGATTACATTCCAAAGAAGCTCTACTTTGCCTCCAAAAGGTCCTTATGGATATGGTAGATACCTCAAATGTAAATAATTGGATGAATCAGGCCATCTGATCAGTCATCTGCTGGGGTGCTTGAAGAAGGCCAGATCAGGACTCTCCAGATGTTTGCAGTGCGGAGCCCAGCCAGATCTGCCAGGTCTATCTCTGTCATGCACACAAAGACACACACACACAACACACATTTGTTGTTCTATCACAGTGGGGACTTTCCATTCACTTTTATTGCTTTTATACTGAGCATATAATTATTATTTTTTTCATCCCCTAAACCTAACCCTATGGGGTTATTTTTGTTTCAATTTAACATATACTGTAAATGGAAAGAGATTTACAAATAAAAAGTTGGTTCACAAATACATTTAATGAGAACAAAAATGAAATTCATTCACAAATACATATGAGATTTTCAAAAAATTTAAATGTAACTCACAAACAAAACACTGCTCGGCATTCATTTGTGAATCATGCACATTTATTTGTGGATCTCTTCCTTTGCATTTGTGGATCACAGCATACATTTGTGGATTCTGAAACATTTCTAGCTGCATGATGTAATCCACAAATAGGTGTCTACTGTCTACTAAAGCCAATCCTAGCATGTTCTAGCTTCAACCAATCATGCTTTGTTTAAGAATCAGGGCGGGATCAAGCTCTCTTTTCAACATGGTCTCTTGACAAGTCAGGACTTCAAAACTTTATAAGAAGCAGATGCAATCAGCGTAATATATCACACTGCGACTTAAGGTTTGTATCATTTTCACTCATTTCTAAACATGTTAGCCTAAATGGTTAAAGTTGAAAATAGCTCCTTTTTATTGTGAAAGTCCTGGGAATTATCTTTTTAGCTAGGTGTGTTGTTTGGTGTTCCAGGGATCAGTTATCAGAGTCTGCTATTTTAATCGTAACTAAGTTTCTAGACTGAAACTCCTGGCTACATGATGAGAAATATATGTTTGTGGCTTCAAAACCTTCATTCTTAAAGGAGCAATATGACACCTGTGGCCATTAAGTAAACTGCTTAAGTAAGGACACTAATGAATGGATCTTTTTGCATTGTCTTGAACATTGTCTAGCATTCATTTCAAATTACACATCAATCCTTATGGCACTATATTTCTATATGCTTAGCAGTTATGTATTCTTACCTGTCCAATAAGAAGAACGCCAATTCAGGGTCGCTTTTGATCCTCAAATCCGAACGAAGGTCCCTCCAGGAATCAAATGCCCTGGCGATGTTCATTCTAGTTTTCGCCTGACCAAGATCACATTCCCGCTTCGCCAGATGGGATTCAGTAGACAATGTATTTTTTTTGGCTTACTCTGAATTTGTGTAGGAGTCAGTGTTGTGCTGGTAGCCGGACATTTGCTGGATTCCATATCTAAAACAATGTTACCTAGTGTTGCAGATTGTGGTCGCGGTTTAATAGCGGAAGAGAAGCTATTACTGTCTGAGGCAAGGCTCTCGGGAGCACGCATAAACGTCACCCGTGCGTTTCTCTGCAAAAGCGACCCGCTCCCTTCGCATGAAAATCAGTCTACAGGAAGTCCAGGAAGGGTTAATTTTTTAAGTTGCATTACAAGCCGTTCAAACATTGTCAACAAAAGGGCGAATATTACATGGCATGTTTTACATATTGCACCTTTAATGTTACATGTCAGATCCAAACACTCTAGAAGAACAGCAGCACAGCTAGTGCGTTATAAAACATTAATCATGTCAGATTAGGAGCTGAGAAGCACAAACCATAAATGAATACTCTATATTAGAGTTTGTGCAAGATCTGCTATGGTGAGAATTATTTTTTACATCATTCATGTTGATGTATTTATAAAGCACATTTTGTTCAATATGGTAATATTTATTTCAAAAGCATACATATTTTAGCACTTTTGTGTCAGTGTTGTTAGGTGACTAGTTCAATGTATTCTCTTAATGGAATAATATTTAATGTTCAGACAATGATATTTGACTCATTGATGCAATCTTTTTCACATTTTCTTCTGTGTAATGCTCATCAAATTTGAGTTGCACTTCACTCACCTGCTCACAAACTCTGATGTTCCAGATTCTATACATAATATGTTTTCAAATATGTAATGAGATTTTCTGTTATGTCAGACATCTTTTTTAGAAAATTGTAATGTCTTCAAATTAAAGTCCAATAAAAACAACTAAATAATTAACACTTCTTCTTTTGGCTACTTTACTTATATTAGCTCATTCATCAGTAATAATTCTGGAATTGAATCACCCTCATGTTGCGCAAAACCCACATGATTTAGTGATTTAATGGAATATGAGGATACATTGAAATGTTGGTGCTGCTGCTTTTTCCCATACAATGAAAGTGAGGTCAGTCCCTTACATTATTCCTGACATCACCTTTGCTGTTCCATGGAAGAAAATCATGCAGGTTTGGAACAACATGAACAAGAGTAAAATACAATTTGACATTTAGATGACGTATCTATTCAATATATTGTTTTATTCACATTTATCAAGGGATTTAAATAGGTAAATAATTTTTAGAGAGCATAACTATTTTGAAAAAAATAACTCAAAGAAAATCTATTGGCTAAAGAGATTTATTTATTTTGGTGTTTCAAAGATTATAATTTGTCATGCATTACTACAAATGACAATACATTTGTGTATATTTTATATGCACACACAAACACTGGAATTGGACAAAACAGCTGGAGTGTCCTATCAGTTGTCTGGGACAAATAATTCTAGTCAGGTATCCAAATATCCAGTATCCTTGCAACTCTTTGGTCCTCCTGTATCTTACAGCCCCATATACATCCTGAGCAAATGAGTGGAATACACATTGTTTACAGAGATAACATTCTTCATGAATACAACTGAAGTATTCATTGTGACTAATATTGGACTGGTCTGGCATAACATATAAAAGTGCTACAAATACAAAATATAATTCCTTTAAAATAAATATTACCATATTGAACAAAATGTGCTTTATTAAATACATTAACAGAAATAATGTGTAAGAATGAAGGTTTTGAAGCCACAACCATATATTTCCCATCATGTAGCCAGGGTTTTCAGTCTAGAAACTTTTTTACGATTAAAAGAGTAGATTCTGATAACTGATCTCTGGAACACCAAATGACACACCTAGCTAGAAAGTTAATTACAGGGACATTCACAATAAATAGGAGCTATGTTCAGCTTTAACCATTTAACATGTTTAGAAATGAGAGAAAATGATTCAAACCTTAAGTCACAGTGTGATTTATTCCACTGATTGCATCTGCTTCTTATAAAGTTTTGAAGTCCTGACTTGTGAAGAGACCATGTTGAAAAGAGAGCTTGATCCCAATCTGAGAGGCCACAATCTTTTCTGAGATCAGATTCAGGGTGTAGTGTAAATGGGATTTTCTTTGAAGGCTTATTTTTATTTTTTTATTTTTTACAGTATTTTGTCTCACCTCTGATATTTGCAGAAAATTCAGCTAACAGGTGGAGGTCTTCACTAAATTGAAAGTAAAAATTGTACAGTTGATGCAGAAATCTAATGACTGAAGCATTACAGAACAGGGAAATTCATTGCACAAACACTACAGTGTTTCAAACTTTGTGTTTCTTTGCCTCATCCTACATGCTAATACTGCAGCACAATATTTTTAATTGCACAACATTTTGGTTCAAATTAGCAGTAATCAACCTGAATTCAACAGCAATACAAAGTCCAAGTAAACTTTTTCATCATTGCAGGCAGCACATAAATGCAACATTATTGCCAGAGACTCCATATAATAATGTATGAGTAAACTCAAAAATATACTGACATCAATAGAATTGTTGAGGATACTCGTAGTATGAACATAATCCAGTAGGACTGTAAAAATGATAGCTTTCACCAGACCCCCAGAACACCAGGGAAATGATGCAACTTAATTTCCTTATTTACTTGATGCAGGCCAATAATAGGCCCCTTCTGAAACACAGTAATATCTTTTCCACAACCACGGGATACCTCTTCTGACATGGTTGTTTAAGAAATGAGAAGCCACACACTGCATCAGTTAGGGTTAAAATAATTGTTTCCAGCTGAGACATATTAATCACTGCAATAATGGTCCAACCATAGGCTCTTAGGTATCTGCTTATTTAAATCCAAACTGCGACCAGGCTGGGGCCAGGCCAGCCAGTGGATTAAGATATTATTGAACTGATACTTGATCACCAATGTATCATGTAATCAAGGTTTTTGACGATGCAGATATTTTAAAATGGCAAAACGTTTTGATAACTTTTTCCTTATAAAAGTACACACATAGAACCACATAGCAACCTGCTGGGCCAGTGTCCATACAGGAGCACGAAGGGGGAAAACCTCCCTGACTGCAAATAATAGGGGGTCCAGACATTTGTCCCAATTTATAGCGTCTTCATGTAGGAACTTACGAATCATGTTTTTCAGCGTTTGTTTAAATCATTCCACCAGCCCGTCAGTTTGCGGGTGATAAATGCTGGAGCGAATCGATTTGATCCCCAGCCATTCATAAAGTTTGCATAGTGTTTGTGACGTAAACGTTGTGCCTTGGTCAGTGAGGATTTCTTTTGGAATCCCCACCCGGGAGCCAATTATGAAGAGTGCCTCTGCAACACTGTGTGCTGAGATGTTGCGTTAAGTCACTGTTTCTGGATATCACGTTGCATAATCCTTCAGGAATAATACAAACCGATATCCGCATGCTGACCATTTTAATGGTCCGACGAGGTCGATACCAATTCTTTAGAAGGGGGCCTCGTTTAACGGTAATGGGCGCAATGATGCTCTTGGGGTGGCCAGTGGATTCACCAGCTGACATTAACGGCATGCTGCATACCTTCCGCGTACATCCCGTGAATACCTGGCCAATAAAAGCGGCCCATTAAATGGTTGTGGCAGGGTGGAGGGCGGGGCTGGGTCATGATTCTACACACCCGGTCCCTTATCAGACTAATCAAGCCTCCGAGAGGGTTAAAGGCCGACTGCGGAGGATGGTGCGGGAGTAAGAGAGATCGTTTACGGACGTGTCCGTCATGTGTGTGTTTGTCTTTTGTTTAGTTGCTCATTAAAGTATGATTTATATTGCCAAGCCGGTTCTCGCCTCCTCCTTTCCATGGAACTGCTTTACAATGGTGTAGTGTTCTTTCTTGCCCTAAGTGACCCGCCATAGGATTGTGGTGAGCTACCCGGAAAAGTGTTTCCCGATGGCTCCTGGGGACTAATAACTAAGTTGTATTTTCATGGGTTTGAGTGTAATGCGTCACTCGATACAACCAGTCCCTGATAATTGAAAAATATGCATATGTGAGGGTGATGTCATGCTGGAGCTGCTGGCCATCGATTACTCTCACTTGGTTAAAGGCATGCTTAAGGGTTTCGTCACACGACTGCTCTAGAGGAAAGTCCCATTCCGGGAAATTCCTAAGGGCAGGAATGCCAGAGGATTCCTCCCCTGCATCATTCTGACACTGAGAGATGCTGACAGCTCCACCTCCCCAGCCATCACATCACACATCACACACCTTGTTTTTGGATTGCAGGACCCATCCACACACAATGCTTTTAATAATATGCCTCCCCGGAAAGCAGCAACAGCAGGTGGAGGTTGGAAGACCCATTGGGTTAATGGCCAGCCGGAGGCAGTGGCTGAGTGCTCGAAGAAACTAGTCCTGAATGATCTCCTCCCTAGCCTTCTGGCCTAGCGATTTCAGCGGAGCAATTCACGTCCAGACCCACTACGAGTCACAGGTGCTCTGTACTGGAGTCGGGCTCCATGGGCTTAGTTCCCTGTCAGGCAAACTCCCCGTGATGTATTTCCTGCGGTACAGTCCCCCTTTCAGCGGACCCGCGTTTCCCTTGTGCAGCCCCGCTGCCCCGGTCGCCATGATTGTAGAGTCCCCCATCATTAGGCTGGACCTACCACAGCGCCATTTTCCACGTACGGCTTCACAACCCTCGTGGTGTATTGCCACATGTTACCTCCCCCTAGACTGGGCAGGATGTGGCCTCCGCAGGGTCTTTTTCACCTAAAAGAATAGTACCGGGAAAGAACGCCTTGCCCGATGCATTTCATTGCGTTAAGATAGCCCCTGCCGCTTCAATTCCTATGTGAGAGACATATGTGAGAGCGAAGGCCGCGGCTGCTGGGCTTCCCATGCTAGTCATGTAGCACCTGTTCCCCCCCCTCAGGGGTGCGGGGGCCTAAGGTCTGTGTGTGACATCTCTTTGGGGGTGTTGGGGAGGGCTACGTGCAGCTGACACAGGTGCCTCTAGCACGCAGTAGCCTGCTTGCACCTGTCTCGACAGTTCACGTAACACAGTCAGTGCGTGGCGTTTTTATAGGGGACACCTTGTGTCACTTTATTCGACACAACGTCGAGTGAGTGACAGAAGCGGAATGTCATGGTTACTGTTGTAACCTCCTTCCCCCGAGGGAGGGAACGAGACGTTGTGTCCCTCCTGCCACAGCACTAGACCTACCACTGTAAATGGTCATATCTTATTTTCGGCTCATCGGTACAAAATCCTGACTGGCACTCACTGCCCCGCTTCCCTTTATAACCGTATGTTCGGGGCGGGGCATGCAAATTTTGTCTGCCAACTTGACATTGGCCTTTTCTCAAGCTTTTCCCAGGAAGACCCCTTGTGTTACTTCATTCGACACAACGTCTCATTCCCTCCCTCAGGTAACGGAGGTTACAACAGTAACCATGACGTTTTCGGAGTATGAGTCCACTTGCGAAAATGTTTTAGTTAGAATTTTTCTATTTTAATCGTTTATTTTTCATTACAAATGACATTATCAGCATAACACTTTGAGTTAAAAATTTGTGCAAAACCCGGATGTGAAAAATCACAGAGCATCTTGTGGAAGAGCTTTAATGAAAGAAAACCTGTCCTTTTGTACAAAATGAGTTAACAAGTAATGTCACAAATTTGCTTATTTGATTACTGATCATGAAATTGTGTGGAATCTTAAATATTATTATAGTATGTCATTGTAATCATGTAATCACTAGTAAGCAAGCAACAGCGAAAGAGGAGCAGGCTATTTTATTTATATGAAGTTTTTTGCACCTGACCTGCATTCAAATCTACATCTTGATGCAACTGTTTAGCCCTTTTTGGAGAATCGTACTTTGGTGAATCCTAAAACATTATTTCCAGGTTTAATTTATATTTTGAATAGATTTTTATCAGATTATGTTTTATCTTTTAATGTAATTTTGAGCGTGACCATGGTTTAAGGAGGGTGTACCTGTATGCTGTGTTGGAAATATCAAGGATTAATAATGGTTTTCCTTATTACATGATGTATTATTCTGAGAGCAAAAAGAAAGAATTTAAACATGGAACGTAGACTGTCATCCACGCAGCCTGACCGAATTAGAGTGGGAGCGCTTCTCGCGCGATTAACCAAAAGTCTGTTGGGTATTCTGCAGTCTCGTCACATTTGAGCTTTTTGTTCAGCTCATCAAATCACTCTTTGATCATGAGGAAGGATAACATCGAGATGTAGATTGAAATGCAGGTGCGGAATTTCATATAAATAAAATAGTCTACTCCTCTCTCACCGTTGCTGGCATGCCAGTGATTACCCCTCCACAAGCCATAGGTTGCTGACCCCTGTTATAGAGGTACACACTTTCCAAAAATACAGTTATTGAATGCATTTAATTAGCTACACTAATCTATTAATTCATAATAAGCAGTAATAGTGTACTTCTGCATCCTGCATTCGGCATTGTATGTTTTGTGCATTGCATTGAAAGAGAGTGTTCTTAAGTTCATCTTACTTTACCACTTTCAGGATCAAAACTAGATACACAGTCATAGAAATAGTATTCACTTCCTATTAGCAAACTGTCTCCACATCCCTCAGGCAATTTAGCCTCTAGTAATATCATACAAACAGATGGATTTCAACATCGACAGTATGTTGTTTAAAGTAACATTCAGGCAGTTTAGGTACCAATGTGTTTCTCATTTTAACAGAAGTGCATTACATGAAAATGAGAAGCCATCACAGAGCTGAGCCAGATCATACCATCATCAAATAAGCCTACACATCAGTAGTGTGGTCCAGCCTTCATCTTCATCTGAAGTTCTGTCTCTGATCACTGTACAGTGTAATCACAGTATTGCCGGGCATTAACATGCATATCATTTCATCCACAAAGCTTCCTAATATAATGTCTCAAAAATGGAGTCAAATGTCAGCTGTCAGATTTAGAGATACAGAGACACAGAAATGTAAGACAAATATAGATAGATTAATATGGAAGATGAAAGATTCACAAGATTTTTTTTTTCTTATTGTGAATGTAGCTTTATAATTTAGAGAGCACCATCAGATATGTGTTTTTTCTTAGATAGTCCTTGGTTTTAATGACCACAGCACCACTCTGTGGTAGTACCTGCCACTTACAAGCCCTTATTTAGCCAATTGTTTAAGACAATTTCAAATTGAACAGTGGATAACGGTGTGGGACTGCTGTACCAGTTGTTCACATACAGGGCATGGTGCACTCCCACAAAGGAGCCAGTAAGGTAATTTGGTCAACATACAAAGAGATCCTAAGCCCCTTTATAAAGGTGGGTGTCTGTGGTGGATACTGAATAAATAATCCTGTTTTGGATACCAAGTGAGCAAATAACACAGATATAATAATAATAATAATAAATAAAAGAGAACCATTTGTGTGACCAGATGTAAACAGCAGTGTGTCTCATTTTACCACTTGTAATTGTATCACCTGAGAAGGAACTTAATACCATGTGCATAATGGGCCTATGTCCAGAAAATCAGCCAGTCTGGTTCTTCATAACTGTCTAAGTCTGCTTAGACTCTTCAGAACTGGGCAATAAGGAGGACGTTCTAGTAAAAGCATTATAGGTGTGGCCCGGGTGAGAAACAGATCAAAGGTTAAGTCCTTTTTCTTTTGAATTCTCGTCCCTGCCCAGTAGGTGGCGATATGCATGGAGAGTGAACAAAAGCAGAAGATTGTGAAAGTGAAGTTGGGGATTGATTGTAAAAAAGGACTTAAATATCTGTTTCTCACTCACATGTAATGTATTGCTTATGAAGATTTAGAGTTAACCACTGGAGTCTTGTGGATTACTTTAACGCTGCCTTAATGTCTTTTTGTACTTTCTAAATTTTGGTACTTGCATTGTGAGGACCTACAGAGCTGAAATATTCTTCACAAAATATTTGTGTGTTCAGCAGAAGAAAGTCATACACATTTAGCCTGTTTATTAGCTATCAGACTTTCCAGGTTAGTACTAATTCAATTTTCTGGATATTTCCTCCCCGAATATTCCTAGATGGAATTTTTTGTTTTAAAACATTACTTCACAGTACTGATGAGGGCAAACATTATCAAGCAGGATGTAATAGTGACCAGTTATACAGTCATATACATTTTAACCTATATCCTTAAAGTTGGTACAGAAATTAAGTCCAGTAAACATAATGACCAACGTTATGTTTGGAGAAAAAAGGGTGTGGCTTGCAAGCCGAAGAATACCATCCCAACCATGAAGCGGCAGCATCATGTTGTGCAGGTGTTTTGCTGCAGGAGGGACTAGTGCACTTCACAAAATAGGTGGCATCATGAGGCAGGAAAACTATGTGGACATATTGAAGAAACATCTCAAGACATCAGCCAGGAATAAGTCGCAAATGGGTCTTCTAAATGGACAATGACCCCGAGCATACCTCCAAAGTTGTGGCAAAATGGCTTAAAAGGTACTGGAG
Source organism: Xyrauchen texanus (assembly GCF_025860055.1). Taxonomy (NCBI): domain Eukaryota; kingdom Metazoa; phylum Chordata; class Actinopteri; order Cypriniformes; family Catostomidae; genus Xyrauchen; species Xyrauchen texanus. The sequence continues at coordinate 21,039,250 of NC_068319.1, forward strand.
TGGCCATCACAAAGCCCTGATCAATCCGATAGAACATTTGAGGGCAGAACTGAAAAAGCTTGTGCGAGCAAGGAGGTCTACAAACCTGACTCAGTTACACCAATTCTGTCTGGAGGAATGGGACAACATTCCAGCAACTTATTGTGAGAAGCTTGTGGACGGCAACCCAAAATGATTAAGCCAAGTTAAAAAATGTAAAGGCAATGCAACCAAATAATAACAAAGTGTAGGTAAACTTCTGACCCACTGGGAATGTGATGAAAGAAATAAAAGCTGATTTAAATAATTCTCTCTACTATTATTCTGACATTTCACACTCTTAAAATAAAGTAGTGATACTATCTGACCTAAGACGGAATGCTTTCTACGATCAATAGTCAGGAATTGTGAAACATGTAGTTTAAATGTATTTGGCAAAGGTGTATGTAAACTTCAGACTTCAAATATATAACATTAAAGTTTATTTCATGAAGCAAATGCTCACAAACACATTTCCAATATAGCTTTCATGCATAAAGTCACAATTTCTTAAGATATGACACATTTTACCACAGTACAGTACATGTATACATGGCACCAAAATAAATATAATAAATACAATGTTTACACAACCATAAACCATGACATTTATTTTCATGTAAATCAGACTAGGGCAAGTTAATTTCATGCCAACTTCATAGCTTTCACAAACTTGAATGGCACCTTTTTGGTAAATGAAAAATAAAATAAAAAAATCTATTGCTCAATGTATGTTTTTCCTCGTTTCAAGATTAGGTTAGGGCCACTGTGCTTTTATATCTCATATGGCTTTTTTCATTATAATCGAATTAAGTATATATTTATTACTTCAATATGCACTATATACTGCATAGTAAATTGACTGTAAGGATGACAAATTCATAGAATACCTTTAGATGATATATTCTTCAACTTGGCACTTTAGATACAATGAAAAATCAGGCATTTTTGTGGTGTATACTAATAGTCTTGACCACTTGTTCAAAACATATGACACATTGAGCTGGACACAAATATCTTCCCAATAATGTAGCAACAATTTTCACGCAATATTTGCTTTACTATTAAGCAACACTTACATAATAAATAAATACCAACAGCAGCAATGAACAAGCCATGAAAAACAGCTTTGTATTCCATCAATACAGCTTCTAAGACAATATGACTCAGTGCACTTGATTTGAGCAGATAGAGTGAGCAACATCTAGCGTAGCAGACAGATTCACGGCTGAAGTGAAGGACTGATTGAGCAAGGAAGTAAGATTAATGTTTGGAGTCTCGAGGGTAAAACTCAGCCAGGGTGCTCTGAGGAATCCTCTTCAGCATCTCCTTGGGAAAGATTCTCAAAAGCTGCCATCCAATGTCCAAAGTTTCGTACACAGTTCGGTTCTCATACGCACCTGTGGGACAAAGAATAATAAGCCCTTCCTGAATACAGTACATATGCTTTATAGGCTGCTGCCATTCATGTAATCACATCACTAAGTACTTAATGAATTTAAAATGAGCCTCATTTATTTGTGGGTCATTCCAATTATGCCGTTTTATTTCCCCTGATCATTTCAGTTCATTATATTGGATAAAATATGAAACTTACAATTTTTTAAGATTTCTTAGTTTTTTTCTATCAAAATAACACAACATATGACTTTCTTCCGAGGAACACAAATTAAGATATTATGATAGAGATATGAGGTGTATACATCTGTACAATGCATGTCAATGGGGCCCAAAACGTCCAAGCTCCATAAAGGACATAAAGGCAGCTTTTAAGAAATACATACGACTTGAATGGTTTAATCCATGTCTTCTGAAGTGATCAGTTTTGAGTGAAAAACAGACCAAAAAGTAACTCCTTTTTCACTAAAGATCTTGACATGCAGTCTCCTAGGTGCGATCATGATTTGATGCTTGATTATCTGCGCATGTGTCAAGTGCAAAGAAGTGTAATCAAGCTTCAAAACATGATATATCTCCATCAAAATATCTTTGTTTGTGTTCCTCGGAAGAAAGTCATACAGTTTTGAGATGGAAAACAAAAATATCAAAATTAACTTCAAGTTGACACCCTCACGTAAGCTCTTAAAGGAATATTCAGGGTTAACTACAAGTTTATTTGAGCTCATACAACAGATTTTGTGGCATATTATTGATTAACATAAAAATGGATTTAGTCTCGTCACTCCTTTTCATTAAAAAAAGCACAAATCTGGGTTCCATTGAGTCACTTAAATGGAAGTGAATGGAGCCAATTAGTAAACATTAAAATACTCACTATTTCAAAGGTTTAGCCACAAGACAAATCGTTTGCATGTTAACATGATTTTAATGTGATCAAATCACTAACCAACCATTTCTTGCTTTACAGCTCAAATAATAAGTTTTTTAGCAGAGGAATTAATGTAAGGGCTTTTATAAAATTTCTGCCTTTAAAGCCTCCAAAAATTGGCCATTGTAAGTGACTCGATGAAACCTATTTATTTTTAAAGGAGGGACAATTCGAAAGTAATTTGTGTGGTAATCAACATTATGTCACAGATTCTGTCGATTGAGCTGAACTTGTATGTAACACAGAATATTCCTTTAATGCCTCGCAATTTCCAGTACAAATTGACTGCATAGCAAGAATGACTTAAGTCTACCTTTTCTGTTCTTTATAAGATACAAAACTGCTCTTCTGTCCTGACTTACCCTGGGAAATAAAGTTTCTCTCAAATTTCTGTAAGAACTCCAGGTACAACAAGTCATCCGCTGTCAATGCTTCCTCGCCAACCACAGCCTTCATTGCCTGCACATCTTTCCCGATGGCATAACAAGCATACTGTGTAAAGAAAAGAAGCTTTGTCACAACCTTCCCAATCTTCTAACCATCAACTAATTTATTGTTTGCAGTGAGAAAACTGGTACATTTTATTTCTACATTAAATGCATAAATGGCTCTATCTCTAAAGGGGAATACAATGATTGTGTTCTCTAATGTGGTATTGCTTTTAATTGGTTTCAAATTTATATTCTCCCAAACTTACCAGTTGATTAGAGACATCCGAGTGGTCTTTGCGTGTCATTCCCTCACCGATAGCTGACTTCATCAGTCGAGACAAAGAAGGTAGTACATTGATGGGAGGATAGATCTACATTAAAGGAGAAAATATATATTATAATAATAATAATAATTACTAAAACAAATTGCACATAGTATTCATTCATCAACTACAGGGGTTTTCAACATTTTTCAAGGACCCCTTGGTGGACAGAGAGATGCAGCAGGGACCCCTTTTTACATACTGTATAAAACTGAGCTTACATGCATGCAGTAACATATTCAATTATATACTTTTATGCCTTGTGAAGCCAATACAATAATTATTATTGATGTTCAGAGTCATGTATACATTCTTATTTACCTTAAAGGGATAGTTCACCCAAACATTACAATTCTCTCATCATTTACTCACCTTCATGCCATCCAAAATGTGTTTGACTTTCTTTCTAATGCTGAACACAAAGAAAGATATTTAGAAAAATATTTCAGCTCTATTGGTCTTCACGACTCAAGTGAATGGTGGCCAGACATTTGAAGGTCCAAAAATCACATAAAGGCAGCAAAAAAGTAATCCATATGACTCCAGTGGTTAAATCTATATCTTCAGAAGCGATAATTGATATTAAAAAGTCCTTTTTAATATCAATCTCCACTTTCACTTTCATCTTTTGTTTTTGCCGTTTTGTGCATATCGCCACCTACTGGGCAGGGAGGTGTATTTACAGTAAAAAAGGACTGAAATATTTATCCTTTTTCTCACCCAGACCTATATTATCACTTCTGAAGGCATGGATTAAACCACTGGAGTCATATGGATTATTTTATGCTGACTTTATGTGTTTATTGGAGCTTCAAAGTTCTGGTCACCATTCAATTGCATTTGTAAGGACCATGATATATAAGGCATTTATAAGGACCATGAGTGGAGATATTTATCTAAAAATCTTCATTTGTGTTCAGCAGAAGAAAGAAAGTCATACACATCTGGGATGACATGAGGGTGAGTAAATTGATAAAATTTTAATTTTGGGGTGAACTACCCCTTAAGGGGTACATTTAGCTGTACTTCAGTTTACCTTAAGTTAATTTAATATTGTAATCATGTTTATCACATTATTCAAATTTGATTTTCATTCAATAATTGACAGACCCCCTGATCCATTTATTAATGCACAATTCAAACTTTGAGGTTGTTTTCATGACTCGCCTGCCTGTTATGAAGTTGTCTATCCACATAAATTTGACCCTCAGTGATGTAGCCTGTTAAATCCGGAATAGGATGGGTGATATCTGTGGATAAGATTATAAAAGTGTAAGCATTTCTGTTCCCAAAACCAGTTATGATGAAAAGAGAACTGAGATGTTTGCTAACCATCATTGGGCATAGTGAGGATTGGGATTTGGGTGATGGATCCATTTCGTCCCTCCACACGACCGGCTCGCTCATATATTGTGGCCAGATCGGTGTACATGTAGCCTGGGAAACCACGTCGGCCAGGCACCTCTTCTCTAGCTGCAGAGACCTTGAAGAAGATGATCGAGTTTAATATGAGTAATGTGGACAGCCTTCATGCTTACAGGCACCTGCCTTGAAAAATGAAGATGTACATATAAATATATATTATTATAATTTGTTTTCAACAAAGTCAATGAAAGGCGGTGTTTAACCTGCCAACCTGATTGTTTTGTTTTCTTACATGAATGCACTTAATTCACTTGAACTTGATGAATGCAGACAACATTACAAATTTTATAAAAACAGAGATAAAATAGTTTAACATTTATAGTAGTTTGAGACAAAACCTTTGTAAGATTTGTCTCTTTAAGGTTTTACAAAAATAATGGGACACCAAAGTGTATCTTCTTCATGGAAAGTGCAAACAGCGGTCACATTATGTCCTACCTCTCGTAAAGCCTCAGCATAGGAGCTCATGTCAGTCAATATGACTAGCACATGCTTCTCACACTGGTAAGCCAGAAACTCAGCCGCAGTGAGCGCAAGGCGGGGGGTGATAATGCGCTCAATCCTGCAACAGGAAATCAAGCATTTTGGTTAATAACATTTCACTCACGTCAAACCAAAATCCATAAATGTGGGTATATTTCAGGAGGTTACTGACGTGGGATCATTGGCCAAATTTAAAAAGAGGCACACATTGTCCATGGACCCGTTCTCTTCAAAATCTGATTTAAAAAACCTTGCAGTCTCCATGTTGACCTTAAGAAACACAATGTCATGAAGATATACCACTGGTATTAATATATACAAAGAACGCGTAATATTTTAAAGTTGAAGTGCAGCTCACCCCCATGGCAGCAAACACAATGGCAAAGTTTTCTTCACTGTAATCCATCACATCTTTGGACTTCTTTACCAATCCTGCCTGACGACAGATCTGTGCAGCAATCTGAAGACACACAATTGTAACAGAGTGAGCAAAAAACAAATCAAAACAAAGGAGCACATTTTCAAATAACAGACCAGATTTGTGCATCTTATGGATAAATATAGTGATAAACTGATATATCAGTTGTTATTTGGCCATTTTTAAATTTTAGCATTGGACCAATTAGTAATTCTTTTGTTAATACAAATAAAAAAAACAGCCTTGTCAATACATAATGTGCATTTTTGTTTTCTTTTATATTTTATAAAGCAGTATTATCAGCCTTTGGCCAACCTGCTCTCTAGATAAAAAAAATCACACTGGCTGACCACTTGATAAAAATGATTGGGTCTCTTTTTGAGCAGAAACACCACATATATTTTTTGTTATGTCTCTTCTTAAGAGACATAACAAACCATATGAAACACGGGATAGAAAAACAGACTGGTTTGATCTCACCTCATTGTGGGGCAGACCTGCAGCGGAGAAAATGGGAATTTTCTGGCCTCTTGCAATGCTGTTCATGCCATCAATGGCAGAGATGCCAGTCTGGATCATTTCCTCAGGATAAATACGACACTGAGGATTAATTGGCTGACCTACGGGAAACAGGTGGAAATCAGACATAAATACACAAAAATACCACTGATGGCAATTTAGGAGCATGATCAATTGTAAGAAATGTAACCACTCTGGTTCCGATTCCACTTATATTCTGGGTTCAATACAAGTTTAGCTCAATCAACAGCATTTGTGGAATAATGTTAATCACAGAAACAAATTCGACTCAACCCTCCTTCATGAGGCACTTACAATGGGAGTGAATGGGGCCAGTTTCTGGAGGGTTTAAACGCAGAAATTGTGACGCTTATAATTTATAGCACTTGCATTCATTCTTTTGTTAAAATTGTATATTATTTGAGCTGATTATTTAAGTTGTTTAAATCGATGTTTTTATGGTAATTTTAGGGTTTGCTGACATTATATTAACTTGGCAACAAAGTTGTAAATTTGGCTATAACTTTACACAAAACTTTATCAAGTTAAAATCATGTTAACATGCATGTTGTTTACATTTTGTGGCTATATTTTTGAAACGGTGAGTATTATAACGTTTACGAATTGGCCCTGTTCACTTATATTGTAAGTGTCTCACTGTAACCCAGATTTTAGCTTTTATTTTAATGAAAAAGAGGGACAAAATAAAGTTGAAATAAATTTGTGCCACCCCTGGAGTCACGAGTTCGTGCTGAGTGACTCCAGCCAGGTCTCCTCAGCAACCAAATAGGCCCAGTTGCTAGGGAGAGTTAAGTCACGTGGGGTAACCTCCTCGTGGTCTCTATCATGTGTGGTTCTCGCTCTCAGTGGGGCGCGTGCTGAGCTGTGCGTGAATGCCGCGGAGAATAGCGTGAATCCTCCAAACGCGCTATGGTCTACACGGTAAAGCGCTCAACAAGCCACGTGATAAAATGCGCAGATTGGTGGTCTCAGATGCAGAGGCAACTGAGATTCGTCTTCCACCACCCGGATTGAGTCACTACGCCATCACGAGGACTTAGAGCTCATTGAGAATTGGGCATTCTAAACTGGGGAGAAAAATTAAATAAATAAAATAAATGTTTGTGGTAATTAACATTATTCTACAAATGCAGCTGCATTATTTTAACTTGTATTGAACCCAGAATATTTCTATTCCATTAAAAATGATTATAGTACTTTTTTAAAAATTGGTCCACTTAACAAGGGATGCACCGTTTTTGTCCGATACCAGTTTTAACAAATTATAGGCAGATACGATACTTTGACACTTTATTTTGTCATCACATCACTTACAAAAATCGAGAGTTCTGGCACACTAGCACATTATATTCACATGCAAATGAGCTTGTGATTCGCTGCAAATGTTTGCCAGAAGTTTGCTGCTCTTCACCGGTAGTGGTAAACCTCCAGCAAACCTTTGACAACAATTAACAATTTGCTGCAAGTTTGCCGCAAAGCCAATTTGCATGTGGAAATAATCAGGGGCAATTTGCCACAAACTCTCGATTTTTGTAAGGAATGTTTTTTTTTTTTTTTTTTACTGTTCTAACAATAAATAATTTCCATTGAACGTTGGATTTGTTGAACACGTGACAGGCCAGCATTTTAAAGAGAACCACAGTGAAAGATAAACACAAGATAAAAAAGACATAAAAAAAAAATATAACTAAATATGTTAACATGATGATTGCTATTAAAAACTAATTTTTTTGTACTTCCAAAACATTTTTGCACTTCTGTTTTTGCCGTTTTAAACGGAGCCTTTTAAGGTTTAGTAATCTCCATATTGCAATTTGAATCTTAATTCAAACAATCACGTAGCATTAATGAATATCATACTGATGTCTCAGAGGTCAAAGTCTGCTGGTTTTCAAGAGGTTTGGATGATTTCCCTCATCATGTAGATAAGTGCTGCTTTCACAACGGTTACGTCCGTTTCTGGTGGTTTATCCACATTAACGTGAAAATGAGAAAGAATAATAAATAGAAATTAATAGACATGTTCTAGAAGTGCCAACCCTTCCAGATTTTCTGGCTTTTATTATTTCTAGATTGTGCCTTTGAATTAACAGGGTTTTTACAAAGTGTATTACTAATTAATTATAAATAAATCGGTTTCCAAATCTGTGTTTTCATGTTTATTACAGATATGCCGATGGTTTTAATTTGGTCAATAATTGGCCGATAAATATCGGCAGTCAATATATCAGTTCATGCCTACTCCTCACTGTTAAACCAAAAATATACTATGAAAAACAAAACATTGAACAAAACATCCTAAAAACATTCTGTTCCTGATTCTTAACCCTAAGCATGACAGACCATGTACTGCACTACAAAGTTATATTTCTCTCTCAAATATCATATATCCGAAATGTTTGAATTGAAGCCATTGATTTCAATGTACCCATAATGTCTAAATAGTCCTCAGCCAGCACTGCAGGTCCACGATCAATTGGCTTTCCTGATCCATTGAAGACCCGACCTGCAATAAACCACAAGTTTAAGCGAATACATATAATTACAAAAAACATGAGCACAATGCATTCCTGTTTCTTACCCAGCATATCCTCGGACACAGGTGTTCGCAATATGTCCCCTGTAAATTCACATGTGGTTTTTTGGGCATCGATGCCAGATGTTCCCTCAAACACCTAAAAACGAAAAAATAAGGGTCAGCTACTAATATAAAAAGATGGAAGAAAACCAACAAAATAAATAAATAATAATAATGTAAATGATGCATTTTAGAAAATCTCATTCCCTGACCTGAACCACGGCTTTGGAGCCTGTGACCTCCAGCACTTGTCCACTCCTCTTGGTGCCATCAGGAAGAGTCAGGTGGACAATCTCAGCATACCTGGGAAACTGCATCAGATGCACAAACATTATAAAATACCTGTTGATATTAAATAAAAGAACAAGTATGGTACAGCACATTCAAAACAAATTAAATCTGGCGTTGCATTGGCGTATGTATGCACGATTAATATGACGACAATGAAACCGTATGTAAAGGTGGCGGCATTTCATAATTACCTTGCGAACAAAACAAACACACACAAAATCAACATATAGAAGTAGACATTAATCATCTCACTTTAGATTGGGCTCATATAAAAATCCACATAAATCCACCATTGAATTCTACATGAGGATAGATCTTAATTCACATTTCAGACTATAGAAATGCACTCAAATTTTCATAGTCGAGAGACAAGCCTTTCAAAGGGTGATGAGATGAGTGGATGCATAAAAGGGGCAGGGCTGTCACTAAAATTCACAGGGCCCAGGAAATACTTTACAAGAGTAGGCTTTACTGTACATAGAACTAAGTGGGCCACCCACATTACAGGGGCCGGGACACCCCCTGACACCTGGAAAGAATGTAAAGTTGTGACTACACTGGAATGCATTACATTCATAAAACAACGGTTAAAAGATGATTGAATCAAATCAATCAACAGTAATAATAGTGAAGAAAAAAAAATTAGAAATCCATTACCTTCACTTGATCCAAAATGACCAGGGGCCCATTGACACCAGCCACGGTTTTATACGCTGTGTAAGCAATGACAGATGCATGTCACAATAGTGTTTTCATAGTATAGATCAAATTGCACATACAACTGAGTCACACAGAGTCAATAATGCAACTGATTGACAAATCTCAAAAGGTCCCTGGATGTCATGACATCATCGGTACATTTGATGACACTGCCATCATGATGCAGTTCCTTGCACAGTCCTAAAACATGCATCACTGAGTATTTATTAACATCGATTGTGATTAAAATCAAATCATCTCATTCACTTAGAAGTAAACAATTTGCACGAACGAGAAACATCCCCGTTTGTTAGCAGGGTGTCATCAGCTGATCCTGGATTCACCTGGCAACGTATAGTATCCAAATCATGTATGGACAGTATCAGAAATAATACAATAATGGACGTTACACATTTATAGCTGAAATAACATGCCGATAATGATGCTGACACGACGCAGTATGTTAATCATACAGACATCACATCATCACATCACATCATCGAATCGCTCCGGTGGGTTTGTTTATCAGGGGCCCTGGACACTCACTTAATCTCGGCTGAGAAATGTAGTCACGAGTGACGGCGAGCACATTTTCCCGAACGGCGACGTGTTTGCTCCCGGTAACGGCAGACGATATTTCGCTTACGGCTCCGCTCACCATTCCTCTAAGAGCCTTCATGATGACTATACTTCACAAAAATCACACTAGCGAGCAAATCGTGAGAACACGGCTGCACATGCGAAGTAGTGGTTAGGTGTTTAACCCCCCCCCTATTCAAAATCGACGCAGTGGACGCTGATGCCATCTAGTGGAGACTGGGCAGTTGACAGGCCATTGCATGCAGTGTGACATGCTCCACCACACTAGTGAAAATGCGTAAATATTGCATTTTTATAAGTTAACAATATAATTTTTTTTCTCTCTCTCTCTATCTATCTATATATATACACACAACTAAAACTGAAGATTTCATACCAAGGTGTACACTACAGTCTCAAAGACAAAAGACAACTGGCTCTAACAAAGACAGAAAGAGATGTGGAATTAAACAAGAGGATAAGTACATCAGAGACTCTAGTTTGAGAAAAAGATGCCTCCCGTGTCCTCAGCTGACAGCTTCATTGAATTCTACATGCTCAACACCAGTTTCATGTACAACAGTAAAGAGAAGACTCAGGGGTGCAGGACTTATGGGAACAATTGAAAAGAAATGTTTTTTTTTTTTAAAAAAAGGTGGAGTGGGCAATGAAACACAGACATTGAACAACAGATAATTGGAAAAGAGTGTTATGGATCTTAAACCCATTGAGCTTTTGTGGGATCAGCTAGACTGTAAGGAGTGTGAGAAGTGCCCGACAAGACAGTCACATCTATGGCAAGTGCTACAGGAAGTGTGGGGTGAAATGTCACCTGAGTATATGGACAAACTGACAGCTAGAATGCCAAGCATCTGCAAAGCTGTCATTGCTGCACATGGAGTATTCTTAGAAGTAATTTAAGAAGTTCTGAAAAAAAAAATCTAATTATAATAGTAATTTTTCACATTATTAATGTCCTGACTATACATTGCGATCAGTTGAATTCCACTTTGGTGAATAAAAGTACCAATTTCTTTACATAAGAGCAAAATCTTATTCCAAACTTTTGGCTGCCAGTGTAGCTATATACACAGATGAGCCAAATCATTATGACCACAAAACATTATTTATATATATATATCTATATATATATCTATATATATATATATATATATATATATATATATATATATATATATATATATATATATATATATATATATATATATATATTAACATATTTTTCTTTTTTTTTTTTGTGGTAATCAGTATTATACCACAAATGCTGTCGTTTCAGTTTAACTTAAATTGAACCTGGAATATTCATTTAATTGTTTCTTATAAATTTTTCGCAATAATGTTTCTTTGTTTTACATTTTAAAAATATCTAAAACATTGTTTATTTCCAGGTTTATATACAATTTAGAATCCTGCATGTTTCTATGTGATTTCAGACTTTTGGATCCCAATATACTTTATCTAAAAGTATTTTATTATTATTATTATTATTATTATTATTATTAATATGACCATTTCAGAACAAATTTAGCCAATCTTTACAACATCCAACATTTTTGGTAGTCCTATTAGAATTACTAAAGAGTTAATGACTGGCCCAAGTAAACTATAGAACACGTATTTGACAAGGATACTTGCTGTTTCAAAGGTTCCTCAAGATGAGGTTGTATGGCCTTAAACAAAGAAATGGCAAGCTGTGTAATTACACAACAAAAAAAGAACACACATAAAAACTACATATTGCTTACTTTCAATCGAATGCAATTTGGGGAGAATGAAAAGAGACTAAATGAAAAATGAAAACATTTTAGCAAGTACAAAACAACACTTAAGAATACAGTAGCTCAGAGAAAATCTGTCAACACATCATATTAAACAATTTTTTTATGATCTCAAAAACGTTTAAAACCATACAATATTTGATTATAGAATCTTAGAAAACAGCAACAACAGAAGCTCATTGTCACAAACAAATCCTGAAACTCTTTTTACGAGTTCTACTAAATAATACATATATATAAACAAATCAAAGATTTTCTGATTAGCATATCTTTATAAAAAAAAACATCATACATGGTCCATATCTCATATTTGTGAATAATAATTTGACTCTGTATTGCATTTTGCATCATGAGTGGCAAACATTCCAGTGAAAAGACTGAAAAAAGTCACTTTTATTCTTTAATAACTGCAAACCTATGATGAGAAGTAAAGTTTCAAGCTCCAGTGAAACTGCACATGTCGATTAAACTGACAATGTATGAAGAACAAACACTCTCTCACACTGCATAGCCAAATCTGCTGTCATACTTCGCAGTGCTGTTGCTGGTGTTAGTGGAAGGTGGATGTTCTTTGTGAGTTTGGCCCACTTGGCTGTAGGCCACTCCTGATCGGAAGCTGGACACTCGGCTGGTAGGGCGACTCTCAGGGGCAGGAGCGTCTTCTCTTTAAGGATAAAAAAGAAAAGATCATCGGTTTTACAAGGATATCAAACCATCTCACATCACATGATGTACAATAATAAGAGAGGAATTGGCCAAAATTGGGTTGGTCAAAATTCTGAATCTAAGAATGACCTACCTTTAAGATTAAGTTAATTAATTTAATATAATGAAATATATAGTTCAGGTCCTCTAATGTGATTGGACAAGAAACAATCCAAGAGTCTTGATAAAAATAACTACACATTGTGTCTAAAATCTGCTCAATTTGAACTTCTTTAATAGTATAATTGTTCCTCAAAATTATCTTCTTGTTTATAGAACTGTTGTATAACAGCAATAACACACGTGCATTTGTGCTGATGTACTGAATATCAGGATGGTTGTGATTACCAATAGCCGAATCACAGTCGTAGCAATCTTGCTTCTGGTATATTGCTTAAATATATAAATTAAATGGACAATTGTATAAGTAGCATTACAAACATTGAATATTAATATCATCTAATGCTTCTTGAAACATTCTGTTGCGTGTATGATACCATGTTTACGTACTTAAATTCAAATTTAAATTCCAATTCTGCATTCTATTTGCTACTTTAATTCAAATTCTATTTAAATTTGGGAATTGAATTCTATATAATAAAGTCTGAATGGTCACAACCCTAGAAATGTGGGGTGTTTATTTCACCTAATCTCATTGGATAAATCTTTGTCATGTCGATTCCAGTCACATCTGAAGACGACGAGCCATATGATCAACAGGACAATCATGATGAGCAGCAAACATCCAACAACAGTGCCTGTGATCACCCCAGCTCTGTTAGGAGCTATCAAAGATCAGGAAAAACAGTGAATGTTAGTCAACACAAAATCTTTGGTCTTTTGATGAACAATGTAGCTGCAGTGTGTTTGCATACATACGCTTTACAGCTTGAAGGTTCAGCCGACAGCTCTCTTTCCCTACCGCATTTGAAACTTCACAGGAGTAGATACCAGAGTGACTTTCAGAGTGGTTACTGATCAAAAGCTCTCCTGTGACAGAGTCTACATTTATGTATGGAGAGACAAGACACATAACATAAAATAAAAGAGACATTTTCTGACTCACTTTAAACACATTTTTCACACTGTCACTAGTTTGTTTATTTTGTCAACTAACAATGTCCAACCGTGGATATATTGTAATTGTTTTTTCCGTTTGTATATGAAACATCAAGAACAAATGACATTTCCACCATAACATAAATTACTTGATTGTTTTTTGATAGCATTCTGTGGTAGAAAGACATTTTAAACTTATATATATATATATATATATATATATATATATATATATATACACACACATACACACACACACACAAACACACACACACACACACTAGTGGCCAAAAGTTTGGAATAATGTACAGATTTTGTTGTTTCAGAAGGAAATTTGTACTGTCAATATTAGGTAAAAATTGCAAAAAAGAAACAGCTTTCTCTAGAAACTCATCAGTCAATCATATTTTGAAGAATGAAGGCTATACGATGCTTGAAATTGCCAGAACTGAAGATTTCATACAAAGGTGTACAATACAGTCTTCAAAGACAAAGGACAACTGACTCTAACAAGAACAGAAATAGATTTGGAAGGACCAGATGTACAACTAAACAAGAGGATAAGTACATCAGAGTCTCTAGTTTGAGAAAAAGACGCCTCACATGTCCTCAGCTGACAGCTTCATTGAATTCTACTCACTCAACACCAGTTTCATGTACAACAGTAAATAGAAGACTCAGGGTGCTGGACTTATGGGAAGAATTACAAAGAAAAAGCCACTTTTGAAACAGAAAAACAAAAAGAAAAGGTTAGAGAGGGCAAAGAAACCCAGACATTGGACAACAGATAATTGGAAAAGAGTGTTATGGATCTTAACCCCATTTAGCTTTTGTGGGATCAGCTAGAGCGTAAGGAGTGTGAGAAGTACCCGACAAGACATCCACATCTATGGCAAGTGCTACAGGAAGTGTGGGGTGAAATGTCACCTGAGTATCTGAACAAACTGACAGCTAGAATGCCAAGCATCTGCTAAACTGTCATTGCTGCATGTGGAGGATTTGTTGATGAGAACTCTTTGAAGTAATTTAAGAAGTTCTGAAAAATGTTTCAAATTATAATATTAATTTTTTACGTTATTAATGCCCTGAGTCTACATTGCGATCAGTTGAATGCCACTTTGGTGAATAAAAGTACCAATTTCTTTCCAAAACAGTAAAATCTGTACATTATTCCAAACTTTTAGCTGCCAGTGTATAATAAGTTTTAAACGAAATCTTTTATTTTGGCCTCTTTAAAGTAGTCTAGTCTAGATTACAGCTCTGCAAAATCTGGGCATTCTCTCAACCAACTTCATGAGGTGCATCCTGAGAGGCTAAATGCATGGGTGTTTCGCTTAAAGGGGGCCTATTATGCAAAATTCACTTTTACATGGTGTTTGTACATAAATGTGAGTCAGCAGTGTGTGTACACAACCACCCTACAATGTTAAAAGTCCACCCACTCCTCTTTCTTATATTTCTATTAATCAAAAACAGTTTGTCAAAAATGAATGGTTTCCGTTTCTGCTCTAAAGTGACATCAATTTAGGGCAGGCCTCGCCCACGACTGGTAATGGACTATACCCTCCTCCCCTGAGTGATCTACACACAGTCCGCCATTTCTTTCCGTGCTGGAGCAGATACAGTGAGAAGAATAATGTCTCAGCTTCATAAGCATCATAAGTGTTCTGTTGTTGGCTGTAAATGGACATAAGAGTCTTCAAGTAATCCCGGCATCAGAGCCACTGAAGATGCAGTGGACAAGCTGGACTGGTATTCTGGCATACTGGGCATTTTCCCGGTGGGCCGACACACTTTGGGGCCGATCGGGGCGAACTGGCCATCGGGAGAACCAAGCGGGCCAGTGGGTCGGCCGTGAAATGGGCCGAATGGGAATACGCTCAAATGAGCCGCCGCGTTATGCAGAACGGACCACAAAACAGCGCCACGATATGCAGAATAGGACAGCGACCCATTTTGAGAAGTGTCTGTCTGCGTTCTGCAAGACTACTACAAAACATGCCAACTACAAGTCAAGCCCCCTTCAAATAACCAGCGAGATGCTTAAAGTTGGCATGAAATCAAAATTGACCCTATTTATTTTATTAATGCATGTTACTGGTCTCATTGTGAAGGATTCATCCATGCATATTTGCTATTTTATCATTTCTTTGACCTTGTAAACTTTCATCAAAATGTCATAACTTGAATACAATGCAACTTGGATGCCTCCAGAGTTTATTCATATTTTTAAATGCAGATATCTTGGTGTGTACAGCACGATAAGTGTTTTTTTTCTTCTCCTCTTTATATTTAGTGTATTGTGATTCAAAATGTTGAAATATTGTAATACGTTACTCGCTCATTTCTCAGCTTCTACAGCATTGTTGTAAGCAAACACCGATATTACAAGTCAAGTCAAGTCAAGTCAAGTGGTTTTTATTGTCGTTTCAACCATATACAGTTAGTACAGTACACAGCAAAACGAGACAATGTTCCTCCAGGACCATGGTGCTACATAAAAACAACAAAGGACCAACACAGGACCACATGAGACTACACAACAAAATAAAATACCTATATAAAAAACCTATATATACCTATATAAAGTGCACGTGCAAACATGTGCAAAAAGTACAGGACAGTACAACAAATTACTGACAATGAACAGGACAATAGACAGTGCAGCGCCGACCGGTACTCAGTAGTGCAAAAAGATGACAGTTTCTAAAAATGTAAACATAACATACTGTGAGATAGTGTTCTATGCACATAGCAGTTATTGAGGTAGCAGACAGAAAGCGGATCTGCCTCCACTTTTCACAATCCAATCAACAACCGATGTATAGAATCAAGTCCCCGCCCTACATTTTTTCTTGATTGATAAGCAACTTCCGTTTCATGCCGACTTTAACAGAACCCATCTATATAGGGGAGCCTAAATGCTAAGCATAAAATAGCATAACACGGTGGTTCCGTAGACATTCTATGGGCGGTACACTGGCGAGGAGACAAGATGCCGTTCTTTCTGAATGGATGTCTATGGAGAGGATGCTTTAGTGTGCTGAATAAACTGCTTTCGTGAGGAAACAGCTCATCACTTAATGAAATAACTGCCTGTCTGTCAATCTTCAACATGTTTTACAGTAAACAACCCTTTTGGAATGAACCATGTGTGGAGTTTCTATGATAAAATTGCTTTTTTATAAGAGAAGTCAGACAATTTTGTGACAGGAATTGTTAGTTTACAGCTCTCCCCATTCATTTGTATGTTATCAATAAATCAGGCTTCTAATTTAAATGTCAGCTAATTTTAATATATTGATGCCTCAAAAATACATCGATAAAATAACGTGCTGAACAATAATCGATATATTATGGTATCCCTAGTTGTAAGTGTATTTAAAATACTTTAACAGGATAAATGCTAAAATGTTTTTGTTTATTTCACTCATTCTCTAAATAATCATAGTTACAAAATTCTTTTGATGGGTTTTAATATATTTTTTTACAATTTAAAGTCTGGGTCAAGGGCAAAGGTAAAACAATGAAATCTATTTTTAAAGGGCATTTGAAAAGTAATAAAAATAAATGAAGATATGCTTTTCAAAATATTATATAAAATGTTAGTCTTAATAAAAAATAAAAATAAAAAATAAAGTACCCAAAGTTAATTAAAAACTCTTAAACCTTTAGAGTGTTACTGTATCAATCTTTCCTTTAATTTTATTATAAACAATGTTTTAATTATTATTTATTCAAATATACATGGACATTGTAGCTTAAATAGTGACCAAAATTACCACCAGGGTGCGCACTTACTCTGGATTGCGTCTGGGGGAACGGGACCTCCATTCTCTCTTCTCCAGGTATAGACTAGAGGTGTAGAGCCTTCATCTGATCTGCAGCGCATTGACACTGGCTCACCCACGGCTTCTCCTCTGTCTACCCAACACTTCGGTACAGACGGCTTCACTGCCACACACAACACAAAAAAGGGGCAACAATTACTAAAAGTGGTATATTTTACCCATACAATTTCAAGACTCCTGGAATAATGTCATTGTGCATTTCTAGAGGGAGATAAAAGCAATGCAGAAGTTCATATTTATTTCCCTCAAGGACTCTTATCTTTAGAAAACAAAATCTCAAGGCTAGTTCTGTTTTATTTCTGACAGCAACAGCAGATGAAATAAAATGAACCCTTTGCTTGAAAAATCCAAATTTGAAAGGTTTGAGGAACCTGAGGAACTCTTGAGTGCGGGACTGTAACACAAATAAAGGCACAAAATAAAAGTAGAATATAAAGTATATTTTAAAAGATTAAAATACCAATGCAACCTTCACATATCCTGTAACTGAAAATACATATCACTATGGAAATGAAAGGATGAGCTTAAAGACCTCATGCAATCGCTTGATGTGTTCACATATTGATATATTTCCTATTGAAACAGGAAACTGTGGTGGGACACATTGAAGGGTTTGTCCATTTTTGGAAACTGCCAATACCTTTTAGTTTATGTCACAGCTATGAACACGATACGCTACTTGCTTTTGCCAGTCAATGGTAGGCTGAATTAGGGGGAGGAGCATTCTCATTCTAGAGAGCTTTTGATTGGACAAAATGTGTGAGTGCAGAGGATAAGTCATTATTTTCAGTCTCTTTTAAGACTTAACATTTGAAATATGTTAAGGTAATTTGGTCAACTTTTGGGAGTATTTCAGCATAAAAATGGCCACAAAGCTAACACACATGGACTTTTTTTTACAGGATAAGAGGAATTGACATAGTACAATTTATGATGCAATTAACTAAAAGCTAGGGAAAATAAATATGTTTTTAAGGCCCCCTGGAAAGACACAAGAGACAGAGAGGATTTCATGGCCAACAGAAGCTCGTTCCAAAGTCTAGGGGCTGCCACCGCAAAAGCTCTAACACCTTGAGTTTTAAGGCGAGATTGAGGAAACGACAGACACAGCTGATCACTAGAATGGAGAGACCTTGAAGGTTGATGCAAACTTATTAAAACAGATATGTACTCTGGTGCTAAACCATGGAGAGCCTTAAATACATATAGCAACACTTTGTATTGGATTCGGTATTGGATCGGTAACCAGTATAGGGAAATCAACATTGGGGTAATATGGTCTCTTTTCCAGTTAAAAGCTTAGCAGCTGAATTCTGGACCAGTTGCAGGGCAAAAGAGAGAGGCCTGACTCACACCCAGATACAAAGCTTCACAAAAGTCCAAACGAGAAGACACAAAGGCATGCACAACCTTCTCCAAATCATCAAAAGAGAGGATGGAGTTCAACTTTGGTATAGATCTAAGATGGAAAAAGCAATTTTTAACAACAGCATTTATTTGCCAATCAAATTGAGCTCAGTGTCAAAAATAACACCCAGGTTTTTCACAAAGGAAAGTTTTTTCCCTGGAAGCAATGACAAGTTGCCATCTAAATTTATCCCACATCCCCTTTGACAAAATAATAAATTCTGACTTATCCTTGATTAATTGGCCGAAAGTTGTTTGCCAATCAACACTTCACATCGGCCATGCATTTATACAGAGACTTAAAAGAGGGTTGTTTCCCATGTTTAATAGGAAAGTAAAGTTGAGAGTCATAAGCATACAGATGGTAGTGTATGCCATGCTTATCAAAGATCTTTTCTAATGCGAGCATGTGAAGGGAGAATAAAAAAGGTCCCATGATGGAGCCCTGAGGAACCCCACACATTAAAAGGAACAACTGATGAAGAACAGTTCTCTAAACAGACTGAAGAACAAGTCTCAGGTGCCTCCGCTTCTAAGACAGTCACAGTCACGTGGCTCATTGTGCAAGACACCACGGAGACTCCCAGCATGTGGATGCTTATGCTACTCTCCGCGATAAACGCACCCCATTGAGAGCGAGAACCACTAATTGTGACCACGAGGAGGTTACCCCATGTGGATCTACCCTCCCTAGCAACTGGGCCACTTTGGTTGCTTAGGAGACCTGGCTGGAGTTACTCAGCACACCCTGGATTGGTGGTAGTCAGCGTCAGTACTTGCTGAGGTACTCCAACTTTGATTTAATGGGGTCTTTAAGGAAACTAGAGATCCTAATACAAAAGAAACATTTTGGAAATGAATTTCCCATGCTCTAATTAGCCTACTTAATAACTCAATTAGTGGACTGCAGTTAATTATTTTGCTTAAACTTAGAGGAACACTTGAAATAGCTGGTATTACCCATAATAATCAGTGAGATTTTTCGACTATCCACTCCAGGTGCTTTTTTGACTTTGCATTGGTAGGTTCCAGCATGATTGACAGCCAATGTGGTTATAGACAGAGATGCATCTCCCTGGGCAGGGTCTGTAGCTGTAAAGTCCACACCTTTCATAAAAGCAGGGTCACTATGGATATATTTCCTTCCACCAGTAAATGATATGATCTAATGGAAAAAGTCAAACATTTTCTATTAAATACATTTTCGATTGCAGCTTGAAGCTCTAATTGATTGTACACTTAACATACACTACAATGGCCAAATGTATATGGAGACCCTCTAGTAATGAACAGGTTTGGTCAGTG
This sequence comes from Xyrauchen texanus, assembly GCF_025860055.1. Taxonomy (NCBI): domain Eukaryota; kingdom Metazoa; phylum Chordata; class Actinopteri; order Cypriniformes; family Catostomidae; genus Xyrauchen; species Xyrauchen texanus. The sequence continues at coordinate 21,059,490 of NC_068319.1, forward strand.
ATTTTAAAGCGACAGTCTGGATGAATACAGGAGTGAATCATTTTTAAAGTTTTCATTTGTTTTTTAAAAACATATCTAAAATGTTAATGTCACTCTAGTCAAAGCAGGGTCTAGGGACACTAAACATTAATTTGTATAAGCACTGACAGATTGCCTTACACACCATGTGGTCCTTCTGTGTTGTGTCGGGGCTGATGACTGACCACTCAATATCAAGCTCGCCTATGTCTGCTGGACTTGATGTGTAGGCGCAGTCTATTGTAACTTTTTCCCCCTGAGCCATCTGCATAGTCTGTGGTCCACTGGAGGTCACTTTCATTGCTAATACATCTGAACAAGTTTGGTGTTAGATTTAAGTAATGCGTAGGTGCAATTTCCATTAACTTGCAAAGATCGCTATTTGTCAGTTGTCTTTAAACTGGTAATATAACATGGTTGAAAAACTGAAAGACAAACAGACATTATTAATAATTGCAAGCTAGACGAAACATCACTAAAATGAATTGAAAGACAATATCTTCACTATCCAGTCCACCGATTATTATTAAAATGTTGGTTTTGTAAAGACATTCACACAAAGGCACACTCTATATTTATCTACAAAATTTTCAAACATTCACGCATCAGCCTTTAAAGGGGTTTTAAGATGAGAAATATAAATTCAGTGAAGTTTGTTCCAACTTTTGACTGGTAGTATTCCAAATAAAGTGAAAAGAGAGTAAAACTTAAAGATGTCATTCACGTCTTTCTAGGTTATTCTGTTTTTTTAGGATGATCATTTTCAATTTTAATTCTAAAACCCCATCTGTCTGGTTTAATGGGCCTAGTGTATACCCAGCTAAAGTTCTTAGCCACCATCTTGGTGCTTTCTCATGAATTATTCATATGGGCTCATGTAATGAAATGCTCTATGAACTAAATGACTAATATCTGGACTTGGTCCAGATGCTTGTGAATAAATTCTACCAGACATCAATGATGTGGATGAAGGAAAACCTAAAAACTTTAGCTGTGTTGTGAGGAGAATGTACAATGAATGTGGTCTACAAAAATTGTGTTCAAATTCAAAAAGTTTTGGGTTTTTTTCAAGGAGAAGAAACTTACTTGCTTTGTGAAACAGTGTTAGCACAGACAATGTCATAAACAAAAACAGTGGCAACAAACTTGTTCGTCTATCACAAGGCCATTTTGGACATCTGTGGGAGATTAAAGTAAAAAGAGATTCAAAGCTAGAGGAAAAGAGAGCGATTCAAAATGAGTGAGTAGACACAGATAATGAGCATGTCTTGCTGGGTAAAATATTTTGAACTTAACCCTGTGAGAAAGCAGATTTTTGGTACATTCATGTTTGGACACCCTTTACTATGAAACTTCCTCTCGTTTAGATGGTTGGGGATTTTATGACATATGCCAAGCCAAGAAAAAAATCTGCAAAAAGAACAGATATATTTTACACCAGTGCCATACAGAACAGACATTTATGATTGAATTTACTGAACAATTATCACTATAACAGATAAAGGACATGCAATTTTAAACATTGTAACAGTATAGTTATGGAACAGAAGTAAAAAATAACTTCCTTGTAGTGACCAAAATACATTTCAACTTACAACAACATAGTAAAAAGTTTCTTTTCTACTTACCTGATTTAAGACAACAGAGTAAATCTTAGTTGTTCTATCTTTTTAAACACTAAATCCCTTCTTCCTCCTACAGTATTTTGAGAACATATAACAATTTTATTCACCACAATCAGTCATGTACCACACATTATACAACAGAAGAAACATTTTGAGCAGCTCATAAGCTGATCGACTGGAACAACCAGTTCCAAAGTATCTGGACTTACCCGAGCAAGTTTAGGGTGATACAAAAATAAATTAAAATGGAATTATAAATAGAAACTTACACATGGAGGTCTCCCAGTTTAAGTCCTTGTGCACTTCACCTGAATGGCTCCACTGTTAGACAACGAGTCTCCTCTGGTATCAAGTGAAGGGGTGCCATGGAGATATGGTCCATGGAGACAGGTCTCAGGTGACAACTGGTTACTCCACTCAGAAAAACAAAGGAAACAATAACAAATTATTGCAGAATTTAAGTAGATCAGTACATTGGACTATTTGCCATAGTATTTATTCAAAATAAGTCATTTTTCTTGCTCTTGACAGCCCATTTTCATGAAAATAAAGCATATTAAAAGTTCAGTAAAAGGTAATTGGTTACTTTCACAATAAAAAGTGAGGTACCCTGCATGCTTGCATGAAAAGAATGGCAGATACAAAACCACTAAATTCACCAAATGGAATTTAAAAAAATAATGACTGTTTTTAAAATGGTCAGAATATTACAAACAGCTTTTTCCGACACACTCACCCTGCCTTCCATTGGTAGGATAAAAGTTAGTTTTGCCCCAAATTCACACCATTGGTTGAGCCGATGTTTCTGCATTGGACTGGTTGGGATGCACAAATAGATGGTGAGCAAATAATGCCTGCAGAAATAGGAATTGGCTAAATAAATAAAAAATAATAAGACAACACTCTTTTTTTATGATAAATCAATAAAGTAAATATATTATATGTATACTGTATATATATATACACAAGGTTGGGAGGGTTACTTTTGAGATGTATTCCACTACAGATTACAGAATACATAATGTAAAATGTAATTTGTAACTTATTCCGTTAGATTACTTAAGGTCAGTAAAGTATTCTAAATACTTTGGATTACTTCTTCAGCAGTGGTAGATTTGTTCATTTGTTTTGACTATAAAAACTCTGCCATTACAGTAAGGCAAAATACACATTTTAAAAATACATTCTCTGAAAAACCTACATATCTTATGCAGTGTTGTTTCTAAAACTAGAGCAATCAAACTGGTCTTGTTTTAAGGATTTATAGATATTTTTACAGGAAAACAATACTAAAATTATTATATTACAAGGTCTTACAAGAAATAAAGAAATTATGATCTAATGTAAATCTTCTTGATAAAAAAAATATGATCTTGTCTGATAACATGTACATGTAAAATGGCTAGAAATAGCATTTTAACTTAGCATAAAGCTGACAATTTACACAAGGTTTATTTATATTTTTTTTGCTCAAAACTTCAACTTACTTCTCTGTCTGCTTGTATGAATGTAATACATCATTTGAAAGTTTTTCACCGCTATTTAAATACACTTTGGATTGCATCATTTATATTATAAATGTTTTCCATCTGAAAGGTGGAACTAAATATTAAACTAAATATTAAATGAAACAAATGACAATAAAGTGTCAAGTAATCTCGTCTGTATTCAAAATAATTTTTGAATGTAACTATTCTAATTATCAATGATTTAAACTGTAACTGTAGTAGAATACAGTTACTTATATTTTATATTTTAAATCCGTAATCCCGTTACATGTATTCCGTTACTCCCAAACCCTGTGTTTATGTATATATGTATATATATATATATATATATATATATATATATAGACAGATAGATACACATGTGCAGTATATACTGAATATATATATATGTGTGTGTGTGTGTGTGTGTGTGTGTGTGTGTGTGTGTGTGTGTGTGTGTAAATGTTCACATCAACCATCAGAATGAGGAAAAAAATGTGATCTCAGTGATTTTGACATTGGCATGATTGTTGGTGCCAGACGGGCTGGTTTGAGTATTTCTGTAACTGCTGATCTCCTGATATTTTCAAAATGGTACTAAAAACAAAAGCAACCAGTGAGTGGCATTTCTGTGGACAAAAACGCCTTGTCAATGAGAGAGGTCAACAGAGAATGGCCAGACTGGTTGGAGCTGACAGAAAGGCTACATTAACTCAGATAATCACTCTGTGCAATTGTAGTGAGTGGAATAGCATCTCAGAATGCACAACACATCGCACCTTGAGGTGGATGAGCTACAACAGCAGAAGACCATGTTGGGTTCCACTTCTTTCAGCCAAGAACAGAAAACTGAGGCTGCAGTTAGTCTGGCACCAACAATCATGCCACGGTCAACATTTGTTTAAATCACAGTGTTTACAGTTGTTTTAGGGTTTTCATGTTTTAAAATCATGTTAACGCATTCATTGTTTACGTCATGTTAATATACTTTTGAAACAGTGAGTTTTTGAAAGTTTAAGGATTGGCCCCATTTCTTTCTATTGTAAGTGCCTCACTGTTGCTTTGATTTTTGACTGATTTTATTATTTATTTATTTTTTAAATAAACGATGGACAAGTCGAAATTATTTTTTGTGGTAATCAACATTATGTCACAATTGCCGTAAATTGAGATTAACATCTACTGAACCCGGAATATTCCTTTAACATAAATTATAATTTACAACAACAGCTGGTAGGCCTAAATAAATGAACATAAACCAAGATTAATAAATGCTGCAAAAACGATTGATCAATGATATACCTAATGCAATTACAAATTTTAACATAACCTTATTGTTCAATTTCATTTTATAACGAATACATCGCCTGCGTTCAGTGCTCACAGAGTGGGAGGTCTGACAGAAACTTTCTATGGCTTCTTCCGGTGTCCCATTTCAGAGTACTCCCTGCATCCCAGTACAATGTACACCACAAGCCTGCATGGAAACCAACGATCAGATAATAAAAAGCGAACTTTCAACTCTTGGGTTGGCCGTTTTTCTGCAGCTTAGATGAAGTGTCAAATTCATTTGTGCAACAGTGTTTGTAGCGCTAGCTCATGCTACAGTGCATATCTGCGATGTCTGTCGAATCGTGCGATATAGTGATTGTCGGTGCGGGCCTGTCCGGACTAAGCGCGGCTCAGTGTCTGCAAAAAAGGAACAAACTACTAAAAGTATTAGTGTTAGAGGCAAAGGGTGCGTGAGCCAAATATCCCAACTGAAAATACACTTGTATATGTCGGCATTCAGCCCACAACTTTAGAATACATGAGTATCTCATTCAGACTTGTTTTCCTATTTGCTGTACCCTACATAGACCGTGTTGGAGGACGAACTTTAACTCAAGATTTACCAGCAGCTGATGGCCCTGACAGGTGGGACATGGGTGGACAGTGGGTTGCCAGGTAAGACTCAATACAAGTTAAAGGAATATTCCAGTGTCGATACAAGTTAACCGCAATCGACAGGATTTGTGGCATAATATTTATTACCACAAACGTTATTTTAGACTTGTCTCTCCTTTTTTTATAAACAGAATCAAAAATCTGTGTTACTTGCGGTGGAATTGAATGGGACCGTAAACTTTAAAATCCTATTTCAAAAGTTTAGACACAAGACATAAACAATACATGATAAAATTATTCCAGTGTCATAAAATCGCTTACTATCCTTATCTGTGTAAAGTTATAGCCAATTTCACAACTTCGTTGCCATGACGATGTAATGTCAACAAACCATAAAACAATTTTAACAGATGTAAGTGCTTTTATAAACGTATAAGTTTCACATTTCTGCATTTAAACCCTCCAAAAATTGGCCCCATATACTTCCATTGTATGTGCCTCACTGTAACCTCCATTTTTTGCTTATATATATAGACTAATATATGCTCTGTTTAAAAGATGGAATAATTGCAACATCAAAACAGATTAGATTTGACTCAACAATTGTAAGCTTACAAGCAGCATTTGTTGTTGTCATGCAGTACCCAAAACATTAGAAAATACCCAGAGTAACATTTTCACTGACCAGAGAGATCCATAAATGTCTATTGCCTGGGGCTGAGTAAGTCTTGACTGGGTTTTCTTGAAGTAACACAAAAGATGTTTAGAAGCAGGGAACCAACTGCCTCCGGCCATGTGAATGTGTGTGGAAACAGAGTGCATCTTGTACATGCTTTATCATTAACTGTACTTGTAATTTGTTTGATTTTGCCACATGTAGTACACAGACCCATGTTATGGATCTCATACGAGAGTTTGGTATGGAGGTCTATCCACAATTTGCAGAGGGCAAGAAAGTGCATCACATGGGGGGCCCACACGCCAAGATCACGACTTACACTTCTAGCATCCCATCGTACTCCCCTCTGGTCATGCTTGACCTTGCCCAGTTTCTCTGGCGGGTAGGAGAGACACCTTCCTTTTTATTGAGTATGATGGAAGACTGTAGGTTACTTTAAAGGTATAGTTCCCCAAAAAAATGTAATTCTGTCATCATGTATTCTCGCTGGTATTGTTCCAAAACCGTATGACTTTATTTTCTTCTGTGGAACACAAAGGGAGATGGTATTCTGAATGCCTGCTTCAATCACCGTTAACTTTCATTGCAACTTTTTCCATACAAATAAAATGAATGGTGACTGAGGCCATCATTCTGACTAACATCTCTTTTTGTGTTCCATAGAAGATAGAAAGTCACACAGGTTTAGAACAATATGACGGTGAGTAAATATATATATTTTTTTTTTATCAACTATCCTTTTAAGAACTATCCCAATATAGAGTAGATCTTCTAGAGTGCACAAAACTTAATGGATGTATCAAGAGGCTGTTCCTAAGAGACAGCATAATTAGGGAATGGATGAATGGTTTTATCCTTGACATCATACGTCATGCTAGTTCTTAGCTACAGTATAATGCAGGCAAAAATGAGAAATGAGTTGACTACATTCGGTCTAATATAAGCATGTTTTTTCAATGTGGAAGATGTGGTTTCTCTCTCATAGATTGACCGGCTCACAAAGACCATATCAGTAGAAGACCCATTGAGTTCTCCTAATGCAGAGCTCTTTGACAGCATGACCCTTCACTCCTATATGGAACAACATCTCTGGACAACAGGTGAGCATTAGGTGCATTGTGCATTTCTAACATGGCCTTTGCGACTTTGTAATCATGGACAAAACTGGAACTGGAAATGTAATTTAATCCACTGATACTTGTCTGTCTGTTCCTGTGTGTTTTACAGAGATAAAAGAGGAGCTGGGATTGTGTAGCCGTGCTGTGTTTGGCATGGAACCCGCGCAGATGTCCTTCCTATATTTTCTGATGTACTCTGCAGCAGCAGGGGGGGCCCTGCAACTCTTGGAGACCACGCCTGGTGCAGCTCAAGAGTTCAGAGTCAAGGTAAGGGAGCTAAGTTAGATGAAGAATATAGGGAGACGTGACAGAGATCATGCTTGGACAGATAATTCTTCTAATGTAAATGATTTGCCCTGATAGAAGCCATATACTATGTAAATGGTCATTGTAACTACATTTATTTAACATTGTTTGGCAACTCAAGCCTAGTTTCAGAACATCAGCTGACCAGTCACTGCTTACAAACACAATCTTTTGGAATACCACAGGTTTTAAAGGAAGCCTACACCCAAAAATGAACAGTCTGTCATTTCAAATCTGTATGCTGTTATTTTTCTGTGCAACACAAAAGGAGAATTGAATATATATAGAAATAGATTTCAGAAACATATCAATTAATTGAAGAGTAATTAAATATATCTTAAAAGGCTATCTTACTTTTATAATCGCATTATAGATACCTGAAATTTGCCACTAGTAAAAACCATATTCCAATTTTCAAAAAAAACAAAATTTGCCTTTTTTATTTTTTTAGAGGTTGTCGGTGTGTATATATATATATATATATATATATATATATATATATATATATATCGGTACCGATAGTTGCTTTTCGAATTATCTTTTTTTTTTTTTTTTTTTGGCAAAAATGTATGCCGATAGTTGCCGATATTATTTGTATTATTATTCCTCTGTAGCCGGCGCTGGAGAGCTCTACAGTCTAACAGCGCCCTCTAGCGGTTAAAAAAAACAAACATTCTCTGCCTCTGTGTGGAGGGGTTCGAATTTGTTACAGTAAGGCAATAAAAATGAGCGTTTCGAAGAGGTTTTGTTGTTCTCAAGATAGAAGTAATCATAATTTTATGTTAATGTTGATTTTGACTGATGGTGTGCCGACAGAAAATGACACAATTCTATTTTTTTATAATGATTATTACCGAAAATACTGGACAATAATGACGAACAGTCACTGATGCTCTACAATTGATAAATGATCTACTGTTGATGAATTACTGCTCATAAAGATTTTATTAGCCCATATGACAATGTTTACTTTATAGTGTTTATATTGAAATGCACAATAGTGACCTACAATGTATATTTTGTTTCCCTAATGTGTTTGTGTGAGCTGGGAGCACAGACATTTAAACATTTTGGGCTTGTTCATAGTTAAATATCCCACGTTATGCACCAAATCATATTTATTTCTGGTTATTATTGAGATTTTAGTTTCATAATAAACTGATTCTGGGATTTTACTCATTTTGGACTGTTGTTGCCTGCCTCTATGACTGTGCCCATCATAGAAAGGAAAGACGAAATCTTAAAAAAAATGCTTTACATTCAATAAATCGATTTTCAAAATGATCTGCCGATTAATCAGTATTCGCCCTTTGCCACCAGCTTAGTTAGTGTAAGGATGTCCCGATACCGGTCTCAGAATCGGTTCCGATACCACACTCATACCAGGGTTCCAGACTGCGACCAAAATGCGACCATATTTTGAGAATGTGCGAGTTCAAATTTTATGTGGTCGCATTTGTGCGAGTGGACGCTCGCGCAACAGAACGCCGTTGTATCAACAGCAGCTGCTGCAGTCCGTAACTTATGTTCAAAATGACGTTTTCCAAATCGTGTTTTTGACTTATCCTGAATCACTACGGTACGCCTATAAGTGTTTATATTCTGACTATTTTATCCAGGGCTCGGCTTGGCTGCGATGCTGCCCAGTGCCTGCGTGACTCGCCATAGACATTAACGGAGAGAATTAGCTCCGGCTACAGTGTTCTTCCGCAAGAAACGTGCAGTTTATTTATAAACAACGTACACGTCACGCGCATTGCACACTGATGGTGAAACACGCCAATTCCGAATTCACGAATTAAAATGAAAAGGTCAATTGCTGAATACTTTAAAAAACAAAGTGTGGAAGTCAAGGATGCTGGTGGAAAGGACCAGCCAACGAGCCAGCACACAGACACTACTGATGACAGGTAGTGTCTATGAGAGCACAGGTGCGGACAGGGAGGAACCGAGTGGGAAAAGGAAAAGGCACAACTTCCAGCAGCAATGGCTTAGACAGTACCCGTGGTTGCGATACGAGGCTAATGCCATGCATTGTTTGTACTGTAAACAGTGTGGCCCATCCATTGCAGGTCATTCTAAATTTGTTACAGGGTCTACGCAATTTAAGATTGAGTATATTAAACTGCACAATGAAAGCAAAAAACATAAAACCTGTAGGGACCGGTGTGTCTCACGAAACACCGAGCCCCTTCCTACGTCTTTTCAGTTGTTAGATGAGAGTAATCGCTCTCACACAGAGCGATTACTCAGAGGAAAAGGAAATGATTATAAAATTTAACACTGCAACATAGCAAAAAAGGAACTCCCGTTCACAAAATTCAAATCAGAAATTATACTGATGAAAAAGAACTGGTTGAATGTTAATCCCACTTATGCCAACGACATGGCCTGTGCCCAATTTATAGGAGTGATAGCAGACAATCTGCGAAAAAAGACGGCTGAAAAAATTTCCTCCGCCCACTATTTATCATTTATGATTGATGGAGATACAGACATCTCCAACAAAGAATGTGAGATTGTCTATGCCCGTGTCATTGATAATGGAAGACCTACCAATATCCTAATTGGTCATATTGACGTTCAACACGCCCATGCAGAAGGTAAGGAGTGTGAGATTTCTTTTTTATTACAACTATAAACTTTGATAACAAAAAATCTGTATCAGCGTATTATAATAGTCTAATCTTTTAAAATTGAATGCATACATTTGAATGTTTAATGATTTTTAAAAGATAGAAAGATGATGATAATAGACAGATAGATAGATAGATAGATAGATAGATAGATAGATAGATAGATAGATAGATAGATAGATAGATAGATAGATAGATTGTATATAATTAAAATTTAAAATGCTTAAAATTACAGATTAAAATTACTGTCCAAAATCTATGAAAATCCTGAAATTTGGCAATGATAATTACCAAATATTGCATGTGTTTTTATAAAATATATTACAGGTATTTATGCTGCAACCAAGAAAGCCTTTGCTAGTCTTGAATTAGTGTTGAGGGGCCAGAGCTGATGGATTATGATGCCAGTCAGGATGTTAGGCTGTGGTTCTCCCAAGGAAAGAGGACCAGGAGGCCCAACTATAAGAGCTGGCCCCTCTGAATTCAATTGCAATGTGTTACTAAGGTTGACATTTATTCACAACCAAGGCGACAAAGGGTTGAACAGCTGTGAAGACAGTAAAATTATATATAAAACATTAAAAAACATAAATGTTTTTATAATAGTTTTTTTGATTTGATAGTTAAAAGATTAAAACATTTTGCTAACATGAGGTCTTGTGTCACTGTCAGTCTTTTTACATCAGTGCAAAACTAGGGTATGCAGATTAAGACCACTATTCATTAGCATGCATTGATTAATCCCATGGCATGTAGCAGAAAAAAAAAGGTGCGACCAAATCATATGCTGGTGCGACCAGTGGAAAAGTTAGTCTGGAGCCCTGCATACTCGTGCTCTAAAAATGCTCTGATTCCAAAAAACAATACTAACCGACGAACAAATTTCATTACGTAAACAATCAGCACACAGTTTCTAATCACGTTATATCATAGGGAGATTATTTAACCGCAAAAGCTGCAATTTAATGAAATAAATATATAGTTTACTTTGCATGTGCAGCACGATTCAAATGTGAGCAGAGAGCACTAGTGAATGTGTGGAGACAGTGTTGTGCCAATGCCGGCTGCACCGCACATACATTTTAAAGCACCTCCTTGGCTCATTCAGGAAAAACACTGTCATCATATGCATCAAGCTCTCTGTTTATTGCAGATGAGAGCACAAATTCACTTCGTAGTTGGAGGCACAAACAGAGTACATACTTATTTAATTAATTAGCAGGCTTTTTGCAGTTTAAGAATCACTTTGAGTCAGGTAGCACCAGGCTTTCTCAGACTGAAAAGCTACCATCATCACACTGAAACACTTCAAAATAAAAGCTCTGTCAAAATAAAAGATAATTTTAAATGAAAAAGTATGACAGAAATATATCACTATTGTAAAGTTATGTAATATTCCCTGTATTATTATTACTACTACTACTACTACTAATAATAATAATAATAAATCAATGGTAATTGTATTATATTTAAGCATTATCTCACATAATTGATGCTGTTAAGCAGCACTTTATTTGATAAAATACTTGGTTCTGTAGATAAGATAATATTATGTTGAAAATGAATCGTTGTAATAATTTATTTAATTTTAAATAATTTAATTAATGTATTCATTATCAGGAATGGATACTAGTTGACCTAGTAACAATGTAATTGTTGAATAAAAAATTATAATTTTTACTTGTAAGCAGGGGCATAGATTCCAGGGGGAATGGGGGGAGGAGGTAACCCCCAAAAATCAAATAAAGCAAGTACAGCCCCCTCCCCAATATTTATACCATGATCAATGGAAACACGTAAATGCTTCATGTTGCAACTCTCACAATGTTCAAGCCAAATCTAAGCCGTTTCTAGCATGTGCGTTGCTTATATGTGAAATTGAAATTTAAACTCATAAGAAATTAATAATAGATATCTTTAATTGCGTCTTGAACAGGAGTGAATGACAGATCATTGTGAAATTACACTAGTGAAATTACAGTTTTTACTATTTTTGATAACAAGGAGTATTTCCTCAAGTAATGACAAGAATGATTTTACTAGTGCAAATGTATTTACTAATATCAAAATGGAGCATTTTTACTAGTTGCAAATGTAACTGTAGATATCAATAATTTATATCCTGCACAGGATTAAATGTAGAAAGTGCTTGCGATAATGATTTATTTTAAGATTGTTCTGGTATGAACATACAGTATTCATTTTATTTGTTTAGGTCTTAAATAAGTAATAAAAAAGGCTTCGACCCTGTACAGCAACCCTGCGTAACAAATCTTCAAAAATGTCTACTTTTGTGGTCCATAGAAAAAAATTGCTTATGGGTTTGGAACAACTTGAGGAAGAGTAAATAATTAAAACAGTTTCATTTTTGGGCGAACTATTGCTTTAATTTCCAGTTTTCAACACATTAAATATCAAATAAATATTAACATTGAAAAAAGTTGGTATAGTACACCCAACTGATCAGTATAGTGTGGGCTAGCTGGGAACTTTGCAACAGCATATGACAGCAGAGGATATTTAGGGGAAAGGTGAGTAAAATGCAGCTTATTTTGAAAGGCTTTTATCTTCTAGTGCTCTCTTACCTACTTTCTGTAACCAGTGACTGGCATATTTATCACTTTACCAGATTAGATAAATCTCTAAACGCATTACCAACAGTATTACATAACACTGCAATGCAGATTCATGCTTTTATCATTGCAGCATGTTGACAATGCAGTCTGATTTTAGTAGAACAAAACAGATCTATCACCTGTCATACACCAGCTATTTTGAAACAAATTATTTTATAAACTCTGCGGTAGAGCATGTGAAGCCCAATGGTGCATCATGGTACAAAACAGACATCTGTTTTCCAATATTGCAAGGAGATGCTGTGTCTTTGTGTATTGAGAGAAACAGCTGTTGGTGACCTCAATGTGACGCCCCTCTCTCTCTCCATAGGGGGGCACTCAGCAGCTGTCTGAGAAGCTGATGGAACAGATCGGGAAAGAGCGTGTTCGGTTGGGTTCCCCTGTAACATCCATATTTCAGGTAACGACTACATCAGAGCAGTGGGGTTGACATTCAGATAATGAGCATTTCGCAACCAGTGGCACAAATGATAAGTTCCTTTGCCTTAAACAAGATGTGTAATTCAGAGACCAAAACATGAGTCCCGTTGTGTGATTTTTGCAGGGAAACAAGCATCGTTTGTCTTGTACTGCCTTCTCTCACTATACTGTAACTCTCCGTTTAAATTTCTGTATTATATACTATTGTAAGTTGAAGTGGCCGTCATCACTAAAATATTTGGATAACTTAAATCAAATCCACTCCATTAGATCGCTCTCATTTGCAAATCGGTGACACAAAATCTTTTGAAAGCCTCTGAGTCTCATCAGGGTATTAGCCCATAATGTCACTCTCCAACATGGAGAGGTAAAATCCATTAGCCTCCTTAATGGTGTCCCGTGTTACATCGGCATCTCTGAGTAGAAAGTTTTACTCAACTCAACCGTTTATCAAAATCAGCTCATTGAGCTTTATCATTTATATATGAGCGAGTGCTATAGCAGTGTTTTCAAAGTGAGCTTAAGGGAGGTTTTGGGTTCAACACAAATTAAGCTCATATGGCAGCATTTGTGGCATTATGTTGATTACAAATAAAATAAAAAATAGCTACAGTAGTAAAGAAGTTAATGGGGCTAGTCCACAAACATTAAAATACACATGTGTTTTTAATGTTGTTTTTATTGTGATAAAATCACTTACTGGGCTTTTCAGTTATGTTGTCATGTCAATTAAGTTGCATGTTAATGCTGGATATAATATATTTTAATAGATGTCCCGATATCGATACTGGTATTGGAATTGGGCCGGGTACCACATTAGTAAAAATGCGCCTATACCAAAAGCCGATAGGATCTGACATACGAATGTCATTTCGTAAACATACAAATCATGTTTTGTCCTAGTAAAATTATGTATTATTAGATAAATATATAGTTTTCATGTGCTGCACACTTCAAATGTGAGTGGTTGTGAATGTTTGGAGCCGGTGTTGAGCACACATAAAGACACAAAGTGCTCATGCCTTTTAGAGCGCTGATTCAAACACGGAAAACACCATCACGAGCCTTGCGCGTTCTATTTGTAGTAGATGACAGCATGCAGAGTGATAAGTCACTTACAGACTACATATTTATTTAATGAAATAGCAGCCGTTTGAAGGTTTAATAATCACTTTGAATCACGTAGCGACCAGCTTTTCCGGATTGAGAAGCTACCGTCATAACAACACAGAAACACTTCAAAATAAAAGCTCAAGATCACAACTGTATAGTTATGTAAAATTCACTGTAATACTACTACTACTACTACTAATAATAAATCAATAGTAATTTTATTATATTTAACTCTCTGGAGACTTGTTTCTTTTCTTATAACAATAGCAATGACTTAAATACTCTGTAATTTACATATGGTCATACAGATAAGAGGAAGACATCATTTGAAACTGTAAAGGGTCTACTATTAGTTCTGTCCACTCGCAATAAAAACAAAATGTTGTGCTTTTGTAAAATACAGAAAACAAATAGGATGCACATTCTGCTGCATCAATCTCTGTGAACTTTTGTTTCGAGCACGTCACAAACATGAACTTAAACTCAGTGTATAATTGTCACTCAGACAAATATGTCTGTAGAATTCTTGAAATGTCTACTTTTATATGAACCTATTCAAATCCAAACCAAATATTCTCAGATTATGTATTGCATATGAAACTCACGAGAGGTACAATTTTTCCATCTCGGCTTATTAGCGCTGGTCCAGGCGCACCCATTCGCAGAGCCCACAGTTCATACGGTAATGATCTGACGCCCCCATCAGTGCTGTAAAAATGGCATCAGACTTCATCAAGTTTCATCAGATTCATCGATTTTCTATCACTTTTGAATGAAGGCGCTCATGCGTGATGAAGCTCTACAGATGATCTTGAACAGTGAGGAAGAATTCAAATTTTCAATTTTTTGGACAAACTTTTATTCCATACTAAACGTCCCTTTTTCTGGACACCATATTTTAAAGATAATTTAGTAAAATCCAAATAACTTTACAGATCTTTATTGTAAAGGGTTTAAACTAGGGATGTGCACGAGTAGTTGAATATTCGTTCTGCAATAATGATTCAAATAGTAAAAATACTATTCGAATTTTGCAAAGTTTTGCTTTTCTGGCCATATATATGCATGTTAAATCCTGAACACACAAACTAAAACTGGCAGTTATAACAG
Organism: Xyrauchen texanus; assembly: GCF_025860055.1. Lineage (NCBI taxonomy): Eukaryota > Metazoa > Chordata > Actinopteri > Cypriniformes > Catostomidae > Xyrauchen > Xyrauchen texanus. Next base: position 21,074,525 of record NC_068319.1, read on the forward strand.
AATTCTGTGGGTGGCGCTGTTGAGTGTGGACACAAGTTGATCACATTTGTTGAGCAAACGGTTCTGTCAGTACGTTCAGATGGACACCAGAAAAGCGGGTTATTGCGAGAATGTGGATTACTGTGAGAAAGCTGGTTTCCTGTTTAAATGTACTGGATAAACGGTGTACACTTTACTCTCATATATGTGTACGTCATCAGAAAGCAGCGTCCCCATAGCAAGGTAATCCCCCCCCGACACTTCTGTAAACAACAAACATGGCATCTGAGAAAGTCTATGCTAGCTAAAGTAAGGGAAATTGTTTTTTCTTCTCTTTTCGTGAACTTATATGCTTTCATTCTATTTTTTTTTTGTTTTCACGCATTGCTTGTTTAAAAATATATAAATAAAAAAAACACAGGACATGATATAAGCTTGTTTTGAATATAATTGGAAGCTTGTTTTTTTTTAATGGTGAAACCTTTATGACTAAAAATATAATTTTACAATGTCTCTTTCTCATTAATTACCTTAATTTAAATAATATAATACTTGAATATTAGTTTTTATGAGATTAAATATTCGAATACCAAATTATTGATGAATGCCCATCCCTAGTTTAAACAACGTTCTCCTTGCTTATTCAACAATCCATAAACAATTAATGAACATGCACCAGTGGAACGGTCATTAAGACACTAACAGCTTACAGACGGTAGGTAGTTAAGGTCACAGTTATAAAAATGTAGGAAACTAAAGAGACATTTCTACTGACTCTGAAAAACACCAAAAGAAAGATGCCCAGGGTCCCTGCTCATCTGTGTGAACGTGCCTTAGGCATGCTGCATGGAGGCATGAGGACTGCAGATGAAGCCATGGCAATAAATTGCAGTGTCCGTACTGCAAGATGCCTAAGATAGTGCTATAGGGAGACAAGAAGGATAGCTGATCATCCTCACAGTGGCAGACCATGTACAACAACACCTGCACAGGATCGGTATATCCGAATATCACACCTGTCCGAGTTACATCAGGAACGCACAATCCCTCCATCAGTGCTCAGACTGTCCATAATAGGCTGAGAGAGGCTGGACTGAGGGCTTGTAGGCCTGTTGTAAGGCAGGTCCTTACCAGAACATCACCGGCAACAACGTCGCCTATGCACAAAATCCCTACTTCGCTGGACCAGACAGGACTGGCAAAAAGTGCTCTTCACTGATGAGTCGCAGTTTTGTCTTACCAGGGGTGATGGTTGGACTCGTGTTTATCGTTGAAGGAATGAGCGTTACACCAAGGCCTGTACTCTGGAGCGGGATCGATTTGGAGGTGAAAATACATATTATTGTAGCACAATTTGTGCTGAATACAGTGTAATGAGTATTCAGAGTATGAACTGAAATAAGCACAAATGTCAGGGCATGTCAAAACATCTCCACGATACAAAAAAATGCCTCTGACTCCAGAGGGTTAATCAATATCTCACATCTGTGATGCTCTGTTATGCAGCACTTTATTCGACAAAAATAACTCCATTGTTGTAGTTTGAATTCTGCTGTGAGGTTCAGTATAAAAGCACTTAATTTGATAACAAAATTCTATATTATATTTTTATTGAATGCATTTATTTGAGCACCATTTTGATTATAAAATGTAAATAAACTGTTGGTATGGAATTCAGAAAAAAAAAAAAAAACAGGTGTCGAAATATTTCGAGACATCCCTAATTTGAATATTTATGAACTGGCCCTTTTAGCTTCCTTTGTACATACTGTAATCATACAATTATTCTTTAAATAAAGAGTCAAAATAATTTGAGTGGGAATCAATGTTATACCTCAAGTTTTGGTCAGTTTAGCTTAACTTTTATTGGACCCGGAGCATTCCTTTAATAATAGGCTTGATGTCGAAGACAGAGTGCACGTGCTCCAGACACATTGATATGTGGTGCTCATGTGGATGAAACAGGTTTAAGTCTTGCGAGGTTTAACTCTAAGCCTTGCAACATGTCCTGACCCTGTCCCCACTTCACTTTCCCCTGATAACTTCCTTAAAATTGTATGCAACCATAAATGTGGAAAAAAGCTTGAGATTCCTTGAATTAGCGCTACAGTGAATAGGCAGCATATCAACTGCTTTTCCATTGATTTTCAGTATGGAACTGGAGCTGTAAGAAATCCTGTGAGTAGAAATATGTATTGCTGATTAAATGTGTGAGACAAAAACCTGCGTCCCAGAACAATATGAAGATTTCGAGTTCATAGCAGCACCAACATTTTTTATAAATAAAAATAATACAGAATACCCTTGAAGCGATACATTATTAATTGTGTGTCTTGTTTTCTCAAGGTCACAACAGACTTAATGTCAGATTTCATATATATATATACAAAATAGCCTCATAAAGAATTAAACTGTTCTGCATTAGATGTTTTATAACGTTTATAAACTCTTTTACGGAAGAATGTCACCGTTAACACTGCACAAGTCGGAACATGAGGGGTTTCTGCTCAGATGGCTGAGGGGTTTGCCCAATAGGTTTTGCTCAGCAAGTACAAAATTGGAGGGAAAATCTTATATCTAATAAAGAAGCAAAAGCCACTACCCCCCAACCCCCTCCAAAAATAAACCTTTGAGGGTTTTTGGGTCTCTTCCTATAAACATTATGCCAAAGATTTGAGTTTTGGTAGCTGATCTGCATTACAAGTAGTTCTCCATTTTAAGAAGCACTCAGTCATACTTTCCCTGTGGCACCTTTAGAGGTCATACTGGAAAAGCCAGCACTCATCAATATCTCACTCTAGTCAGCAGTGAGAAAACCACAGGCTGTTTGGGAAGGATCTAAGGAAAGCCTTATGACAATAAGCCGTCTTAAAGGGACAGTTCACCCAAAAATGAAAATTCTCTCATAATTTACTACTCACTCTCATGTCATCCCAGATGTGTATGACTTGCTTTCTGCTGCAGATGCAACCAATATGACTTTCTTTCTTTCACTGAACACAAAAGGAGATGTCAATATTCACTTTCTTTGCATCTTTTATCAATACAATGAAATGACTGAGGTTGTCATTCTTCCTAACATCTCCTTTGTATCCCATGAAAGAAAGAAGGTCATACAGGTTTGAAAAAATATGAGCATTATAAAATGATGCCAGAATCCCTTTAAAGGGATAGTTCACCCAAAAATGTAAATTCTTTCCTCATTTACTCACTTTCTTTCTTCTGCTGAACACAAATAAAGATTTTAGAAGAATATCTCAGCTCTGTTGGTCCTTGTCATTTAAGTCCATCTTAACGTCACTGTAAATGCTTGTGTTCTTTTAATCAATTCTAATATGTTTTTTCTTTCTTTCAGAATGCAGAGAATGTCGAAGTTAAGACTGCTACAGGAACCTTCATTTGTAAGGCCGTCATTGTTACGTGTCCTCCTCATATGGCAGGTTAGTGCACTTGCTAGCACACATTCATGTGCATATCAGACTGAACCTTCATTTTTTTGAATCACGCATTTAATACAAAACAGTCTGTCGCAATGGCTCAAAACAGCTGTCAGTAATATGCAACATGTAGTCTACTCCCTACTGGTGTAGCGCCATCCTCGCTTCATTTTTGGCTGCCACATTTCGTTTAACAAATCTGCACTGCAGTCTGTTGTGTGGAGTCTGGCTGGGACACTTTTAATGTGACAAATCTAAGGACAGTTCTGAATTATACAGAGTGCCTGAGCAGTAACAAGCTCGCTCTAAATCAGAATACAAGGAAAGCAAGCTGACCGGTGACGGGAACTCTTAAAAACTAGAGACATTGGTGGGATTAGACAGCCGTACAAAATGCATTCTGCGTCAAACAATGAAGTGAGCGTGGCTTAAAGGAGTAGTGCACCCAAAAATGAAAATTCATATTTTACTCACCCTCTTGAGTTGTTTAGCACTAAAAACACGATTTCCGTGCAAATGCACATGCCACTGTGAATGAGCGTCTCACATACTGTTGCTCTCATGAATGCTCTCTCTGAAAAATAACTTTTTTGCCTTCGTATGCCTTCAGAAGGCTTAGAAAATTATGCAGGAGTTGCATGAACTACTTTTATGATACTTTTGGGTGCCTTTTTAGAGTGTCACAATCAACTGCCATTGAATTGAGAAGATGGAACGGGATAGTAATTAAACCTTTTCCTTTTTCATTTTACATAACAAAGAAAGTAATGCGATTTTAAAACTTTAGGCTCTAATTCTGGTTTCAGTGGCATACTCAAAATCAAAAGCTTATATCAAAAACAAGGAGGGTCAAGTGTTTGGTATCACCGTAAATATATAAACCGTTAATGATATAGATTATGATAAATTCTGAGACTCTCTGAGATTCTCATCCTAAGAAACTGCTGAAAAACTAGAAAACAGATTGAGCCAATAATGTACATATTTCTTATTTTTCTGATTTGACATTATATATCTCTGGGTTTAAATAAAATGGCTCTGAAAAACTGCTTTTGTTTTGTTCCCAATCATGTCAACTGTATCTGAGATTTTTTTTTGTGTTGATAAGACAAAGCAATCAAAAGTTATAGCTTTAAAAATATGATTTATCATAGTGTCCAAAACGTTCTCCATGTGTACAAAAGCCACTCCAAACAAAAACAAATAAACTAAATTAAATTGTACTTAAAAAACTAATAACACATGCAAACACAACAATGACAAAAGGTTTGCAAAGCATGCAGACATGATTTTAGTAATGAGATTTCACAGAATGTCCATTGCCTTTTGACTGAGTCTGCATCATTGAGCTGTGTTCATTTACATGGCGCCACCTCCTGGTGGCCATATGTAACATTGTGCTTTGTGTGGATTCTCTAAATATATTCTCATCTGATTACCTTGTATGTGTGTGTGGGCTTATTAGAAATATAATTACCTCCTCTAAGTAATGGTATGTGATATTTTATGTTCCGTTGATTTTTAGTGTAGTTATAAGTAAAAATGTGGCATATAATCAACACCGACATAATTATCAAAGAATTCAACTTCGCTATTAGTCGCTATTTTTTTGTGTGTAAAACAAATTGGCTGGTTGTATTCTACTCTTTGAGAGCTTTCCAATAACATATGACACATGGCTATTTGATCAGTTACTGATTGCGATAATATGTACAGTGAAAATTATTAATAAATTATCAAAACGGAACACTTCTGATTTGTCTTCAAATTTCAAAGCACTTGTTCAGTTTTGGTCATAATGCCTGCATGCATTGGAAAGTACCTATTTTGTGTTGGTCAATACTGAATTTCTTATGAATTTCTTCTCATAATTTCTTTTTTTAATTCAAGCTTTAAAGGGTTAAAATGAAATGAGGGTTGGTAAATTGTGACAACATTATTTTGGGTGAACTATTTCTTTAATACACTCTCATGTTGTTCCAAACTTGTTATTGTATTACTTTCTTCTTCTGTGGAACTCAAAAGGAGTTGGTAGATAGAATGCCAAGGCTGCTCTTTTCCATACAGTGAATGTGAACTGGGGGCTTTTAAACTTCAAAAATTAAACAAGGCACCATAAATGTATCATAAAAGTGGTCAATATGATTGGTGCCTTATATACCAAGACTTCTGAAGCCATACAATACATTTGTGAGGAACAGACAAAAAATAGTACACACATACACATGCAAATATTAGTATCACTTGTTTTTTTTTTTATATCGAAACATCGTTAAAACAAGATAAATTTACCAGAGAAGCTTAATTGAATGTATCTTAAATATTGTAAATTGTATATACAATTATAGTAATATTTTTTGTTCATTTGTAAATCATTATTAATTAATTATTAATTAATTAAATACTTTAATTATATTGTATTATATTATACTATATATTAATATAACATGCATTAAATGTTATTTTTTATTTCTTATTTTCGAACAGCCAAGTTTTGCAACATAAAAACCAACCAAGTCAACTGAAGACTCTTGAGTTCTTTTAACACCTCTAGACTTACTGACTCAAGTGATGAGTGGTCTGTGTCCTACTACATATACTCTTGTTGTCAGGCTGATGGAGCCCAATGTTTTAACCTCACATCCATCCATCTTTTATAATGAGTGAAGTCACTCTCCCCTCAACTACCTCCTCCATTTCAATGATTAATGGACTATTTGACTTGATAGTAGGTTATTGTGCTGCAGTCTGCCATGCCAGGTGATAGAAGACTTAGTTCTATTGGCAGCCAACAAAAGCTATGCATCACTGAATATTTTCAGTATTCAGTTTTTATATACAGTACAGTGGGGTTCAAAAGTCCACATTGAAAATTTGGGACTCAAAATTTTACACTCTTAGTTCACCTTAAAATGAAAATTCTCTCATCATATACTCACCCTCATGCCATCCCAGATGTGCAGGGATGGATTAACGACCGGCCCTTGACTGCCCGGGGGTGCCCTGGGCTTCAAGGCTGCGCAATCTAGTTTGGTGACCCCTCCCACTTGAAAACCCTTTTGGGCATGAACAATGAACACCACCCCCCGCCCTTGGGCCCTTGGAGATAACTGGCCCCAGGGCCTTTGCAAGTCATAATCCATCCCTGCAGATGTGTAAGAGTTTCTTTCTACAGAACATAAATTATTACATATATCTTAGCTCTGTAGCTCCATACAATGCAAGTGAATGGTGACCAAACTTTAAAGCTCCAAAAAGCACATAAATTCAGTGTAACGGGGGTTCAGGAGACAAACACACTCAGGTGTCAGACAGCTGTCCGTAAATCTCTCTCTCTGTCGCACTGCCATCTTCGGTCGGCCTTTATCCCTCTCGATGGCTAATTAGCCTGATTAAGGGACGGGTGTGCGGGATCACGACCCGGCCCCACCATCCGCCCTGCCAAAGTCAGCATAAAAGTAATCCATAAGACCCTGTGGTTTAATCCATGTCTTCTGAAGTAATCCAATCAGTTTTGGCTGAGAACAGACCAAAATATAACAAATTGTTCACTATAAATCTGGACATCAGCAGTCTCGTTGATTATCATTTCATGCTCGATTACACTTCCAAGCACCATCTAGTGCTCTGTCCATGTGTCAAGCACTAGGTAGTGCAATTGAGCTTGAAATCATACCTGTGCCTAGAGACTGCAATGGCATGATGTACAGTGAAAAATGAGTTAAATAGAAGTTGAATTTTGACAGTGGACTTTTGAACCCCACTCTATTTTTTAATTTGTAATAGGACTCAATGTAAATTACATTCCCTGCCCAGTTATTTACAGTTATCATTCTTAAACATTTGTTTACCTTAAATGTTACATGCAATTCCTTTCATCAGTGAAGCAGACTTTCTCTGTCTTCTAGAAATTGCTTTAAATATGTTTGGTAGGACTGTATACAGCAGTCCTGGATTTGTGAGAATATGATGAGTGAGTGTGCGTGGGCAACCATGAGAAATGAACGTGTGGGTGTGTTTGCTGAAATTCTTGTGCGTGGGTGCGCATGTTAGCTGTATAAATCCATGAAGTATTCATGCTTTTCAGCAACGAGCCTGCTATATTCAAATAATTAGCCAGGTTGTGGGATGTTTGTGTTTTTTGCCTTGATAAATCGGCTTGCGTTTGGATGCTAAACTGGGTTTGGACATGTTATGGCGGTGGGTTACTGCGGTTTTGAAGAATAACCAGGTGTAGCCGGTTGGTTGCTATATTTAACTCGCAAGTCTTTCTCCAAATATCTCTACCTGACTGAGCTGGCACTGCAGCTGCATGAAATTTGAGCTGATTGGCAGTTAAAGCGGTCCACAGCCTGGCCTCCCATTGAATCGCTTTGATGAGAGATCATCTCTAGTAACAGCGGGTAACGGCGGTGACAAGCAACCACACAGATGCTTCACTCAGAGTTTCGCTTAAAGGCTTGTTTATACTAAGAAGGGAGGCCGTGTTATAGCATCCGTTTGCCTTGACCCATTTTTTTTTACCCGAATATTGAGCAGATTTTTGTTTATTGGGATAGTTCTGCCAAAAAGGAAAATTCTGTCATTTACTCACACTCATGTTGTTGCAAACCTGCCTGACTTTCTTTTGGAAAGTTGATCAAGTGGATGGGAACCAGGGCTGTCAAGCTCAAAAATGCTGATTAAGGCATCACAAACGTATATACAAGTCTATACAACATGGTCTATATTCCAAGTCTTCTGTAGCCATTCAGATTAAATTGTTTAAGTCATTATTCACTCAAAATTAGGAATGCAATTCTGATTCCTCTTAACAATTCCAGTTCTTTAACATTTCCATTAACATTTCTTTTAGCACTTTTGAGGCAGAATTATTTGGAGATTGAAGCTTTAAGTACATTATATAACACACACTGTGGAAAAAAGTGAATTAACATGATTAGACTGCAAAATGAAATAGGAGTTTCAACCATAAACTGAAATAAAATGTTTAAACTGTAATTTCAAATAGTGTGTGGACACTGAAAGTTGAAACTACATGCTTAAAATTTGTTTGACATAATTAGTTTCAACTATTAAAGGAAATTTCTTTCCTGTTCATTAAAAAAAAGTAAATTAATTCAGTTTTGACAGTGAATAAAAATAATATTGGTTGAACATTCTTTAAAAACAAACATGATTTTACTGTGCCTCATCAACATATACATTTCAGTTTTTTAAATCTAACAGTCATGTGTTCTCCACTATGCATTTTAAGCACATTTAGACTTATTATTTTAAGACCTAGAATCTTTAAGATTTAATATAAAATTAAATATAACCTAGAACATGCCAATGTACATAACTTATATACAAAATAAGAAGAAACATTACTATTTCCATAAAATATAATAAAATGTAATGGGTCACGCTGGGACTTCTGGATATGCCCAAATATTGTTTCCACCATCATTTTAACAATAGTTTACCATTGAAGTACATGCGTTCTCTTGTTAGTCATAATATAGCCTACTTTTTTACCATTAATTATGTGGCAAAATCATACTTTTTACATCAACATTTTTTTTTTTACAATATTTTACTGTAAAATGACATGCATTGTCTTAATAAATGTATTATTGTTTTGTTCCTGTTAACCAATTAACAATCTTTTAACTGTAGTAGTTTTAATGGTTATAATAGTTATAATTACAGCATTTACAATTTTTTGAAAAAAAAAAAAAAAAGCTCATTAGAGTAATTTGTCTGGGAATCAGACAACACTGGTCACCCTGTAGGTTGTATGCTGTAGATTAAAAAAACTGGTTCATAAAAGTCATTCATTTGGGAATATGTTTCTGAATGTGTTTCACCAGTGGCATGTCCAGACTTTGTACATTGTATACATTCATACAAAAGCCAAAGAATATAGATACGTCTTTAGGCGTGATTTAAAAATGTGGAGAGCAGGAGCGGATCTAATGTCCAGAGGTATGATATTTCATAGTCTAGGGCCGACTACGGGAGAATGCACGATCCCCTTTAAACTTCAAGCCTGAGCGTGGTGTGTAGGAGAGGTTTATCAGAGAGAGTCCTGGAGGATTGTTGATGACTAAGGAGTTCTGAGAGATAAGATGGGGCTGAACCTTTAATAGCTTTAAATAAAATAACAAACTCTTAAAATTAATCCTGTATTGGACTGGTAACCACTGAAGAGATGCTAGAACAGGTGAAGTACTTTCCTCTTCCTTTGTTCCAGTCAGCAAATTAGCAGCTGCATTTTGGACTAACTGCAAGAGATACAGAGATGAATGACCAAGGCCCATGTACAGTGCATTACAATAGTCAGTTCTGGTCACTTATTTGTTTTTCAAAACTTAGAGCCGTGTCAAAGATCACTCCCAAGTTTTAGCAAAGAGTGAACCTTTAATGACAGGGTCGCTAGATTGCTAGTGATATCAGAGACTGCACTAGGGAGGCCATACACAACAATTTCAGTCTTGCTCTCATTTAACTAGAAGACAACAGCATTACAGTTTTGGTCTAGGATAAAAGAGAGTACTGGCTTGTTCACTTCAAGCACTGGTAATGGGACATAGAGGTACATTCCCACAGAGCCCGAGTTAAAGGTGGGAGCGGATAGTGATTCCATGATATGTGGACGCAATGGGATGGGAGTGGGCGGTCAGAAGATATCCTGAGGGCACTGTGGCATCAAAGGATGTGTAACTCGGACAAATGGTCAATTTAGTGTTAAGAAACCAACCTCAGGCAAGTCAGATGGGTATTATGTCATGCGTCATCTGATAAAAGGAATAACTGAAAATAGAAATTTTTTGTGTACACTTGTTGTCTATTTGTATGTGTAAAACAAATGCGGGGTTGAGGAAACGGGAGCGAAATTTGTATTTCACGTTTGGATTTATGGTTGTTAGATTTTACTTATGGAAATCACAGCTCCTGTGTCATTGCCTGCCAGAAACGTTACAATGTGTCGTTATCAACCAGGTTTTAGATAAAACAAAATCACTTTTATCTACACTGTGGCTCATTAACTGTTATGTATAGTGTGTTCATTGCTCTCTCCTCTTCCATACACTCTCCCGGCACTTCAAAATAAAAGTCCTGATAGGTGAAATAACAAAAAAAAAGGGAAATAATAATGGTAAAAACATAAAAACACCCATCTTGTGGCTTTTAATGTTATACTTACATTGTATAATCAACTAAACTAAGCCTGAGGGTTATTTAAATGAGGTCCGACTTTGTAAGTGACCAATCACAGTTTAGAATTTGGGGTGGCTAATAAAATTCTAGGGGGGGACAACCTATCTGGACGCATGTGTTTCACGCTGTAGATTCAGCACTTAGTTGCACTGCAGGAAAGTATTTTATTACGCTGGTTCATCCACATTGGTGGAAAATTGCATGAAAATTGCATGTTGCAACCGTTAATGGAACCTAAAGTCACGACAATCATACAGTTCCGGTATTTAAAAATAAAAATGTAACTTGTTTTGGTTCTCAGTTCTCAACCCTACTGAAAATCTTGCTTGACTGTTGTGGTCACCAATTACTTTAATTTGATGTAAAAGGGCACCTTGGTCATTCTACAACAAATAACCTCTTTTTGTGTTCTGTGGAAGAAGGTAAATCATACAGGTTTTGAAAGACATGAAGGTTTGAAAAATGCATTCGAATGCGCTGGCTTTGCACTCAAGCTTTTAATTACCAATTTGCTGTTATTACTTTGCCATTTGCAGATGAATAGAGGCTGGGTGGTTATGTGAATGGGAACCAGCAAAGTTTTATTCCTTTTTCTATATTTTTCAACCACCATTTTCCCTAAGGCTCTTTGCTAGCAGGCAGGTGGGGGAGCCCTACAGAAATGCAGAGAGCACCTGTGGCACATCAGCCTGAGGTTATGCTATAATAGTCTGTCCCACCACTCAAAGCAACATGGGTGACAGTGGTGAGAGAGGCGACAATAGCCAATGGGTGAGGGGGAATAGAGGAAGCACAAAGAAAAACATCTAAAGGGCAAAAAAAAGAGGGATAAGCCAAAAGAATTGTGAAATGGAGTGACAGTGGGATGTAGAAACTCTGTGGAGAATAAGCTAAAAAGTAATGAATTGCCCCCAAATAGCTTTGTTTATGTACTTGCTCCGTCTGCGATGTTTTGGCACCCGGTTTACTAAAGGAATTATGCAAATCAGGTTACGGCATAAACATGCTCAAAAAATCTGTGTGGAATGCAAGATGCATGTCGCAATTCCCCATGCAGGCCGATTCGGTTGTGAGGTGCAGAAGACTACCTTGATCTAGCATACTTTACTGGGACTATACAGCATCACTCCACCTCCTGGCACCTGAATCGGCTCTTTAAAATTGAAAGTACACTTAACTATACTGTGTGTATGGATATATGGCAAGTTATACCAGTCTTCTCCTTTATTGTATCGTCACTTGATGAACTATTAATGCCATTATTAATAGAAAATGTACAAAAACATATATTTTTATTAAAATTCTGTTTACTGTCTAATTACCGCGGGTGGTATTTGCACGATGTTAACTGCGGCAGGCAAATAACACCAACTTCTATAAATGAGATGCATTCTTTGATAAGCCTCATTGGCATAGAATGTTGGTGTGTTGAAAGGTACGCTGAAAAGAATGACCGTGTCTTAATTTAAATACGCCTGGTGCGGCACTTTTTTAGCGCAAGTTGGACAGCGGGCTATTTGTGAATTAGATACAGGTTTTTCAACTTGGTCTCATAGAATCACGTTGCTGTACCTATATTTTTACAAATATATCTCAAATTATTGAACATTGCACTTGCAACCATAAGGAACGGCATGTGAGCAAAAAGTGTCATAGAAGCATCACAAAATGATGTAGTTGCTTCAGCAATTGGGTTCTTCTCACATTAGCTTTTATTACACTATCGGTTAGGTTTAGGTTTAAGGTTTTGTATAGATAGTTACTCTACAAAACATGTCACACAGCTACACTAGGACACAGTTTGTGGACATTTTCATCCTGCTAAGTGCAACTGAAGACTAGTCGACACAGACATAGCACGAGAACTAGTCGCAGAGCTGATCAACTAGTCGACGCAACCACTAGCGCTAAAGTGGGACCCCCTGTTTAGTGCATTTGCGCATTCTCCTGTGTTTAAACAGCCTCCCAGTGTGGCTGCCAGAGAGGGAGTGTTGCAGCATCTCTATTTCTGAGCATCTATCACCCCTAGCAAATTGAAACAAGCAGACAGTCCCTGTCGTTCACAAGCACGCAGATATGATGGACTGCCAGGCACAGAGCGATCGTTCTCAGTCAATGAACGCTACACCATGTCTCAGTCACTGCTGCTGACTTAGATCTGTTTTCCCATCTGCCTTTCAAACCTTTTGCAACCTGTAAAAGAGACAAACGTGTGTAGGTTGATGTGAGATTGTTGGTCGTATATAAATGATTTAAAAACTACAGCAGCATAAAGGAAAGATACATTAGGACTGCTTGTTTTGTGGTTTGTTTTTCACTACGTTGGTATTTGTTATTTTAGGGGATATTGTTCACTGATTCTGAGACAGGGGACAAAACATGTCCCACATCATTACTTGCCATAAGTTTTTATATGTTAAATTAATCAGGGATGATCATGAGAATGTTTTTAACACAAATGTACCATTTCATTTGATTTTTCTTTTTAATTGATCTTAACTATTATTTCGCACTTCCCCTAAAACCACTTGTTTCACATACCTTAACTCAATACTTCATACTGTACTTAGATATATACTCAATACTTCAGATTTAAATATACAATATAATAAACATAAGAAAAACTGAAATTCAAATATGTCTTTTTAAAGTAACATTGCTACTATATGTCCTGAATATGTTAATTTTAAAATGTATATAACATTTCACAGCTGTTTCCCTGCTTTTTGTCAACACTGTCAGATATTTATGAAAGCATTAATAAAATTGGATAATATCCTGAAGGTCCTCTTTCCATATTTCACAGTTCAAGATCCCATAAGATTTAGTAAGAATTCTATTAAAAAAATTATTTAGATAATTTGCCTTATTTTAAATATTTCCTATTAGTAGCAAGCTACACCAGATAAATAAAATGGCTACTGCTTGTAATACATGTGTGAAATGCAAAATATGATAATTTTGTCAACATGGTTAGATTTTGTCTGTCTTAGTCACAATTCTACCTTAGAGGACATGGCGGGAATTAAAAAATATATAGTTTTGCGCACCCTCGCAATAATTTTACCATAGTAACCGTATTTTAAAATTGATATTCCTTGTAAAACCATAGTAATAATACAATAAAATTAAAACTATGGTTATAAAAATATAATTTTGTGGTTATTATGGTTTTACTACAAATAATATGGTAACTACGAGCAATTCCATGGTTAATCCATAGTAAAACCATGGTTATTATGTGGACACAGTATTCTGTTTTATGGTTTCTGAACTTACTTTCATAGCTACTACAATATTACAAAAAAAACTAAAACAGGTTAGCCTACAACAAACATGGTTACTACAATATTAGAAAAATTATTTCTGCCAAAAACTATGGTTAATACACTGTACAGTATTACTAGAGTAAAACCATACTAGCCACACATTTTTGATTTCTACTGCCACAGTTTTTGTTTTCCTTTATTGTCACTATGGTTTCAAGACGAATATATTGGTTAAAATATGGTTACTGTAGTAAAAGCACGGTAAATTTATTGTGAGCTTACGCAAAACCTATTGTGAGGGAACGCAAAACCTATTGTGAGGGAACGCAAAACTTAGATTTGCCAATATTTATCTTGAATATTTGAGATGTATCTGATATTGCTGACACACACTGAGTGATAGATAAGGCAAACCAGACATTTTGTGAGAAAATGTAATAAGCGTGAGATTGCCCCGAAACATGTGAAAACCTCTGAACATTTTGATCAATCCAAAATATTTCTTGATACTTTTTTCTTTTTGTAGCCTGTTTTTCCCCAGTACTCAGAATCATTGTGTTGTTACAATGGAAATAGACTCGTCCGAGCCTTTTTTTCAATTAGCATTGTGTTTCTGAAAAAACTAAACATAATTAAATCAAAGTATCTTTCTGTGATTGCCATCGATTCACACACGCAATGACTCTCCACGCATCACTTGTGCTGTTTGAGTTTTCATTGTCAAGCTAGAGACTTTTATTGACTTTAGAATCAATTAAAATGATTATTGCATAGTGTTGGATCCACATAGATGTTGCATAAAGGAATTTGCAAAACTTTTCAGAGATAGACTAAGTGATAAGTTCCCTCCCATCAGTATCTGTGTTACGATCCCCTGTTGTCTGCCCTGTGTTCTCTGTTTCCCTAGTCACGTTCATGTCACGTTTCCTTGTGGTCTGCCCTGTGTTTTCGGTTTCACCCTCGCTAGTCACGTTCCACGCCACTCTTCCTTGTTGTCCGTCCCGTGTTTTCTGTTTCACCGATCACGCTCCCTGTCATGTCTTCCTTATTGTCCGCACCTGTCGGTTATTTTGTCATCACCGTGTCTGTCTATTTAAACCCTGTCGTTTCCTCTCTCCGTTGTCGATCGTTGCCGTTTCATGTTCATGCCTATGCCTATGTGTCTTCTCCATTCGTGTTTACTCCAGGTTCTCCAGCCCTTCGTGGATGTTCTGTCTCCAGCCCTTCGTGGATGTTCTGTCTACTCGTGTTCAGCGTTATGTTAGTTAGTGTCTGAGTTTACTTTTCCCCTCGTGGACTTTTTATTTGCTCCAGTGTTTGTTTGTTTTTGTATTATAATAAAGCCGCATTTGGATCCGCACACCCTTCTGCCTTTCCCTTATTTCCACGCATCATTACAATCTGAGCTCTATTTCATGGACGATTTGCGATAAACCTGGTATTTTGTAATAACCTTGTATTTCCAGCTTGTCACACAGTAAAATTCACATTAGGCTGTTCTGGGCACCAATGAAGGTATCATAACGCATTCAGCAGGACATCGAGCACAACGGTGACCGTGCAATTTTTTAAGCTGTATTTTACCAGTCATTTTCTCCATAGGTATTTTAAATAATTCTTCTGTAAAAATGTCTAAGCTGTGAATCAAACCAACCAGCTCTAAGACTAATCACAACATTGATTCAAAGCCAAAATGCATTTGAAAATCGGTGAAAGACAAAGCTACAAGAATATGTACAATACTTAAAGTGTTATATGAGGGAATTAAGTTCTCCCAATCCCATTAAGCACTGTAAATGATGCTATTAAATCATCAACACCGTACAATATAAAACTACATGACTCATTCACCAGAAGTATAAATACCACATATTTGAAGTTAATTGCAAATTATACAAATATATACTATACACATAGTTGTTTGAGAGTGTCCGGAGACCACCATTATGTAATTTGCAATGCTTTATGGGAGTAGTCGGTCACTGTTGAGCTCTTTTGCTGTGATTCCTATTCCATGGTAACAGCAACTTCTTTGATTGGTGGATTTTGCTTAAGGATTGTGGGTAATGTTGTATTTCACCAGGAATTTGATTATTTTTCATAATGTAGTTGAAAAAGAAACTGACTTGGGGCTTCTACAGTAGGTGAGTTTGTATGTTATCGCTAAAAATCAATTTCTCAGTGGAGAATCCCTTCTGTTACACTATTTTGTAGACAGAGACCCAAATTCATATTATGCTGTAATCCTTAAATGGACTGTTTTTATCAATTCAGATGGTGTTTATACTGTCACACTTTACCACTGATGTTTTGAGTCACTGATACGACTTGTGAGTTGCTGACAGGCTGTTGACAACAATGTATTTTTGTGCACCATCTTAAAAAGGCTAGTTAGAATATTGGCTTGCTGTCACATCAAAAAATGAGGTCAGGGTCCCTTCTGGCTCTATTTGTGCTACACATACACAGAGGTGGCCTTGGGGTCCTTGGATAGCCCGTGGTTACATTCATGAAATGGCTAAGCCTTAATTATGGCTTTTAGGAAAACAGACAAGGTAGTAGTGTGAAATCGCAGAGATTCTTTTATAAATTGGCAAGTTCATGGAGAGCTAGTCATTGGGGAATTGGATCCAATTTACCAGAGTGCTGCATGATTAGAAAGTATAGCCACTTGGATCAATACCATAGGATGTTCAAAGACATACAAGTTATTTTATTCCATACCCCCCCCCCCCCATTCCCCTTTTCCCCTCATCTTTGAATCCATTTAGCTGTTTCCCTTTAAATCAGTATACCTCTATTTAATCTGTCCTTTCCTTTAGCATGATTTTACTTTAATGTACTTATCCCAGAATATTATAATACCAGTGGCTCTCAACTGGTTTAGCTTTAGGCCTCATATTTTACACTGGACATGAAGTAGTTGTCAAGCAAAATACAAAATGTTTGATATTATTAACATAAGCTCTAGAGAACAACTGACAATTTTTGTTCTATACGTCTTTTGAAGTTCAATGTTTTCATGCTCTCGGGAGCCAATAATTCATTACAGAAAACAAACTGTTGTTAGTAAAGATTAGGTTTATCCTCGCTGCAAGTGAATGCAAGTGCAATCTGCAATTAATGTAGTTTGGGATGTCTTTTCTCTTCCCTTGCATAGATTTGCTGTTGTTGGTGTCATCTACCTATTTTGGCTAGCTTCTACCAAGTGTTAGATGAACTTGCCCCAAAATACCATGATAGAACGCAAAGTCTTTGACGTTGATTTGGGAAGCATTTTCTTCTCTCTTCCAAAAGTTATTACTTATTTATTTTGCTATCCTAACTATATACAATTGTATAATTGCATTTTTTTATTCTTCTTCTTATTATTATTTTGCATATATTTGCATTTTTGGAATATATGAAAAAACTTGCATATAGCATTTAATTTTTTCACTTTCTGTCAGTGAAAATTATTATTATCGATTATTGTCGATTATTTCCATATAGTGTAAATGTGTTATACAGTGTATATTGTAAATATTAAATTATATATTGTAAGTATTAATTTTGTTTAATTCAGTTTACTTTAAAATACATTTATGGGTTAACTTTATTCCATATTTGTTCTTTATTCGTAGGCACAAACGTATAACAAGCTAAGGACTGTGTTTCTGAATTACTTTATTGCTGTTTTTCTTGATTTTCTTTTTTTTTTTTAAATGTTATAATCCAAATGTACAATCCAACACTGCAATATCAACACTGCAGAATAAATCTCATATTTGCACAATGTCTGCACCTTGTTGATTGCAACAAACTAATAATTGTGGAGCACTTACTGTATGTCAGTATCATTACACTGTTCTTTCTTAACCATTGTTGGATGCCTGTGGCATTGAAAGCCTATTTAACTCATTGCCACCCACTAAACCCATTCTGTACCCTGATTATGCCCCCCAGCACAGATACGCTACAATCCTGCCCTGCCAGCTGAGCGCCAGCGCCTCTCCCAGTGCATGCCCGTCGGCCACTTGATCAAGTTTATCATCACATACCCCACTGTGAGTGAAACGCATAATCCATCCTTTTAACCACAGCCAGTTTAACCAACTTTCCCAACTTCCCCCCTACAGCTCTAATGAATTAAATACTATAATAAAGTTAAGACGTTAAGACTAAGTGCAACCTCCATTTGGCTTACTTGTCTGCCCCAATTGAGCTTGAAAGGAGATATAATTTGGCTTTATTAAATGCTCATAAATCCACACTGTATTATCCACATTTATGCAATGATGGTTGACATTAATGCAAAATAGTGTCTATTTTCATCACAGTGCTGTTCTCCGTCAATAAGAATTCAGAATGTCACATGTGTTTTGTAATCGTTGTCAATTCTTTGTCATTCTTTGCAGGCGTTTTGGAGGGAAAAGGGTTTCTCAGGGGAAATTGTGACTCGTCCCTTCAAGGACTGTCCTTTAAGTGTCACATTTGATGCCACCAGCCCCAGAGGCAGTCCTGCGCTTGTGGGGTTCATCTCTGGTGCGCAGGCCCATGACTGGTGCGACAGAGAGGTGAGAGACAGAGAGAAAGAGTGTTAGAGTGAGGAATAGAGAGAGGGAGAGAGAAGTTTACTATGTTAACAGCATATAGTAAGCAATATAGGGAGTGAGAAATGGGAAGAGGAAGTGAAAGATTTCAGGGGAATACTGTTACAATAATTTAAGAGGTTAAAATAGTGATATATATTGACAGTTAGTTGATCAAAAAACTACCAATGGAGAGTATAGCTGTCTGCATTTAACTGCGCTGATCGCACCACATTGATTTATTTTAGTTTGTCTTAACTGTACGTTTTCTTTCCTTTTTATTCCTTTTGATCAATTTTTATGTTCATAAGCATGAATTGTTCCTCATTCATTTTTTTGTTCATTAATAAGAGTTTTAATTCATTTTCTTTCTCTTTTTCCTGCTTATCTAAAGCACTTTAATTACCATTTTGAAATAAATGTACAATATAAATATACAGCGCTGAAAAGAATGAGTTCATTTAAATATGGTGCAGTGCTATTTCTGGGCTTTTAGCATCTTGTTAACCTGGATTGTTGATGGTTGATGAATAAAACACTGCTTTTGTGCTGAAATGCACTGTTTAGTGAATTTGCCCCTGTGTGTTTGTGCATGTGCAATAAAGAGCGAATTCGTTTACACAAAAGTGAAAACAAACATTTCAGATTAGTGAAATGTCCCAGCTGTTAAGGCAGTAGAGTTAAACTGGAAGCAATATCTCGGAAAACAACCATTTTCCACTCAGAGCCTTGAAACTGACTTTCATCTGACTGATAATGTGCCAAAATATCGATTTATCTGACACTCATCGCTAAATCAAACAAAGATGCACACACATCCTGTGTCTGGAACAGAAAATGCTACCCTAAAGCTAAAATCCATGAGCTCAAAATCAGATCAACTCATCAGAATTCCCTCTTTGAGATGGGCTGGACTGATAAACATGTTATTTAATTTATGGTAAAATCCCAGAGCATCAGTGGTCATGCATTATAGAGAGAACAGTTCTTTTCAGCCACTGTGGTTATGATCAATTCATTCATTATAAATCAAGGTTTAAGATGGACAAGCAAATCTTGTACTTGTCATCTAATATGACATTACATTTCTGCAATGTAGTTTTTTTCTACCTTTTTTACTTTACCTCCACAATGCAGTAAAACACTTGAATCAGTGTTTTTGATTTATTTTACAGTAAAAATGTCTAAACATCCTTAAAACAAGCTAATTTCAGAGAACATATCTTGAAATAAGTTTATATATATATATATATATATATACACACACACAAGCTACCTGTCATAAATTTTGAAACACTTGACTGAAATGTTTCTCATGATCTTAAAAACATTTTGATCTAAAGGTGTATGCTTAAATGTTTGAAATTAGATTTGTAGATAAAAAAAAAATATTGTACCACCATATTCATTTATTTTATTATAAAACTAAAATTTAATAAAAAAAATATTCTCACATTTTTAAATTGATGACTTGGACCAAATAATAAAGAAATCATCCCAGAGTGATACCTCAAGAAGCTGGTTGAGAAAATTTCAAGAGTACATGTCTGCAAATTCTTGGCAAAATGTTTTAAATTTAAATTTATTTTAGATTTTGTTTAGTCACAACATGATTCCATAGTTCCATTTATGTTATTCCATAGTTTTGATGGCTTTACTATTATTCTTAAATGTGAAAAAAAAATATATAATAAAGAATGTGGAAGTGTTTCATAATGTTTGACCGGTAGTGTATATGTATTATATAATATTGTTTAGGACCCCTCGTGCCGCCAAAACAGCACCAACCACAATTGTTCTCGCCACAATTGTACAGAGTGGTTATCTGAGTTACTGTAGACTTTGTCAGTTTGAACCAGTCTGGCCATTCTCTGTTGACCTCTCTCATCAACAAGGTGTTTCTGTCCACAGAACTGCCGCTCACTGGATGTTTTTTGTTTCCAGCACCATTCTGATTAAATTCTAGAGACTGTTGTGCATGAAAATCCCAGAAGATCAGCAGTTTCAGAAATACTCAAGCCAGCCCATCTGGCACTATGATGGAAATGCTTTGTTGATGTAAGAGGTCAACAGAGAATGGCCATGGACTGGTTCAAACTGACAAAGTCTACAGTAACTTGTGGCGAGAAGAATTGCATATCCGAATGATATTCTGAGATGCGGCTTGGCGCTGTTTTAACGGCTCGAGGGGGACCTACACAATATTAGGCAGGTGGTTTTAATGTTGTGGCTGAATTGGTGTATGTATTTTACAGATCTGAAATGTAGGTGGCAGTGTAATACTTTCATCAACAGACATTCAGTCTAATTTTCAGTTGTTTCATTGTTTCATTAAATATCTTAGCCAGTAAGTAGACTAGAAGATCAATCTAGATGTCTTTACAAAGCTGAGATCCTCTCCTTTGCATCATTATCATCAATAATTGAAAACATACTTTTCAGATTATTTGTTTTGCATACTTTTCCTTCTGGATGGAATATTTAATTCTGGACATCTACAGTAAGATATAACATTGGATTATTCAGCCAAGCAAGCTCACAGAAAAATAAACAATGGCAAATTTTTTCGAGAACTCCCTAAGGTATAAATATATATATATAGGTATAAATGTATATATATATATAGGTATTAAGTGTTTGGAGCATAAAAGAGATGTTTGTATTTGATGACTTACAGAAATGAAATTTCACTTTGTGATTCCTTTGAATATCTTTTGAATTGTGGTATTAGGGCATCAGAATTTACTGTAAAGTCACATTTCTGAGAATCAAAGTTTTCATTTGATATATGACTCGTTCATTTAGGTGCTATGTGAAGGACTTTTATTTTCATATAAATATTTCCACCTCATTTCCTCTTGTGGGCACTAGATTTCAACACAAAAGTTTTGAGGCCTTATTTTGTAATTTTAAGTATCATAAATGCAGAAATGGTTATCTCAGAAAAGTTCTGATTCTAAGCTATCAAGTGATACCTCATATGCCTGACTTATGTATACAGAGACTTTAACTGTTTAAGCATAAAAGTTTTTCACGATATAGCAGTTTAAGGGGTTGATCCTTTGAAGGTATTTTTAAAGATTTCCTGTTTCAGTGGCATGCACAAAATTAAAGGATTATAACTACAAAAAAGCAAAGAGGGTGAATTGTTTTGTTTCATTGTAAAGAAAACTTTTCTTTTTTTTAATGAGACTCTCAGGCTTAGAATCTGCTATAGATGTTTCTTATGCCACCCTGCAAACACACACACCCCTCCCCCCACCCGCTGTTAAGCTATAATTGTGTGCTGAGTTATGGTCAGGGACACGCAGATCAAGTAGAGTTGTGCGTAACATGCAGATGCCGGGTTTTATGTGTCCCCTAATATCTCCCACTCGTTGGAATAGTAACAGCAGGGGTGAACCACCCAGCTTGTTTCCACCCATAACTCATGGAAAACATGGACCAAAAATAGTTATTCGGATCAATAGATGATGGAGAACTGGCCCCAGCACATTTTATGGAAGCAAAGTTATGCTTTAACGGTTTTGGCCTTTTGTGATTTTAGAGTGTGATGTGAGAGATAAGTAAATTTGCTTTTTTGTGCTTATTACAGATGGAGGAGAGAAGAGAGGCTGTCATATCCAAACTGGTGAAGTATCTCGGCCCAGAGGCGTCCTCCTACATTCACTATGAGGAAAAAGTATGTGGTGAATTTCAGCCAATTGGTGTGTTGAGTCATAGGATGTGTAGTCTCTTCTTGCAAACTTTCCTCTATTGGGAATAATTGTTAAGTTCTAAGAAAGTGATCACCAAGCAGACAGTTTCAAGTGACTCCAGGATGATACCATAATATTGGTACTGGTATTGTATTTGACAGCCTTAAAAGTTAAGTATTTAATTTCTGTGCCATTAGCACAGAATTTATTTCATGAACACCCCACCCCCCGTAGAAGAATTTTTAACATTACACATTTTACATTTAAAGGTACATGTGACAATGTTCACAGTTAGGGCAAAGGAGGAAGTGGGAGACAGCAAATCAAACTCAAACGGTCTGTTTATTTCTATACTCAAAATTCACGCTTTTCATCAGACACACTTCAAATCATGCTTTTCAACGGACACAAATTAACACAGTCTCTTTCAGCTTATGCCTCTTAACTCACTCCATCTCACTGGCATCTGGCTCGCTCTTAAAGCCCGTCTCCACTCTCACTGCAATGACAAACAGCTATTATAGACAGTCATTGCCAGGTGATGATCCTTACTGTTCTCATCTCCTGATCTCGCTGTCAATTCACAAACCGGTGCTCAAACACGCCCCCACCACGACATACCCATATCGCCTGACTCAGGCTGGGGCCATCTGGCCTGCCTAGTACTTCACCCCAGTTTCTGGAGAGAAAGTCTGCAACAGCCATCTGAGCCTCTGTTCTGTGGACCACCTCGAACTGAAAAGTCTGAAGAGCCAGATACCAATGGGTGATCCATGCGTTGGAATTCACGAAATCCTTCATGCGATGGAGCCACTGTAGTGGGGCGTGGTCCGAACAGAGGGTGAAAGTCCTTCTCAGGAGGTTGTACCGAAGGGTGAGGACCTCCCACTTGATGGCCAGGTCACAAAGCACCACAAAGCTCAGCTTTCACCCATATAAAAGCCTGTTGGTGCGGCTCCAACCACTGGACCAGGTCTGGGGCTCAGTGGGCTGGTGACGTCTGAATAATTAGGCACAAACCTCCTATAATAGCCAGACATCCCCAGGAACTGTATCACTTCCTTTTTGGTCTTGGGTCTCGGGCAGGCCGCAACCACACGGTCTAATCAATTTGGGGGTACACCTACCCTTGACCCAAGTGGAACCCCAGATACAGTATTCCTCATAACCACCCCAAACGCTGTATATGCTGCTGCCAATCAATGTATATTACTGTGTATAATTATGTCATACATGTAGGTAGTGGCATACACAGAGTGCGTTCAGAAGCCTCGGCCCATAAGGTTGTTGCCGGGGCCCCAAACAAACTGAACGGAAGGGTAACGAATTGGTGTAAGCCAAACGGTGTGGAGAAGGCCGTTTTCTCATGGGACATTGGTATTAAGGGGATCTGCCATTAATCTTTTGTTAAATCCAGTGTTGAATAAAAGCAAGCCGCGCCCAACTGATCGAGCAGTTCGTCAGTACGAGGCATGCATATGATAGGTGTGGGTGAGGAAAAGGATTGATATTTAAGTCGTTTTTACTTTTTTATAATTCAAATTTTTTGTGCATATCACTACCTGCTGGGCTGGGTGGAGAAATTATATTTAAAAAAAAGGACTTAAATATTGAACTGTTTCACACCCACACCTATCATATCACTTCTGGAGATATATTTAATGTATGAATTTCTTTTATACTTCCTTGATGTGCTCTTTGGAGCTTAAAAATTTTGGTCACCATTCACTTGCATAGTGAGGACCTACAGCGCTGAAATGTTCTTCAAAAAGTCTTTGTTTGTGTTCAGCAGACGAAAGTCAAACACATCTGGGATAGCATGAGGGTGAGTAAATGATGAGTGAATTTACATTTTTTGAGTGAACTATCCCTTTAAAGAAAAAATATATTTAGAAATATAACAATTGGATGATATTATTACTACTCATTAATGTCACCTAATAGTTATATATTTAATTAGGGTGAGATTCCTATTATTAAATTTACTGCATTATTCACAGTTTAACCACAGTTTAATCACAATTAATATTGTAGTAACCATAATTGTATTAACCATGATTGTAGTAACCATGGTTATTGTTGTGGTTATTATGTTTTACTACAAATACCATGGTTATACTGTGATTAACGCAATAATTTTCATGATAGGAATCTCACCCTAATTAAATATATAACTATTAGGTGACATTAACACGTTAATCACAACGCATGGTTAAACAAAACCATATTTTTTTTTTACCAAAAAAGCATGTTAAACAAATATTATTACAACATTACATTGAAAATACATGTATACTAAATATACACTAATAAACTAGGAAATATTTGCACTTAAATATTTTGCTTTAAAAAAATAAGAAAAGTCCCTTTAAGGCTGTGTAGGGCTCAGAATTGATCAGTGAATCGTTTATGTGAATTAGGAAATGTAAAATGTAGTTGAGTTAGTGGCACAACTACTTTTAGTTAACTGCTCCCCAACACTAGTCTTTAATAGACCCAAATGTCAAAGAGTAAAGAAAGGCTGTCATATTCAGCCTTGTGAAGTACCTCGGCCCAGAGGTGTCCACCTACTACATTCACTACCAGGAAAAAGTATGTGTTGATTTTTAGCCAATAGGTGCGCTGACTCATATGATGTGTAATCATCATTCTTGCAAGCTTTCCTATATTGGGAATTTTGTGAAGTTCTGAGAAAGTGATCACTTAGTAGAAAGTTTCGATTGAAACTAGTTTGAAACCCTAAGGATTGTTGCTTCTGGTATTGTAGTTAACAACCTCAAAGCAATGACTTGTTACTGCATATTTAACGGTGATACGAGAATGTATTTTGACATTGAATAAATTACACACTTCACCTTTAAAGGAGCACTCAGTTGTTTTTTCCACATTAGAAAAGTTTAACTCTACTAAAGACATTAATTGTAATTTTGCAATATATGTAGGAAATCATGACAACTCACATTAAAGTGAAGACTCATATCAGTAACATTATTAAAGGTGTTTTATTCTACAGGAAGAGGGTCCGCACGTGGGGGCTGCCATGTTAGAATCACATGACCAGCTGAATACTATTCGCTTAATCTCAGTAACCGTCCAGTTATTTGACACTTTCACTCACTGATTAAAGTAATCATGGCTGACTGTGAACACTAAATTTCTACAATGACATCTGAAACTGAAAACTATTGAATATAAATTATGCTGCATACAAGCCGCTAGGTGTCAAGTCCAAGATGACACAAAGACAAAAGATAATGAGTGCACCTTTAAAGGTACATTTACCCTGAACTCTTTTATATTTCATAGTAACTCAGTTCCAACAAACTTTGACAATCATGACACTGTGTAGTCTTGAATCCAAATGTCAACTCTCTCAGTTTGTGGAACCAATTCTCACTTTAAACATACAGTAAATCACTCCTGAATGAGTCAGCATGTAAAAATACAACACATTGTCCCGAAGCTGGCATAAAACCTATTAAGAACATCCAGAGTTCAGCACCTCTGTCCCAGGTCCCCATAGCCATTCGGCTCTGACAAGTTTATGTGTGATATTTGCCACAGGCGTCAACTGAAATGGAAATCACTGCATCAGCCTTGATTCCACTCTGGCCAAAAAGCTGAGAACCAGTCCTCCGCTTTGTCTGAAATGCACCATTTTACAAAGGAAATGGGAACTTATTCCCCCTGAGAGGTAAAAAGGCGCTATAGATGGAAGGCGTAATTGAGATTGACAAATGGGCACATTGGTTTGACAACCATCAGCTTCAACAGTATGTTAACATCTTTCTGTCTTGGTGTGAAAGGGGTGTCGGCCCACTTTAGCACTAAGTGAAAATGGAGAATAGCCTAAAGCATTTCTTGGTTGGTGAAAGGAGAGAGCAGGAGTGGATGAGGGGCCTTATGATGCCAATTTCACATGAGTAGCAGTTTGAGGAAGGATATATATTTCCTTTACGTCCATAGAATTACCCACAGAGCACTTAAATGTCCCGTGAACTGGGCTTATGGGTGCAATATACAAAGCTTGGAATAATACAAAGGTTTAAAAGACTCCATAGAGGCCTCTGTGTAACATCATGAATTGAAAAGTACCGTGCATAAACTCCAGAAAACCTCCAGATGGTGTTTAATGCATATGGTGCAAATGAGCTGAAGCACATTATTTTAAACTAAGTTTAGCCTCCCTTAAATGCTTTAAATAATTGAGGAGTAAACACAACGTAATTTCATGTCATTTATAAGAGGGGTAAAAAAAATTTTTTTTTATCGATTTTCACACAAGTGTTTTTTAGCATTTAGCAGACGCTTTTATCCAAAGAGATGTTGAGATGGTATCAGCAGATCGTGTTAAGGTTGGAAGCTCTTTCCACCACAGTGGAAAAGAGAAAGTGAAAGATTGTGAAATAGACTTTGAACCTCTATGTGATGGGACCACCAGGAGCCTCTTGTTCATAGATCACAGAGACCGAGTTGGGGCATAGACCTGGAAAAGTAAATTGGAGGAAGAGGGTGCGGTTCCATTGGCTGTCTTTAAGGCCAGAGTCAAAGCCTTGAATTTAATGTGGGCAGCTACATGTAGCCAGTGGTAGCCAGCTGAGGTGTGTAATTTTCGATGTTAAAATACTTTTTCCTGTCCCAGCTTAATATGCAGAGACAACTTGAAGTAAGCATTCATTGGTAGATTTTCCTGAAATGTGTAAATGTTGTGGTACTGTAGTGATATCGAAGCATTGCTGTATACACACTATTTGGAATATATGAAAATGCAGTTGTCACTATCTGCATTTTTCAGCAGTTAATATAGTTGTAGAATGCATTTGTCACTCCTGTATATGACAGAACTGTGTGTGTACAGAACTTAAGCACTCGAAGGTGAACTGACATTCATGTTTAGTGTGTATGTAGGAAAAAAGTTGTAGAAGGACCACAGTGGAAATAGGTGCCTGACTTTTGTATTAGTTTTTTTCTTTGCAATGGGCTTTTGAATTTATTTTGATAAATCAATGTAAAAGTAATAATAATAATAAATTTTATTTGTAATGCACTTTACACATGAAGGAACATATCTCAAAGTGCTACAGGTGCACAGGTAAAAAACAAACAATAAAAATAGATTAAAACACTTAATAACAAAATTAAGAACAATTGGTGACAACAAAACAGGATATGTTTTAAGAAAAAGCATTTAAAAATAAGTGGGTCTGTAATTTATTTTTAAAAACCTCTATAGACTGTGGCGCCCTCAGGTGATTAGGGAGAGCATTCCACATACTGAGGCGCAGCTACCTGGAAGGCCCTATCTCCCATAGTACGGAGTTTGGACTTAGGAACCTGGAGTTTGTGGCTGTCAGAAGAGCGGAGATGTCGGTGTGGATTATGCAAAGTAATGAGTTCTTTAAGGTACACTGGTGCGCTACCGTAGACACACTGATAGGTCAGGAGACAGATCTTATAATCAATCCTGAGTCTAACAGGGAGCCAGTGAAGTTTTTGGAGGATGGGTGTGATGTGCTCAATTTTGCGAACCCCCATCAGGACCCTGGCAGCGCAGTTCTGAATGTACTGCAATCTTTGTATGCTCCTGCCAGGGATCCCAACAAGTAGTGAATTGCAGTAGTCAAGCCTGGAGGAGACAAAGGCATGCACCAGCATCTCTGCATCAGAAAAAGAGAGGGAGGGGCGGAGTTTGGAAATGTTCCGGAGATGAAAAAGTGCAGTTTTACAGGTGTGTTGGATGTGAGTGTTAAATGATAGGTGGGCGTCAAATCGAACCCCCAAGTTTATTATAGAGGACGTCAAAGAAATATCATGGCCAGCAAATGAGTAGACTGTCAGGGGGGAAGATCGGAGTTGGTGTAGGGTCCCAATGAGGAGACCTTCAGTTTTGGTGCTGTTTAACTGGAGGAAGTTATCCGTCATCCATGCCCTTGTCTCCTCCAGGCAAGCATTTAAAGTGGAGAGTGAAGGTGTAGATGATATGGGGTCCAGCTTGACATAGAGCTGAGTATCATCAGCATAGCAATGGAAGGCAACGCCATGCTTGCTGATGATGTGGCCCAGTGGGAGCATATAAATGGAAAAGAGAGTAGGGCCGAGAACAGAGCCCTGGGGCACTCCACAAGTAACTGTGTAGGGCCTCGACCTGGCTCCCCCCAGGGTCACATACTCAACTCTATCAGTCAGGTAGGATCGAAACCATTGAAGTGCTGTATGTGAGATGCCAATGAAGTGTTGCAGACGATGGAGTAAGATGGTGTGGTCAACAGTGTCGAAGGCGGCTGTGAGGTCCAAGAGAATAAGGAGAGATGGAGAGCCCTGGTCAGCAGCCACAAGAAGATCATGGAAAAAAAAAGTGACTGGAAACGAAGAGTGTCGGTTAAAAATTATCCGAGCCAGATACATAAGGGCCATTGTGCACCACACATTTGGCCTTGTCTCTTGCTATATTAGTTGTGTATTGTAAATTCTATGGTTTTACATTTGAAATGGATTGGACTACATCTTTGTATTTAACTTTCTAAAAAAAAAAAGAG
The DNA here is from genome assembly GCF_025860055.1 of Xyrauchen texanus. Classification (NCBI taxonomy): domain Eukaryota; kingdom Metazoa; phylum Chordata; class Actinopteri; order Cypriniformes; family Catostomidae; genus Xyrauchen; species Xyrauchen texanus. Next base: position 21,103,221 of record NC_068319.1, read on the forward strand.
GAATTATGGTTACGTTAATAATGGATAACTGTAATTATATTATTCAAATTGTTATACAAAGGCGACACATTTCAACAATAAAGCTCCTTGAGATATTACAACTTTGTATCTTATGCAAGGTCAATGGAAGTATTCTTAATGTTTGAAACATTCTCAGGGGCTTTAAAAGGATAGTTCACCCAAAAAAGAAAATTCTCTCATCATTTACTCACCCTTATGCCATCCCAGAAGTGTACAACTTTCTTTTGCTGAAGGAACTCGATCTTCTCTTGAACAAGCATAGGAGTGCTGGTGAAAGTGTTGATATATTGTAAGAAAGGACTTAAATAAAGATCTGTTCCTTGCCCACATTTATCATATCACTTTTGAAGAGATGGATTTAACAACTGTCATATTAATTACTTATTATGCTGCCTTTATGTGCTTTTTGGAGCTTCCAAAAGAGAATCCCTTTCAAGATTTATTGCATTGCTGGTTTAGCTTGTATTACCTTCGTAGAATTTACTGGAAAAATGAAGAATATTCAACATTAACCATATTTCCTACTTAGGATCAGTGTATTTTATATTGTGATGAATTTCTGCAGGGCTCTAGAGATGAAAAATGCTAGCATAATTTAATGAAATAATTTTTTTTTATTACATGAACTGAACAACTGTAGGAAAATATTTGAGGAATCCACAATGAATTCTTAAATGAATAGTTCATTCAAAAATGAAAATGGTGTCTCCATTTACTCCATTGACAGTTAATAGTGACCATGTTTGTCAAGTTTTAAAAAGGACAAAACATAAAAGCACCATTTAAGTAGCCAGTACTTTTTATATACTATGTTTATTGCACACTGTCTATTTTGGCCACCTTACGAGCAGAGATTTCCACTCTGCTACTCAGAGACGCGATATAGCCTGTCCCTCCAGCCGAGATGAAGAAGGGTTTCTACAGCCCTTACTTCATCGTACCCAAAAAAGGTGGTGGGTTGCGACCCGTCTTGGACTTCGCGAGTTCTCAACTGGACATTACACAGACTCCCATTCAGAATGCTCACGCAGAGGCGAATTCTAACCTGCATTCGGCATCAAGATTGGTTCGCGGCTGTAGACCTGAAGGATGCGTACTTCCATGTCTCCATTCTGCCTCGACACCGACCCTTCTTAAGGTTTGCGTTCGCCAGCCAGGTGTATCAGAACAAGGTTCCTTCCCTTCGGCCAGTCACTGTCCCCTCGCGTCTTCACCAAGGTCGCAGAGGCAGCCCTTGCCCCGCTACGGGAAGTGGGCATCCGCATACTCCACTACCTCGATAACTGGCTCATCCTAGCGCACTCTAGAGAGTTACTTGCCCACGGCACCTCCTTAGCAGACATCTGCAGAGCGGCGGGCTGGGAAACACCCAACACCTTTGCTAGGTTCTACAATCTCAGGGTTGAGTCAGTCTCGTCCCGTGTTTTGACAGGTCCGAGCTGGTAGAACTTGGTAATACGGAACAACCGACCGGGTGTTCCGCCTGCACCTTCCGCCCTTCACCAAGCTGATCCAGTGTGCCTTCTCTCCCAGGTGAGCCAACAAGCTCTCGTTTCCTGGATGCTCTTCCTCCCTAGCTCTCTGGCCGCAGATTCAGCAGAGGAATTCACCGCCAGACCCACCACGAGTCGAGTGCTCCGTGTTGGTCTTGGACTCCACAGGTAACTCCCTGTGACTTATTTTCTGCGGTACGGTCCCCCCACTGGCAGGACCCGCGTCTCCCTTGGGCAGTCTTCGCTGTCCCCCGGTCGCCGTGTCTGTAGAAACTCCTCCTTTGTCAGGCAGGATCTACCACCGCACCATGTCCCCAAACCCTTGTTATTAATGACATCTGTGGCCGTTAAGTGAACTGCAGCCAGCTACCTGTTGCTCGTATCTTGCAATTCGTCAGCATTAGCAGGCAAGATCAAGTTAGCTAAAATTACACAGATAATTCCTTATGGCACTATATTTCACATGCTTTGCAGTGATGTAAGCTTACCTGTCCAATAAGAAGAACGCCAATTCAGGGTCAGTTTTCATCCCCAAAAATGAACAAAGGTCCCTCCAGGAATCAAATGCCCTGGCGATGTTCACTCTAGTTTTCGCTCAACCACGACCACGATCACGTTCCCGCTTAGCCAGATGGGATTCAGTAGATAAATGTTTTTGTTTTAGTTTTTTTGGCTCACTCGAAATTTGTGTAGGAGTCGGTGTTGTGCTGGGAGCTGGATGTTTGCTGGATTCCATCTCTAAGATAACGTTACCTTGTGTTGCAGTTTGTTGTCGCTGTTTAATAGCGGAAGGGAAGCTATTATTGTCTGAGGCAATGCTCTCGGGAGCACGCATAAACGTCACATCCTTTGGATTTTCCCGGCAAAAGCGACCCACTCCCTTCGCATGAAAATCAGTTTACAGGATTCTAACTGCTTTGTATGAGATTTAAGAGCTGCAGCGTAGGGGACAATTTTCTGCGAAAATGGCACAAAATGTTAATTGTTGTCTGTGTTTGTTGTAATGTTTTCAGGATTGGGCTAAAGAGGAATATAGTGGAGGTTGTCCTGTGAATGTGATGGCTCCTGGGATGTTGACGTATTACCACCCGAGTCTTCGAAAGCCCTTCGGCAGGTAAACCACTCCATTATGCTGGCCAAATCTCTTCATGTTATACAAAGCCTGTTTCCAACACCCCAAACCACTTCTCTGGCCTTGCCTACGGATCCCCTTGCCTTCAACTAGCAGATATTGCCTGCAGATATTGGGCCTCATTCACTAACTGTGTACGTGGTGTTTGTGCAAACATTTACATGACACCAAGATTCATCGATATGTTCGCACTTACATTTTTAGTTTAGGTCTACATTTCAAGTTTAGGATAACATTTTGAACCAACTCAAACACACATACACAAACATCACAGATCATAATCTCAGTAGAACAAGGGTAAGAACAAATGTGTGTTTGCACCAGTTTGGAATCCAGGAGAAATGTTCTGTCCATATGAACACTTGCATGGAATTATTAGTGAAACCAGTGAGTGTAAAAGTATAAATGCTCAATTCATTATGAAACACAAAGGTTTTCCAAACCCAAGGACTAGATGTCATAAGGACAGCACTCTCAGGGAAAACGTCTTGCAACCTATATGAAATGGGCTTGTTTTAGTGATTGACAGGGCTGAACTAATGCTCACCCTTGGAGAACGTTGGGTAGGGAGACAGAAAGAGAGAGAGAAGGAGAGTGCTTAAGTCGAGGGGGAGCTATGCATTTACATAATAGAATTAAATCCATAGAGAGCAGAACAAGCTCATCATAAAATGGTAGTGAGGCATGTACGGACTCTCTGTTCTGTCTGGAACCTGTGCGTGCAATGAGCCCTTACCTGAAGGAGGCCTGCAATCTACCCTTGACCCACTTAGAAGCAGACGAGATGTTGAAGCTACTGTTCTTTTAAATGCTTCATGACGTCATTCAGATGCACTGAACCCCCATCCATTCTTTTGTATAGCTACTAAATATTTTAAAGAGTTTTAATAGATGTAAATAATTAAAAGGAATAAAATATGATTTAATGACTTACCTACTAGCACAAAAGTCTCAAGGAGTTTTCCCGCTCTAGAATTGGTATATTTATTTTCCCATGTTTTATTCCTAATTTGTGATCCATATACAATATACTACTGTACATTGGCCCAAAAATTATTTCACATTTAAGAGTCACATTTAAAAAAAAATTTATTTTATTGCATGAGATAACAAAATATCAATACCTTTTCTCTGAAATAACTTCACATTTCTTGCTAAGGTGATTTTTGGTGGATGTATGAATTCAGTTTCCCTCAAGTTCACTCAGTTGCCCTAGAAAGATAATCAAAAGTGTAGTTCATCACATTACCTTTGGGCATGTTTCACCAAGTTTGACACCAGAATTTGACCTAACAACTTCTGTATATGAAATGTTTTACTAGCAAAGTGTTTGTGTTATATGAAGTGTTTTATATTTTGTTATATAATGGAAAAATTAATCATTTATACATTTTAAGTGTGGCTTAATTGTCCAATTACCTTTTGGGGCCACTGTATATCCACATACAATATATATAGCATAAGACTCTAATGCATAGCCTACATTTTTACTCCTGCAATGCGGGATGTGAATAGGTGATTTCGAACATTCTCAAACTGTGCATTGATGCGGATGAGCTGATCAGAGTGTGTGCAACACAAAGAGTGTGGCAAAAATCTTAAGTGATTGAGAGCAAACAGAATAATATACTACCTTTTTCAAAGTAAGCATCTAGATGCACAATTTCACGAGGGCAAGCTTTGAGAATAGCCTGCTTTTCAGACACTGTATTCAACACTTGGTTTTGATGCATCAATAATGTAATCAGTCTGACAGGATTTCCATGTACTTCTAGACAGATGGGAGAAGATCTAAAGTTAAAATTTCCAGTAGAAATATCTAAACATCCTTAAAACATGATGGATTTTCTTGAGAAGCAAAGCCAATAAATACTTGTGGTTGAGAAAATGCTGTATCTTAAATAATTTTCTTTATTTTTCATGCCATTCCAAAATATATATATATTTTTTAATATTTTTCCCATTGCCAAATATTTTATTTATTATTATTATTATTATTGTTGTTGTTTTTGTTGTTGTTGTTATTGTAAAGCTAGTAAGTATAAATCTAACAATATTCATAAAACAAGAAAAAAAAGTTTGCGAATGGAGTAAGTAAAATAAACTTTATTCAAGATATATTTTCTAAAATAAGTCTTGTTATTTTCCATGATTTTTCTTCTCAAAGTAATGTATCTCGTTTTAAGGATGTTTAGATATCTTAATTGGAAAACAAGACAAAAATACTGATTAAAAAGGGCCAGTCAAGAGACTGATTAGGGTTTTGCAGCACTATATTTTATCTTGACAAATTTATATTACTCAATGTTTAGTTGCTCACTAAAAAGATTATTGTGATGAGGAGGAGGGCGGTTCCAGGCCATGAGTCCGCACTGCCAGCCCCCAATCGTGCTAATCAGCCAAGGAGAGGGATAGGGCCGAGCCAGATTCGGCAGTTCGTGAGAAAGAGAGCCACAGATAAAATATAAAATATATAAAATCAGTATTTTTGTCTTGTTTTCCAATGTGCTCCTCGGCTGATTAGCCCAATTGGGGGCTGGCCGTGCGGACTCATGGCCCGGCCCCGCCCTCCTCCTCATCACAATTATGTTCCTCACAACCCTTAAGCTTGTACTCAAGTTTGCTCAATCCTGAAAAAACTTTAGAGGGAACATTGGTGCTACTTGGATAGTTTGGTTTGATCAAACGTGGTACTTTGTTTTTGAAGTTTGAGAACCACTGCACCATACTGTTAGAGATTATGTTCTCGATTGTGCTTGATGCTCACATGCTGTATTTCCTGAGTTAGAAACACATCTCTTGCATTCCACAGAGGCTGGAATATAAACCAAAATCTCTTTCATGCCTTAGTGATTCATACAGACAAAGAGCATAGGTGAAAAGCACTGTGGATAAATGATATCCCTGGGGGCCTTCATGCACAACTAAGTCTATGCATCCATAATGCATAAAGAGTAAACAGGGTGGTTGATGGGAAATGGCCTTGCAAAGAGAATATGTTGTGGAATGCTGGGCTAAAAAACAGTAAGCATTTTTAATGTATGAAACCAATTGGACAGTATTTCTGTTTAATTCCCAATATACAGGAAATAACAATCCTTGTCTGCTGGAGGATGTCTGTACTGTTTATACAGTTCTACAGTATTTTTACAAGTTACACAATAATCTGCTTCTATTAAAGATATAAAGATTGTTCTGGACTTTTATTTGCTATCTAAGGCCTTTGAACTGTCATTGGCATTCTTAGCCAAACAGTCATGAATGCCATTGGCATAAAGCACAAGTCTTAGTTTGATTTAATTAACTAAGTTACACGTTAATCATATTGACATGCATTAACCGTGAATACAAATATTTGCATTATCTCTAACCTTGACATTTTTCACATAACAGGGCTTGGTACACAGTCTTGTAGTGTACTGGTTCTCAATTGGTGGGTTATGACCTAAATATGAGTTGCAGGTCTGTTCTGATAGGGTCGCGAACATCAGAGAAAAACACAAATAATAACATTTATTAATCAACCTGTAAAAATGCTTCTTTCATATACTTTAGAGGCCTTAATACTTAATACAATCAAATACTCTCTTCCTCGAAAACCAATAGCAAAACTAGGCAAGTTAAAAGAAACCGCAACCTAGACTACTTTAAATACGGGTTAGTTAATGTACTGTTTTTACAAACCACAATGTATATTGTGCTGTGATCAGTGTTGGGTAGATGACTGCTGAAATGTAATCTGGTACTGATTACATATTACATGACTGAAATAGTAAACAGTAACCTAGTCTTTTAGATTACCCTTTTTAGGTAATCTAATCTGATTACTTTTTGATTACTTATTGCATTTTATGATGAAATCTAATCATTAATTTTAAATGTATTAAAGGGATTGTTCACCCAAAAATGAAACCTGTGTCATCATTTACCCTTATGTCATTTTCAAACCAATATGATTTATGAGTGTGGAACACAAGAGAAATTATGAAGTGAACAGTGATTAGTGTTGATAGGTAATGTAATCAAGAATGGGATTGTGTAATCTGTAAAAGTATCTGTAATCTAAATGTAATCTAATCATAATTACTTGAGTTCATAATCCATATAACATGTAATCTGTTTCTACCCAACACTGCTACCGAGAAACCAACAACTTTCAAAAAACTTTTTGAAATAAACACTCAATACTTTCCCAAATGAATGGGCCAATGAAATTCATGGTAATATTAAAAAGGTCAATGTTTGAATTTAAAGGGCTAGTTCACTCAAATATGGAAATTATGACATTATTTACTCAATCTCATGAAGTTCCAAACTCATATTAGTTTAATTCTTTCATGGAACACAAGTTATTTTGAAGAATGTTGACACTGCTCTTTTGTGTTTCCATACAATGAAAGTGAAAGCATTAACATTCTGCCTAAAATCTCCTTATGTATTCTACACAAGAAAGAAGGACATACATATTTGGAACAACATAAGCGTGAGACAGCATTGTAATTTTTGAGTAAACTATTCTTTTAAGTCATTTTTGTAACTTTTATATTACAATCACTACAGTGTTGACTTGCCACTTGAGATCCAGTAGGGGTTTTTAAGTATACAGGAAGTAATAACTGTTCATTTTACTTTCAGTTAACTTGTCCACATCACTTTTTTCAGGATTCATTGGGCAGGCACAGAGACGGCTACCAAATGGTGTGGCTACCTCAGTGGTGCAATTCAGTCTGGTCAGCGGGCGGCTATGGAGGTTCTGGCTCAGATGAGCCCTACATCTCTGTCTCTGGAAGAACTCGAGGAAGTGCGAGCTTCCCAGAAATACCGTGACCCAAGAATGGATTCAAAGTGCAAGTCGTCCAACTCTTACCGCTTACTTGGTGTGGTTATGGCTGCAGCTACACTGGTGACTGCTTGCCTCTTGGCCAAATCTCAACTAGGACTTGAGTGGATTTAATAGAATATCATTTAGATCTGGGATTTGATGGTGAACAGTATGGCTATGCTGTTCCACAAGCTACACCAGCACCAAGCCAGCATAAACCATCTTGGCAAGCATAAAAATGTATTCTGGTCTAAGCTGGTCATTTCAGCAGGGTTGTAATTTAGAGCTTAAAGAAATAGTTCATCCAAATATTCTGATTCTCTCATAATTTATTCACCCTCATGATATCCCAAACTGGAACACAAACAAAGATATTTATTAAGGATGTATGAGCTGTTTGCATCCATACAATGATTGTATACAGATAATGTAAATCAAACAATGTAACCTCCAATAAGGACATAAAAGCAGCCTAAAAGTAATCCATACTCAAGTTGTTTAATCTTTTGCAGAGATGCAATTGCTTTGGGTGAGTAACAGACCAAAATGTATGTCTTTGTTCACTATAAATCTTGACATCCGGCCGATTGTAACACACTGCAGGCTTCAAGACGGTGATTCTTTGGCACTGCACATGGTTTCCAGGTACTGTTTCATTATACATCACTAAAACGTTGCATTTTAATTTCCTAGTTTTATCATCAACCTTTTGGCAACCTCAGTACATTTTAAATTTATCCCCCCAAAAAAACAACCCGTGACTATCATTTTAATTTGCATCTGCATTTTCAAAATAGCTCAACAGGGCGTGAAACCACGAACCTGGCAATACGGTGTCTGGTTTTTGTAGAGAGCTTAATGCCATAAACGAAAGGAAGTATGCAAATGAGCTTCTCTCAGAAACCTGCCAAGGATACTACAGATATCAATATTTATAGAGAATAAGAACTTTTGGTTTGTTTCTCACCCAAAGCAATCATATCACTTCAGAAGACATGGATTAAACCACTCAAGTCATATGGATTACTTTTATGCTCCCTTTATGTCCTTTTTGGAGCTTGAATGTTTTGTACTCCATTGATTTGCACTGTGTGGACAAACACCTCATACATTCTTTAAAACAGTGAATCCCAACCGGAGAGAGGCTACTTAAGCAGGTTCCAGGGGGTACGCAAAAAGAATTGGATTTTGCTATGTTGAAATTATAAAACAAAATGTATGGCTTAAAATAAAAATAACATGGATTAGGGCTGGGTAAAAATGTAGATTTACTAATTAATCATGATCTTTATTTGAACAATCTCGATATCCATTCTTAAAATCGTAAGATCTGTCTTGTAATAAAGTTAAGCAGTTGTTTTGATTCATCCGTGTAATGTGTTCAAAGATGAGATCCATGCAATCCATTTGTTTAATATCCTTTACCATCATTTGATTAAAAACAACAACAATGAAAATTTAATAATAATAAAGAAGCCGTGTGACTCGTTAATATTCGCTCAAGCAAAAGGTAGGAAACTTAAAGAGACAGTAACGTGTTTGTGTTTGTTTTACATATCAGTGTAAATAGGACAAATTGTGCATGCAAATAATAAACATGCAGGCCTAATATATATATATACTTTTGTCTACATGTTTATTGTTTAACTAAAATGATAGAAAACTAATGATAAAATAAAATGTGTTTAATTATAATTGGTATAATATATATATATATATATATATACTGGCAGAATAATGTACAGATTTTGCTGTTTTCAAAGGAAATTGGTACATTAATTCACCAAAGTGGCATTCAACTGATCACAAAGTATAGTCAGGACATTACTGAAGTAATAAACAGCACATCACTATTTGAAAAAAGTCATTTTTTATCAAATCTAGACAGGCCCCATTTCCAGCAGCCATCACTCCAAAACCTTATCCTTGAGTAATCATTCTAAATTGCTAATTTGATACTAGAAAATCACTTGCCATTATATAAAACACAGTTGAAAGCTATTTGGTTCATTAAAAGAAGCTCAACGTTTTCTTTGTGTTAAGTATGCAATAGACTGGCATGTCTTAAGGTCAATATTGGGTCAAAAATGGCAAAAAATTAACTCATCAGTCAATCATATTTTGAGGAATGAAGGCTATACGATGCTTGAAATTGCCAAAACTGAAGATTTCATACAAAGGTGAACACTACAGTCTTCAAAGACAAAGCACAACTGTCTCTAACAAAGACAGAAAGAGATGTGGAAGGCCAGATGTACAACTAAACAAGAGGATAAGTACATCAGAGTCTCTAGTTTGAGAAATAGATTCATCACATGTCCTCCGCTGACAGATTCATTAAATGCTACCAGTTTCATGTACAACAGTAAAGAGAAGATTCAGGGGTGCAGGCCTTATGGGGAAAATTGCAAAGAAAAAGCCACTTTTGAAACAGAAAAAGAAAAGGTTAGAGAGGACAAAGAAACACAGATATTGGACAACAGATAATTGGAAAAGAGTGTTATGGATCTTAACCCCATTTAGCTTTTGTGGGATCAGCTAGACCGTAAGGTGCGTGAGAAGTGCCCGACAAGACAGCCACATCTATGGCAAGTGCTACAGGAAGTGTGGGGTGAAATGTCACCTGAGTATCTGGACAAACCGACAGCTAGAATGTCAAGAACCTGCAAAGCTGTCATTGCTGCACGTTGAGGATTTGTTGATGAGAATTGGTTTAAGTTCTGAATTTTTTGTTTTGTTTGTTTGTTTGTTTTTTCTCTAATTGTAATAGTAATTTTTCACTTTATTAATGTCCTGAGTATACACTGTGATCAGTTGTATGCAACTTTAGTAAATAAAAGTTGCAATTTCTTTCCAAAAGAGCAAAATCTGTACATTATTCCAAACATTTGTGCACCTGTGTGTGTGTGTGTGTGTGTGTGTGTGTGTGTGTGTGTATATATATATACACTCACCTAAAGGATTATTAGGAACACCATACTAATACTGTGTTTGACCCCCTTTCGCCTTCAGAACTGCCTTAATTCTACGTGGCATTGATTCAACAAGGTGCTGAAAGCATTCTTTAGAAATGTTGGCCCATATTGATAGGATAGCATCTTGCAGTTGATGGAGATTTGTGGGATGCACATCCAGGGCACAAAGCTCCCGTTCCACCACATCCCAAAGATGCTCTATTGGGTTGAGATCTGGTGACTGTGGTGGCCATTTTAGTACAGTGAACTCATTGTCATGTTCAAGAAACCAATTTCAAATGATTCGAGCTTTGTGACATGGTGCATTATCCTGCTGAAAGTAGCCATCAGAGGATGGGTACATGCTGGCCATAAAGGGATGGACATGGTCAGAAACAATGCTCAGGTAGGCCGTGGCATTTAAACGATGCCCAATTGGCACTAAGGGGCCTAAAGTGTGCCAAGAAAACATCCCCCACACCATTACACCACCACCACCAGCCTGCACAGTGGTAACAAGGCATGATGGATCCATGTTCTCATTCGGTTTACGCCAAATTCTGACTCTACCATCTGAATGTCTCAACAGAAATCGAGACTCATCAGACCAGGCAACATTTTTCCAGTCTTCAACTGTCCAATTTTGGTGAGCTCTTGCAAATTATAGCCTCTTTTTCCTATTTGTAGTGGAGATGAGTGATACCCGTGGGGTCTTCTGCTGTTGTAGCCCATCCGCCTCAAGGTTGTGCATGTTGTGGCTTCACAAATGCTTTGCTGCATACCTCGGTTGTAACGAGTGGTTATTTCAGGCAAAGTTGCTCTTCTATCAGCTTGAATCAGTCGGCCCATTCTCCTCTGACCTCTAGCATCAACAAGGCATTTTCAGCCACACGACTGTCGCGATACTGGATGTTTTTCCCTTTTCACACCATTCTTTGTAAACCCTAGAAATGGTTGTGCGTGAAAATCCCAGTAACTGAGCAGATTGTGAAATACTCAGACCGCCCGTCTGGCACCAACAACCATGCCACGCTCAAAATTGCTTAAATCACCTTTCTTTCCCATTCTGACATTCAGTTTGGAGTTCAGGAGATTGTCTTGACCAGGACCACACCCCTAAATGCATTGAAGCAACTGCCATGTGATTGGTTGATTAGATAATTGCATTAATGAGAAATTGAACAGTTGTTCCTAATAATCCTTTAGGTGAGTGTATATACACACACACAGAGAATATTTATATATAAAATGATATTTAGTGTTTGGTACACATCTTTGCTTTTGTGTCGATGTAGGGGTACTTGAGCTTTACTGATGGTGCTGTGGGGGTTATTTTGGCAATATTTTGGGAAACACTGCTTTAAAATATTTTCATTTGTGTTCCGCAGAAAAAAGTCATTCAAATTTTAGATGGCATGAAGGTAAGTGGTTGATGAAAGAATTATAATATTTGGGTGAACTATTCCTTTTAACAAGCATCAATATTTTTCCAATTGGACTATAATAAAACATCGTCATAATTAATTTCTATAGCAGTGTTTCCCAGAATTCTGTTTTTGCTCCTCTGCAGAATGTCCCTAATTGATCCTAACTACATATACTGCATATAAATACTATTTAGCTAACATTTAATTGTTTTTGAAAGATTAAAAAAAAATATTTTTTGATTATTTTTTTATTAAAACATCTTTTATTAGTAGACCACTACAAATGTGTGTTTTTTTTTTTGTGTATGTGCGTGTGTTACTACACATCATCGTATGTACAAACAGTCAGTAATGATACTCATTTAAGTTTCAACAACCTTAAGTACTTAAAAAATGTCTTGGTTCATTCCGAGTTAGACATGACTGAAAGTAAAGACTTATGGTTCAGTAATTAAGTCAGATGTTAATTCAGTTGCTCTGACTCATTCAGTGAAGGACTGATTCAAACCGAGAAAGTTTGTGAGTCTTTGTTTGTTATTAATAACCAGCTCATAAGAATCATTTGTTTGTGAATTGGACTACAGTAGTCACGCTACACTGTGTGCCCAATGCAAGTGCATATTCTGATCTTATCATCATTTCCATGCACAATTTCTAACTCCAAATCATATAAACTTGAATTCCTTTTGGATTCAATCATTTTCAGGTGGTATGTATTTGTGTAATGGGAGGATGTGGCGAAAGTGACTAACATCTTACATCAAGGTGTGCATAATTATTAGGCAGCTTCATTACCTCAGGTAAAATGGGCCAAAAAAGAGATTTAACTGACATTGAAAAGTTAAATATTGTAAAATGCCTTTCAGACATATGCAACACTTTTGAAATAGCTAAACTATTGAGGCGCGACCACCAGACAAAACGTTTTGATGTGAATAGTCAACTGTCTTTTGAATTATCTGCAAAAGACTTGAGAAGAATTAAAGGTGAAGCTACCAGGAACCCATTATCATCCAATGCCACCACCTGGAGTGTCCAAGTGCTCAGAGACATGGCCAAGGTCAAGAAGGCTGAAACACGACCACCACTGAATATATTCACAAGTTGAAGTGTCAAGATTGGGCAAAGAAATAAATGAAGACAGATTTTTCAAAGGTTGAAATGAGAGTGACTCTTGATGGTCCAGATGAATGGGCCCGTGGCTGGATCACTAATGGACAAAGGGCACCACTTCGAGTCAGGTACTGGTATGGGCTGCTATTATTAAGGATGATGTTGGACCTTTTCGAGTTGAAGATGGACTGAAACTGAACTCTCAAATCTACTGGCAGTTTCTGGAAAGTACTTTCTTCAAGCAGTGGTACAGGAAGAAGTCCTCAGCATTCAATAAGTAAGTAAGTAAGTAAGTAAAGTTTATTTATAAAGCGCTTTTCACAGATAAAATCACAAAGTGCTGTACAGGAGGATAAGTAAAAACAAACAGTATAAAATGGATATACATATGTAAGATTAAAGTGACACTAGTAAAAACCCATCAACCAAAAGCCTTATTAAATAAACATGTTTTCAGCGCCTTTTTAAAAGAGGCAACAGTGTCTGCCAGACGCATGGACAGGGGCAGGGCGTTCCACAGTCTGGGAGCTACAGACTGAAATGACATGTCCCCTCGGGTCTTATAACGAGTCTTAGGGACTGCAAGCAAGTTCTGGCCAGAGGAACGGAGAGTGCGGTCAGAGGAATACAACTTCAAAAGGTCCAGGATGTAATGTGGGGCCTGACCATTTAAGGCTCTGAAAGTCAGCACTAAAATCTTAAAATCAATCCTGAATTTTACAGGGAGCCAATGGAGATCCATTAAGACTGGTGTTATGTGAGACCTTCGAGGGGCACCTGTTAAAAGTCTAGCAGCAGAATTTTGAACAATTTGCAATTTGTTCAAAGCAGACTTATTCAGACAGATAAAAACAGAGTTGCAGTAGTCAAGTCTTGTTGATACGAAAGCATGAATTATTATTTCCAGATCTTTCTTTGATAACATTTTACGAATTTTAGAGATGTTCCTAAGATGATAAAAACAGTTTCGGACAAGCTGTTTAGAGTGTGTCTCCAAAGACATGGCCTGGTCAAACACAACCCCCCGGTTTTTGAGGCTGGATTTGACAGAGCGGCCCAGAGAGCCAAGGTGCTGTTTGATCAGCGGGATCTTATGGTCTGGGGCAAAAATCAGAGTTTCAGTCTTGTTTGGGTGTATCTGTAAATAGTTTGTGGCTAGCCAGTCTTTGATGGAGGACACACACTCTAAAAACAGAGACAAACGATGAAACTCAGACTCGTTAAAAGAACAATACAACTGGACATCATCAGCATAGAAATGGTATGATACATCCTTGAAACAACCAATAATTTGACCAAGTGGCAAAATGTACATTAAAAACAAAATAGGACCCAAAACTGAACCTTGTGCCACTCCACAGGACAAATTGGTCACATCAGACTGTACATTGTTCACAGCAACATTAAAGGTTCTGTCATGAATATAGGAAGAGAACCACTGAAGGACAGATCCTGATAGTCCCATCTCATTATGAAGCCGATTGATCAGTATACCGTGATCCACAGTGTCAAAAGCAGAAGTCAAATCAAGAAGTAAAAGTACAGTGTAGCGGCCAGAGTCCGCTGCCATCATCACATCACTAGAGACTTTGATAAGGGCTGTTTCAGTAGAATGTAATTTTCGAAAGCCAGATTGAAAAGTATCAAACAGGTCATGATCTTTATGCAGGACAATGCTCCATCACATGCATCCAAGTACTCCACTGCTTGGCTAGCCAGCAAGGATCTCAAAGATGCCCAAATAATGACTTGGCCCCCTTCTTCACCTGATTTAAATCCTATTGAGAACTTGTGGTCCCTTTTTAAACATGAGATTTACAGTGAGGGAAGACAATACACCTCTTTGAACAGCATTTGGGAGGCTGTGGTTGCTGCTTCAGCGAAAGTTGTTCGTGAGCAGATCAAGAAACTAGAAAAAAAGAAACTAGAAAGAACAAGAAAAAACGGTGGCTATATTGGTCACTGAATATTTTTGAAAATCCCAAAATTTTAATTAATTGTCATTTTTTTGTTACATATTTGTTGCACCTACTCTAAAAATTGAGAGTTGGGAGAAATTATTTTTGTAATTTAGTTGCCTAATAATTGTGCACACCTTTATATTCCCCCGAGAAAGACAAAACTCACGTTTCCTTTGTTAAACATTCAGGTTTGAGGTTAAATAACATTATGGTTTGACTGAGAGCATTGTGTTTGTTCAACAATAAAAATGAATCCTGAGGAATACAATTTGCCTAGGATATATGTATATACATATATGTGCAATTATTATATGGCATGTGTATTTGGGAGTACAAGAGATTAAAGCAAAGATTAAGATTATAGCTGCCTTAGAATTTGGCCAAATCAAGGAATCTTAGAAGGCAGCTTAAATAAGAGGCCCACCTTTTGGAACCGTACGCCTGCAATGCCTTAAAATTATGCCTCTATTGGAACACTGCTGTTGTGCAGAATGAAAGAAAGACGGAAAAGGGAAGTGGTCAAATATAGATGAGGCAAGAACTGCAGTACTGTTTATGGAATAAACTTTATACGAAACATGTCACTGTGAGTCTTAAAAGAAGCTATCCATACTGTACAGAAGCTGGCAAACGTGTGGCTGCCCACACATGCACACCATGCACAGCTCGGGGAGGACGAGATGGATGAGCCTTTCATACCGCACTACCATTCCTGTGAAAGTGATTTAATCACTAGTGCCTGATTACATGCATGATGGAAACGCATCCTGTCAAGCTCAGATGCTCTTCAATGAGCTATCTAACACTTCCAGTGCACTGTGGACAGCGGGGATCGGACCCCATCACGCCTTACTGTGCCTTATTTGTCCTTGTTATCAGAGCCTCGCTGGGGATCAAGTCTACATTTTCTCTACTGCACACCCACCTCATCAAAATCACACTCTGCCCCGACTGATGTGTTTGTATGTGTTCATTTTATGGGCTACAGTGGTGGTGGGAGTGTTATCACTAAATAAATATAAAATGAAAACAGTATCGATATTAGAAATAAATACAGAAAGTACACTGCCAAAGAAATCTTAATCAGTATGTTTGTCCTTTTTTTGCCCAGTAAAATTAACTTGAGAAGCTAAATGTGTCAAATAATAACTTGTTTTCAGAAAATATACAGTATTTCTAATTAAGTAAATTTTTCTTACATCATTTGGGCAAGCATAACTTTGCCAAATTTCTTTCATTCAGATTAATTCCTAAAAAAAAATTATATTTCAATAATTATTTGCTTCTCAAGTAAATCTTGTTTTAAGGATGTTTAGACATTTCTACTAGATTAAAAGGCAATTGACTGATTTTTCAGTTAATTACTTATTTGTAGTTAGCAGCTTGTTCATGTCATGTTGGAATTACCTTAATAATTAGATACCGATATCTCATCTCATCATTTTTTCATTGTCATCTTGTCATCTCAAACTAAAGGAATTCCAACACTGTATATACGCATCATAAAACTAACAATCATAAAATAAATTCACACAAAAACATTTAAATAAAATAAAAACTAAATTGAAATTTTCAAAAACTATAATAACCCTGATTTGTGGTGGCTTACACAGTATGTCTTCATAATCAGCTCCCCGCAGGGGATCAACTCTTTATTTTCCCTGCTGCTCACCCACCCCATCAAGATCAAACTTTGCCCTGACCAACATGCTTTTGTATGTGTCTAATTTATTGGTTTGACGGGTCGTGAGATGACATAGCTAGCACTTCCTCCTCTGACTCTGACCACACGCCACAGGAAAGATGAGTCTCTTGTGATTGTGAATCTGATTTTCCATTCCATTTGCTAGATTACCTCCACATCCTGTTGGATAGCCACATGTCATCGTTTAGAGCTGCTTTGCAGTGTGGAGTGGCTATTATTTTCTCCTTCCCACAAGTGGCTTTATTTGTCTCGCAGGAAAAGTCCTTGATTCACTGCCTAAAGATTACATAATATAACAACTTGTCCCAGTTGCCTGTGTCAGTTTGCGGTTTAAAGATTACTAATTCAGAGTAATGCACCAACTTCAGATTAGGTATTGGGCCTATCCATGCCCACATGATAGAGCATAAAAAGCTGAAACTGGAATAGACAATTTAGGCTGATGTGTGTCCTATTCTGAATATGATGGCAATATACTACAGTCTGTAATATAGAGCATGACAGACTTGCACATTCCAAGGGAGTTGAGCTCAACTGACCACACTTCAAATTCAACATCTACACTAATACAATTTCATTTTGAAAACACATTGATAATGCTCTGTTTGTGCCTCTCATCCACACTGGAACCGCATTGTCCTCCATCGACAACAAAATGTAAAAAAAAAAAAAATAAATGCTCTCCATTAGCACATACCTTGGAAAACGATGACGTTAGTGTAACGGGAGCCAGTTGGTACGTGATAGCTGTGCGGTATGTGTGAACCTCACACCCCTGGCCTCAAGAGGTGCACTAGCGACTGACGCAAGATGCTGTAGCCTTTAGCCCTCTCGTTAGCACACCCACCTCCCATGCCGGCTGACGCCGGTTTGAATCAAATGGGTCGAACAGGATCGGTTACATTAGGAAAATAAAATGCAGTTTGTATCTATGGCATATCTACTAATGATGTATTTATTATAGAGGTATTGCATTACCCCCAAGATATCGGTATCTAATTATTAAGGTAATTCCAACATGACATGAACAAGCTGCTAACTACAAATAAGTAATTGTAGGCGCTTGAATTTAAAATAATTTAACTTTGACCCAGTTGCAGCTGACATTTTAGAATATGTGCATATACACAAAATTCTATCTTTGCAATGACAGGTCCAAATTTAAGTGTTTTGAATGTCTCGGTTACTGACGTAACCTCCGTTCCCTGATGGAGGGAACAAGAAGTTGTGTCGATGAGTCGACACTAGGGATCGCTCCTGTGGAGCCCAGACATCTCTGATCTTGAGAAAAGGCCAATGAGAATTGGCATGTGGAATTTGCATGCCACTCCCCCTGACATACGAGTATAAAATGAGTAACGCTGCACATTCACATCAGGTATCGCCCTGAGGAGCCGAGCCAAAGACCCGGCGCTTTCAGCAGTTGGTTCAGTGTTGTTCCCTCATCAGGGAACGGAGGTTATGTCAGTAACCGAGATGTTCCCCGTCTGTCACTCACTGGACATTGTATCGATGAGTTGACACTAGGGGTCCCCATGAAAAACACCACAAGAGCTGAACCGAGTTATGCAAACTGGCGTTGCGAGACGGGCATACCTCTGTGTGCCTCGTAGCCCTCGCAGCAAGCCGTCGCATATTTACCCCAACACACTGGCAGGCAAGAAACGGTCCCCTGCACCTAGGAGAACGGCTAACTGCTCAGAAGTATAAGGATTGGCTGGCCCAGCCGGGGCCTTCTCTCTATTACTCTCCCTTGTAAAAGGAACAAAATGTTTCGGCTGGTGGCCAAATATATGGTCCAAGCTGGGGGG
Source organism: Xyrauchen texanus (assembly GCF_025860055.1). Taxonomy (NCBI): domain Eukaryota; kingdom Metazoa; phylum Chordata; class Actinopteri; order Cypriniformes; family Catostomidae; genus Xyrauchen; species Xyrauchen texanus. Next base: position 21,121,660 of record NC_068319.1, read on the forward strand.
TGTCCCTCCAAAGAGGAGGACACCGTGGAGACCACACCCGGCCCAGAGGGGGGGGGGGGGATTTTAGGTGGAATACACACACGGTCTTACCGGTTAGGAGCGGAAGCACATCGTGTGGAGCGGTGTCGTGGTAGATCCTACCCAAGGGGGAGGAGTTACTACAAACATGGTAACCAAGGGCAGAGGGCCCTCTGTCCAAGGAAGACGCGGTTTACCAGCAGGGAAACCATTTTGCGGGATAGCAGCCAGCATATGTGGAGCACTTAACTCAGTATGGGGGCCTAGTGACGCCTGTACCGGGGTGGCAGCGAGCCTTTCCGAAGACTCGGGTTCACACTTCCTGCAAACACAACCGGGGAAAGAGCACATGTCTTAGACTCAAGGGAGGGGCAAGGCGCTATGCACAAGTGATACACCCGGCCAGCTGACCCGAACTTACCTGTTTGTGTCACCTGATAACACACGGGACAAAACTGGCTCAACCCTGAGGTTATAGAACCTCGCAAAGGTGTTAGGTGTTGCCCAACCCGTGGCTCTACATGTGTCTGCTAGAGCGGCGCCATGGGACAATGCCCAAGGAGCCACAACACCCCTGGTAGAATGGGCTCGTAGGCCAGCAGGGGGCGGCACGTGCTGGGCGTGGTATGCCATTGTGATGGCATTGATGACCCAGTGGGCGATCCTCTGTTTGGAGACAGCGCTTCCCTTTTGCTGTCCGCCGAAGCAAACAAAGAGCTGCTCTGAATGCGGTCCAAGTAGATGCGAAGAGCATGCACCGGACACAGCAACGCCAAGGCTGGATCTGCCTTCTCCAGGGGCAGCGCTTGCAGGTTCACCACCTGATCCCTAAAAGGGGTCGTGGGAAGCTTGGGCACGTAGCCCGGTCGGGGTCTCAGGATGACGTGAGAGTAAGCCGGACTGACTCAAGGGGCTCGAAGGGAGCTCCCGAAGGCACACGGAGAGGTCCCACGAGGGAACGAGTCCTGGGGGGTTTAACCTCCTCGCGCCTCTCAGGAACCTGATGACCAAATCGTGCTTCCCTAAATACTTACCTTCCACTGCATCGTGATGTGCCAATATAGCAGCTACATACACTTTCAAGGTGGAGGGGGACAGCCGGCCCTCCCACTTTTCCTGAAGAAAGGAAAGCACTGATCCAACTGTGCATCTCTGGGGGTCTTCACCACGGGAAGAACACCACTGAGCGAACAGACGCCACTTCAGACCGTAAAGGCGCCTCGTTGAGGGGGCTCTCGCCTGAGTGATCATGTCTACCACCGTGGGTCACCTAAGACTACCACGTCCCATCCAAGGGGCAGACATGGAGATTCCAGAGGACTGGTTGCAGGTGCCAGATGGTGCCCCGTCCCTGAAAAAGAAGGTCCTTCCTCAGGGGAATTCGCCAGGGGGGGGGGCTGTCGCGAGGAGCGTGAGGTCCGAGAACCAAATCTGGGAAGGCCAATAAGGGGCCACTAAGAGGAACTGCTCCCCGTCCTCCCTGACTTTGCACAATGTACAGGTTTTGTACAACGTGCACAGGCAAAGGTGCCTGCCACGAACGCGTGAGCTCCTCATGCACCTCCGGGAAGAAAGGAACGGGGCGGAACATGGCCGTGAGCGGCGCTCTGGCCCCAGGAGCCAATCGTCGAGCCGCGAGGATTCTACTCCAGCTCGACACTCGTGGCTGCCCGGGCAAGACTGGCTGTCAGCTCCGTGTCAGCCTGCGACTTAGCCGCCGCACCAGAGGGTGGGAGTCTAGCCGAATCCTCAGCGTCACAGACATGACGAACCCGCTCTCCGATGCCGCGATCGAGATCTCATTGTCGTCAGGCGCTCCGAACAAGATCACGGGTCCGCCGTGAAGCGAATCGGCAACCCCGCTCCAGCGCTCGGTTGGAGCATACGAGCGTGACGGGGAGTGGGAGGTCCGTGGGTTTATACCCGGTGGAGTGGCTCCCACTGAGGTCCCCATATCGCCTGCAGTGCTAGCCGACACTGCCTCATACCCGTAGGTAGAAGGACCGAGTCGGGGAGCGGCTGGGGTGGCTTGCGCTCTTACGAGGGCGAGCCGCGACCGCAACGTAGCCATGGTCATGCCCTCGCAGGTCATGCCATTCACAAACCCTGACTCCACGTGGGTAGCACCCAGACACGAGAGGCAGCGATCGTGGCCATCAGATGGGGAGATACAACGACCACAACCAGGAAATACACACAAATGGAAAGACATCTTGAAAAAGACACTTCACCGTTTGCGCCACTCTTTTAGAGAAATATACTCTTTTATTTGTGTTTATATATATATATATATATATATATATATATATATATATATATATATATATATATATATATGGGAATATGTATATGGGAATATACACGAAGTTATTCACTCCGTGAGCTGTTTTTCTGCTGCTGAAACGCCCAGGGGTGTGTGCTCAACACAACGTGGTGTGCGAGGGGGAGAACCGCTGTAAAGCGCCGTAGAACCAACAGCTTGGAGAGATGAATGAAGACGGCAGAGGAATTCAGCTCTGTGACTGCTCTCGGCTCCGAAGAAGATATCTGATGTGGATGTGCAGCCTTACTCCTTTTATACCCGTATGTCCGGGGGAGTGGCATGCAAATTCCACACGCCAATTCTCATTGGCCTTTTCTCAAGATCAGAGGTGTCTGGGCTCCGCAGGAGCGAGCCCTAGTGTCAACTCATCGACATAACTTTGAGTGAGTGACAGACGGGGAACACATATTTACCTAACTAAGGATATAGAGTACAAAGCAACAAGAAATATTTGAAAAACTGTCAAACTTTATAAAGAGATGTTGAATGTCTCATCATTTCTTTCTATAATGTTTTTTCATTATTGTTTCCAAACATCCAGAAACAAAGTTACTGAGCTAATTTAAATTCACCTAGAACATCACCAGACCTTAACATAAACAAGTTCTCTTATTATTTTCTGCAATCAAAGCAAATAAAAGGGCACGTTCTCTTCTAAACACAGTACACATACCTTAGCACGGCAAAACTCCATGGGCGAAATAAAGGCTGCATCCGAAAACATAGGCAGCTGACTTGATGACTTATCAGTTAACGGCATAAATAAATAAGCAAGTTTATGACACTTTAGTACAGTAAAAATCTACACTTCTAGAAGTCAAAACATGATGAAAACATGAGAATATGATATGTATTGGAGGCAGGTGGCTGCTATCTGGTAAACAAAATATAAATAATATTACTTGAAAATCATGTTGTGACAATAATAGCCAGTAGATGGCAGCAGGGTCTCCTGAACAGTAAAGCGTTTCATCATGGTGCTGCTACAAAATGAACTGTGAGCAAGGCTTGATGAGGCCACATTTATAACCTAGATTTGTGGGAAAATGTCTTTGTTTCCATAACAGAAAAATGCAGTGTTTTGTCTGGAAGGTGAGGCACCTGCATTGAACCGTAAACTTTCCAACAGTGAAAAAGGTTTACTTTTGTACATTGGGGTCACTCAGAATTTGTTCCCTGTGCATGAGTGTGTGTGTGTTCTGAATTTTTCTTTCTGGCTGTGTTAATCTCACCCATTTATTTCTGTGTGTGTGTGTTATGTTGTGTTTTGTACCACCTTGCTCTGTTCTATATTCTCACCAGTTCATTTGCGTGTGTAAGTGGGTGTTTATGTTTTGCAATCTGGATGTTCTATAATCTCATCCTTTATTTTCTCTGTGTGGTTTTTCTATATTGTGGCTGGTTTATTTATTGTAATTGACAGGTTTAAAAAAAATGCTCTGTGTTATGGCCTTTCCCATTCATTTTCAATGATTTTGGTTCTGATGGTTTGGGATCAATGGTTTTTCCTGTTCCGGTGGCTGCTGGTACGCTGCATGAGTCTGTTTGTATGTAGCTTGCTAGCCTGCTTTGCATTACCTATTCGATTTATCCTTCGCCATTTTACTGCATGCTTGTTTTTTTTCTTCTCTTTTCTACTGTTTCAACTGCGTGTATTTTACCATACACCTTATTTTCTTTTCTTTTACTGCTTGTCTATATCTCACTCTATATGCATGCATTTGTTCCCTTTACAAAAAGCTTCACTATGATGCTGCGCTGCTAAGGGCTATGGGGAACAATCCTAGTTGTGACCGAGCTGAATTAATGTGTGTAACACATTGTAACAACATTGACCGGAATTTATAGCCTCGGCTGATGTAATCATAAGATGCACCTGCGGCCAGGCTATAAATGGATACGTCACTAGGTGTCGTCAGAAACTCTTTTTTCAGAGCGATTCTGTTTCTGTGTGTTTTACAAACCCTGTCAAAAAAAAAAAAAAGATCGTTCGTGGGGCTCTTGCATTGATTTGGCTGAGGAGCAAGAGACGGGTTGATCCCTTTCTCTCGCTCTCTCCCCAAACCCAGCTGGTCCTTCACATGATCTCGAAGTGCGTTCCGACGCTTCTTCGGATCATGAGGAGGATCGTGATTCTCTTCCCGCCTCAAGCTTTATATATACGGAGGAATTGCTCGATGTTGTTACTCATGTGGTTGCCAGATTGGACTGGCCACGCGAAAAAGAGACCCTCAAACCCTCCAAATTAGGGGATAGATTTTATCTTCCAGTCTAAGAAAGGGAACGCCTCACCAGTCACTTCCCTTCTTTGATAACCTCCATGAAGAGCTTTTTTGCTCATGGAGGAACCCCTAAAAAAAAAATAAAAAAAATAAAAAAAAAATAATATATATATATATATATATATATATATATATATATATATATATATATATATATATATATTTTCTTCCCGTGTTCAAATACCCTCGACGTCATTATATTTGACTATCGTGGGTGCTGAGGCACGGGGGTATTCAGTGATGCCGCCGGTCGGAGAGACGCTTGCGGGCTATGAAGGGAGGCTCAAAAGCAAAGTGTGGCGAGTCGTGCTCCTCCTCCCAGGGATTGGGGACAGTCTCACCGCCCTCGCCAGCCCCGAAGCAAGACCTCAGGACTATAATTTTTAGTAAGAGAAAACCCTGACGGTCTTGTGCCTAGATTAGGGGGTAGCTCCCCTCGGGACGGGGCACGTGCTTCATTTCACCCCTCGCGGTACCCCCTCGAAGCCCCTCCATTCCCGCCACCTCTTGGTGTTTCGGGTTGCAGAGGCTTCCCTCAAAATTGGGTGTTTTCGCTGTTCCTGCATTTTATTCAGGATGCGAAACACTCGACAACCCCTCAACAGGAAGTGTTAAAATATAATACTCATCTCAGAGATCCTGGCAGCGTGGAAACTTTTGCCAGATATATTCTTTTCTTTGGGTCATATAAGGGCGTCAGAATTTAATTCACTCGCCGCTTTTCCGTGTTTCAACGGCGTGTTCTTTTTTATGTAAAAAACCCCCTCAATCTCCTGGTTAAAGGGGCCATGGTATGTGTTCCCCTTCCAGAGAGAGAGTTAGGTTATTACAATAAATACTTCCCTTTTCCCATTGAGGGTGAGGGGTGGCGTCTGGCTTAGATCTTAAAGCTTGAACTGCCCGTGGGTGTTCAAGTCCAAGATGATGCCTGTCAAGACGGTCGTGTCTCAAGCCCTACAACTCGTTTGGCTGGTCACCATCGATCTTATGACGCACTTCTATACTCCATTTAGAAGTTCTGCCGCAACATGGAAAGTTCCTGAGGTTCGCTTCCGGGGGCGAAGTCATCCAGCGTCAGGTTCTTTCGCTCGGCATAGCCCTTTTTACCCGCACATTCACAATGCATGATGTAGCGCTGGCTCCTTGCGACTACGGGGTATCTGCATGCTGAATTATGTAGACGACTGGCTGATCCTAGCGCAGTTCCAGGAACTGTCAGTTCAGCAAAGGGACATCGTCTTAGCTCATCTGTTTCTCTGGGGTTGAGGCTCAACGCCAAGAAAAGCGTCCTCTCTCCACTCAGAACACTGTCTATCGGGGCATCGTATGGAGTTCAATCACAGTGCGGGCACAACTGTCTCCCGCTAGGATTGAGTCCATTCAGATCACCCTGAGCAAAGTCAGGCTAGGTCAAGGTTGCACTGTTATCAGTATCAACGATTTCCAGGTCTCAGGGCGACTGCGTCCACGGTGATCCCTCTGGACCTTCTGCTCATGAGACCGTTTTTATTGTGGCCCAAAGCCAGGGGATTTCTTCCAAGGGCCAAAACCCCTAGGCTAGTAAGGGTTATGCGCCTCAGGCTTCGTTCCCTTTCTATGCGGCTGATCGTAGTAACCCATACATAGCAAAAATGCGCCTGCATGCGTTTCCTTCTACTAAAGTTCATATTACAGAACCAGCTAACTGCCAGTTTGCTTCAATTCTGGATTTTTTGTAGAAAGTACTGTCAGCGGGCAAGTAAACAAGTTTGTGATGCGGCAGGTTGTCCTCTCCGCACACATTCATTGGACTTTTATAGTTTGGATGTTCTGCACTTCGAGCTCTTATGCCCTTGACTCGACATCTCCGCTCATGCCTGAACAAGTTTGTGATGCGGCAGGCTGGTCCTCTCCGCTCACATTCATCAGTTTTTATGACAAGTTTGTGTTGCGATGGGGTTCTCTTCGCATACATTCATTGAACTTTATGGGTTAGATGTTTTGCTACTCCGGACTCTTATGTCTTTGAGTCGACATCTCAGCCCATGCCTAAACAAGTTTGTGATGCGGCAGGCTGGTCCTCTCCGCACACATTCATTGGACTTTTATAGTTTGGATGTTCTGCACTCCGGGCTCTTATGCCCTTGAGTCGACATCTCCGCTCATGCCTGAACAAGTTTGTGATGCGGCAGGCTGGTCCTCTCCGCACACATTCATCAAATGTAATGGTTTAGATGTTTATGCTACTCCGGGCTCTTATGCCCTTGAGTCGACATCTCAAGCTCATGTCTGAGACCTCTCGCGTTTTTGTGAGTACACTGCACAACCGTAGGGGTCCGGACAGCCCCCAGTGCGGCGGCGTGGGTATTGTGTTCCCCATAGCACTTAGCAGCGCAGCATCATAGTGAAGCTTTTTGTAAAGGGAATGTCTCGGGTTACATGTGTAACCCTTGTTCCCTGAAAAAAACGGAATGATATGCTGCGCTTCTTTGCCGCACTGGGACGTCCCAGGACTGCTCTTCAAAAAGAAGTATCTGACGACACCTGGTGACGTATCCATTTATAGCCTGGCCGCAGGTGCCTCTAATGATTACATCAGCCGAGGCTATAAATTCCGGTCAATGTTCATTGACATGTTACACACATTATTTCAGCTCGGTCACAACTAGGATTCTTCCCCATAGCGCTTAGCAGCGCAGCATCTCGTTCCGCTTTTTTCAGGGAACAGGGGTTACACATGTAACCCGAGACGTTTTCTACATAATTTTTTTGCATTAGATTATTGCATCAATCTCAAACATCTGCTGATCAGGAACCAACACAACTGATCTCAAAACCTCGCCACTCAAGAACAACCACAACAACAACAACAAACAATTGCGATAATTCATGGAATCCGCTCATGTTATTGCTTCCTGTATTGCATGCCACGTGTTTACTATAGCTTAGTCAGACTGATGGAGATGGATAATGAGTTAGAGGCATGCATCCGAATGCTAGTTGATGTCAGTGAGAAAGAGAAGCTGGTAGATACTGTTTCGGATGCGGGTAGAACAGAAACACACACACTTTGGTTCTGGCTATAGAGCCCCTGCAGCATGGCATTTTGGTGACGTCTTGGCAGCATACTCGCTCAGCAAAGCAACACCACTCTCCGTATCTGTTAGGGTTTCCTATCGATTCTCCCCACTCATTGATGCACCCACTGAGAATCATGTTGAAAGTGCCTTTGTTATAGGAGACAAGGTGACAGCACAGAGCAAGGAGGAAACACAACACAATAGATTCTATTGTAAGGAACATGGCAATAAATTCTCCAGCTACTATTGTTAAATGCATTTCGATCAGATCAAATTTACAAGTGCTGGCTAATGCTAATTGTAGATTTTCTAAAATTGTTATTCATGTCAGCAGTAATGATGTCCGGCTTTGCCAGTCAGAGATCACCAGAGATAATTTTAAAGAGGTGTGTAAACTTGTAAAAACTGTGTCAGACACTGTAATATGCTCTGGCCCCCTCCTTGCTTGTCATGGGGATGAGGTTTATAGTAGATTAGTGTCACTGATTGTCTGGATGTCTGAATGGTGTCTGGAGAATAGCATCAGATTTATAGACAATTGGACTACTGAACAGAGATGGACTCCATCCCTCCAGGGAATGTGCTGTGCTCCTCTCCAGTGTCTCATTGTCTTAATAGTGATAGTATTTGACTAACTGAGGCCCAGATCAGGAAGCAGACAAACTCGCTAATCCAAATGTCTGCTAGCTGCCTTGAGACATTGCACAGGTCACGTAAACTACAACACATAGTGACTGTATCACCTAGATATGAAATAGAGGCTGTGTCTGTTCCCTGAACTACCAAACACAAACCCCTCACTATATAATTTTGAAAATTGTTTGTTAAGTTATATTTTTTTATATATGATATAAAAAATATTTTATATCATATATAAAATCAGATAAAGGTAGGGCTACAAAACATTAGATCTCTTTCAACCAAAGTACTAATTGTAAATAAATGATTACAGATCATAGGTTGGATGTGCTCTGTTTGACTGAAATCTGGCTTAAACCTGATGAATATATTAGTTTAAATGAATCTACTACCCCAGGTTATTGTTTTAAACATGAGCCTCTTCTGAAGGGTCGAGGAGGAGGCACTGATACAATTTACAGTGACGTTTTTGGTGCTACTCAGAGGACAGGATGTAAATTTAGGTCTTTTGAACAAATAATGTTTAATGTGACACCGTCAGATACCATCCATCCATCCATCCATCGTCAACCGCATATCCTGTGTACAGGGTCGCAGGGGGCTGGAGCCTATCCCAGCTAACATTGGGCGAAAGGCGACCGTCAGATACAAATATTTTTTTTTTTTTTGTATAGATCACCCGGGCAGATTTCTTTGGTGAATTTGCTCATTTTCTGTCAGATCTTGTAGTTATTGTGGATAAAGCTTTAATTGTTGGTGAGTTCAACATTCATATAAATAATGAAAATGACATATTGGGACTATCATTCAGGTAGAAATATTCTTTCAACCACTAAAGATAGCTTTACTAATAGTCTTCTAGTTATATCTCATTTGCTCAGTAAGCCAAAAAGTCTAGAAGAACTTGAAGCAATAACAGAAAATATAAATATAGTCCTCTCTAGCAATCTTGATAGTATCTCCCCCCTTCGATTAAAGAAAATTAAAGAAAAAATCCCCACACTATGGTAAAAGGATCACACTCATTCACTCAAGAGAGCAGCTTGAAAAATGGAGTGCAAGTGGAAGAATACAAAATAAGAGGGTTTTTTTTCAGCGCATGGAAGGATAGTGTCTGTAGCTTCAGACAGGCACTAAAAGCTGCCAGATCAGCATATTTTTGCAAACTCTTAGAAAATAACCACAACAATCCTAGGTGTTTATTCAGTACTGTGGCTATATTGGTTAGGAATAAAGCCTCAACTGAACCAGATATTCAGTCGCAGCACAATAGTAATGACTTCAGGAATTTCTTTACTGATAAAATTGAAATAATCAGAATTAAAATTGGAATTATGCAATTCTGTCACAGTACCTCAGAGAACATTGTCTCATTATTTTCCTCACGTGTAACTTCAATCCTTCGCTGTCATAGGTCATGAAGGGCTAACAAAACTTATTGAAACATCAAAAGCCGCAACATGTATGTTAGATCCAATACCACCTAAATTCTTAAAAGAGAAAAACTCCAGTAATCTCAGAACCTCTTCTTAATATTATTAACTCCACTCTATTCTTAGGACATGACCCAATAATCTTTAAAATGGCTGTTATCACTTATTAAGAGGCTGCAGCTTGATCCTGGAGAATTGGCCAATTTACAGAAAATACTAGAAAAGGTAGTGTCCACACAACTATGTTAATTTCTACAGAGAAATGGTTTATATGAACAATTTCAGTCAGGATTTTGGCCTCATCACAGTACAGAGACTGCACTTATCAGAGTTAAAAGTGACTTGCTCTTATCATCTGATCGTGGCTGCATTTCTCTTGCTTCTCTGTTTTTAGATCTCAGTGCTGCCTTCGACATGATAGATCACGACATTCTCTTGAATAGGCTAGAGAATTATGTCGGCATTTGTGGACTTGCATTAGCATGGTTTAGGTCCTATTTAACAGACTGCTACCACTGTGTAAATGAGCAAATATCAAATTTAGGACCTCTGTTTTTCTCCTTATATATTCTTCCCCTGGGAGATATTATCAAGAATATATTTGTTCTAAACCCGACTAAATTTGACAATTCTCCAAATTAGCAATCAATGAAATTAAAGATTGGATGGCCAGAAATGTCCTTCTACTCAATTCCAACATAACAGAGGTACTAATTATTGGACCAAACAACCTCTTAAAAATAAAACGCTAAAATATAATTTGATTCTCGATGGATGTACTGTTACATCATCTTCAACAGCAAATAAATTAGATGTTATTTTCTTCCGTTAACCAATATTTTATGGAGTTTTGTGTTCCTTGCCACAGTTGCCTTTGGCTTGCTCACTGGGGTTCTAAACACAATTATTATATAACTATTTATTTTTACACATTTTACAACCATATTTAATCAAACTACACAATGATGACTCTTATGACTTTATAGATATTACAGAATTACATTTTCTGTTAATGCATTATTCTCTGTAAGCTGCTTTGAAACGATGTGTGTTGTGAAAAGCGCAATACAAATAAAAATGACTTGACTTGACAATGGTTGGTCAGTTTTGAACGCAAAGACAAAAGGTGCTGCTGAGTTTTTGTATTTTAAATAGTTTTTATGACCAATTACACTTATCGAATCATGTCCAAATTTTTTTGTATGTTCAGATGGCAAATGGAGTCTTGTACTGCTCAGATATAGAAAACAATTTTTATTAAATCAGCTGTGAGTGATTCTGGTCAAAAATTATCGAAGGCCTAAGGAGGGTTAAATAAATCTAATTTGTGAATACTCTTTCCTACAGGAACCTCTGAAAACAGCTGCTTTCATGTTAATTAAAAAGTTCCTGGTCTTTTCCAAACCTGAATTTGAGGACATGGTGAGCTGAGCAGTGTGTATCATCTCTGAACTTTTAATTAGCTGCAATATGTCTTCTGGAAATAGCTGCTTTGCCTGAGTGTTGCATCCAACCCTATGGTCTCTTGAGGATCTATACACATGTGTTGGCACACTAAAGATCAAGATTGGGACAGTGTCTTCCTCCTTATTAGATGTCTCCCATGAGACCTCATCTCTCCAAGCAGCACTGTCACTTGACACCCACAACACTCTGTAACTGTCATCTGTCAATAATCTGTGAAACAGTCATGCTTTTTATAATCACAGAATCCCTGAAATTTCATCTTTCCATATGAAGGAGTATTTTAAACCATGACATGATCATGTCTAAACCTGTATATGGAATGAGCTGTATATTTATATTACACAAAGTTTTGTGACTTTCAGTAGCAGACTCAAAGATGTACAGTAATTCTTACATTTAGGGCAGACTCATGTCATACTTTTTAATCCAGGATATATTTTTCATGGTATGTGCATAACTTAAATTAATTTTCTGTACAGGCACATACCTTAAAGCCTGTGCTGCTAAAAAGCTGTTGAACATTTGAACTGATATTGCCCAGGAAAGAAGATAAGAACATTATTTGTCACATTGGGAACCAGCCTATTATAGGCTTTTCTGCTAATTTTAAACAGTAAACAAATTCATGAAACTGTAAAAGTGTAAAAGGCAACTGCCAACAGAAACTGTAATGAAATAATTCAAAACATACAGTAGGTGGGATATGGGTCTATGTCAGGGGAGTCTCTTGGTTTCTTATAATCTGAGTTGATATTATTATTATTATTACTAAAACTGCTACTACTACTATTGTTATTATTATTACTACTATTACTGCTACTGCTATTACTAATACAATTGTTATTATTATTACTACTATTACTGCTACTGCTATTACTACTACTATTGTTATTATTATTACTACTATTACTGCTACTGCTATTACTAATACAATTGTTATTATTATTACTACTATTACTGCTACTGCTATTACTACTACTATTGTTATTATTATTACTACTATTACTGCTACTGCTATTACTAATACAATTGTTATTATTATTACTACTATTACTGCTACTGCTATTACTACTACTATTGTTATTATTATTACTACTATTACTGCTACTGCTATTACTACTACTATTGTTATTATTATTACTACTATTACTGCTACTGCTATTACTAATACAATTGTTATTATTATTACTACTATTACTGCTACTGCTATTACTACTACTATTGTTATTATTATTACTACTATTACTGCTACTGCTATTACTAATACAATTGTTATTATTATTACTACTATTACTGCTACTGCTATTACTACTACTATTGTTATTATTATTATTATAATTATTACTACTACTAAAACTATTATTATTATTACTATGATTGTTTCAAATTGTCTTGATACCTCAGTGATTCTTCTCTCAGTGATTTTATTAATAGTAACGATTACTATTATATCACACTAAATTAACCTATTGCTTAAACATATCACTGTACCTGTACCTATATATGCTTTTGTTTCTTTTGTTATTTTTTCCTCTTATATGTGTGTGTGTGTGTGTGTGTGTGTGTGTGTGTGTGTGTGTGTGTGTGTATATATTAAATTTGTTTTATTATACAGTATTGTTGTCTATTGCCTTACTGTATGCCACTGTGGTTTATTGTGTTCATTTATTCACCCAACATCTATATAAAAAAAAACTTCTGTGTGAGACAACTTGCCCTGGTCTCCCTTACATTAAAACACACAATTTGGATCCTTTGACAGCATCTAAAACATAATTATTATTATAATTTATTTTACGTATTTACAGCTTTAGAAACTTAAAATATTTATGAATCCATTATAAATATAATTGTAAAAATATATTTATGATAAATTAATATATTTGTACTTATTTATAGATATTTAAGATTCTTAAACCTATCCATACCCCTAAACATAACCACTTTTCAACAATGTAAAAAATGTCATAGTGACAATAATGTTTGTTGATTAAATGTAACAGTAACAAAGTATTTTGTTAAATTAATGAATTATTATTTTAAACAAGTTCTCTCATGGTACTGGTGGGTCTGCTGCATTTTTTCCTGTGTGTCTGGGCAGTGTTCAGCAGGTTCCGGGCTGCTTCTCTACCTCCACACTGTCCGTATGACTGTGCGATTGATCTGTTGCCAGGCACTTCTCCACCTCAAGGTCCTCTCTATTCGCTCTCGGCTTTGGAGTGGGAGGCCATGGAGAAGTATATCAGTGATTCCCTGGCAGCAGGTATTATCTGTCCCTCTTCTTCTCCAGCTGGGGTGGGGTTCTTTTTTAGAAAGGAGGATGACTCATTAAGACACTGGATAGTACGGTGGCCGAGAGAGCTCAACGTGCTGCAACCTAAAGAAGACGCATGCAAATAGAAAAAAACGCATGCAAATAAAAAACACCCGCAAATTAAGAAAACATCTTCATCAGTTTCACAACACACGTGTGCTCCAAATACTCACAACACAACCAAATACAGAAACGCGCTGCAAGTAACACAGACCACAACGGAAATGTTTCCGGGGGAACCAAATAAGTGACGAACCCGGCTGGGACGTGCTCATTGCACGTGAGCATCCCTATGCCCTACTCCCTTCGAAGGGCAGATGGCAGAGCTCTTCAAGTGGGACTTTGGAGTGAGCATGGCACTAGTGTGTCATTTATGTAGCCGTTTGGAACGCACTTGATGAAGGGAGCAATGAAAGACAACTTCCAACGTAATTATTTTCACCTGGGATGTTCCCATGACAATGCAGCACGTTGTCCATCAGCTGAATAGCTGTTCTGAGGACAGAAATATAATGCTGTTAACATAACGGTTGCAAATACATTTATTTTTACTTTACAAAAAAACTGTTAAAATATGCGTTTTATATATCCGTTATATATCTGTGTGTCAGTGTCTCAACTTTAAAACATTGGACCCTACATTACCTACACCTTCTTATGAAACTTTTCTTTATGAAAATTTAAACATAACATGATGTAATTTGTATAGTGTAACTCAGAGCCATGGAGAGAATGGCTCTGGTGTAACTGATGTAAAGATTAATATCTTTCCTTCATGTTCTTCTTCTCTATCTTTTTTTATTTATTTTAGTTTTCAGCTCATTGTTCTTTTCTCATTTCTGATGACATTGAACATATTGTTAATACATTTTGTATATTGTATACAAGTTGTATGTCATAAAAAATTAATCTCTGTATGTTTTGCGGGGAAAAAAAAGTTAAAATAAATAAAATAAAGTAGAATTTTGAGCTGTAAGCAAAGAGTAGAAGAACTATAAAAAAGTATAATATTACAATATAATATTATAATATTATTTCTATATATAATATATTACAATATTATTTTAATATTATAGTTTATTTATAAAAAAAAAAATATAGGCTTTCACTTCTTGTCAATATCAGTTCTTTGCTGTAAGCACGCCCCAGCCGGGTTCAGTCACTTATTTGGTTCCCCGGAAACATTTCCGTTGTGGTCTGTGTTACTTGCAGCTGCGTTTCTGTATTTGGTTGTGTTGTGAACTTTTGCAGCTGCTTCTGTATTTGGTTGTGTTGTGAGCTTTTGCAGCTGCTTTCTGTATTTGGTTGTGTTGTGAGCTTTTGCAGCGCGTTTCTGTATTTGGTTGTGTTGTGAGCTTTTGCAGCGCGTTTCTGTATTTGGTTGTGTTGTGAACTTTTGCAGCGCGTTTCTGTATTTGGTTGTGTTGTGAACTTTTGCAGCGCGTTTCTGTATTTTGTTGTGTTGTGAGTATTTGGAGCACACGTGTGTTGTGAAACTGATGAAGATGTTTTCTTAATTTGCGAGTGTTTTTTTATTTGCATGCGTCTTCTTTAGGTTGCAGCACGTTGAGCTCTCTCGGCCACTGTAGGATAGACTATCGAGGGCTAAACCACATCACGGTGAAGAACCGATACATTTGCCTTTGATGTCGTTGGCCTTCGAACTCTTGCAGGGGGCCAAAGTCTTCAAAAAGTTGTGCCTATGCAATATTTACCACCTGAGAATATATCCCAACCCGTCTTGTCAGTTTGTGGTGGAGGTTGACACGTCAGAGTTCGGGTTGGAGCTATTTTTATCTCAGAAATCCCTGTCGGATGAGAGGTTGCATCCTTGCACTTTTTCTCCTCATTGGATATCTCCAGCAGAACGAAATTATGACATCGACAATTGAGAGCTTCTGGCTGTCAGAAGGGCTTTGGGTGAGTGGCGTCACTGGTTGGAGGGATCGGGGGTTCCTTTTGTGGTCTGGACCGATCACAAGAACCTAGACTATATCCATTCTGCCAAATGTCTAAATTCTCGACAGGCTCGTTGGGCACTGTTTTTTGGCAGATTAGATTTTTCTATCTTGTATCACCCCCGACTCTTAGAATGGCAAGCCTGACACATTATCTCGCTCTTTTGAAATCGAGAGCACCTCAACTTCTCCAAATAAGTTCTTCCACCCATTATGGTGGTAGCTGCTGTGTCTAGGGAAGTGGAGTCCCAAGTCCGCGCAGCCTTACGTGACGTTCCTATGCCTGCAGGGTGCCCAACTAAACTGTTATTCATTCCTGAATCGTTCTGGACCAATGTCCTCCAGTGAGACCATTAGTCTAACCTTGCTTGTCACCCAGGAGCTGTTTGCACTCAGGTGTTAGTAAAGCAACTGTTCTGGTGGCCTACGCTGGCACTGGATGTTCATCAGTTTGTTTCGGCCTGTCCGGTGTGCATTTGCGGGAAGTCTTCCAATTGGTCCGCTTGCAGGAAGTCTTCTGATCCCTTCGAGACCGTTACTTTCAACGGTTTACCCACATCCAATGGCAACACTGTCATTTTGACCGTTGTGGACAGCTACTCGAAGGTGTTCCATTTTATTCCCCTCTACAAATTGCCTTCAGCGAGGTAGACCACATCTTTCGCAGTCATGGCCTCCCGACAGACGTGGTTTCTGACAGTGGACCCCAGTTTGTCTCTAAGTTTTGGACAGAATTCTGTCGACAGCTGGGTGTGACTTTAAGTTTATCCTGTGATCCATGTGAGTTCCATCCAGGTCGAGCTAGCTAACCTGGATTTGGAAAGGAGAGACTGTCATGGTTCTGGTGGGTCTGCTGTGTTTTTTTACCTGTGTGTCTGCATGGTGATTGTTTCCCTCTGTGTTTTCCTCTGCCATGTGGATGACACAATTGATGTTCCAATTGGCACAATTGATGTTTGACACTGTCAAATTAGGTAAATGTGTTAAAGGGGTCATGAATTGGAAAATCAAACTTACCATGATATCTTGACATAGATGAGTTCAGAGCACTATAAAAACATACTGTAAATTTCTGAACCGAAATAATCCTCATTAGTCCAAAATAAGTTATTAAGTTAAAAATAAGGCTTTATTGAAACCAAGTTGCCTTGGTTTTGCAATGGCTTGTTCTCTACTTCCTCCTCACTAATACATCATAGTGAGGTATTACATCAGCACAGGGCAGTCTCTGCATAAACAGGTCAATGCCTACTTTATTGTCGACACAGCTTAGGTCCGCCCAATGGTCTTGCAGTTAGAACAGTAAGATTATTTTTGGAGCAACAGGAGGCCTCACAATGGGCATTAAGATGTCAAGACGTTGCAGTGCCAGGTTGTGGGACACTAGATCTCTTGCATTTGATACCAAACTCCCAATTGGATACCAACATTAAGAAAGAGTGGCTGATGTTTATTTTTAATGATGTCCTGGATCACATTGGTAAGAATGTGTTTGTTTGCTCGCTTAATTTTACCAAAGATTCTTTCACAAAAAAGACAGTTCAACGCAGGCTTTGCAGAGAGACTTGATGCAGTGCCAACTACATTAGACCTGACATTGATGTCGCAACAAACAAGTGTGAGTATCCATGTAAATTGTTTTGCTTCCTATGTTACTGACAGTTAGATGAGTACTGAGTATTTGATTTGATCATAGTGATTTTAGAAGCTTGTGTATTAGTTTGAACAGTTGCACAATTCCTCAGGTTGTCATTTTTTTAACCATCCATAGTTTTAAAAACAACCCCACACATGCATAATGGTGGGGGTGTTTACACTTAACCACATGCAAAGATGTTACCCAATCACAGCAGTAGCACTATCACAATTCATGACACCTTTAAATAAATGTGATAGAATTGACCGTTTAATTAATCTCATTGATTAAAAATGCAAAGCCATCTTGGTTCCGGAAGTATTTTTCCCATTACTTTTTTCTAAAGGCTCTTAATAAAATTCTCCTTTAAAAGGTTTTAAGCCATGAACCAAACCAACCTGATCCAAGGTGAATAACCACTTAACAAACTTTAATTTGAAGCAAAGAAGTATTTGAAAATTGGACAAAAAGATAAAGGTACTTACCGTTTCAGGAGGGCACAAACTACAATCCTATGAAGCATTGCGAATTACATAATTGAATAAAATCTATATAAATAAATGAAACTATTAATTTTAGGTTGTTTATTATAAGTATAGAAAAGAGACCAACTTGATTGCGTCATTCACATTATGTCAAGGAAGATGGCTGTTTGACCTGTTTTTTAGGCTTTGTTGGTCACAGTTCTCTAATTGGTGCATCTATCTCTGATGGATCATGGGTATTGTAGTTGTTGTAGTGACAGATGGCAGACAAATTATTAGGAGAATAATACAGTGGCCCTACAGTCTATACCGGAAATTCCTCAAAGCCATAAAACTAAGAGACTGACTAAAATCTGGCATTGCCCAGCTAAATGAGAAGTTTGTTACATCTGCCTAAAATGTAACTGTCACAAAGTAAGGGAAGGGGTCCAGGAAAACCCAACCTTTTAACCCAAAATTCCTCAACATTATAAATTAAAGACTGTGCTTTGCTGGTGCCAAGGAGTCTGAGATGACCCACATCTGCCCAATAAAACAAACAAAGGAGTCTTGTCCAGATAGCACATACCCAAAA
Source organism: Xyrauchen texanus (assembly GCF_025860055.1). NCBI lineage: Eukaryota > Metazoa > Chordata > Actinopteri > Cypriniformes > Catostomidae > Xyrauchen > Xyrauchen texanus. The sequence continues at coordinate 21,139,848 of NC_068319.1, forward strand.
ACACTAATGTTAATAATTATTCACATGACTTGAAAGACAACTCATCTGAAGAAACCCCCCATGCCATGCAATATAAGACACTCTCATACTAAAACTCTGTTCAAGGCAAGAGAGAGTCTTCCTGTCTTTGAAAATATCCCTTTGAACTCTTCTCAAATCCAAGCAAAGCCAACTTTTCTTAGGTTTTAACAATTCAAATACATGTATTATGGGCTATAACACTATCAGACATTTACATTTATGCATTTGGCAGACGCTTTTATCCAAAGCGACTTACAGTGCAGTTATTACAGGGACAATCCCCCCAGAGCAACCTGGGGGGGATTGTCAGAGCAACTGTTGGGCCCTTTTTCAAGGGCCCAACAGTGGCATTTTGGTGGTACTGGGGCTTGAACCCCCAACCTTCTGGTCAGTAACCCTGAGCCTCAACCACTGAGCCACCACAGCCCATCAGAAGACTTCATTGTATTGTTTTTACACTGCACAATGCACAGTCTATTTTTGAGAGTAAAATTTGATCTTACACAAATGAGTAGTGATTTGTAATCACTTATAACTGACAAATTTATGATTATAATCTTTAATCTTGTTTTATTCATGTCATTTTACTAAGAATGGTAACCATTCAAGATAAATCTCATCATTTTTACTATTGTTGCGATTCTGCATTTCAGCAATGTTTATGTTAATTTGTATATATTCAGTTGTATCTGAGATATGTAAAATGTATGATTAAAATGTACTTTTTGAGTGGGAAATGGGAGTCACAGACAAAGTCTCATCAATCATCTTCAGAATGAAGTACAGTACAGAAGCCGTCCCGTCTCAGACAAACGCTCTCTTCTTGCTCTTCAGCTCTCTTTCTCTTCAGATCTCTTCATCCTCTGCGCTCTTGCCCTCATGGCTTGTAGCCTCCTCCGGTGACCCTGAAGTCCATGAAGTTCAGTTTTCTCTGTATCGATCATTTACTATCTGAACTCACTTACCAACCTGTTCATATTTGTCTTTCTGTGTTAGTTAGTTTTATGTTTTAGATTAGCAATAAAGTCTTGTTTATATTCAAAGATTAATTGACTGTGGTATATTTTGATAAATATTCTTGTCACTTGATTTTGTGCTCTGAAGCTCGAACCATATCAACATATTTGTGATTTTATTTTCAATATGATGAGACTAGTATTAATCCAATAAGTGAATTAATCATAAATTCCTTACTAAAGCTAATTCCTTACAATAGAAATTGTGAGTGGATATAACGAGCCGTTGTATTACATTTTAATGGTGGAGAATTTTATTCAGACAAATAATCTAATTATTTGTCAATTAAACTTTTTACAAGGGTGGTTGAACACAGCTAATTCCACTATAAAGTTCCTTACATATTATGTTGAAGGTTCACTCACACTTTAATTCTGTGTGCATTTGTTAGACTTTACTCCATTGCTGAACTTGCAGCATGTTATTTCACCATCGCACCATCAATCAACGGATTCTTCAATGGATTATTCTGATGTGAAGAGTGCTTTAAAAAACGTAAAATCAATCTCAAGCAAAACTTTCAAAATCATTTAGTTATTTCCATCTCGTGGATTTGACTTTCTTTTTATAACTGAGACGTGGCTCTGTGCTGGTGAACTGGGCCCACTTTCTGAAGCTTGTCCCAAAGACTGTAATTTTGTGAGTACTTTAAGGGCTGGTAGGGATGGTGGTGAAGCCATTATTTTTGAAAAACTGTTTTAAATGTCACTCTTAATTGGCAGGAACCTTTTCTAGTTTTGAACTGCAGTTACTAAAGGTTGATGTTTGCAATCCAGTTCTCTGTGCAGTCATCTATAGACCCCTTTAGACCCCATCTATAGGAATTCTCAGACATTTTATCCTCTACTGTACCTAATGTTGATAGGCTTCTTATTTTGGGTGATTTTAGTATTCATGTATGCTGTCCTACAAAGCCTATGGCCAAAGAGTTTTTACAAATAATTGATGTTTTAGGTTTTACACACTAGTATGGTCACACTCTTGATTTGATTCTTTCTTTAGGCCTCCCTGTTTGTAAAATAGGATAATTGTCTGTCTAACCACAAGACTGTCATTTAAAAAAATCCTTGATTAGGCCAGATTCAGTCCCTGTGTCAGTAGGCCAGCGTGTTCACTCGTTTAACTCCACATCCAGGCTTTTCACTGATGCATCCAGTATATCTCCACTTGCCTATACTATTAATTGATTTGTATGTTTAATGTTGTCTGTGGGGATATTATGGAGTCTCTTGTGCCTGTTAAAATTATAAAACCCAAAACTAGAGTACAGCCCTGGCTCAACAATGAAACTCGGGCTCTTAGACAGGAGTGGAGAAAGGCAGAGAGGAAGTGGAAGAGAGATAACGTTTTTTATGAAATTATGAGGGACTGCATATTTAATTATCAGCATGCTTTTAAGTCTGCTAAAGCAAAATATTTTTCTATTCTTATTTTAAAACATTCTCAAACAGTGTACTCATCCCTGCAGTTACTGACTCTCTTGATCCATCTCCTGCAACCTGTGAGATTGTTTTTTCTAAATATTTTATAAGTAAGGTTGATGTTATAAGATCTAGCATTCCATCCTCTTCATTTCAAAATTCAGAGGTAAATTCATGCTCATCTCGTCTCACTAAATTTGACTCTGTAGCACTACCTCATTTAAAAGGCATTGCTCGGAACATGAAGTCCTCTCTCTGCTCTTAGGATATTGTTCCACCTCGTTCTTTAGTAGAGGAGCTGGACGTTATTGGTCCTAGAATTATGTCTATAGTAAATAGTTGTCTGATCAGTGGAGCAGTCCCATCCTACTTTAAACATGCTATGGTACAACCCTTGCTTAAAAGGGCTAAGCTTGTCCCATTCTTGTTAAATAACTATTGGCCTATCACAAAACTACCTTTTCTCTCTAAAATCTAAGAGAAAGATGTTTTTTATCAGCTTTCCTCTTTTTTGAAGGAAAATGCTATTTTTGATAAATATCAATCCGGTTTCAGATCGCAGAGTCTGCTCATTTAAAACTGTCTAATGACCTATTACTTACTGTTGTCTCTGGGAAGTATGCTGACCTTATTTAGCTAGATCTGAGTGTGACATTAGATATGATTGACCATGCTATCCTCCTGAATTGCAGTCGGTTGGGATTCAAGGGAGTGCGCTTAATTGGTTTGCCTCTTGCTTAACCTGTTAATATGCAATTTCCCCGCACTCGGGAGTGACGTCACTCTGCTTACATTTACAATATAATTTACCGTCTATAAATGTAATTAATGTTAACAAATTATACATCTTTTCAAAGGTCTAAGGGTTCAACATTAATATCCGATCTCTGTTTTACGATAGCAATGCTCCACAAACAGCAATTTAGTTATTAAATTAAATAACAAAAATTAATAATGAAAACATGAAATATCAAAACGGGACTTCATACCTTTGTTATGAAAATGCGATCGCCAGATGAATCCAGTTCGCCACACTTGGGTCAGTTGTCCATGACAAGCGTTCACTGAAAAACATCCAATAGCACTTTTTGTCCATAAATGTGAGAAATATTGATATATTCTACATTGTTTACAGATCTCACCTGAAAGATTTATCCTTCATCATCGTTCTTCAACAAACTATGCAATCTGAGCAGCATTCATGTTGTAAAACTGTATATGATCTTATATATTAGAGTCTCATAAACAAAATGAGCCTGTCTCCAAAGTCTATTTTTTAAAATGCGGCATAGTTTTGTTCATAATAGCCAAGCAGTGCAGTCAAATTTTGTGTCGTCTTGAAAGGTGGAGCCTCTGTATGCTTCCATTTTTTGTTAGATCATCTTCAAATTTGAAACATAACTTTTTTAGACTTATGGCTTTGAGAACATTGTATTTCTGCACTTTTATTATAGTTTTTTTTAATAATAAAAACATGTTCAGCACAAAATATTTCCATTACTATAAACTTCAGCTTCTCTAACTTAATAACAACATATATTAATTAGAAATAAAGCCCAAAGTGTCTTCTTTCAAAAGATACTACAACTGTGTCCATACTCCAAAGTGTTCAGTAAATACAACCATTTTAGTTCAGGTATGTCATTTTCATGGCTTGTGCTCAAAAAGGGGGTGTGTATCAACAGGTTAAAAGAGAAAACTTTTTCAGTGGAGATCGGTAGTTACTCCTCATCTTCTGCACCAAACTTCTTTGGAGTACCACAGGGCTCCATTCTGGGCCCTGTTCTGTTTTCTTTATATATGTTGCCTCTGTCTAGCATTTTTCAAAAGTATAACACGTCATATCATTGTTATGCAGATGACATGCAACTTTATATGCCTTTGCACTCTGATGATACCTCTGCATTACAATCTTTGTTTGGCTGCTTGAATGATGTCAAAAGTTGGATGGCAGCCAACTTTCTCCAGCTCAACGAAACTAAGACAGAAGTCATAGTTTTTGGCCCTCCTAGCTCTATAAAAACAATATCCAGTAACCTGGGACCTTTATCTAGAAATCTGCAGACACATGTTTGAAATGTAGGTGTTATTTTTACTCTGATCTAAATTTTAACAAACAAATTAATTCTGTGGTCAAAAGCAGTTTCATTCAGCTCAGGAGTATTGCCAAACTAAAGGCATTTCTGTCATTCAAAGATCTGGAGACTGTAGTTAATGCCTTGATTTAATCGAGTCTTGATTACTGTCTGGGAATTTCTCAGTCTTCACTGTCACACCTTCCAGAATGCTGCTGCTGGACTTTTTACTGGGACTAAAAAGAGGGATAGTATATCTCCAGTGTTGGCCTCGCTCCACTGGCTCTCCTCATTATATTGGGGATCTCCTCTCTCACCATCACACCTCTAGACCTCTTCGGTCATCAAATATTCTGCAGCTGGCTGTTCCCAGGTTAAGCCTAAAACTGAATTGTGACCGTACCTTCTCGATAGCAGCCCCATGACTCTGGAATAATTGAACTCCCCTAATAAGGTCTTCCCCAAATTTTGATGGTATTTCATCTCTTCTTAAAACCAATTTGTTTTCTGTAGCATATGGAAATATGCAGGTTTAGTGGTACTATTTTAGTGTCATTGTGTCTTTCATGTTTTCCTTGTGTTTTGCCATTTTTAATTTTGTAATCATTGATTTTGTACAGCACTATGGCCAACTGTCATTGTTTTAAATGTGCTATATAAAGAAAAGTGACAAACTGACTGACATTTATACTACCAGATCCTACATTGTTCACCAGGAATTATGCTAATAAACATGATTTTTAAACAATAAAGTTGAAATGACTTCAACAGAGGCATATACCACCGATGAACAGCCTGGAGGCTCACAGTAGGTCTGCTTTTAAAGGTTTACATTTTATTGTAAAAAAAAAAAAATTATCTAAGAAAAAAATCTCATGGCTCAAGATACTTAAAGCCCAAGGCTTTTGATTTATCTTTAAACAAAACAAAAACTTACTAGTGTACAAATTTAACAAAGAGGGAACAAGTATATACAGTACAGTAGTCCAAGCTTTGTTGTTATAGTTCATTCAAAAATGTTAATTCTGTCATCATTTACTCATTTGCTCATGTTGTTCAAACCACATTTGAAATTACAATGCAATTACAGTGAATGATGGATAAAAAGATGCAAAAGCACCATAAAAATATATGAAAATCCACACACATATATAAATAGTCAAAGTCCTCTGTAAAAATACTATAGCTGTTTGTGTGGAAAGACCAAAATTTAGGTTGTTATTCACTGAAAATCTTGATATCCTCCTCTCCTTGGAGCATTCATAAGAGAAGTACTGTAGCGATTAACTAAACTTTTTTTCGGATTTGATTTTTATTTATCAATTATCAAATTTGGCTGAATTATCCATTTTAACACATTATGCACTAATTCATTTAGGTTATTTAACAAATCAGATTTTTTTTTTTGTCTTTTGTGCAGTGTTCTCTGGGGATGTCGTGATTGAGGTTATTAGAGCACACAGCAGCCAATATCTGGATGCAACCAGGCCTTCCGAACACTCTTCCAGTAGGAGGCCATTGACAGGGCGAAATGTCAAGACTCTTTGCCGAATGTGAAGGGATGGGGCTGATGAATAATTCATGGGGAGAGTTAGGCTGAACACAGTGCTGTGTCTGTTTAGATGTAGCCTCAGTGGGCAAGAGAGTGAGGAGAGAGAGAGAACACTGTAGGAAAACACAGGAGTTGATTTGCCATCTGGACCTCATATCGGACAGCTTGACAAGATTCTGGAGGACTCGGCATAGGGCAAACTCTTCATGTTAGTGCTAATTATGACATGTTGGGATGAGATTTGAACTTGCAGTGCTTTCTTTGTTTTGCAGGGCTAGGGCTTGTACAAATCATGGAGGCTCCCTTCAGGGTTATGTGACTAATATGGATCTGAGAGTATCAACAAGGTTTTCACTTGACTAAGTTGAGAAGCACTGGAAGCCAAATAGAAATTAAAGCTGATCTAGCTAGTCTCACGAAAGAGAACTGCAAAAATAACAATTGTTTTCAAAGAGGTTTCCAGAACAATCCCCCCATCTTCAATCGGTCAAACAGATAGCTAGTTCCGCCCCAAACTTATGCCATTGGTTGGTCAGTTTTGCTGTGCCAGGCTAGTCAGGCCGCTTAACCCTGTAAGATCCATTGTTGTAAAATTACAACATCACTTTTAGCTCTCCAAAAGCTCTTTTTTTTAAAGACCACATTTACATAGCCAATGGGTCCTATTGCCTTGCATCACAATGCCATTGGATAGTAAATGTGTAAATAGGTCTGGCCATAAGGCCTTGAACTCATTTTACCTGCAAACGTTCCTGAAAGTGCATCTCCTTGTTTCATTCGACTGGATATATCAACATTGAAGTAAGTAAAATCTCAGAAATATATTTTTTTGTGCTTGTTATTATTTAAATGAGCTACATATTCTAAGTTATTGTGGAAAGCATGCATCAAATTTGATTTTCAGCTTGTTATGTCTTTGTTGTAACTTTACAATGTTGGGTGAAAATGGTAGTCAAAATAGCATGTGCACCTTGCACTTTACATGGAGACATTACACTTCTCAAATGTTCAAATATAGGATAAATACTTACAGAAATGCAATATATTTGATTATTCACTCTTTATAAATGTGTTATTTGTAATAATTTTCAGTTTAGACCAGATTTGAATAATTCTAAATCAATGTTATTTCTGTTAGCAGTCAAATATAGTTAACTGTTTTTTATCTGGACTTTGCAGATACTGTTTGTGGAATGCTTTGGAGAATGGTTGTTCAGGGACAAGTGCACATGTTTTGGAATGTAGGGGTTGCATGTTTGGTGCATTGTTCAGGGACAGGTGTGAATGTTCTGGAAAGTGGGGATTTATGAGGTCTGGGGGTTTGTATATTCCTTTTAGATTGTTAAGTAGAGAGCACATTAGGCTAGCCAGACAGTATTGTGTGACTTCAGTGGAATGTATTGCATAAATAGGTCTCATTTGCATTGGAATTAGTTATATTTGAACATACTCTAACTATTATTTCCATTTCAGAATGACATCAGCAAGGAGAGTTGTGTACTGCACTGTGCAAGATGTCATTGATACTATCCAAAATGGAGAGAGTGATGCTGACATTGAATCATACACCAGTGATTCAAGTGATGAGGAGGTGGTTGAAAATGTTGAGGAAGTGGACAAAGAGAGTCAGAGACCCACTGATTGTCCAGCTGATGATGATGATGAGGACATTGAGCCAACCAAACGAAGTCAACCAACTAAACAGACTATCCCCCGGGACCGGTATCGCTGGGTGAAAAAGGATTTCATCAGTCCTAATATTGATTTCTCTGGTCCGGACGAGACAAGTGATGATGTTTCCCTCCACACACCACTGGAGTACTTCCAGATGTTTGTGTCAGAAGACATGTTTCAGGCTTTGACAGAACAAACTAATCAGTACAGCTTTCAAAAGACTGGAACAACTATAAAAACAAACACCAAGGAAATTGAACAGATGATTGGCATGTACCTGAAGATGGGCCTGATGCAAATGCCTGGTGTCCGTATGTACTGGGAGTCAGACAAGCGGTACACCCCTGTTTCTGATGTGATGTCATGCCACAGGTTCCAATCTCTGCTGACATCATTACATTTTGTCAACAACTTGACAATGAGAGAGCATGAAGAAAGACAAACTGTGGAAACTCAGACCATGGCTTGATTCATTCAGAGAGAAATGCCTGCAGGTGGTACCCGAAGAGCACAACTCTGTGGATGAGATGATGATTCCATTCAAGGGGAATTTCAGTGGAATTAAGCAGTATATGTGAGGCAAACAGGGCAGTCACACTTGTGTCATCCTTTGCTGGCATTGAACATGTGCAAAAGATTCAATGCTGGAACAAAGCCACCAAATCCTACACTGACGTTGAGAGACCTTACATAGTGACCTTGCATAGTGGATTTGCTGGACTCATTTGCAGCCAAATACAAGTTCCCCATGAAATCGCACCGCTGGTACAGTTACATCTTCTGGCACACCATTATCCTTGCTGTGATCAACGCCTGGCTCAAACGGGACTGCAAAGCTCTCAATATTCCCAAGAAAAAGATGCTGAACAGAAGACTGTTCAGGCGCAACTAGCATCCTCTCTCATCCTGACAAACACGGCTGTCAACACACCAAGGAGAGGGCGGCCATCTTCAGCCAGTGGGAGCCCTTTGACGTCCATAACAGTGACACCTCAGAGACCTGTGACTGCTCAGAAGAGACCGTCCTCAGCTTATGGGGGTCCACCAAATGGGGTCCCAGCCAAGAGGGCATGTGAACCACCAACGGATGTCTGCCGGGACATGGTCGCACATTTCCCGGTGAAGACAACAAGAGGATGCATCAACATAATATCATAATCAGCCTAATGGATTACGTATCTTTGTCTCAGTTTATTCACCTGAAATACGAGAAAGTATTTGAACCTTTTAACATAGTTTTTTTTAAGCCTTTTAAATTAATATACTTAGTCAATATAATTTTGTTTCAATGTAAAGCAGTCCAATATACAGTAGCTACAGTGTAAATACATAACAAATACATAATGAACAAAACTGAGTGTTCTGTAAATTGTTTAAAGCAAAAGCAATAGATTACGGTTACCAATTCCATTGTAAAAATAAATTAATAATTATATTCAAAGTATGTCATGATTTATTCAGAGAGAAAAATTGTCTGATAATAAGAGTTGTTGCAGAGAAAAGGCAAGAAATATTCAGTTGGTCATGTGATTTCAACATGGCAGCTCAATGATGCAATCCAGCTTCATGTGGAATAAATTGTGGCTTTATTTAGGCTGATACTGATATGACTGGAGTTTTCATCTCATGTGAGTGTACACCCCCTCCCCCCAAAAGTACCATTCATTTCATATGCTCAGAGGAAAATCTTTTTAATGAGAAAAAATTACTGAGTTGCTGTAAGACTGCAACCAAATGATATACATTTTAAATATACATTTTGATTTGATTGATTACAGCTCAATTGCACTTAATTACAATATTAATTTCCTGCAAGTGCAATGAAAAGTGAATTGTCCAGCCTACTCAATATTCAAGAAATTGTTAATGTTCTTTTTAGCTGGAAAATCCATAGTGTTGAGTAAAGTGTAATAATATATTCATAAAAAATTGAACAAGTTGATCGATACTAATTTCCATTTGACAAATGTGTATTTCTCACCATTGATTTTGACAACGTTCTCATAATAAAACATAACTTGGTGGGGTACACTTTACACAGTTTGTTACAAAATGTAATTATTAAATTAAAAGGGGGAGCATAGATAAAAATTACAGAACATTTGTACTTTCAAGAGACAAAATTGCAGGCTTGAGGGGCAGATGGAACCCAAACAGATTTTGAACAGGTCAATAGCTGACACACAAACTGAACACACACAAACACACACACACTTTTTCCCATAGGAGTCATTCATAGGAGTACATAGGCCATGTCTAAATTAGTCTACATAACAGCATCTGTTATGAAGGGCATGTAAACTTGGGGCTCTCCTTAAATAAAACTGTACAGACCAATCTTGTATAAGACAGGTCTTAACTCAAAGTCATTTTTAATATATAGTTATTCCGATACACACATTTTCTGAGGATTTACATTAAATAACAAAGCGTAAGGTCATTAAATTTTAGGGTATATTAACAAAGACTGAGGTTCCATCATATTTATAGTTTATATATAGGTCAGACATACAGTTTGAGTGGATTCAAATATAGTTTAAGTCATTTTGATGCTTGGCTTTTTTCAAAGGCTGGACAGCTTTCATTGGAATCATGTTCCCGGCTTTTCCATGGCTCTTTAATTGAGAGCTCTGCATGGCCCACCCAGAGGCATTGTCAAATTTTAAATTTTGCACTACATCCACTTGTTTGGACACCCACCAGGTGCATTAAAGAACAAAGTGAGGCATCCACATGAATGAACGAGTGTTCTAGTAAAATATGCATCTGAGGCAGCAGCGGCTGTCTCTCAGGTGTCCATTTTCAGAGATATCCAGAGCAATCCATTAAAAAAAGCACTGACAGTGTGAGTGGTATCATGGGAACGAAGGTTTATATGACTGATGAAATGCAGATAGGCACAAATCCTCCACCTGTGGATTTTTTGTGTTGAACAAAACATTCCCTTCAGTGTATGGTGGGTAAGTCTCCAATCCAACCTCCAGGTAACGGTCTGGGACAGGTATATTCATTCTGCAAGTACATTAACAAACAAAAGACAAGAGGATTAGCATAATACAACAGCAGGTTTACCTTGATACTGATACAGTGAACAGCTCAAAATGTTAATTAAAGAGAGAACCAATCTAATTATATGATAATGCAAGGATAATGATACAGGCACATTTGGTCTGTTACATGCAATTTTGCATGAAATGAAACAACCATGCATGAGTGTTAAAGAAATAATTCACCCAAAAAGGCAGTTCAAGAATCGCTTTCAAGTCTCATTCTCCTTCACAAATATTTAAATATGCCAAGCATTAATGTGTTGCAACAGGTTTGTTTTATGCATGTCACATGACCGATCACAAACTGGCAAGTCGGGTATATATGCAGAGGTGCAAATAAAGGCAGCATAAACATTATCCAGAAGACTCCAGTGGTTAAATCCATATCTTCTAAAGCGATATGATAGGTGTGGGTAAGAAACAGATCAATATTTAATAAAATTTTTACTATAGATTTTACTCCCTGCCTAGTAGGTGGGGATATGCATGAATAATGCGAATAGCCAAAAACAAAAGTAGAGGAATGTGAAAGTGGAGATTTATAGTAAAAAGGGACTTGCATATTAATCTGTTTCTTACCCACACCTATCGGGTTCTGATGACATGGATTTAACCACTAGAGTCTTAAGGATTACTTTTATGTTGCCTTTATGACATTTTTGGAGCTTCAAACATTTTTTGTGTTCTGCAGAAGAAAGTAAGTCATACACATCTGGGATGACATGAGGGTGAGTAAATGATGAGAGAATTTTAATTTTTGGGTGAATTATCCCTTTAATGCGCTAATGAGTTTGATAGTCATAAAAGGCAAGTGTGAGATGAAAAACAGATGAGATTTTCAAGTTTAATGCTTTATCGAGTTTAAAATTAACAGAATAGACCTTCCTACCCTAAGTCTTAAACATACTGAAAACCTAACTAATTCTGTCAGAAAAAGCAAATGTACTTAAATATTGTATTATAACTGACACAAAAAATACAGTTTTATGGTATCCCAGTATTAAGGTGCATTACTAATATTAATAGCCGTCTAATATTTAGATATAGCTAGATTTAGACTAAAAGAGACATGTTCTGTACTTCAATTGAATTGTATGCCATATGGTCAAACATAATTTTTTTTAATTATAATTTTTGGCTGTACTATCCCTTTTAACACATTATACACTTCAATTTATTTGGGTTATTTCACAAATCTGATTTATTTATGTTTTTGTCTTTTGTTCAGTGTTCTCTGGGGAAGTTGTGATTGAGGTTAACAGAGTGCACAACAGCAAATATCTATATGCAATAAATAATTAAATAAATAATATTTTGTTATGATAAATGCCCAGGTTAACAGTTTCAGCATTTGGTTGCTTTTGTAAATTAGTTTGATTTTAAACAATATCTAATGAAACATATACAGATGATTATTCATTTACATGAAGTTAATAAGTTAACTAAAGTTCGGGAGTGGACCACACCTCAACCAATCAGCTACTTCCCGTCAACGCACTTATACTGAACCAACTTCCTCAGCTCCGTTTTTGTCTCAGTTTCTCGACGGACTCACTTACCATGGATCCCGAGCTTCAGATCAACCCTTCCGAATCAGACGAAGATTTATTTTCGAACAAATGATCCTTCACCCAGGAAATCGTCTCACAGTCCTCACATAGCCAAATTCCACACCGGCTGCGTTCTGCTGTTCTTATTCCTCAAACCTGCGGGCATTACCATCCAAGCTCACTGTCTGAGATTTCTCCAACCCCGACTTGATCACAGGACCACTCTTACCCGCTCACAAGAACTACCATCAGAGATCGCCACAGGCACGGTAGCCGACGCGATCAATCTCCTCGTGAACAGCATCTCTCTCATTCATCCACCCGCAGTCCTCCATGGCGAGCTCGCTTTCGCATTCACAGCACGTCTCCAAGACCAAAGAACAGCATTAAGGATTGGACCGTGGCCCGCCTTCAGCGAGCTCTTAAGGATAAAGGCATCAACTTCAGCTGCTCCGACAATAAATCAAGATTACTTTACACATACATATTTTACACAGCATCCAACAATGCATCAGCAAATATAAACACATCCGGCATTCTCAAGCGATCCTCCCACCGTCACTCGTGACGTCACCATGCATCCTCCACAACAGCCTCAGCCAGCAGCATCAGCGCCACCTAGTGGAGTCCAAGCTCAAATTCCAGCATTATCTGCTCCTTCTACCTCAGATCTGTCCAAGATCATTACATCCTTCTTTTCAACCCTATGCTCACAAACAGCTTCAAATCCTCACGCACTTACATCCTTTCATCCCACCATCCATTCCTCTACCCTTCCTTCAGCCGTTAATAGCAGCACAGCTCCTGTCATTCCTAGTTCCTCTCCATCAATCAACCCAAATCAAGTTTCCTTTGCAGTATACCCAAGAAACCTACCTCGCAACTGATCTTTTCAACCTCATCCTATTTCTTCTTTTTTCATCCTTACGCCTATAAATCCATTCAAAAACGGTTTCCATCCAGGTATAGAAATAAATCCAGAAAATGTTTGTTCCCCACATAACCTCCAGTCCGCACTCTCTGAGCCAGACACTGTTTCACATTAGCCCCATTGGCATTGCCACTAGGGAAAAAAGAGATTAACCATTGATCCCCAGCCCCCGCACTAACGTTCCTAGCATTAATAGCATCATTCCAAAGGAAAATGTTTCCTTTCCAACCTCCTAACAAAAGCAGCAACAATCCCCTCTCTCCATGACAAAGTCACTCTTGACGAAGCTTGTAAAATGGAAATGCACCTCTGGCAAAAGTTCCTATCTTCATGGAATGGCATATCCTTCTTCTATAATGACTACATCACTCAACCAGTAGACATTCAGCTGTACACAGACGCAGCGCCTTCCAACGGCTTCGGGGGATACTACAGCGGTTGTTGGTTCGCTTCCGAATGGCCACCCGAGTTTAGATGCTTCGTCCAACAATCAGACGTTCCCCGATCATCCGCACTCTATGAAATGTATCCCGTCTTCATATCAGCCATTCTTTGGGGTCACGAATGATCCAGACACTCCATTCTCATTCACTCAGATAACTCGGCAGTAGTCAAAATCATAAATAAATGCCGATCTTGTTCCCAAGCCATCATGCCATTTCTTTACAGACTAACACTAATATCCGCCCAACACCAGTTTCTCATTCAAGCAGCTCATGTTCCTGGCTACCACAATACCATTACTGACTCTTTGTCTCGTTTTTTTCTTCCAGAAGTTCAGAACATTGGCTCCAGAATCAGATATCCATCCCACGCCAGTTCCACCATTTTCAGAACTGGAAGATCTTTCAAACGCTTCACGAGAAGCGATCCTCGACGGCCTTGGTCAGAGTACCCTCTCCGCTTACCTGACTGGTTGGAACTGTTTCAAGGCATACCACTCCTTCTACGGACTCCCTTTTCCCCTGACAGAGGTTTGATCCATTTGCAACTTTGTCACTCATGCCCATTCCATTCAAAAAATCCATGCATCCTCCATTCAGACCTACCTATCCGGAATCAACTTTATCAACAAACTCGCTACCGGCAACCCATGCCGCTCCATTTCTCATTCTCACGTGTCGATGCTCATCAAAGGTCTACGGAAACACGAACCAGTCCCCATCACTAAACGCTTGCCGTTAACTTCCGACCTTCTTAGCCAATGCATCCTCACGCTACGCTCGGGCTACTTGAGTCCTTCGGTCGACAAAAGGCTGGAATCCATGTTCCTCCTCGCATTATTCGGCTTCCTGAGGTCCTCGGAATTCGCCCCATCTACTACTGCCTTCAACCCTGCTATTCACCCAAGCCTTTCAGACATCACAGCTCATACTTCAGATTCTCTCATATACACACTGAAGAAAAGTAAAACCGACCAACTAGGAGAGTCATTTCCCATCTACATTTTTCACCTCAACTCCTTCCTCAGTCCATACGAGCCACTTTCCGAATACATACTTTCCAGATATGCCAACCATTCATTCCCTCAAGAACCACTCTTTCTCGCAGAGAACAAAAAAATGGCTACAAGATTCTGGTTTAACAAACACTTTCAAAATATCCTCAGCATCTCCGGAATATCTCCCGAACACTACTTCATCCATCCATTCCTTCCGGATCGGAGCAGACACCACGGCCGCCAGCACAGGTATCTCGGACGAAATGATCAGAGTCCTAGGTCGCTGGTCATCCGAAGCATATCGCGCATACATCCGCAATAATCTCAATGATCTCCGTCAAGCTCAAGCCTGTATCTGCTCATTTAAAACCTTGGGGGTCTTCCGGTCACCTGGCTTGCTACCTACCGAGACGAAGCCCCCACTCTGAGTCTCCCTGCCAAGACTCCCCGATCAGCCGGATCGAGGACATCAACATCCTTTCCCTCCCTATTTCATCCAAACACGACCATTCAATAAAAATCCTTCATCTTCATTGTTGCGGCGTGTTCCTTGCTAGTGAAAGTTTACTTAAATGGTGTTTTTTCCAGTACTATCTATTTTCTGATACAGAATCATTGTACATTTCCTGTATGCCTAAAGCACTTAGTAAACCCTATTTATTTGAAAAATAAAACATTATTAGTAGTATTAAACACATTGTAGGCATACTGTTGCAAAGTATGGGAGTTAATTTGGTCGTAGAATACAGAACAGGATTAAGCACTAAAAGGTGAAAAGACATACGAAATTAGTTGCAGTGTGAATGTGATCGATAAAGATAATGATGCTATGCCGCATTGCTGCATAATGCACGGGCTAACCTGGGCTTTAGACCAGGGCCCCCGACTCAAAGGGGGCCCCCATTCGCAACGTCCACTGCCACCATGTTCTACAGCTTCGAACATCGTGGGAGGAGCGCATATAAAGGCAAATGCAATGGCTTTCAGTGGAGACTCTGATAAGGATGCAGATCCGCTGTCCAACAGCAGCTGGTAAACGGAGGGATAATCACTGGCATGCAAGCAATAGTGAGAGAGAGGAGTATGGATTTTATTTAGATGAAGTCCCTCACGCACCTGCATGCCTGTCCACCTCTTGATGTAATCCTTCCTCGCGATCACGCAGAATGTTTATGTAGTTATGTGCTGAATAAGAAGCTAAACAATAAAAGAGTGATGAGACTAATCAAAAGACGCACTAAACAACAGATGAGCGCAGCGCTTGCAAAAAATTTGCACATCACGAGCCGGCGATAGGCTACTGTAAACGCGTCCGCTGTGCGTCAGTCACGCAGCATGGTTGTTGTGGATTTTGGCTTAAAAAAACAAAACGCTAAATGCAAATAAGAACAAATGCTATCAATGTTTGAGATTTTAAATTCATATTCACGTTTTCTAAACCACAATGATGGGGAATCATCATGGTTACTGTTGTAACCTCTGTTCCCAGAGGGAGGGAATGAGATGTTGTGTCGAATGAAGTGACACAATGGGTCTTCCTGGGACGCCAAACGTACCTCTGAACTGGAGAAAAGGCCAATGTCAAGTTGGCAGTCAGAATTTCCATGCCCCGCACCGGACATACGGGTATAAAGGGAAGGGGGGCAGCGAGTGCCAGTCAGAATTTTGCACTGAGGAGCCGAAAATAAGGTACGGCCATTTACAGTGGTAGGTCTAGTGCTGTGGCAGGAGGGACATAACGTCTCGTTACCTCCCTCGGGAAACGTAGGATACAACAGTAACCATGACGTTCCCCTTCTGTCACTCACTCGATGTTGTGTCGAATGAAGTGACACAAGGGGTCCCATCTAAAAATGCCAGGCACTGACCGTGTTACATGAACTGTCGAGACAGGTGCAAGCAGGCTACTGCATGCTAGATGCAACTGTGTCGGCTGCACGTAGCCCTCCCCAACGCCCACAAAGAGATGTCACATACAGACCTTAGGTTCCCCGCACCCCTGAGGGGGGGAACAGGTGCTACATGACTAGCATTGGAGTGCATAGCCCGGCAGCCGCGTCTTTTCTCTCACTATGTCTCTCACATAGGACGTGAAATGGCTGGGGCAATCTTAAAGCTATGAAACGCGTCGGGGAAGGCGGTCTTCCAGTCCTATTCTTTCAGGGGGAAAAGCCCCTGCGGAGGCCACATCCTGCCCAGTCTAGTGGGAGGTAACATGTGGCAAATACACTATAAGGGTTTTGAAGCCGTATGTGGGAAATGGCGCAGTGGTAGGTCCAGCCTAATGAGGGGGGACTCTACAAGCACAGCGACCAGGGCAGCGGGGCTGCCCAAGGGAAATGCGGGTCCGCAACTCAGACTTACGGGGAGTTTGCCTGAAAAGGGAACTAAGCCCGTGGAGCCCGGCCCCAGTAGAGAGTACCTGTGATTCATAGTGGGTCTGGCCGTGAATTGCTCCACTGAATTTGCCGGCCAGAAGGCTAGGGAAGAGAACCGCTGAAGCAGACAAAGAGCTGCTCAGAACATCTAGAGCTCTGCGTGTAGTCCAAATCGATACGCAAAGCACTTTCCGGACACAGCAACGAGAAGGCTGGGTATGCCTCCTCCTGGGGCAGCTTGCTTGCAGGCTCACGACCTGGTCCTGAAGGGTGTCGTAGGAACCTTGGGCATGTAGCCCGGTCGCGGCCTCAGGATAACGTGAGAATGTGCCGGACCGAACTCCAGGCAGGTGTCGCTGACAGAGAACGCTTGAAGGTCCCCGACCCTCTTGATGGAGGCTAACACAATCAGGAGGGCCGTCTTCAGGGAGAGGGCTTTGAGCTCAACTGAATCAAGCGGCTCGAAGGGGGGTCTCTGAAGGCCCGAGAGGACCACACAGAGATCCCAGGAGGGGAAGAGGCTCCTTTCTCAGGGGAATTTTCCAGGGAGGTGCTGTCGGGTTGGCCAGTAAGGGGCTACCAGGATGACCTGTTCCTCGTCCTCCCTGATCTTGCACAGCACCGGTGTGGCCACCTGCTGCAAGGGGACTCCAGTCCGCAGAAAGCAGAGGCCTGTCCAAGGGTTGAAAGTCTGATGGCAAGAAGGGGTGATTGTCACATGGTATGTGCCGTGGCGCCATGCCCATCTCGGGACTCGAGTCTGTAGCCAGTGCTGAAGCGGTCTCATATGCATCAACCCGAGCGGCGCGGCCACGGCTGAGGATGCCATATGCCCCAGGAGCTACTGAAATTGTTTTAGAGGAACCGCTGTGCCAGGCTCAAAGACAGCAAGGCACCTGAGCACTGACTGAGCGCGCTCGTTGGTGAGACGCGCTGTCATTGAGACTGAGTCTAACTCCATGCCGAGAAAAGAGATGCTCTGAACCGGGACGAGCTTGCTCTTTAGTGCAGAGGGTCGGCACATTGATTAACAAGGAAAATGAAAAATGGCATTAACAGGGAAAGGACCATTAAAAATGAACTAGTATTGTCAAAATGGTAAAATTCTATATTCTAACAAAATCCAAATCCAAAAGGTTGTCATTCCCTGGTCTAACATAAGTTTAAATAATAACGGTCTGGCAACTGTCCACCCCACCCACACACACACACACACACACACCCATCAGACTGCAAGGGGGGCCTCACGCAACACTGAGCCCCAGTGCCCCACAGTACCTTAATGCGGCCCTGAGCTCAAGTGACCTTGCTGTCACGAGTACTTTGTTTTAAATGGATTAAACAAACCACCCCGAATACTAATTAGCAATATACATTGAGCACAATCATCATTATCTCAATTATCCTCAAGTTCAACAAAGGTTCTTCAAATGTGGCAACCATGGGAATAGCAACTAAAGCCTCTGATGAATCAACTTTAAGACATCTTTTCTTACCAAAATTGTGGTAATTACTTGATGAAATGAGGACAAAATAGAGGCCGGCCTTTCTATGCATGGAAATGAGAACCTTCATTGTCAGCTGTCGGATGAAATCTTGCTTGTTTCCAGTAAATTGATGAGACACATTGAATTAAATGTTTGTTATCTTCTAAAGTGCCTTTCTAACATTTGGGGTTAGCAGCAACCTTTCAGTGCAGATCTGACGCCCCCAAACAGTAAATTAATAAAATGCTCAAAAGGAAAGAAAAACAGCAATCATTTGTGTGAATGATGGCTTCTTTGTCTTGAGTAAGGAGATGGGAGGTGCTCAAAAAAGAGAGTGCACAAACACTTCAAGACGCTCACAACAAATGCTTAAAAACAGACCAGCATAATACATAAAGTAAAATATAAGCCCTTAGCTCTACAGCCAAGTACATCAAGAGATAGAATGAAAGTCAGAGTAAAAACACAAATTCCTGACACATAAACTATATGGCCAAAAGTTAAAATGTCGAGATATTGATTATTGATTATTGATATTGATACAGATTATTGTATCTATATATTTTTGAGGCATTGATACATTCAAATTAGCCGACATTTAAATTAGAATTAATTTAAATTATTCTAATTTGCATGCTTACAATTTACTCAGTTGGTCTTCTCTTTAACAATCTGGCGTAATATTGTTGGGGGACCACAAGAGGGTGATATAACATTTACTGAAGCAGGTCGAGGTATCACACTCACACACACACACACACACACACAAACACAGGACGAGCTGATTCGGTGATCCAAAGCTACGACGGTTTTTGTACTTCTTCAAGAATGAACAAAGTGACGAGTAGATGAGTTTGCAGGTTAGTGTATGAAACTGGTGTAAATGCGCAAACGTTTATTATGAAATTTCTCTTTATGCATCTTTGAAAAGGTTTTTCATTCAAGCTGCCAAATAACAAAACAACATACTTGTAACTGAAAATACACTATGAAGGCCCTATCAAAGATACATATACTAGTGTAGTTTACTTCTGGAGAAGTTCTTCTTCATTCAGGGGTAAAAATAAGTTTTAAACAATCGAGCAACGGCATACTGTTTGCAAACATTCAGAAACCCGCCACACCGCTTAGGGAGGCGTTTAGGAGTACATTTAAATGAGGATGCTACATGTGAAACCTTAACTAATGTGACATTAAAATGTGTTATCAATTACTTTATGCCTCATTCTATGAGTAGAATTAACTCCAGATTAGTAAAAGACCACTCAATGATAATTTAAAGTAATATAAATGCAGTAGAAAATGCGCAAATTGTCTTGTTTAGATTCTGAATAAGTGACGCTAATGCGCTAACACGCTATATGTGGACATAATATTTGCCAATTACACTCTTGTATTGTAATTTATGATGACACTGATACTACTAGGTTCATAAAAGAGTTTTAATATTCGGAATACAGACAAAATAATGATGAAAAGAGAGGCCTATCTTAATTTGGGCAGATGTGTGAATGACTTTAGCTGCAGATGGCACATGAGTGAAGGGGCACTTGAGAGTATTTGAGTAGATTTTATTCTTTTTGTAGACTAATTAAACAAACAAACAAACAAACAAAAAATCAGATGACATGGTCTTGCACGCCGGTGTGTTCATAATGAATACTGACTGAGCTTTAGGTCACACCTACTGATGCCATGGACCAATTGCATCAAGAAAGTGTTTAGCAGTCGGTTAGAAGTTTTCCTACAAATTCGCCCCTCCTTTTCTTAAAAATAAATTTGCTGTGTGACTCTAGTCAGGCTTCCCAAGCAACCAATTGGCCCGGTTGCTAGGGTGGGTAAAGTCTCGTTGGTTTACCCTCCTCGTGGTTGCTATAATGTGGTTCTTGCTCTCAGTGGGGCACGTGGTGAGTTGTGCATGGATGCGCAGATTGATGGTCTCAGACGTGGAGGCAACTGAGATTCATCCTCCACCGCCCGGAATGAGGCGAGTCACTACGCCACCATGAGGACTTAGAGCACATTGGAAACTGGGCATTCCAAATTGGGGAGAAAAGGGAAGAACCCCCCCTTAAAGCTTATAATTTTACAAAAGGATTTATGTTAATTCTTCTGTTCTGTATTATTTGAGCTGTAAAGTTGTTTAAATCTTTTTATTAGCGGAATTTATGGCGTTATGTGTCGTTGCAACAAAGTTGTAAAATTGGATATAAATGTACACAGAAAAGGTTAGTAAGCCATTTTAAATCATGTTTACATGCAAATGGTTCATGTTTTGTGGCTATACTTTTGAAACAGTGAATATTGTAATGTTTTTGAATTGGCCCCATTTACTTGCCATTGTAAGTGCATCACTGTAACCCAGAACAAATGAAAGTGCAAGAACATAAAGATTTTCCAAATTTTACAACACATTAGGGATTGACCTTGTACTTCAGAATGTGAAGCATACAATACAACATAACAACAAATTTATATTTGTTATGATTGCAGCAGTGAAACCCAACAATCCTGTGATTACCGACAAGAGACAAGCCACAAAAATATCAAAGCATCCAAGATGTCCATGAAACCATCAAGGTAAAAGATATTGACCACCGTTAGAGCAAAGGAGTCGAACGTGACTGTAAATTCCAACAAAAATATACACGGAAACCCCCGGCAGTAAAGCTGACTTATCTAATTAGTGTGCTAATTAGTCTTGCCTGGCTGAACTCTCAGAGCAATGGCACAACACACATGGTTTACAGCCAAGCTAAATAAATAATGGATGGGCATAGGTACTTCCAATCTGTACATAGGCCATGGTGATTACCTAGTCTGGATTTACCTCTTTCTTCATTAAGGGAAGTAAAATTAACCTCACTTCATCGTGGGTAGAATTTTAATTAGCTCCTATTAGTGAGGCTTAATTAATATGTAGTAATTAGTTTGCTTTTTTTCAGGAGTATGAAGCGCTATGTGAGACATATGTCAGGTTCAACCTGTCAGTAAAACCACACTATTTCTCTTTTCGTTTCCTGCCCAAGGCTCCAATTACCCTATTGTGTCTTGCAAACAACGGGAGGTCAGCTGCTGTGCACTGTGTCTCTCGCATTCTTTTTCACATTGCACAAGAATAAAAAAGTAAGCAACTGAAAAAAGATCCAAAATGCAAGAAAGAGGTTGTTTTCAAGGTTCCAGACCTGTGGTCAGTTTTGCTCTACTTTAGATCCAGGCTCTTTTGAGTCTCTTTGGTGATGCCTGGATTTATGTTGATTGCGTTGAATTCACTAAACAGTTGCTCCACATTTGCACATGGTATTTCAGAACAAAAAACTGCATCTTAGTAACTAACCAATCGCAATCCAGTTTCTGCCATGAGTGTTTAAATTCATTCAGTCATTATTTTCAGTGTAAACACGGGCACTTTAGGCTCATGAAAAATTGTGCTCAGTGCTATTTGCCAGCGCAATTGACATCCACAGAAACCAGTTGGTAAGATGAGTGTTGTTTCAAATAGACGTTTGTGTTCATTTTCTATTGCTCACGGCAGCAGTAATTGATCAAATGATGGACAAGCGCATTATATAATATCCAGGTATGATATTAAGTGGTTACTTACATGTCTCGTGTAGAATCAAAACGTACTGTACTTTAAACCTTAGACCTAAACCTAACCGATAGGGTAATAAAAAGCAAACGTTAGATGAAAAACAGATAAGGTTTTAAAGGTAATGCTCAACTGAGTTTAAAATTATCAAAATGTACCTCTCTACTTTAAAGGTTAAACCTAAATCTAAGTGATAGTGTCATAAAAAGCAAATGTAACATGTGAAAAGGGATTTCTAAAGCAACCACGTCACTTTGCCACATGCTCTGTGGGACTTGTACCCAGGTCCCGCAAGTGCAACACTCTATACTGCAGCTATTGTGCAATTAGATCACCCCTAAACAGGTGTGTAAATGTATTTGGTTAAGCACTGCAATCGTTAAAATGTGTCGCATTACAAGTCATGTGCCGCGATACATACAACAAGCCATGCAAAAAGAATTTAGCTAAAATCTAGTTTCAAGTTATATTTGTCACATACATAACCATACACAGTATAACAGGTAGTGAAATTCTTGATACGACTTGTCTCCCCACAGTTTACGATAAAGATTGTATAAATATACTGTATATAGATAAGGAGTATAAATAGAAGTAAAACCACAATTTAAAAAAACATTTGAAAAATGCCCATTTAAAAACAATAAATTACACAATAAAATAGGGGAAAGAGAAATATACTATATGTACAAAGTATGCATGAATATGTAATGTGATAGATGTAGAGTAGCAGCAACAGTTTGACAATATATATATTGTGCAGGGTAAAGTGCAATTGTGCAGTAATGTTCTGTATGTAGTAATGTAGACCTGCAACAGGTCAGAATATTGCTGAAGAATATTGCTTCAAGTGTGTGGTGTTGAACAGTGAACCTAGTTCTGGTGTTGTCCTTGGTTCAGGACATGGATGGCCTGAGGAAAGAAGCTCCTCCTCATTCTCTCCGTTTTAGCCATCAGGGAGCGGAAGCGTTTCCCTGACTGCAACAAAGAGATTATTATATGTCTCCATTATTTGGATGGCTGAGGTCTTTCATGATTTTCCTGGCTTTGGTCCAGCACTGTTTGCTGTAGATGGACTCCAGGTCAGGGAGTTTGATGTGGGTGATGCGCTCAGCTGATCGTACCACTCTTTGTAGAGCCAGTCTATCATGTTATGTGCAGTTTCCAAACCAGGCTGTGATGTTTCCTGTCAGGATGGTGCCAGGATGGTGTCACCAATGGTGCAGGTGTAAAAGTTTATTATTACCATAGAGGGCAGTTTAAAGTCCTTTAAGCGCCTGAGGTGGTAAAGACACTGACGGGCCTTCCTCACTACAGTGTTATAGTGACAGGACCATGACAGATCTAGGTATAGTAATGCGATTCTATGAGATCAGGTTAGCCAATTCAGGTTTCTAGAGCACATTAGTAGAGTTATGCAGTACATATTGCGGTATTCTGTTGCCTCTTACACAACCTAGCACTCAGAACTGGCCTGCAAGATGGGGAATGCAAGTTGCATTCAGCTCAATCATGTTTTTTGGTAATTTGCATAATTCCTTTAGTGAATCGGGTGCTAAATAATGTAGACAGCACATGCAAATAAAGGCTATAAGTGGGCTCAATTCATTCAAACTGAATTTCCTCAATAATGTGTAATATAGGAAAAAGTTTAGTGTTACAGTAAAGTGTGCATTTTGCACTGGTTCCCTCTGACTTATTCACTATGACAAATCGCATTAACTGCGGCTTTACCACCCTTGACTCTCATGAGCTGAGGACCGCAGAGGTCTGTTTGAAGCCCTGGGGCTGTGTTTGTTTACATTTGCATTACTGAGCTCATTATTGCAGAACCACATCTGAGAGCCTGGACACATTATTCACCACTAGACGGATATCGCTAATCTTTGTTCCTAATCTTCAGAAAGGCAATATTGAAATTCACACGAGAGACTTATTATTTGAATAACCGCAAACATATTTTCATCTGCTAATAATGATGATGCTTAGTGGTATAAAGTATCCCAGAGTGAAAAAAAATATTGCGCAAAGAAATTTCTCTTTCATAGCTTAGGAGCTTTTGTAAGAATATACAGCTAGAAAAGTAATGTCAATAGCAAGATAATTTGGTCTTGGAATGATAAGATGGAAATGTACGGGATCATACTGAAAGCTCTGATTTTTGATTGCAGACTTTGGTATCTTGGCGAACCTAAGCACAATTTGTGACATTTCTGGGTTCTTTTATGAAACTCAAAAGGAGACACTTGGGCGATTTCTAGGGTCTTTTTCTCCCTAAAGAAAAACCTGAGAAGCAATTTGCTTGCAATTTAATCTCATGGCTATCTAGGTTAAACAAACGAGTAATTGATTAGTTCTCAATAGTGCTTCTTTCCTATCGGATGCTATTTGATTCCTGATGGATGCCTTTTCTTTTCAGTTACACTATTGAAATATAGACAATCAGCCACAACATTAAAACCACCTTCCTAATATTGTGTAGGTCTCCCTCGCACTGCCAAATCAGCACCAACCTGTATAATAGTATTCTGAGATGATATTCTTCTCACCACAATTGTACAGAGTGGGTTATCTGAGTTACCATAGACTTTGTCAGTTCAAACCAGTCTGGCCATTCTCTGTAGACCTCTCTCATCAACAAGGCGTTTCCGATCACTGGATGTTTTTTGATTTTGGCACAATTCTGAGTAAATTCTAGATTTTTGTGTGTGAAAATCCCAGGAGATACTTAAGTTACAGAAATACTCAAATTAGCTGATCTGACACCACCAATCATCCATGCGATTATCTAATCAGTCAATCATGTTGCAGCAATGCAGTGCATAAAATCATGCAGATATGGGTCAGGAGCTTCAGTTAATGTACACATCAACCGTAAGAATGGGGACAAATGTGATCTCAGTGTTTTGACTTTAGCATGATTGTTTGTGCCAGATTGGCTGGCTGATCTCCTGGGATTTTCATGCACAACAATCTTTAGAGTTTAGGGTGACCTACACAATATTAGGCAGTCTAATTTACTCTGACATTGAGATTTCTAACAGTGGAGTGCAAAATCGTAGACCACTAGTGAAAATGCTTGTATTTTATGTTCATTTAAAATTTAATACAAATATTTTCATATTTTCATAAGCTGTACTTTAAACCTGAAAGGTGCAACACCTTCATAAATGGTTGCATTGATCCACATTGGCTCTAGGTAAATAAAAGCATGTTAACCATAGAAGAGGTTTATTTAAGTCATTGTTTTGTGTGAATTGCATTAGTAATGTATTACTGAATAACGTAAAAGATCCGGACAAAACTATTTGCATAACGTCATTGACCCCATTTTACAAGTTTTCTGCTGTAGGTAGCTATGTAGCATTTGAAGAACAAGTTACATACTAACTATCTACAGTATGTAAATAGATAACGTTAGTTAACTCGCATGATTGGGATCATTAACCAAACAGGCTATTTGTTATATTTATGTGTCTATCTAAAAGTAATTTAGGGTCGAATTTAATGGAAAGCTACAGTATGTCAGTGGCGTTCAGTGGCGCAAAATAACTGAGAGTGGCTCCCTAAGTCATAGCTGGGAGTCAAAAGACCGCAAAAGTATGCTTGTATTCATGCTGTATGTATCTACATTCTGTGTGCCAGTTGTTCCATTTTATATCCCTGAGAAATAATAACTGTATTAAAAATAATCCTCTTATTTTAGCACATTCTTGGAAATTATATTAAGCATGTATCTAAAAATATAATATTCACTGCTGGTAATTAGTTTCCAGGAGATCTGTTCTTTTTAAGTGTTTCAAGCATGCTCTGTCATCATGAATGTAGAATGACTGCATGGAGCCCTAATCAAGAGCAATACTCTAGATGTGTTATAAAAAGCACATAACAGGTGGAAAAGTCACTTTTAAGATCATAATATGACTCAAAAGCAAGCCAGTCAGACAAATGCAGAAAACCACCAAAAACCCAAATAAACTACCACATGATAGAACATTGTAGAAAGGCGTCTCACACAAATACGCATATCTGTATAATGAACATCAGAAGACGAATGTTATAAAGCCATGAAAAGTCTGGATTATTTCTCATTAGAGATTTCAACGGTTGTTGAATCATAGTCAGTATGAGAAAAGCTGCACAAATGCTATTTCATAAAAGTACTTCTGTCCTTTGTGGCACAATATAAAAGTGAGACCGGATTGTGTATTGTGAGAAAATCAATCTTCAGTCTAACATTGTCTGATGGGCCGTATTCAAAGATACTTAGAATATAGTTCACCCAAAAATGAAAATGTAGTTTCTTTCTTCATCAAAACAGAATTTAAGATTTTTAGGATTTCATTTCAGCCCTCCTCTTTTAAACAATGCAAGTGAATGTACTCAATTTTTTTGATGCGCCAAAATGTATATTTAGGGTACATCAAAATAATCCACACAACATCAAACGACAAATAAAGAAACAAAACAATGCTTATATACTTTATAACTAACAGCCTCCTCCAGCTCCTTCAGTTCCTTATCTGTGTTTTTGTGCTCAAATAGGTAGGGTTTGGCAAAAAACTCCCTCTCCTCTTCTCTTCTAAAATCAAAATCCTTCAACATCTTGTTTGAAATTGTTTTGGACTATTTTGGTTTGTGAACGGCACTTGGTCTGTGGTCTGTGCAGGATTCTTTGTCATTAGCATGTTGCTGTAAGTCAGCATGCACTTGTATTATATATTCTATGATGCATCAGTTGTTTCACAGATAAAAATCATCTTTGCCATGGGTATGTTATAAGCTCCATCTGATACTGTACTTTGCACGTGAGACATAAAGGAGCTGAGGTATAAAAAGTCTTTGATCAATAAAGCCTTGCTAAGGTGCTTAAATAGAAGAACAGCAATTACATCAGATGTCTTTGCACTGAAATCATGTGGCATTGTCGTAAAAGTGTGGCACTGATGAAGAGCGTATTTTTAAAGATGCCTTTCCTTCTGTGTATAATTCCTGGTTGCGGTCGTTACCTCTCTGCTTACAACGGCCAGAGAACATGACCATGGCAATGTTGCGGTTGCGGCTTTCCTTTGTCAGAGGGAAAGCCACCCTAGTGGCACCCTGCCTCGGTCCTTCTACCTACGGGTATGAGGCCATGTCGGTTAGCACTGGGAGCAATTTGGGGACCCCAATAGGAACCGCTCCGCCGGGTAACCCCCACAGACCTCAGCCGGTTGGGACTTCGGATCAACTGGGAAAAGAGCAAGCTCTCCCCGGTTCAAAGCATCTCTTTTCTCGGGTTGGAGTTAGAATCAGTCTCTATGATGGCATGCCTCACGAGGAAGCACTGAACTGTCTGAAGTCGTTTAGGTGGAAGTCAATGGTCCCACTGAAGCAATTTCAGAGGCTCCTGGGGCATATGGTGTCCTTAGCGTGGTCACACAACTCAGGTTGATTCATATTAGACTGCTTCAGCAATGGCTTCAGACACGAGTCCCGAGATGGGCATGGTGCCGCAGGGCACATCACATCACCCCCCAATGTGAACACTTATGGCCCCCAGCTGAATGATTTCCATTCTTTTTTGTGGAGAAAAAAGAATATCATCTCAGCTGCTTAACATGACATCTCAGCCTGATGGGTGATATTGCATAAAAGTGTGAATATCCTATATGTGTGTACTCATCACAAGAATACTTTAACACAGTTAGAAAAGTATGAACATTGCACAGGCCAAATGTGAAAGCAGTGTGTCAGTTTCTTGTTTTTTATCCGGTCTTCTGCTGTCATAATTTAATTTTAAAACTCTATAAAGTCAGGCTTCCCTTAGTTGTCTTTGCCTGAGGGCTAGACATGGTTCCAGCTGGAGCTATTAATAAAACAAAATCAAGGCATTTCATACAACAAAATACCCAGTTGGGTCAAGCCTAGAATTGTTTCAAACCTAAAACAAAAGAGTGTTTAGACACTCATCTTAAAAAGAGTTAAGACAATCATGCTTGGTTCACTAGATAGGGAAATGTACTTTACTTTTTTAATTTATCAAAGAAATAATCATTTATTTCATCTGACCAATCTCCTGGCCAAATTTTTCTTTACTTTTGAAGATATAAAACCGTCATGCTCTGTTAAAGCAACAAAATAAGTGTTCTTTGGCATGATGTATAGCGGTGTGACAAAAACCTCCTTACCTGTGGTTAAATCACTGTAATACACATGCAGACTTGAATGGCATATTGCGTTTATTAAATGGTGGCAACACTATATAGTAAAGACACCAATGTAAAAATTGTATTAACAATAATGATCAGTATAAACAATTATTCTGCCAAAGAAATGTAGTTATTTTATCTAAGCTGTTTGCAGTTGCCAGGCAAAATAGCAACTTGGTGCATTAATATAGAATGGTGTGTGTTTGTAGTCATTTTACAATGGCTTCAAATGCAACTCTAATCAGAACTGAGAATCAGGACTATCCTTTTTATAAGGCCTGTTTAAGGGTAAACATAGAAACATACAGAAATTTCTTGTTACATTTTAGCCTAACTGTGTAACTTGTGTTCTTTTTACTTTCTTATCCACAGTGCCTTATAAGGCCAATGTCCTATTAATCTCCACAAGGCATGAATTTCTATATTAATTAATGGGAAATTTGGGGAGGTGTGGATGGAAACTGCTCTTAAAAGATCAGCTTTTAAATTAAAACAGCAAATTAATGTGAATCATACATTTCATTACATTCATAATGAGGCCCTTTTGACATCAAGAGGCATTAAGTATTTAATGGCCACTTTAATCTGATGAGGCAATGGGAATCAATGGGCATGGGTTTTAACTGGTTCGTATGATATCATAAAACAGGGTGAAAATGGCTTACAAGCAGAATGACTGAGATGAATGGCCACCATTAATTTTCTCCACAGGCATTTCAAAAACTTCTTCAATAAGGAGTTCTAAGCCTTAAGCCAAACCAACCAGCTCCAAAATGAATCACAACATTAAATGTTTTTATTTGAAGCAAAAATGTATATGAAAATCAATCGAATTAAAAAGGATAACATACAATATAAAACTATTGCTTTATAGTAATTAGATATGTTTGAGTAGGTCGAAATATCTGCTGCTGAAATCAGTCTGAACATAATGCGTGAGCTTTAGTTTCTGGGTGAAATGTCCACAAAGTGGCGTCAAACGTGAGTTGTGTTTTAGATGTAAATAATGTAATACAGTCAACAGGAATACTTAACCCTAAACTTAAGCGTGAGTGGAGTAAAAATTTAATTTTAAAGTGAAAAAGCAATTTCCAAAATCGCACTCACTATTTTTACGTCAGTAGTGCTACAGGAAATGTATGCGTAAGTATAGTTCTATCAGGAAGATCTTGGGATTAATCTATCAGGCATCTCATCCAATCAAAATGAGCCTCTGCTTTAAATGCCTGCCAGCTGTCTCCCATTGTTTGTATACGTCCGTGTTTTTACCCCCCATCCCACCCCATCTCCACCAGTTTAGGTCCCAGTCTGGGTGGGAGTAAGCTCCGCTCCCCAACCGTCATCGCCTCCAGCAGGTGGTTCAAGCAGCATCTGAGCACTGAATCGTAGCACATGGCTAATGCCAAATGATATAAGCATCTTTTCATTTAGATTAATTTCAATAATCTCGAGCAATAGGAGAGAGAGGAGTATTTTTTTTATATACAGTCTCTCGCACCTGCAATTCCAATTTGTTCCTTTAATCCTTCCTCATGTGTTCCATTTAGTTATGCACTCAATATGAAGCTAAACACTATTAAAGTGTGACAAAAGTGTGCTAGTCAACAAACGAGTGCAGTGCTTGCGAGCCATTCGCGCATCATAGCCCCAGATTTTGTGGCACGCAGATTTATTCAAGTCGTGCAAGTAAATGTCTCCTTTTTGCATTGGTTGAGCTGTGCGGTAAAGCAGATTATGTTTAAATTAATCTTGTTACATTTTTCATGTAACAAGAACATATCACTGATCCATCCATCCATCCATCCATCCATCCATCCATCCATTCATCCATCCATCGTCAACCGCTTATCCTGTGTACAGGGTCGCGGGGGGCTGGAGCCTATCCCAGCTAACATTGGGCGAAAGGCGGGGGACACCCTGGACAGGTCGCCAGTCATATCACTGTCAGTATTTGAAATTTTCAATCCTGCATCCATGCTATTTAAACCAACATTTCAGTGACTCCATAGGCTACATAATTCAGGGGAAAAAAGTATTTGCATGCCACTCCCCTGAACATACGGGTATAAAGGAGCTGGAGGTGTGAACCGCTCATTCAGGTTTTGTGCTGAGGAACCGAGAGAGAAGGTACCAGCCATTTCAGCAGGTTGTCCAGCGTTGTGGCAGGAGGGACACAACGTCTCATTCCCTCCATCAGGGAACGGAGGTTACAGAAGTAACCATGATGTTCCCTATCTGTCACTCACTTGACGCTGTGTCGATGAAGTGACACTAGGGGTCCCCTACAAAAACTAGCTGAACTGTGTTATGTGAACTGGCAGTGCAAGACGGACAGACTACTGTGTGGCTTGTAGCCAGCGCACCAGGCCGACATGTAACCTCCCCAACGCTTGTTATAATCATTGAACGGCCCTTCAGGGACAAGTGGACTGCCCCAAAAAAAGGGACAGGCTAGCCCAGTTGTGCCCTTTTCCTCTTTATTTATTTTTTTCAAAAAGAGTGAAAATTTGTCAACTGACTGGGACCACCAGTGTCCACGTCGGGGGGTCACTCCCAAGGGGAAGACACCACAGAGACCACACCACGTCGGGGGGGGGGTATTTTGAGTGGAAATACGTCACTTTCATTGTCAGAAGTATGTCATGTGGAGAAGTCCAATGGTAGGTCCTACCCAACGGGGGAGGAGTTTCTACAAACATGGTGACTGGGGCAGAGGAGCAATACACCCGGCCAACTGTCTCGGAATAACCTGTTCATTCCTGCCAAGATACGGGACGAAACCGGCTCAACCTGGAGATTGTAGAACCACGCAAAGGTATTGGGTGTAGCCCAGCCCACCGCTCTGCAAATGTCTGTTAGAGAGGCACCACTGGTCAGGGCCCAGGAGGCCGCCACACTCCTGGTAGAATAGACTCGTAGCCCTGCGGTAGGTGGCACGTGCTGGGTGTGATATGCCATAGCTATGGTGTCAATGATCCAGTGGGCGATCCTCTGCTTGGAGACAGTGCATCCACCAAAGCAGAGAAAGAACACTGCGTGCGATCCAAATAAATGCGAAAAGCGTGCACCAGACACAGCAACATCAAGACTGGGTCTGCCTCCTCCTGGGGAAGCGCTTGCAGTTTCACCACCTGATGCCTGCATGGGGTCGTGGGAACCTTGGTTACATAGCCCGGTCGGGGCCTTAAGATAATCCGAATCCAGGCACGTTTTGCTGACAGAGAACGCTTGCAGGTCGCCTACCCTCTTGATGGACGTGAGCACAGTCAGGAGAGTCTTTAATGGCTCAACAGGCTCAAAGGTTGCTCCCCGTAGACCCTGAAGGACAAAAGAGAGGTCTCATGAGGGAACGAGGTGCGGTCTGCAGGGATTCAACCTCCTGGCGCCTCTCAGGAAACTGATGATCAGGTTGTGCTTCCCTAAGGACTTACCGTCCCACTGTGTCGTAGTGCGCTGCTATAACGGCTACATATACCTTCAAGGTGGAGGGGAACAGCCATCCCTCCAACCTCTCCTGGAGGAAGGAAAGCACCCTGCCTCGGTCAGGGCGTACCAAAGCGGGCAGAGGGAGGATTCTGGGAAAGCGAACAGGTCTACCTGCTCCTGCCCGAATCGACTCCAAATCAGCTGGACCACCTGAGGGTGGAGTCTCCACTCTCCCCTGTGGGTAACCTATCATGGCAGCACGTCTGCTGCGGTGTTGAGGATGCCCAGGATGTGAGTGGCTCACAGAAACCTGAGGTGCTGCTGACTCCAGAGGAGGAGACGGCAGATGAGTTGTGACATACAACAGGAGCGTAAGCCATCATGATGGTCGATATATGTCACTGTTGCCATGTTGCCTGTCCAAACCAACAGGTTTTTGCCCTGGATCAACGGCCGGAACCTCAGCAGGGCGAGCAGTATTGTCAACAACTCAAGGCAGTTGATGTGCCAACGTGGCCGCGGGCCCATCCAGGAGCCGGCGGCTGCGTGCCCATTGTATACATTGTCCCAGCCTGTTTTGGACACGTCCATCATTACCATGACGCGCCTGGAGACCTACTCTAGGGGAACACTTGCCCGTAGAAATGTGAGGTCAGTCCAAGGGCTGAAGAGGTGGTGACAGACCAGCGTGATGGCCACACAATGTGTCCCGCGGCACCATGCCCATCTCGGGACTCGAGTCTGGAGCCACTGCTGATGCGGTCTCATATGCATCAACCCATGTGGTGTGGCCACCACTGAGGACGCCATATGTCCCAGGACCCTCTGAAATAGTTTCAGTGAAACCGGTGTTTTCTGTCTGAACACCTTCAAACAGGTCAGCACCGACTGTGCGCACCTGTTTGTGCGGCACGGCATCATCGAGACTGAGTCCAACTCCAAGCTGAGAAAAGAGATGCCAGGTCCCTGTGCGCACACAACACATCCTGAGAGTGAGCTAGGATTAGCCAGTCATCAAGATAGTTGATGATAGGAACGCCCACTTCCCTTAAAGGGGCAAGAGCTGCCTCTGGCCTTCGTGAAGATGCGAGGGAACAGGGACAGTCCGAAAGGGAGAACCTTGTACTGGTACGCCCGACCCTTGAGCGTAAACGGCAGGAAGGGTGTGCATCAAGGTGGAATCGAGACGTTGAAGTACGCGTCCTTCAGGTCTACCGCCGCAAACAAATCTTGATGTCGGATGCTCGCTAGTGTGCATTTTGCGTCAGCATCTTGAACGGGAGTCTTTCTTCATCTCAGCTGGAGGGGCAGGCTCTATCGCACCCTTCCATAGGAGGGTAGCGATTTCCGCGCAAAGTAGCAGCGTTCTTGGCCTTCATCGAGGTCAAGTGGACACCGCTGAACCTGGGCGGACCCTGGCAAACTGAATCGCGTAGCCGAGTCAGACAGTCCGTGTCTGCCATCACAACAGGTTGGAAAGCACAAGCCACGCGTCCATGCTCCAGGCGAGGGGGACCAATGGGGTCAATCTCATATGACGTACCAGCGGGTGGGGCGCCACATTGAAGGGGTTTGTGCCCCGTGGCCGTGCTGAGGCGAGGGACATCAAGGCATTTACCTCGTTCCTGACACCCACCAGAGGATCGGTCGGGGAGGGGGGAGGTGGTACATCATCCCCACAGTACATCAAAACCGCAGGGGTGTGGGCGTTTTTGTGCCACAGCTGGGCGCGCAGGGGCGGGGGGACTGCTGCTGGTACGCCGGACCTGCCAAAATAGAATGGTGGAAAGTGGTCTTCGTGACGGCTATGTTCATTGGATATTTGACCCAGGGAATAAGCCGCTCTTTTGTTAAACTTTTGGGTACTGCAGCTACTTGAGCGTGTGGCCAAATTAAATGAAAAGGGAACAAAATATTCTCCTACCAGCCCTCCACCGGGAGATGGAGTGGTCTGTTCAACAGCAGGTCTCCTGGTCCATGGGTCGCCTGTCTCCAGGTCGCTTCGAAGCCTTCTTCGTGGCATCTGCTTCCTGCAGTGGACTTGATGGCGGGGCGGGGCGGGGCCGCGGGGGCGGGCCACAGTGGAGCCGGTGAAGTCGCCACAGGAGGATGCCCTTGGCAACGAGCAGACGAGGTGCGGGATCTTGAGCCATGCCGGGGCAGGATGTGTTGGACAGACTCCGTCTGCTGCTTCGCTGTTGAGAACTGCTGGGCAAAGTCCTTGATGGTGTCACCGAACTGGCCAGCCTGGGAAATGGGGACGTCAAGGAACCGAGCTTTGACGTCCTCTCTCATCTCGACCATCTTGAGCCAAAGGCATTTCGACGCAAGTTCAGTGACGCTCCGCACAAGTTCTGCAATCTCGCAAATGCTCTCATTAAAAACAAAGCTGTCAAATCAGCATAATAAATCAATTATTTACACCTCGTCTATGCCTTGATTAGAACAGGAGCAGTTTTGTCATGTTGCTCATTTGTACTGTATTTAACATCTACGTTCAAAACAAGTGGTGCAATATGCAATTAATCCAAAATAATTCCAAAATGCTTTTTGCTTTAATTCTACAGCTTCTTTTTGAGTGTCAGGTGATGTTTCTTCAGTATTCATTTTCGTGTGCCACCACAAACAGAGGTGGAACATAAAGCAAGCATCTGGGCATTCAGATGGTTTAAAACTTAAGCATTAGGATCAGATGTCATTACTGATATGGACTAATTTAAACAGCTATGATTGGTCTTTGACGTTTCATAAATCAAACCATTGACGCAACAGGAGCAGACTTAAATTGAATGCTGTAATCCTCAGTTTACACGATTACATAGTCGTGGCAGCAATTAGTTTTTCGATTAATTGTGCCACCCTAATTTACACCCTCCAAAAATTTGCCCCATTTACCCCAATTGTAAATGCCTCACTGTAACTTCAATTAGTGCTTTTTTTTTTTTTTTAAGAAAAGAGTAGATTTTTTATTGTGTAATCAATATTATGCCACAAATGCAGTCGATTGAGCTTATCTTAAGAGGTTGTCTCCAACTCATAAAACTACTAAGCATTTAACGCACATTTGAGGGCAACAATTATGTAAATGATAAGCAAGACCATTTTGTCCACTTAATGAAACAAAATGCATTGGCTCTCTGAAATACTGAATTCTGATTATTAAATTGCAACTTTCAGCAGTCAGATATTTCTAAATAATGAGTTTAATCAATATTCCATGTCTGTATCACCCTGTTATGGTTGAGCGTGTTTAAACAGCATTCCCCAACCACAATGCTGTGAACTCTAAACTGTGTATTGCTAATTCAGACCCAACATTTCTAAATCCTACTAATGCACTCTGTGGGAAAGGATCAGATGAATAAGGTCATTCAAGTACAAAGAGCTGCTAGGGCTTTCATTCATGCCATGGCAGATTCCATTAGAGAGCAAAAGCTTGTGCATATTGTGATACATGGACCCTGCTCATGATCAGCTCGTCTAACCAGTATCCACAGAGATGGCCTTCACTGTGCACAGTTGAAAGAAAAAGCTCTGCACCTGGCACAGCAGGCTATGCTTCCATAAGCATAAGAAATTAAAAAGGTTAGTAACTACATTATTAAGGAATGGAACGGTCTGGTAAGTGATGCTGTGATATTGGAAGTATTGTTTGTCTGACAGGAATGTGAATGAAACAGACTTTGATTTTATGTGTATATGTAATATATGTATTTATGACAAACCAATTGGGCTTTTTTCACTGGAACAAATGTAACTTTTGAAAAGTTAGGCCCTTGGCTTAAAGATTTTATGTTTACATTGTGGTTACAGCATACAAATCCAGTAGGTTGCAATTACATATTTTCAGCTTAAAGGGATAGTTCACCCAAAAATTTAAATTCTGTCATAATTTACTCACCCTCATTCTGTTCCAGATGCATATGCTATAATTTTTTTTTTCAAGGAAAGTAAAAGCAGAATAATAGTCACATTGTTCATCGTGACCACTGACAAGTGGTCTTTCAAGACCACATATCGAATAAATAAATTAATAAATAATTAAAAGACCATTAAAGTTGTCCATATGACTAGTGTGCTGTATTCCAAGTCTTCCAAGGCTTAAATACCAGCTTACTTTGAGAATGAAATTTAAGATGGTATTTAATAAAAATCTTTCCAGCATTCGTTGCTCTCAAACGTCAATCTAATTCTCATATTCAACTAACGCACCAGCATTTAAATTCGACAATCTCTTAAAGGTGGTATCTGCAGGTATTGCTGTCTAGGCCCTCAGTCATCACGAAAAGCATCCAATTCATGGGACTCCATGGGGTTCCTTTCTCCCTGTTGCCATCATGGTGTGTAACCTTTTTTCTTAGCAGAATCTACTGCCTTAAAATCTTTTTATAAGTAAGTCTAGCTGCTGTAGCACCTGAATTTCCTTCCTGGGATCAGTTAAGGGTTTTATTACTTTCTTAGAATCCCTAACGCCACAGAGAGTTGACAAGGTACAGATTAGTCTGTCATACTAACACTCCACTTGCCATAGAATTATTAGTTGGTGGTGTTTTTGGAACAATCAGGGCCAGCCCGACCCAATAAACAAACTAAACATTTGTTTAGGGCCCCACGATTGGTTCGGGGCCCCCCACCACCCCCAATTATTTTATTTTTTGAAAATCAATTACTCTAATCAACAAAACACAACCGTATCAATGAAACGTAGTATGTTTCGTTTCGTATATTTTTCTAAATTTCTTAAACCTAATTTTGGAACTAGGATGGAGGATTTTAAATTGTGTGGGTGCCGAGAGGATGATGCGCGCAGCACTCTGCTGTTTCCGTTTGTCAACTGCCAGGAGCAGTAGCTAGGTAACAGACATCCAGCCATCATGAAGCGAACATTCCCACCTGGATCAGAGAAATGCTGTTTTCCTGAATCAGACGATAGTGCATGCCAGAAGCTCTTTTAATATTGTTTGCTACTTTTTGTGTGCCTGATTTTTTCATCATTACAGCGGAAACAACTTAAAATAATCCGACATTTTGGGCATACAGATAAGTGTAAGACATCATTAGAGTCTATAAAGGGTCTACTTTTATTTGTGTAAACTCACAATAACAACAAAACCTTGTGCTTTTGTAAAATAAAGAAAATACACCTGTCTCTGTCTCCGCAAGATTATTTCTGAAACACGTCACAAAAATGAAGTGAAACTCCGCAAATACTTATCACACAAACATGAAACATATGTCTAAATAAAACTTAAAATGTCTAATTTTAAATAAAACAATTAAAATTTAAAACAATTTAAAATATGTAAATTTAAAATAGTATCCTGCATTGTAATCTGTATGAAACAAAGCTATGTTAGTTGACATGCTATTTTATATAAACATGTACATATTTTACTAGTGGGACTGTTTCCAGAATTGCCAGCCAGGATTCAGAGTATTGACATTTGAAATATGACTCCTAATAAGCAAGTTTTAGTTACATGTAAATGTTGTTTCGGCTAAAGCAGGTATTTAAATTGTATGCTGTATAATATAAATATAATATGTAATATGATATAAAAATAATATGAATGTTTAGATTATATTTTAATTAGTGTTTATAATGCCTCATTATCATCAACAAAGCTTGTGCTTGAAAATATGTGTTCGGGTGTAAATGTGTAAAATGTGCTGTAAATATGCCCATTTTAGAAAATCAGCATATTATAATGATTTCTGAAGGATCATGTGACACTGAAGGCTGCTGCAATGATGCTGAAAATTCAGCTTTGATCACAAATTGCATTTTATAATATTCAAATAGAAAACAGTTGTTTTAAATAGTAAAAATATTTCACAATATCACTGTTTTTGCTGTATTTTGGATCAAATAACAGCCTTAGTGAGCAGAAGAGATTTCTTTTAAAAACATACAAAAATCTTACTAATCTAAACATTTTAAATGGTAGTGTAGGTCTTAAGTTTTCAAGTAAAGTCTTTATGTAAAGAAAATGTATAGACAGAAACTTTATTGTGATCATTAAGTCTCCTCACATTCATTCTCTCTCAGTCACATTCCTCATTGATAGGCCCTGGGGAGGGTCTCAGGTGTGAATCATATTAATATTCATGATTATCCATGCCTCCTCACATATGGCTTTTCTAACACTATGTGTCTTATAAAAGTTAAAGGACTATATTGTTTTGTATGAATGAGTGATCAGGATGGTTTTCACATCATTTTGTTGCAACAAGCTACAAGACCCAGTCCTCAAAAGTCTTGTGGACAAATGTTTAGTATTTGTTATATTACCTTATTTCAATGACTTACATTTTTTGTTTTCTCAAAAATACAAACATGTGCACACATGTTGCTCACATATTATTGTAGCCCAGTTTGTGTTGAATAAAGTGTTATCAGACTTTAGCCATTAATATGTTTTTAAGCAACTGAAAAAAGCACAAATGTCAAGGCATCTCAAAACTTCTCCAGGGCCCAAAACACCCTCAGACCCCAGATGGTTGTTATTGTAATGCTCCTTCCATCCATTTTTTGTATGTATAATTTCCTTCTTCTCCTCAGGAGCACTATTAAAGTATTTCGGGACAGGACCACAAACCACCTCCACCGATGACACTGCTAGTGAATGGCCCTTACTAACTGTTCTGGTAACTTATTGGTAAAATTCTCTCTCTGAAATGAGAGCTTTTTTATTTAGAAAATATCTCATTTCTCTTTTTTTTGGCTGGTTCAGAAACCTGTAGGGCCCCATACATACACTATTTTTGTTTAGGGCCCCCAAAACCCTAGCGCAAGACCTGGGAACAATTCTTACAAAAATACACAAAAATTTTACCAAAATACTGAAGCCCCAGTTAAAAGGATAGCTCACCCGAAAATGAAAATTCTGTCTTCATTTACTTACCCTAATGTTATTCCAAACCCACATGACTTTGAATGTGAATGGTGACCAAGGCTGTCATTCTGCCTAACATCTCCTATTGTGTTCCAGAGAATAAAGTCATACAGGTTTGGAACAACATGGAAGTGAGTAAATTATGAAATAATTAGTATTGTTTAATAAACAATCCAATTTTGTTTTATTGTATTGTATTAACATGTCTCATTGTTTGTCCTATTTCATATTAATTGTCTCATTAATTCAACTCAGTGATTTCATTCCTCAATCTGAACATTTATAGAGTTTTATAGCTTTTCTTATTCTCTCATGTTTGGTTACTTCCATTAGCCAATTTGAATAAGTAGATTACTTCCAGTTCAGTATTTTAGTTTTCTTTCAATACACATATTGTAAGTGTAAGTAATATCTTTAGTTTAAACATGCCCAGTGCACAACCACTGATAAGATAAATTTTTTTTGCAGTTAAATGCACTTTACAACATCAAAGCATGGAACACAGAACTCAAGTACAGCGGAAGGTTATGGTAATTACTCCATTAATTTGGCTCCTATTCCAATTTGGATTGAAATCATGGGATTTTGCATGGCTGTTTAAACCAGCATCTTCACAAGCATAAGAATCAGGGGTGGTAAAGTGGGGTAAGCAACATATGCAACACATATTTAGAATCATATTTTTAAAATCTCATATAATAACTTACAAACAACTAAAAGCACAATTTTAACCAATAATGAAAAGGATGTATTTTATTGAACTTTTATTTGACTTATTTTTTATTTATCTTAAAATATTATTAGCATTTTAAATGGGTTTAAACATGCATTTTTATATATATATATATATTTTTTATCAAGAGGTCCTTCATAGCTACTGTTCACCCTCTGTCTACTGACATTGCTCTAACTGTCACATGGCAAAAATGGTCAGACTGGGAATGCTTTGTGGGGCGCAGAACAGAAAAAGGAAGATGTCAAATTAAAACAGTACATTAACACAAAGAAAACAATGCCCAAGTGGATAAAGAGAGATTGGTAGGCTTAACTTATCACTATATTACTGAAAATCTTGAAGAAAGGCTTGAAGTTAACATACATTTAAATAATTTCCGAATATATTTTCTGTCATGGTTTTGCAAAAAGTTGCCTTATGTTTTGGAATGGGTGTCCGATCGCTTTACATTTAGAGAGAAAGGCTTGTTAAAAAAGTTGTTAATTGATCCTCTGCCATGTCAAACCTATACTTGGGCTCCTCTTACTAACCATAACTTACTGCACTTTCATACTTTTGCCTATTGTTGTCTCGCTGTCAAAGACGATGTGAGAAACCATTGGATGTGGTGTGAGTAAACTACCTTTTTTTTAAACAACACTTGGATCAACTATTAACTAAATCCAAAAAATTGGGCAAAGAAATGTGTGATGGAGAGGCTTGCTTCAGAATCAGTCATAAAGCCTCTTCTTACTTTCTTTTTTTTTCTGATTGGATGGATAATAACGATGCAGATGAGATTAAATTAATAATTTGTTTTTATAATTAAATAGCTTCATTGCTATGTACATGACTATTCATATCCAAATTCTAAATTAAATTGTAAATATAAAAGTTTGAATTAAAGAATTGGCATCACATTATGTTGTAAATTTGTATATATATATATTATTATTATTATTATTTATTTATTTATTTATTTTGTTCCAAACTGTATTATATGAAACATTTTGAAGCAGTTTGAAAAGTGTTGAGTTACTAATGGTTCCATTCTAGTTGTCACATTTTTTGTCACATTAACATTACTTTTTCATATAAAGTTAAAAGGGCTTCAAAGGCCACTTAGTTTGCCTATGGGTTTTAGGATTTATATCTGTGTTTTAGGGCATGTGTGTGTATTTGGTGGGGTGGGGGAAACAACATTGATGTTGCAGTTGTGCCCCTGCTAAGAATGATATTAATATTGGCCTAAAAATAAATAAATAAAAAAACATTCCCTGGCTTTCATAACCAGTGCCCCCAACTATAATCAACAGGTAAAAACACTCTCATCTAGATGTTCATGGTTCCCAAAAGTGGCGCATGCATCTTTTAAAATCTTCCAAAAAAGCTGAATAAACCAGTAATGGATTTGGACAGATAAAAAGATATATTCTTTTAAATATATGACTGTGGCAGGGCAGAGGGCGGGGCCGGGTCTTGATTATACACACCCGGTCCCTTATCAGGCTAATTAAGCCTCCGAGAGGGATAAAGGCCGATGGCAGATGGTGGTGCGACAAGAGAGAGAGATAGTTTACGGACATGTCCGTCATGTGTGTTTGTGTCTTTTAAGTTACTCATTAAAATATTATTTATATTATCAAGCCGGTTCTCGCCTCCTCCCATTGAATCCCTTTATACTGGTGCCGAAGCCCGGGAAGGAGGAGGGATGCCCGTCGCGGAGTCTGTCCACCCAGGGGAGTGCCGCTGCCATCCACCAGGGGAGGGAGTAGACCAACCGCCCAGATGCGGTGAACGGCCGCCGTCCGTGAGGCGAGTGGGGAGTGGACTCCCCGACCGCCAGGAGCGATGGAGCCACTGCCAGGGGCGGAGGAGAGCCCTGCCATCCCCCAGAAACGCGGAGGGGTCGGAGGAACTGGAGATGTGTGTCAGGCCGGGGGCTCCCCAGCCTGAGAGAACGAGGGAGGAATGTGGCAGGGCGGAGGGCGGAGCCGGGTCGTGATTATACACACCCAGTCCCTTATCAGGCTAATTAAGCATCTGAGAGGGATAAAGAACGATGGCAGACGGTGGTGCGTATAATCACGACCCGGCCCCGCCCTCCGCCCTGCCATAATGACATTAGAGAGTGAAGAAGTATGGGATGAAATTAGTTTAAAAATGATTAACAAATGTATGCATACTTATCCGTCAGTTTGATAAATGTTGCAAATGTATCTTTCAATCCACAGACAAATGCCTTTCAACTTGTGTCTGTGAAATTCCAAATGTAATAAATGTGCTGGGAATTGTACAAATAGAGACATATTTGTGAACACAAATGTTCCCTTTTGTATAAATGTATCAAATTTGTGTATACAACCAAAGGAAGATGTTCCAAATCAAACACAAAATGGTCTTGAGAAGTATTGTCTATTTGTGTTGATTCTGTTGGCTGACTCAGACAACTATCAATGTATAAATCCTAAACGTATTCATAAATGTCTGCACATCTACCCATTAATTAAAATAATAATAACAACTCAAAAATGCATTTCAACTTGAAATGTATCATTTAATAAATATGTTGGAAATTCAACAAATAGAGACAGATTCGTGAATACAAGTGTTCCTTTTTGCACTAATACGTCACAATTTGTGTGTGCAACCAAAGGGAAATGTTCCAAATCAAAAATGCATTGAATTAGCATTTTTAGAACAAGAAATTCATACACATTCATTGACATCTATTTGTGTCGATTCCCTTTAATTCATTGAAATTTTAAAACTTCCTTTCTGCAGGGTTTGCCTTGCACAATCCACACGTAACTTTGTGTGAGCAAAATAGTTACCACTCATTTTGAGATGCATCATCAGGTAGAGCGTGGTTTATTCACAAGTTCAATGAGCAAACCTCCACTCTTCAAACAATCAGAGTCTGACATCAGCAGAAAGGATCAAATGTTTGTCTCAATTTCTCTCATATATAACCAAGAATAATATCATATTTTAAAATTGAAGAATTTTTTTTTTAATTTCTGGTGACAATGCGTTTGTCAGTCGATTCTAGTTAATATAAGTTGTTGTTTCTGGCACCAGTCAGCATTAAAATATGCTGTTTTAATCTTAACAAAGTTTATAGACTGACAGTGGGTTGCACCAACAAGGAATCTGATCATTCTGTTGCACTAAACTTTAAAGCTGGTTTAAAAATAATCATGGTTACATTTGCAAATACGATGGCTCA
This sequence comes from Xyrauchen texanus, assembly GCF_025860055.1. NCBI lineage: Eukaryota > Metazoa > Chordata > Actinopteri > Cypriniformes > Catostomidae > Xyrauchen > Xyrauchen texanus. The sequence continues at coordinate 21,182,494 of NC_068319.1, forward strand.
TCTTGTTAGCAGCGCGATTACCCGCTTCCCCACTGTATGATGCGGAGACATGGGACAGACGGATCTCTCAAACAGAACGAGGGTGCTTACAAGCGACAGGTATTCGTAATTGTTTTCCTTATAAAAATTAATCAGGACAGACAAAATTAATCGCAGATGAAGATTTTAATTTCGGTTTAAAAGTTTAATCTCTGATTTGTTTAACCATTTTGAAAATTAAGTGGTGCAACACAACTCAAATTAAAATGACATTTGTATCAACAAACCCTGGATTAGATCTAAACTCTGCTTAATTCCTTATTGGTGCAACCCATCCTGAAACTTTTGTCTGCATAATTGTCAAAGTATGTGTACAGTTCTTAATGTTGTAGTATCCAAATACCTGGCACTGTTCTTTCTTAGGTTTCGCTTTGAGAAGCTGTTACTTCTTGGTCTCATGTAACACAATTAGATTGTACAACTCATACTCTGTTGGTTTTACATTTTTATTGGAAAAATAAAAACAAGGTAAAAATGCAGAAGAATAGCCACACAGGGGCCTTTATAAAACATGAATCATGCTTACATATGAAAAAACATATGGATTTTTTACATTTAATAATGTGGAAACCAATTCTTACACCAGCAGATCTTGTATAAACCTTAATGTAAATTATGTTTGTATGTGCTCTTCAGTTTATCATCTGTAAACATGATTCATGTTTTATAAAAGCATTGTAGCTGTGTGGATGTTCTTCTTAATATATGTCCAGATTGCTCTTGCCCTGGATAGAGGTATCTATCAGTCCCAGACAATTGACACACAGTAGGAAAGAGGAAGGGTAACCTCAAGCAAAATGCCACAGAGCTTTAGCTGTGATGTTCTATTCCATTGTTTGTGTGTGAGTCAGCCATGGTGAAAATAGCAAAGAAAAAGTCTCAAAATTAAAATGAATCAAACAATATCAACTCAAATGGACATCAATGAATGCATGCGCCACTTGATCCACAAATTTACATTAAACACTTCACAAGACCATTTTGTGTTTGATTTGGAACATCTTCCTTTGGTTGTATACACAACTTGTGATACATTTATACAAAAGGGAACATTTGTGTTCACAAATATGTCTCTATTTGTACAAATCCCAGCACATTTATTTAATTTTGAATTTTACAGAGACAAGTTGAAAGGCATGTATCTGTGGATTGAAAGATACATTTGCAACATTTATTAAACTGATGGATATGTTTGTATTACATATTCATTTTTAGTCTAATTTCATCCCATAATGAAGGAGCCATTTTGCATGCTCTAATGGGTTGTAAAATTCTATATATCATTAGATCGCTGTGCAATTTGAATTATTGACAGTTTAATTTTTTTTTAAAGTTATTTCTGGTGAACTATTACCAGCGTAATAATACAAATTCCTAAATGCAATAGACAATGATTGTTAGTAAAATCAAGTGTGAAGTAAGAAAGTATTCCAAACACAAAGCATTCTAATCAACCATTATGACAAAATAAATAATAAGCCTTAAATAAGTGCAATAATTAAATAGACCAAAACCAAGAATGTGCAAATGAGTGGGGCAGTGCTTTTGAAACCATTGACTCCTGGTTTGAGTTTACTTTGCACTTTGCACAAAAATAGTACTATGTACAGGAAAATTTGGAGCCACGGAAAGTGGACTAAATGGGACATTCCTTAAATGAGACATTATGAAGGATCTAAGGAGTCAAGGGTGCATATCCCTGCTCTGGTGAATATTTGCAGCATGCACAATGAAAAATTTACCTCTATATCCTGAGCCGTTCATTTGTTTTGATCTGATCTGATTTTAGGCTGCCTTGCACATGTCATACCTCACATTCCCTGGAGCTGGATATGGTACAGGTGCAGGTACCTGTCCCATTGCCCAGCACCTCCAAGGCCTCTGGTGTGGATGCAGGGTTGTAGCTCATATAATATTCCTGGAGCTGGGAGCTCATGCTCTGCTCTGGTTCCTGACTCTTTTTCCTACGCTTTCGACCCACAATTGAACTCTGCTGCAACAGTCGGGTAGCACCAGGGTATCGCTTCCAGGAGACAAAAATCACTGATAAGATAAGAGACACTGAGAGGAACAGTGCCACACCACCCATCACCACTTTGTGAAAAGACACATTGTCCTGTTCAGGAGCTGGTGTCACTAAAAAGCTATTTGAAGATGAGGGTATCCATTGACGTGAGTCTCTGGGGTCTGTATTTTTATGGCTGGGAAAGGTGGGACGTTGAGGTGGTTGAGGCTGGGGAGGAGGAATGGGTGCCTCAGACGCAGGTGAAGGCAAGGGTGGAGGTGTTGTTGGAGCCATTGTTGGTTCAGGGGTAAGATCAAAACTTGGATCAAAGGTCTGCAGATACAAAGGAGATTGAGCAGTGATCTCATAATCATCACAGTCAATGTAGTTCTTGGTGGTCTCCATAACCTTTTCCCCTTGAAGGTGTTTGGGACTGCTGCAGATTATACTAGTGTCCTTGGTGCCTCTGAAATTCTTGAGCCAGAAAACAAGAGGACAAATGCCTGGCCCACAGTCCCACATATTACCTGCAAGGCTAATGGTTGTTAGGGAGATCCAGGCAGCCACAACTTCCTGAGAAACATTTGCCAGTTTGTTGGACTCTAAGTTGAGAACCTGAAGATTGGGAAGGCATTGAAATACTACAGGATCTAGTGTCTGTATCTCATTGCCAGAAATATCAAGCTTCTGCAAGGTATACCAGCTCCACGGAAAGCCTTGGTTAACAGCTCGAATACGGTTCCATTGTAGATACAGGGTACGAAGGTTAGCAAGGCGAGGAAACAGAAAGAAATTGATTCGCGAAAACTGATTGTGCTCCAGATGGAGTTCCATGAGTCGAGATAACCCCAGAAATGCGGTACGAGTGAGAATGCGAAGCCGATTATAGCCCAAGTCAAGGAACTCCAAGCTCCTGCATTCCAAAAAGACCCGGACAGGGATTGTAGTGAGCCCATTGGAGCGCAAGTGCAGATTCTGCATTTTCCGAAGACCATAGAATTGGCCTGGCTGCAGCTCCTGCAGTTTGTTATAGGAGAGGTCGAGACTGCGGAGGTTAGGTACTCCGTGAAAAGTGACATTATGGAGCAGTGAAATCCTATTGGAGCTCAAGATCAGCTCCTTCAACCGTCGTACCCCCTGAAAAGCACGACTATCTACAAATGTAATTTGATTGTGGTCCAGATACAGCCAGAGTAGCTGGTTAAGATGGGCAAACTGGTAGGGGAACATTGTGTGCAAGTCATTGTAGCGCAGGGACAGGCCTTGACAACTAATTGAAATATTTTCTGGGACGTCCTGGAAGCCAGCTGACTCACAATGGACAATCTTGCCCTCGCAGTGGCAGCTATTGGGGCACATCCTTTCCCCAGAACTGAACAACAGGAGGGAGGAGGCTTGCAGGAGGATGAGGCCCACTAATCTCTTGTCACACATAACAGGACCTGAAGAGATAAACAGCATAACATCAGATTATTACATATATCAACAAGTCAAATATTATTTTGGAAAATGTTCAAGGCTGTCTAGGCTCATATGAGAAGATACTTCTACCATCCACACATATATTCCTATAATAAACATTTGTTTTTATTCAGAGTAATCTGTAATCATAGTTTAAACAGAATAAGTAATTAATGCGAAATTTGAATAATCGTCAAATATAAGAAAAAAAAAATGCACATTCGAATGCTAAAACTGTGCATTATAATTTTGGATTTTTGCCAAGCACTGACGATGACTTCAGATCGATCACATTCTTGCGCTAAGAAAAGGCTACACACCGCGCAACAAATACAGTTTAACAGAAAGCAGGTCTCAAGATGCTTTTTAAAGTTCTTTTTAATTAGAAACACCTTCTAAAAAAAACTGTATCCTGCACGAGATGCTGAATAAACAAAAACAAAGCAAAACTAAGAAGTTCATCTAGCGCAGTTTCCATAGAAAAGAAAATGGATGGTTGCAAAAGCGTTCGTGTGAACAGCACCTTACAGTTGGTGGAGGTACTCGGCCCTTGCATCTTGCTTTCTCATAAATGTTTCTTAGATTAAGCAATTAGTTTTTTTAAGTGCTTTAACAGTAAAGGAGTTAAACTTGGAAATGTGTATCTCGAGATTCTCACGTCCTGTTCCATTCTGTTGTGTTCCGTATGATTGAACAGCCCCTGGCCTGGGCTCATAGTCTGAGCCACTTCACCATCCAGTTCAGCCGAATACCACTGCTTTCTGGGAATATTGATACCCTACATAAAACTGTAATGAATAAAAAACAATGTGGTATTTCGCTGTTATTATAAAGCTTGTGTCTGGAGTAGGGTTGCAGTGGTATACCAGTTTCATGGTAAGCCCCGGTATGAAAATTGACGGTTATCATACCATGTACATTTTCTTATCTACGGTACTGAGAAAAAAAAATGCGACCAGACGGAGAATCTCACCTGCGCGTGCGCATCTCCTTTCCTTCTCGACTGCCTGTCAGACTCCTCAACTTGTGCCACACACACACATGCAGTGGAGAAAATGTCAGAGAGAAGGCGATGGGTCTGACATAAGTGTGTGTGTGTGTGTGTGTGTGTGTGTGGGTGTGTGCGTTAGAGCAGTGTTTCTCAACTGGTGGGTCACGCCCAAAAGTGGGTCGCAGTTCTATTCGGACTGTGTCGCGATCAGCAGGGAAAGAACAATGATGTGGTTCTCACATTAAAGATATTTACACAGCCGTCAAAATGATAGCCTATTTAGGACTGCCGATGAGAATTCATGATAATCTCGCAATCAGCTAAAGGCTTCTCATCTGCACTTTTGCATGAGTGTAACGGAACCAGCTCGCGATCATGATCTACTCTTCTTTCTGGCGCGTGCGTGCAACAACCAGGCTTGCGGAGCTCAGACCTCAAAACTGATGTGACCAATTTCAATTCTAGCGAGACTTTTCTAGTTTAAAGCATTAAAGAGGAAGTCAAGTCGAATCTGTCAAACAGTAGGCAGCCCTGACATGCCAAACAGCCCTGAGGAGGAAAAGAGCAACACTGTGTTTTGCGCTGAAAAATAAAATCATTACACATCATCACCTTTACAAATTTGTTTCAAGATTTTACATGAGCAAAAGTAACTGTTATATTTTGACAAAATGTTATAGTTTCATATGAAATAATCTTAATGTAGAATCTATTAGACCTCATTTTATATCAACAGTGGTAGTGTGTGATGTGATTCAGCTAGTACTTATTTTTTCATAAATATTATAATTTATTATTAGTGGTGCTTGCAAAGCATCACTATTGTAATCTCACATACTTATTATTTTTATTAGTGGTGCTTGCAAAGCATCACTATTGTAATCTCACATACTTATTTTTATTTTTATACTTTTTATTATTCTATCTCCGTACAAAACTTCGGCACCTAACTCGTCCCGCACCGTTTGGCGTAGACCCACGAATGAGGTGTCAAATCGAACGGCCTATTGAGGACACGTGTGCTATGACTTTTATAAGCGATCGGAGTGCGGTATTTGCCCCAGGGGCAAAAAGCGGCCGAAAAATCCCATAGACTTAACATTGCGACAAACTTTGACGCGTCACAGCTCCGAGCGAGGATTTCGTAGAAACGTGTGATTTGCCACATTTGAAGAGGCTGGCAGGCTCTGTAAGAGCATACCTCAATATGGGGTAAAAGTTGCACCCCTGGGGGCAGGAGCTGCCCAAAAATGCCCCAATTGACTTACAATGGTGTAGGACGGCCCATGAAATGAAATGGCATTGGGATTTGTATTGAACATAGCTCTGGATCACAGTGTCATAGAGACAAGGGGGTGGGCTCATTTTACTCAGACGACCAATCAGTCTCTCAGGATCATTGTGAAGCTATCAAGCCACGCCCTAGCAACAATTTAGAGCACCTTAGCAACAAGTCCCATAGACTTCTAATGAAAGACATCAAAGGGATATCTCCGGATAGAAGTGTCATAGAAACACAAGGGTGGTCTCGTTTGACTCGGGGCAGCAAACAGCCAATCATGAATCACCTCAACACTTCCTAGCCCCTCCCTAGCAACCATTGTCGAGCACCTTAGCAACCAAAATCCATAGAGGATATCTTCCATTCTGAATGTCACAGAGGCATGGGAGTTGGTTTATATCATTCATACTGACAAGCAGCCTTTGGAGATTCATGATTGGCAGCTGCCAAGCCACTCCCTAGCAACTAAACAGAGTACCCTAGCAACCGTTTAGCAGTAACTATATCTCTGCACCAGAAAATCAGAGAGACTTCTGGGTTGATTTATTTCAATCAGGATGGCAAGGACACTTCATTAGTATCACTATGGTAACTGCCTAGCAACCAGATGGGGTTACCCTAGCAACCGAGTAACAAATCACATATCTCTGCATCAGAAAAGCGTAGAGACTTCCGGGTTGACTTATTTCAATCAGGATGGCAAGGACACTTGATTACTATCACTATGATTACTGCCTAGCAACCAGATGGGGTTACCCTAGCAACCGAGTAACAAATCACATATCTCTGCACCAGAAAATACTACTGACTTCCGGGTTGATTTATTTCACTCAGGATGGCAAGGACACTTCATTACTATCACTATGGTAACTGCCTAGCAACCAGATGGGGTTACCCTAGCAACCGAGTAACAAATCACATATCTCTGCATCACAAAAACATACAGACTTCCGGTTTGACTTATTTCAATCAGGATGGCAAGGACACTTGATTAGTATCACTATGGTAACTGCCTAGCAACCACATGGGGTTACCCTAGCAACCTACTAACAAATCACATATTTCTGCACCAGAACATTATACAGACTTCTGGGTTGATTTATTTATGACCACAATTTCTGTTCTTTTCAAGCAGGCTATTTGACGAGTTTTGCCACGGCAAGCACCACTCACATTTTCTTCAGGAAATGTACCTATCTAGTTTTTATTAGTGGTGCTTGCAAAGCATCACTATTGTAATCTCACATACTTATTTTTATTTTTATACTTTTTATTATTCTATCTCCGTACAAAACTTCGGCACCTAACTCGTCCCGCACCGTTTGGCGTAGACCCACGAATGAGGTGTCAAATCGAGCGACCTATTGAGGACACGTGTGCTATGACTTTTATAAGCGATCGGAGTGCGGTAATTGCCCCAGGGGCAAAAAAGCGGCGAAAAATCCCATAGACTTAACATTGAGACAAACTTTGTGGCGTCACAGCTCCAGCGAGGATTTCGCAGAAGCGTGTGATTTGCCACATTTGAAGAGGCTGGCAGGCTCTGTAAGAGCATACCTCAAAATGGGGTAAAAGTTGCACCCTGGGGGCAGGAGCTGCCCAAAAATGCCCCAATTGACTTACAATGGTGTAGGACGGCCCATGAAATGAAATGGCATTGGGATTTGTATTCAACATAGCTCTGGATCACAGTGTCATAGAGACAATGGGGTGGGCTCATTTTACTCAGACGACCAATCAGTATCTCAGGATCATTTTGAATCTATCAAGCCACGCCCTAGCAACAATTTAGAGCACCTTAGCAACAAGTCCCATAGACTTCTATTGAAAGACATCAAAGGGATATCTCCGGATAGAAGTGTCATAGAAACACAAGGGTGGTCTCGTTTCACTCGGGACAGCAAACAGCCAATCATGAATCACCTCAACACTTCCTAGCCCCTCCTAGCAACCATTGTCGAGCACCTTAGCAACCAAAATCCATAGAGGATATCTTCCATTCTGAATGTCACAGAGGCATGGGAGTTGGTTTATATCATTCATACTGACAAGCAGCCGTTGGAGATTAATGATTGGCAGCTGCCAAGCCACTCCTAGCAACTAAACAGAGTACCCTAGCAACCCTTTAGCAGTAACTATATCTCTGCACCAGAAAATCAGAGAAACTTCTGGGTTGATTTATTTCAATCAGGATGGCAAGGACACTTCATTAGTATCACTAAGGTAACTGCCTAGCAACCAGATGGGGTTACCCTAGCAACCGAGTAACAAATCACATATCTCTGCATCAGAAAAGCGTAGAGACTTCGGGTTGACTTATTTCAATCAGGATGGCAAGGACACTTGATTACTATCACTATGATTACTGCCTAGCAACCAGATGGGGTTACCCTAGCAACCGAGTAACAAATCACATATCTCTGCACCAGAAAATACTACTGACTTCGGGTTGATTTATTTCACTCAGGATGGCAAGGACACTTCATTACTATCACTATGGTAACTGCCTAGCAACCAGATGGGGTTACCCTAGCAACCGAGTAACAAATCACATATCTCTGCATCACAAAAACATACAGACTTCCGGTTTGACTTATTTCAATCAGGATGGCAAGGACACTTGATTAGTATCACTATGGTAACTGCCTAGCAACCACATGGGGTTACCCTAGCAACCTACTAACAAATCACATATTTCTGCACCAGAACATTATACAGACTTCTGGGTTGATTTATTTATGACCACAATTTCTGTTCTTTTCAAGCAGGCTATTTGACGAGTTTTGCCACGGCAAGCACCACTCACATTTTCTTCAGGAAATGTACCTATCTAGTTTTTATTTTTATATCTCCGTACAAAAGTTCGGCACCTAACTCGTCCCGCACCGTTTGGCGTAGACCCACGAATGAGGTATCAAATCGAACGGCCTATTGAGGACACGTGTGCTATGACTTTTGTAGCTGATCGGAGTACGGTATTTGCCCCAGGGGCAAAAAGCGGCCGCAAAATCCCATAGACTTAACATTGCGAGAAACTTTGACGCATCACAGCTCCGAGCGAGGATTTCGCAGAAACGTGTGATTTGCTACATTTGAAGAGGCTGGCAGGCTCTGTAAGAGCATGCCTCTATATGGGGTAAAAGTTGCACCCCTAGGGGGCAGGAGCAGCCCAAAGTTGCCCCCATTGACTTACAATGGTGTAGGACGGACCATGAAATAGGGATTTTGTATTGAACATAGCTCTGGATCACAGTGTCGTAGAGACAAGGGGGTGGGCTCATTTTACTCAGATGACCAATCAGTCTCTCGGTATCATTGTGAAGCTATCAAGCCACGCCCTAACAACAATTTAAAGCACCTTAGCAACAAGTCCCATAGACTTCTAATGAAAGACATCAAAGGGATATCTCCGGATAGAAGCGTCATAGAAACACAAGGGTGGTCTCGTTTGACTCGGGGCAGCAAACAGCCAATCATGAATCACGTCAACACTTCCTAGCCCCTCCCTAGCAACCATTGTCGAGCACCTTAGCAAACAAAATCCATAGAGGCATATCTTCGATTCTGAATGTCACAGAGGCATGGGAGTTGGTTTATATCACTCATACTGACAAGCAGCCTTTGAAGTTTCACGATTGGCAGCTGCCAAGCCACTCCCTAGCAACTAAACAGAGTACCCTAGCAACCGTTTAGCTACAACTATATCTCTGCACCAGAAAATCAGAGAGACTTCTGGGTTGATTTATTCCAATCAGGATGGCAAGGACACTTCATAAGTATCACTACGGTAACTGCCTATCAACCACATGGGGTTACCCTAGCAACAGAGTAACAAATCACATATCTCTGCATCGGAAAACGTAGAGACTTCCGGGTTGACTTATTTCGCTCGGGATGGAAAGGAGCCGCATATTGTATTACCTTGGTAACTGCATAGCAACCACACAGGCTTACCCTAGCAACCGAGTAACAAATCACATATTTCTGCACCAGAAAATCGTACAGAATTCCGGGTTGATTTATTTACGACCGTGATTTTTGTTCTTTTCGAGTTACAGCATGCTGTTTGACGAGTTTCACCACGGCAAGCACCACTCACATTTTCTTCAGGAAATGTACCCATCTAGTTATTATTACTATTATTTCAGACCAGCTACACTGACCTAATCATGGTAATGAGGAGCTTTCCTTCTGTGTAATATGTATGATCTGTTTGAATTATGTTTGAAATTAGGAAACAAATGGGATAATAATGGGCTCATATAAGTAAATATGCTCTTCAATTTTTAAAAGAGGGCGAGAAAACTTGCTGTAGATTTGACATCAACAACAAAAATAATGTCACTTGATGCATGTCCTTGTAATGTAAATCCATGAACAAAACTATGCAGCATAAAAGGAAATGCGACTCAGGATAAATTAAATACAGGTTATGTTTTTACTATGGTGGGTCGCCACTTGATATCCAATGTAAATCTGTCTGGAAGCAAAACCAGTTGAGAAGCACTGAGATAAAGGTACAGACAGGAGAAGTCTGTCATGCACCTACAGTATGTTAATGGTTAATAATCATAGGACATTACTTTAAAGCTCACACAGCTGATGTTATTTTTCATTTATTAGTTAATTTAACATGCTATGCTAACATGTAAATCAACATGCTTTAGTTATATAACATGTTATTACATGTTACATGTTACATGTTATTTTTTTACCATGTTTATAATTCAGTTTATTATTATAATTCTGTTAGCTTTCTTATTCTATTTATTTGATTTATTTTCAAAAGGGATACTTTTTTTTACACATACAGCCATAAAAAAAATGGTTTCAAGTTTCAATTATAAAAAAATGGTTTCAAGTTTCAATCATAATTAAGTGTTTGTTTAACCAAAAAAAAAAACTTTCTGTTTTCACTCTTTTAAGAGTCATTGTAACGTGTAATATTTTCTGATACGGTTATCATACCGTGAAAATCTCATTCCGTTGCAACCCTAGTCTGGAGTAGTATATTATGGCATCAGTGCAAGTGTAACACCATGTGGACTGCCTGTTGAAGCATTCTTCCCATTTTACCTCTGACTTGACATTTCAGAATATGGACCAACTAAAACTTTTGATTTATTTATTTTATGCACATTAGTTGAAAATGGAATGCTCTTTTTTTTTTAACAGACAGAAATGTTCTTTGAAATATAACATGGTGCTGTGTGGTCTATGCATTTAATGCACTCTCTTGTGGACTAAGGAAACAACATCAATTTAAAAATCAGACTTTCAAATTTGAATATTATTCGAATTTCGAGATTATTTATGGTAAAATTTAAAATTTAGTTTTTCTGTCCAACTGACAGTTACCTATTTATAAAAAAAAATTCTCACAGCTTTGGTAGGGATAACCCAATATTAAGATTCTTACACAGATAAACTGAACATTATTTATGTTCTGAATGATAACCAATATTGATAGACAATATTATAAAGCTGTACTATATTGTAATAAATAAATAATGCTATATAAATATTCAATAAATATAATACTCTCTTATACAAAAATGTATAGTCTTAAGCCACCTTGTCAATGTTTCCAACATTCATTTATGAGTCGCATTTCGCCCCTAAGTGGCAGCCATGATGAACTTACAATTTGCTCAAAATAGATTGTATTCATTGCAAGTGTGAAGGCACTCACAGACCATGATTAGAGCCCTCAAGACATAAATACAGAAAGATTCAAATGAAGCTGTGAAAAAGTTAGCAAGGTTGTTGGTTTTGTGAGTTTGTTTTCTGAGGTTTGCTACATTGACATTACTGTGTGTGATTTTGTTGAACAGGTGGATGAATTAAATTAAATGTATGATACATTTTCAGTTAGCATTACCATATCACAGTCCAATCTGCCAAAGTAGCATGAGTTTAGAACAAAGGTTACGCTACAAAACTTTGATATTTCTCTCTTCATATGGACACATATGGTCTAGCCACACAAGTTGAAATATTTCAATGCATCCAATTCTGAAGCTCAAATCTTTCACAGTGGATCAGAATTCCATGCTGCCTCCGAGCAACTCTCAATTGGAAATGAATGACTTCCAGTCTAGCTTCTGTCTTATGCAGTACGAAATTTGGTTTCAATTCTAAAAATAGTTTTTATTTCTGGAATAGTTAGCTTCTGAAGGAGCACTGAAGGGAGGGGTGTGTTTGTTTTGTTGTTGAGTTCAAATATCAACAGTCTTTAAGTGTCCATAAAGAAGCCTGGTAGTGTCTCTAGCAGTGACTATCTGTGGCTTCTGTTAATGTACCACCGGCACCCTCATCCCACTCATCAAATATCTCCCTCCACCTAAACTCCCCACCTTCCACTCCATTCCCTTATTCTTCTTTGACATTATTTCTCTCCTCTCCATCCTTGCATTCATGTGTACTCTGATTTGTCCTTGTAATTTTTTTAAGGCTGGAAGTCTATTGATGTATTTTATTTCTTAATAATGAAGGTAGTATACCAAGAATAAGGTTGTCATGACACACTTCAATCTTATGATTATGTACCATGTTAATCTGTTTATTTATTTCAATAGGCTATATTTTTAATATGGGGAATAGGTGTAAAATAGGTGTAATGGGCCTTATGACCTTAAAAATAATGCCATGTTACACCAATTACAGACATTAAAAAAAATAAGTAGGCTGAGTATAATTCACTGCAATGACAATACTATGAGAATGCCCAAAATTATTGACAGACAGGAAATGTAAGCACAGCGGAGTTCTACCGGTAAGACTAGCAGCTGTACATCATCGCACCATTAGCTGGTTAATTCCTAGCCAATCACATGTAAGCCATTGTTTTATAAGTCGATAAGAGCTCACAATCTATCGCATTGCTGTTTCAGTGTGCTAACATGGCAACCTCCACCACCCCACCAGCACCAGTTGAGTCCCGTACTGCACTGGGGTAGACTCCTCGCCCCTGCCTCCTATCTCCGGCAGGATATGACGGTTCCGAGTACAACTTCTTCGGACCTCGAGACGGGGCCTACGCCAAAGAGAGACATTACTTTTCTGTTTTATATTCAGCAAATAAATGTCATTTTAAAAGTCTGAGTGAATATAACTGGTCTGATTGGCTCCAGAACAAATATGCCTTTGACTATGACAATTTTTACATCCAGGCACAGCCATTCTGTGAATATGGCTGCCCATTTTCCTTTGCCCAACAGCTCCGTGATGCCTGTCAGAGGTGGTTGCTGGATGAGGACTGCGGCGCTGGAAAGGCAGCAGTTTGTTGACCATCTACCAAAGGGAAGGGTGGAGTGGGTGCACTGCCACTATCTGCATCACTTGAAGAGGCTGTCCAGCTCCCTCCATTTCTCTCTTCCCTTTCCCACTGCCATAATGTTCCTATCCTTAACCCCCGGCCAGACCAGGTGGGGATTCTATTGCTCTAAATCCCTCTGTTTCTGTTCCCCCTCCCTGCCAGGTTGGTAAATCCGGGGACGCAGGTGTGGAGGTAAAGTCTGGGCCTGCTGCGGGGAAACAGGACACATCCAGTATCAATGCCCAGTGATGGATGTGGTGCCGTGGGTCCAGGTTTCCATATCATCAGCCGGCCCTGATCGAGGGATATACCGGATACCAGTGAGTATTCAAAAGGGGGTACATACCAAGACTTGGTGGATTTGTGTGGCAATCAGACTTTAATTCACCAAAGCTTGGTTCAAGGTGAGGCTTTGGGTATAGCATGCCGGATGAAGGTGAGTTGTGTGCATGGGGATATACACAAATATCTTTAAGTGCATGTTATTGTTATATTCCAAGGACAAAAACATAGAATATAGGTGGGTAGCCCTGGTAGCACTGATTTTGGGTATGAATTGGCCAGCATTTTAGACATTATTAAGGGGAATGTGTGTGAATGGGTCCTGTAATAGGGTAGTCTGGTGTGGGATTTGTGCAGCACTGGCTGGGAATGCGTTGCCTGAGCAGTTGACGTCAGCTCCACATCAGGGAAACTCGGAGGGAAGTAAGTGCAACAAATAAATAACACAAAATGACAATTAAATAACATTTTTGGACTTTCAAAAATATTCAGTGACCTATCTCCACTCTTCTTTTCAATAACGGCCATGAGCCTTCCTTCCATGGAGTCTGTCAGTTTCTTGATCTGTTCATGATCAACCTTCGCTGAAGCAGCAACCACAGCCTCACGAATGCTGTTCAAAGAGGTGTATTGTCTTCCCTCACTGTAAATCTCACATTTGAGAAGGGCCCACAAGTTCTCAATAGGATTTAAATCAGGTGAAGAAGGGGGCCAAGTCATTAATTGGGCATATCTGACGCCCTTGTTGGCTAGCCAAGCAGTGGAATACTTGGATGCATGTGATGGAGCATTGTCCTGCATAAAGATCATGGCCTTATTGAATGCTGAGGACTTCTTCCTGTACCACTGCTTGAAGAAAGTACTTTCCAGAAACTTGCAGTAGGTTTGGGAGTTGAGTTTCAGTCCATCTTCAACTCAAAATGGTGCAACTATCTCATCCTTAATGATAGCAGCACATACCAGTACCCCTACTCCACCATGCTGGTGCCTTACTCGAAGTGGTGCCCTGAGTCCATTAGTGATCCAGCCACGGGCCCATTCATCTGGTCCATCAAGATTCACTCTCATTTCATCTGTCCATAATACCTTTAAAAAGTGGTGGTCGTGTTTCAGCCTTCTTGACCTTGGCCATGTCTTTGAGCACTTGACCCCTTGTACTTCTGGACACTTCAGGTAGGTTGCAGTTCTGGAATATGGTGGCACTGGAGGATTATGGGTTCCTGGTAGCTTCACATTTAATTCTTCTCAAGTATTTTGCAGTTAATTTGCGCCTTTTCTTCTCCATGTGTTTTTTGCACCCCAGTTGAATATTTGCAACAAAATGTTTGATTGTCCCATGGTCATGCATTAAAAGCTTATCTACTTACAATTTTTGACTTTTCTTTTTTGGCCCATTTTACTAGGGATACACCGATACCACTTTTTCTATACCGATACCGGAAATCTCAGTATCTGCCGATACCGATCCTGATCCGATACAAGTGTTGTTATTTTGCATATTCAGTTTAGAATATCTTTACATTATTGTTTGGAACTAATTGGGAGAACTCTTTAATATGTAAAGAAACACAGACCTCTAACTACACATTATTTAAATATAAATGTAAAGTTATTAAGAAAAACTTTATTATTAACTAGTATACTGGATAATGTAGCAGCAAAATTAACAGAAATTCCAGCATAAGTCATCAGTAGAAAAGAAGCCTTTTTGTTTATTTTTGTTTTTGCAAATATTTTTCAACTTGTATCTGGACTTTAAAGGATTCAAATCTCTTGTTTGTTCAATTTAGTTGTAAGATATTAGCTCACTTTTCATTCACACATATATTTTCTGGAACCCATTCACCTTAAATATGAATATAATTTGTAAACAAATGCTAATAATAATAATAATAATATATTATTATAATAGTAATGCATAGTAATATATATCAGTCTTGCACCTTTAACTTTTAAACCCTCACGCTTTTATTTTGACATTCTGAACTCTCCAGAAAGTCCTGTGTGTCTGTTTGTAGGCAAGTTCATAGTAGTTTAATTTGCTTCTTATTCAAATTCTAGTAAAAAAAAAAAAGAAAAAAAAAAAAAACACCTCCTGTGCTGTTCTAAATGCATCTTTTGATCTTTGAGCATCTACATCCGAGATGTTGTTCGTGAGTGGCGGTCAAATATTGCGCACTGCGTGAAGGCTAAAAATAGCTGCGTGTGTATGTGTGTGTAAACAGAGCAGCGTCATTCATGCTGGAGCTGCGCGTGCATTTTATATATTTACTTATTAAACACAACGTTTTGTGATTCAAAGAGCTATCGCACATCTTCAAGTGGCTTTGAATAAAATGCATGAGTAATATGAACTACTTTAATTGTGTTTTTCTTGTTATTTTATGTCATTTTTTGAGCTTGACAGTAACGAACATGACAAACACACAGTATCGGATTTGGGTCGGGCTCGTCGGACCGATAACCGAGCTGCATAAAAGCTACAGTATCGGAGCCAATACCGATCCAGGTATCGGAATTGGTGCATCCCTACATTTTACCTGAGGTAATGAAGCTACCTAATAATTATGCACACCTTGATGTAAGATGTTAGTCACTTTCACCACATCCTCCCTCATTACACAAATACATATCACCTGAAAATGATTGAATCCAATAAGCATTCAAGTTTATATGATTTGGAGTTGGAAAATGTGCATGGAAATAATGATAAGATCAGAATACTTACTGTGACAGTTAGGAAGAGAATAGAATTAGATAGAATTATTCACATATCAGACACTTTTTATAACCTGAAAAACACTAGTCACATCATCTACACCTACCACTTTTGGTCCTAATCAATAAAAAAAATTATACAAAAATAGATGATTTTCTTTTTTTAATTTTCTGAATATATTAGTAATAGTTGCTTCTGCAGTTACAGTTTCACTCCTTCACCAATAAGAATTGTAAGATGCTACAACAATAAGTCCAACCAGTTACATTGTTGAACAGGCTGAGGTGTGGAGACGATGGCTTATCAGGGCTGTCCGTCTCGGCTACGCGATCCAGTTCATCAGACGCCAGAGCAGGTTCAGTGGCATCCTCTTCACCTCGTATGAAGTGAGAATGCCTCGGTCCTTCAGGCAGAGGTCGCTAGCCTTCTGGCGAAGGGAGCGATAAAGCCCGTCCCTTTAGCCGAGATGCACAAGGGCTTCTACAACCCTTATTTTATCGTGCCCAAGAGATCCAATTCTGGATCTGCATACCTTGAACAGGGCCTTACACAGTCTTTGGTTCAAGATGCTAACGCAGAAGCGCATTCTGGAATCAGTGCGACATCAGGATTGGTTTGTGGCCTTCACCTGAACTTCCATATGTCGATCCTTCTTCAACACAGATCGTTGCTCAATTATCTTGATGACGGGCTGATACTAGCCCACTCGTGAGATCTATTGTATGCACACAGGGACCTTGTGCTTCAGCACCTTGACCAACTGGGGCTTCAGGTCAACCGGGAAAAGAGCAAGCTCTCCCCTGTACAGAGCATCTCTTTTCTCGGCATGGAGCTAGACTCGGTCACCATGACAGCACGCCTCACAAACAAGCGTGCACAGTCAGTGCAGGCCTGCCTGAAAACCTTCAAGCGGAAGACAGCAGTGCCGCTGAATCAATTTCAGGAGCTCCTGTGGCATATTTCATACTCGGCTGTGGTACTTCCCGGGCTCATTTGTGCAGTGGATTCGCTCTAGCGAGTGGAGATTCTACCCCCACGTAGTCCAGCTGATTTGGGAGAGATTCGAGGAGGCACAGGTGACCTCGGCACAGATGCTTTGGCACACAGCTGGCCTCAGGGTCTGTGCAAATACGCATATCCCCCAGTGAGCCTCGTTGCGCAGACAATGTGCAAAGTCAGAGAGGATGGGGAGCAAGTCCTGATTGTTGTGCCGTACTGGCTCTAAACGGACTTGGCTCTCAGACCTGATGCTCCTGGCAGTAGTCCCTCCCTTGCGTATTTCCTTGAGGCGGCACCTTCTCACTCACGGGCAGGACATGATCCGGCACCCGTGGCCAGACCACTAGAACCTCCACATCTAGCTCCTGGACTTCTGGCTAATGGAACATGGAAGACCTAGCAGGCCTTTCGCCAGCGGTGATATACACGATCACTCAGGCCAGAGCCCCCTCCATGAGGCAGCTGTACGCTCTGAAGTGGCGTTTTTACGTGAACTGTCGCTGGAGATGGCACTCCTAGTAGTGCTCACCTCTATCAAGAGGGTTGGGGATCTGCAGGTATTCTGTCACCAGTGAATGCCTGGAATTCAGGCCAGGACACTCTCATATGATCTTGAGACCCTGGCCCGGTTACGTGCCCAAAATTCCCACCACTCCCTTTCGGCATTAGGTGGTGAACGGTATAGCTTGAATTAGAGCATTTCCCCTCTCGAGGTGATAATGTTTTGGCATCATTCGGAGTAAACTCTAGAGACTGTTGTGAGTGAAAATCCCAGGAGATCGCCTGTTACACTCAAACCAGCCCATCTGAGATTACATTTTTCCCCCATTCTGATGGTTGATGTGAACATTAACTGAAGCTCCTGACCCATATCTGTATGGTTGTATGCATTGCACTGCTGCCAAATGATTGGCTGATTAGATAAACACATGAATAAGTAGGTGTACAGGTGTATCTAATAAAGTGGTTGTTCAGTGTACTATAAAAATTATTTCTCTAAAATATGTACATAAAATACATTCATTTTTGGGCTCTCGTCGCTCCTCATTCTGCAGCTCTAATAGGCTCTTTGCTATCATCAATTCCATTCCTCCATTGATGGAACAATATAAAAAAATACATTTTCAAGTGCACACTTTATGAAAGACCGTTTCTGGCACTCTCTGTATTAGACTATACCTACATTACAATTAACTCTCAAAAGTGTTATTTGGATTAAAAATAACCATTTTTAAAGACGACTAATTACTAGGGATGGGCATTTTTGTTGATTTCTTATTTCGATCATTGATAGGTCTCAAAAACGAGTACTCGAGTGGCGGGGCGTGAGCGGGGGCAGGGCGTGTCCGTCATAGAGATAATGAAAATAATATAAGATTGTTATGAAAATGTTAAATAAATAAAATAACATGAAAACATGTCAATGAAAACATGAACTATAAAAAATAACACTGCTTATGCTGCATCAATGTTATCGAAAAACAAACATCTGAAATAGAATAGCTGCATTAGGTGAAGCTGCATAATAAATTAACTCCAGTAAGCTGAAGCACATTCTATGACGCATCCTATGAGATTAATCAGATATCCTAGATACACAACATAACGTAACATTACAACTTGTATCTGCACAAAAGGATGCAAATGCAGTTACGTGCTTTAGTCAGAGAGTGTAACTCCTGTTGTGGATGCGCTTCTAACAGCGCGCTGAAACACGGGCAAGCAAAAATAATTCACAACATTCTATATTGTTCTCATAATGTTATGTATATTTCTGATTACAGTATTTTCATCTACTTCATCAAGTGATTGCTGACATCGCCTATATATTGGCTAAAATTATGACATTTTAGTCAGAGTAAAACTGACTTAAATTATTGAACAACACATGATGATTATTGATAAATTATGAATATAATTTAAAGGATATTTTCAACACAAAATAAAAACTGTGACAAAAAGGTGTTGATTTTCATCGTGATTGCTTTTAGGCTACTTTATTCAAGTGTAATTTTTTAATTAAACGTTGTCTTCAATATTACTTTAGCAGCTTATTTCAACAGTGCTTTTGAAACAACAACAAAAACGAACGGCTTAGTTTTTATTTTCAAAGCTACAGAAAAAAGACATTCTGTATATTTACCACGACTGATGAAACTTAAACATAGGCTACATCCTACATATTTTTGTTCAAAAAGAGGAGTCGGTCTACCTGCACAGGTACAATTAGCCCGGCGGTGGAAAAAAGGTGCTCCGCTGGAACAGATGTCGCAGGAACAGCGAAGTACAATGCTTATCTTGTAAACCGATTCTCATTTACCTTCCACCACAAATTGATCCTGGTATACGGAGATTCAGTGGCTCACTGAAGTAAATGTAGATTTCGTTGTCACGCGAACAAAAATTACTCGCACCGTAATCCTCACCAAAAAGTGTGTCGAGCGCCGTAATTGCTGCTCGATCAGGCAGAGAGTCACTTTGTATGGGTGTGACAGAATTTGTAACAGTGCTGTAAAGCTGTTTC